>NW_017729032.1:55967344-55971395 GCF_001723915.1 Gavialis gangeticus | reverse complement strand
AGAGAAAACACTTCAAAGCTTTTATATTTTCTTTATGTTGGGATTTCATATTTGGGAAGGGAGTATGCATTTTTGTATCATCATTCATTATTAGCTTTCAGGATTATTTGAAGATACACTTTTTTCATGATTCTGTATTGAAGCAGGGATTTATGGTGCTTTTTAGATTATTCTAGGATCTATCAGTTGACTTAGAAAGGGGAGGCAAAAAGAATACGGGCATAAACATAAAAGCTTAATGGAAAATAAAGGGAATAAAAAATAATAATATGATATAAGGAAACAAAGGCAAAGTGCAGAGATAGCATACAAGGACAGATCCAGTGCGGGGTGCAGTGGTGCAGCTGCACCCTCCCTTTGCTTGCTGTTTTGCCCAAACTATAAGCAACTGCCTGGGAGGATCAGAGGCATTTCTGTTCCGACAGCAATAAAATCTACCTGATTCCTGCTAATTCCTCTTTATTCCACAGGTATTAATGACCCTCTTTCCTTCATAATGGTCTTGATGTTCTATTTAAACTAAGCTTTCTTCTGTAATTCTGCTGTATGTTAGCTGTTCCTAGTAATGTGTCTTTTTTTATTTCACAACCTGTGGATTGTTTTTAGCTCTAACTTAATCCAAGAGTGGTAATATTAATGCAGGTGTAGAAATGACCAACAGCGAAGTATTGAAGGTACTGTCAAGGTGCTCCAGAAGACTAGATTTTGTTTTATGAATCTGAATAAGAGATGTAGGTTTAACATAACAAAACAATATCTTTTGACTATTTTGATTTTTTTGCCTAGTTCATTGTGTTTTTTAAATTTGACACATAATATAGCAAATTAGTGCACGTTTCAATAAAGTCATATTTGGGGCGGAGCTTATCTTAAACTGAATACTACAGTGTTAGACCCCTAGCATATTAGTAAAGCTTCTAGTTCCTCTTTAGAGAAAAACGTTGTGTTATATGTGATGCTGCATTACAACAGTTGCACCTCCCTTTTCAAAATTCTAGATGCAACCATGATCGCATATGAGGGAAAATAGAGGCATATGAACTGAATTTTTTAAAAGAAATAACACTTTAATGAACATAGTTCGGGTCTCTTTTGTGTCATTTATTTATTTAGTTTTATTGTGATTTTGGTTTGCTGTATTCCTCAGGTTGCATGTGAAGTGCACCAGCACATGGAGCTACCATTTGTAGAAGTCCACTGAAGACAACAGGATTAGACCTTTGCACTGGCCAGCTCTATACTTCTCCCCCTTGATCTACCAATCCTTGGCATGACAGGTGCACAGGGGCACCTGCTGCAATCCAGCAAGACCAGCAAAATAGCCCCTCTGGGATTCTCAGCTGGTGCACAGCCTTCTCTACTTTACACCATGGCCAAACCAGCTTCTGACTCCCCCATAGATCAGGAATGGAAACATGTCTGACAGATTCCTCTGCCTTGCATACCGTCTCTAGAGCTCAGAGCATAGTCTGAGCTGAATATTCAGGCTCAGATTTGCCAAGGAACTAGTGTTTTAGGTGCTTCGCTTGGCAAAGCTGAAGGGATTCTAGGAGAGCCAGTGCAGAAACTGTTGATCAGCATTTTCTGAAAGTCCTGCAGCCCTTTCAGGTCCCTCAAGTTGGCTTTGTCCAAGAAGTCATTTCACTCTCAACTTCATCAGGTGATATTGTATTTTTTCTGTTATCTTCTGATTGAGTGTTTGGGGACCCAGATTCCCATCGCACTGAAATGGGATGAGTGTAGCTTGAGAGAGCTCTGCAAAGCTGGAGTCATTCTAATGTCTTTTGCAGTTTGGATTTTGCTGCATTACAGTGCTACATTCATATGAAAGTAAGATCTGTTCTGAGCCACACACAGTGACATATATACTGTCCTTTCAATACATGAGACATGAATGATGTATGGGTAGCCTCCCTCAGGGGCTTTTCTAAGAGACAACCGGCTTTTTAAAATTGTCCTTTTCCTAGGGCTTGATTGCAGTCATGATACCTGAGGACTCTGGTGTGTGCTATTTGATTAAATTCCTCTTAACAAATGACTTCTACCTCTTTTTATTTTTCTCCACTTTATTAAATGCCAAGGCAGGTTTGCAATCAGCCAGTTGCTATGACTTGCAGAGGCTGTTTTTTGTTGCTTGTGAATAAAATGCAATGCTTGCTGTTTACAGGGCAACCTTTATTGGAGGCTACATATTGCCAGTCATTTTATTTCCTGACATGCTCAGCTTCGGGATGCATTTACAGATAGGCTGGGGCTAGGTTTCCTAATTCCAGGTAATTTCCTAATTTCACTCTACCAAGCAGATACTAGTACTAGGATTTGTATTTGTTGTTGAACTGTGGGCACAAATAGAAGCAGGATATGCAATATGTGCAAACTGCATTAGAAAGGGGGGATACTTTTGAATTTTTATCCCTGCCTTTCATATATTCTGGTTTTTGTTTGTTTTCTAAGCCAGGAGAAAAATCAAATCTCCAAGTTTCTGAGTTATATCTAAGCCTCTGTTCTGATTTCCATTTTCAGGAGCAAAACAGCAGAACACTGCAGAAAAAGGAAATGGAAAGACTTTGATATAGTCCCACAGTTTTCAAAGTCCAGGCTTTTTACATTATATCTCTTCACTGTCCGCAGCTGTGTCAAAAACCAAGTGAGTTAGTTATTATCTACACATCCCCAAATGGACAACGGCTCCCTTACCTACTGTGTATTCCACTACATACGGCAGGGTAGATTTGTACCTCACAGGTAAAATTAGTAAAACAAGCTTTCATAAGCAGCAGCTTATTTCATCAAATGCTATTTCAGTAGAACTGCTGCAGTCAGCAAGGATGCTCTGTTTTTCAGTGGTGAAGAGGGAATGTATAACTGGGAAGTGACAGTCACTGAAATTCACTCCCACAAGGAAGTCCACCAGCCCAAGAGTCTGGCCACCAATAGGTCTTCATGCAAACTGCATTTCTTTGGTCAGGCTTTCCTAAAATTACTTTGGCATCTGGCCTGTGACAGGAGATAGTTTAAGGGATATTTCTTTAGGGAACTGTTGATTGGTATGCTTAAGCTGATATATGGTATATGTAGTCCTTTGTTGGGGAAAAGTTTGTTATCCTTAAATATTTAACACCAGCACTCAGATGTGACAGTGGTGAATGCATGTAAATGTCACACATTTGTAAGGTATCTAACCCAGTGGGGTCTCTATTTGGGGTACTTTGGCATTATTCTAGCAATAGAAATAATAAGAAAAAATATTTATGAGAGAGTACAATCACATTTTTGTCAGTAAATGTAAAACAAGAGAACAGGTACACGTTAGCAGAGGAATTACAAACACAGACCACATCTACATGAGCAGCTGATTGCGCAGTAGCCCGTGACTACTGTGCAGTGGCATTGTGTGGAAGAAAGTGTGATGAGATGCTGCTACACAGTAGTCATGAGCTACTGTGCAGTCAGCGTCATGAAAAAGGCTTTCCTTAGTGCTATTATATAGTTTATGCTATTTACTTGTTTATGCAATTACTAAATGATTGCACAGTAATGACTGTGCAGTCAGCATCTCATGTAGACGCATGCAGCCACAGTATAACATACAGCCCCTTGTCCTTTTAACAATACAATACTTATCAGAACAGACACTTCAATGACACTACAACTAAAAAGAAATATATTACTTTAAAAGAGGAGGAAATCACTGGGTACAAATCCAAGATTATAAAAGCCATTTGTTGTGTTAAGGTCAAGCTATCTATTGGGTCAGAGGAAGAATGAGCCATCCATCCAGGACTTTAACCATTTTTGATTGTGAAGACAAACCATTTTACATTTGTCTAATGTGTTGGAGGTGAGATTGCATGACCTTCCTAGATACACATAGTAATTGCTCGTGTTACTGACCATAGCAAATACTCTTTTCTTCCTAGGCACTGGCACTTTGCTATGTGTTAGTGGTGGTGTTCTAAGCTTTAGCCAAGGCTCTGCATTCAGATCCATGCAGTTTTTTTCTAAAACTGAAAGGCACCTCCCATGTACTCCAGTTACATATTTTGCCAGT
>NW_017729032.1:55961685-55962344 GCF_001723915.1 Gavialis gangeticus | reverse complement strand
GACTTTTCCCATTTTTGATTGTGAAGACAAACCATTTTACATTTGTCTAATGTGTTGGAGGTGAGATTGCATGACCTTCCTAGATACACATAGTAATTGCTCGTGTTACTGACCATAGCAAATACTCTTTTCTTCCTAGGCACTGGCACTTTGCTATGTGTTAGTGGTGGTGTTCTAAGCTTTAGCCAAGGCTCTGCATTCAGATCCATGCAGTTTTTTTCTAAAACTGAAAGGCACCTCCCATGTACTCCAGTTACATATTTTGCCAGTCTTCATCTGTAGCTGCAAGATGTTATGCTTGTGAGTTAACTTATTTTTAGATGCTGCCAGTTCAGTTTTAAGGTCCAGCTTAGAGGGTACCAGTTTTCTCTGTGTCACAACTACCCGGGTTCTATCAGTACTAATCTAAGCCTGAAAACTAACATAATAGTACAATAAGTAAGGGTTCAAGTGCTCAGTACTCTAAAGCTCAGTTCTCTATCATGAGCCATGTCAACAAATAGGGAACTTTATGTAGCCCATGTGTACATGGGTTTGTACTTCCCTCTCCAGTTGGGGGAATTATTGGCAGGGCAGTGTGCTGTAGAGGGACACAACAGCCCAGCGGCTGCCTCTGTCCCCTATAGAGTCAGGTCCAGTCAATCAATTACTTAACTATA
>NW_017729032.1:55957740-55961509 GCF_001723915.1 Gavialis gangeticus | reverse complement strand
GGGCAACCTTATAACTCTATTCATTTACAAACTATTACTTTAAATTATTCACATAAACTGTAAGGCATAGTCCACAAATATAATCAGCAGTCCTTAGACTACCTGGGTGCCCTCCAGAGCAGGGGCCCCACTCCCAAGGTCCTACTACAGGAAAGGAGGGAAAGAAAAAGGAGAGGAAGAGCCCAGAGACTCCTAAGCTCCCCTGGAATGGTCCACGTGATGCCCTTTCGCAACCCTCAGGGGGTCCCTCCCCTTTGGGGATCCCTCTCTCCAGGGTAACTTATTACTCCACAGTCCTGGAGGGTTGCCTCTTGTTCTCCAGGTCAAGCTCTGTTCCCTGACGGGTTTGCCTGCCGCCGGACTCTGCTGCCGCCGTCCTGGCTTAGAGCCACATGCACCGCTGTGTGTAGTGGGTGCTTCACCTTGTGTTAGGGGTTGGAGGCCTGGACAGCCTTGTGGAGCACCGGGGCTTGGTCTGTTCCTGGGCCTTCTGTGCAGCATCATCTGCGCTGATCTGCTGCCCTGTGTCAGCAGCTACAGACCTGAGCCACCTCAGGCGGCGTCCAGGGTCTCACCTGCTGTGCAGCACCTCCTGCACTGAGCTCCCAGCCTCATCCTGGGGGTTGAGGATCTGAGCCGCTCCAGGGGCTCCAAAGATCCTGCTCATGCAGCTCAGGGTCTGGACACTGTGTGCTGTGCTGTGCATTGAAAGCCTAACCACTAGAGCTATCCCCTGCTCCACACTGAAAGAAGTCTTCAAGGGCTCCTCCTGGGCTACTGCTTTGCCCTGCTGAGCAGCTCTCCTCAGCTCTTCTAAGCCCTGCTCTTCTCTCTTCTCTGTCCCTGATGCATCTCCCCCCCGCCCTGTGCTGGGCACACAGCTCCTTTTATACTCTCCAGGGCTCTGCCCCTGAAGTCTTGCAGACCTGACAGTTTGCAGTCTTCAATCAGGTCTGGGGGAGCTCTTCCCCTCCCCTCAGGAAAGGGGCATGATGTTATTTCTCTTGCTACCTCCTGATTGGTGGATGGGCTCTACCAATCAAAACAGCAGGATCTCAAGCCTGGGACTCAACCCAAGCTCTGAAAGGCCCTGCTACATTTAAAAATACATTTTGCTATTGGGGAGCTGCAGAAATGCCTAGTCCATCACAGTGCCCACTTAAGACTTCATAGAAAGCCTTGGAGGTTGCTCTAGCCTCTCAGGAATATTTTCATTCCATTTTTGCTTCTTTGGATGAACAATTTTTATGTGCAATTTTTTACTGATTAAAAAGACCTTGCCATCTCTTAGGGATACTGATCTCCCTGCATACATGAAAGAGCCGAGTTGAAAGGGAAAAAAATACAAGAGCACCAGCTGGTACAAAATGCAGTGACCCTTCTCTTCTGTGATAAGACTGCCATGAGTATATCAAGCCAGTTCTTCAGTCCCTCCGCTGGCTCCCATATCACTTCTCCTGCTAGTCTGAAGCTTTAGTCATAATCTTCAAAGCAGTGAATTGATCATGTCCCAGGTACTCTGGAGACAGTGCTCTTGATGGTTCACAGAATGAGATGCTGAGACCCTGCAGAACACAAATTCCAGAATTAAACTTGTGTCCTGGGGCAGATCCTTCTCATCTGAGAGGTTTGGCTTGTGAAAGAATCATGTATAGGAGACTAGATGGATAATCCAGGGTTTGACTGCTTTTAGGACACACTGCAAAGCCTTCCTTCTGGTAAAACTTTCCCTCCCATAACCAAAATGGCCTGCAGAACACTGATCAGTCCTTATCTCACCCTTCCCAAGGTTGCACCTGCCCATGCTGAGCTATGCATAGACTGAGAAGGGCCAGGGAGAAGGAGGAGGGGTAAGAGGGAATGGAAAATTTTGTCCTTGCCAGACAATTTTATGTATACTCAGTGGTAAGTGGCAGCACAAAACTCTAAAACGTAAATACAAGAGAAGATGATGGAGGTCTAACAAGATAGAATGGCACAATTTCCACATGACAAGAGCTTTCAAGGCACCATCTAATTAATGTCCAAGAAGGATGTGCAAGGGCACAGCACATTCTTTTCACTGGAAAGGACCAGAAGGAGAGTCTGCTTGTTGACTGCATGTTAGAAAGGTTGTGCTGTCTGCATGCTGGAGAAGCCAGTCAATTTGATGTGATCTGCTGTATTTCTTCTCAGGACAGAATTGTAGGTATAAATTGTCACTGGTGCCAAACCCACTGAATGAAAAGCTAATGCAAAGCTTTATGTACATGTTGGCAAGGCACATCCCCACTGAGCATGCTGGGCTCTTATTTACACCGGAGGCCCCGCCCCTGAAGTCTACCAGACTTGCAAAGTGCAGTCCTCAATCAGGTCCAGGGGCTCCTCAGCACCCCACCCCACTCCCAGCAAGCCACTCCCAGCTTTTACCTGATTGGTAGAAATGTTCCACCAATCCGAAGTGTCCTTCTCCAAGCCGGGCTTGCCGGGCAAAAGTGGCGAGCCTGACATATTGTGTTAGCTGCCTTTCCTTTTCTTTTGGTTTATCTGCTTGTTTTTGTTTTATTTTATTTTTTGGCAGGGGGAGAGGGTTGCCTGGTTGAATTAAATCCTGCTAGTCAAGGAAGGGGATAGACTTGCAGGAATCCATCTTACTCCCACTTATTTTTTGTAAGCTGCTTTTTCCCTCCTTTTCTTTCAGTGAGGTATCTGTTATAATGTTCTGCTTCAGGTACTTCCATCAGATATGCTCAGAACTCCATCACAGTTGTCACCCTTTCCTATTTTGAGCCTGCCTGGGAAGGTTAGTCATTCTGAGGGATTGCATTGTTGACACGTCCTGGGGACCAACAATAGGCACAGATGTTGATGGGAGATTCAAGTACATAGCATCCCTCAGGATTTAACCCACTGTGAATTTGCATTTCTTGTGCAATGCATCATTGTTTCCTTCTTTAATTAATGTCAGAAATATCTCATTGTCTGGTCTTCTTTGTTCTTGCAGTCTTCTAATTAGCTCAGCCAAGTTATTCTGTGTGGTTTTGGGTCCTTGCAGTGTAAATGAGCTTGTCAGTCACTGCCTTCAAAGAATCATGGCTTTACAGAAGCCTGAGATGCAAAAGACCCATTAGAACTTTTTTAGTTTCTCTCCTGCGGAGCACAGGATCCCTCAAGGCTCAGGTTCAGACTGTAGATGTGAGAAGTCCTGTACCTGTAAAGTCGGCAATGCTGCTTGCACTGTGTGGCAAGATTTTTTTTCTCCATAGTTGTCATGGTCACTGGTACACACTGAAATGACAATCTGCTGCCATGTCTCAGGCTAAGTACAGATATTTTGGGGAGGTTAAATCAGGTTCAAAATGGCCACCTAATTTAAACTTAGCTTGTCCCAGTGCTGACTTTACGCTTTCAGACTCACTCTGAGTGATTGGCAATCAGTCAAACCTATAACTTTACAGAAGTTCCATGCAAACAAATTGGTCTAAAAATTGCAGAACCTCATTTAAGATAAACCTGGATCTATGTAGTATCAGGCTCGTTCAATTTAGGTCAGTGATTCCCAAACTGGCATGTGTACCACCAGTGGATCGCAGAGAACCTGTGAGTGGTATGCAGAAGGCCAGGGGGAGGGGCCCACATACACACACAGACACCCAGCTAACACAGCCCAGCCATATGTGCATCAACACCTAGCAGGTAAGTGTGTTGGGGGAAAGAGGGAGGGGGGTAGAGTGATCTAGCATATATGGAAAAGGCTGGGAGAGGGAGTGGGGAAGACTGCTCTGATTTT
>NW_017729032.1:55952133-55952740 GCF_001723915.1 Gavialis gangeticus | reverse complement strand
CCTAGCAGGTAAGTGTGTTGGGGGAAAGAGGTATGGGGGGGAAGGGGTGTGGGGGTGTAGATCACGGTCCCCACAGTAAGGGAGGGAGTAGAGCAGAGGCAGGGTTAGGGGCTGGGGTGAATGGGACCCCAGGGCAGATGTTGGGATGATCGGAGCCCAGGCAACTCATCAAGGACAAGGGGGGACTCCAGCTGCTGTGCGCACTCTGGGGGAGGCATGTGGGGTACGCACCTCCTGGATTTGAGCGTAGGGCAGAGCTGGGCTGCCTGCTGTGCTCAGGAGCCATGTGTGACCCTCCAGCCCTGGGGCTGCTCTTTTCATGCCCCCAGCCTGGTCTATTTTTTGCCACCCTGGCACATTGCTCTCCCCCTCCCCAGGATCAGCCAGCCCTTTCAACCTCCATCCAGGTGCAGCTGCTTTTATTAGCATTCACTGCTGTCGGAGCCAAGCAAGTAAGTCTCAGTGTGTAGACGATTGGGAGGGATGGGGGTGTAGGTTCACTGGTGGGGGAAGTGGGAGGCTAAAAGTAGCCCCTGATCCCCCAAGTCCCCTATGGACCCCACAAGCCCCCCTGATCCACCAGACACTTCTGGACCCAAAAAACCCC
>NW_017729032.1:55944278-55947133 GCF_001723915.1 Gavialis gangeticus | reverse complement strand
TCCCCCATGGACCCCACAAGCCCCCCTGATCCACCAGACACTTCTGGACCCAAAAAACCCCCTGTGGGTTGCATTTGTTCCCTCCCCACCCATGGGTCGCAACTGCCCCCACCCTACCTGTGGGTCATGCTTGCCCCCCATCCCACCCATAGGTCATGCCCACCCTCCAACCGTCACAGGTTACACCTGTCCCCATCCCACCTGTGGGTCATTCTTGCCCTGCCATTCCACCTGCAGGTTGCACCTGCCCCGCATCCCCTAGCAGACCCCTAATCCCCTTCAGCCTGCTGGGCCCCCAACCCTCCTGCTAGCTCCCCCATCATGACTTACCTGACAGCAGGCAGCCATTTTGAACTGATTTAACCTCCCCCTACTGCCCTTGAATGGCTGTACTTAGCCAAAGTGTCTGGAAGATGCCTATAACACCACCCTCTGCCTTACATTTGGCTTGGCTTCATGGTCTCAGTGGCTATGTCAGCGCCGTATGCCCTGCACTCTTGGGGAGGGATGGTCTCCAGAGCTCTCTGCCTACCTGCCCATGCACCCCAAATTTGGACATGTCAGTGAGGCTGCTTGTGGTATGCCCTTACAACCACTATCAGGCCTCTGTCTCTTTCATGCATGGGAACAGCTGTGGAGAATAGTAGGGGAGGGCTGCACTGGTTTCACTGCCATATATCCAGGTATCAAAGATGTGCGTGGGAGTGACAGGGCAGGGCATGTCCAAGCTGTTCCCTTCCTGAGAATGCTGGGAATATAGGGTTGATATACCCAATATTGGCTACCCAGTACCAGAGATATCCAGTAGGGCTGTGCAAAGCTTCGGTCACTGATTTGATTCAGTGGAGATTCGGCCTGATTTGGAGGCTGAATCTCCAAATCTGAATCAAATCAGGAGACCCTTTAATCTCTCTGAATTGAATTGGAACCCTCTGAATCAATTCAGAGAGATTTGACAACTCAGCCATAGACACAGCTTTATTAGTTTTTTCTACATACCTCAAGATACTAGGTGGCTCGTGAATGCTGAAATGGTGGGGTGGATGGAGCATCCCATGGGATCACAGGGGGGTCCCCAGCGTGCTTGGCAGCAGACCTGGAAGTGGACCAGAAGCACTTTCGGTCCATTTCTGGGTCCTCCAGGTAGCACGCAGGGGACCCCACCCCGCCTCCTGGCATGACAAATGGTGCCTCCTGGGTATAGTGTGGCACCCGGGTTCTCCTCATGGCCAATTGCTAAGCCAGGAGGGTGTGTGTGTGTGTGTGTGTGGGGGGGGGGTGTCCCCTGTGCGCTTGGCTGTGGACCGGAAGTACCAAGCACACAGGGGCCTCCCCCACACTCCTGTGGGACACTCCATCCACCCCACCATCGCAGCATTCATGAGCCACACGTGGTACCTTGAGGTATGTAGAAAAATCATTTAAAACTCTGTCTATGGCTGAATTGCTGATTCTCCGAATCAGCATTAAATCTTCAGATTCGGATTTAGCCAAATCGAATTGGGACAGTGATCTGAACCAATGAATTGTATCACTGTCCCCCAAATCAGACTGAATCCAAATCCAAATCAAACATGGCCTTCTTTGCATACCCCTAATGCCCAGTAGGGCTGTGCAAAGCTTCAGGTGCTGATTCAATTCAGAGGAGATTCGGCCCGATTCAGTGGCTGAATCTCCAAATCCAAATCAAATCAGGGGACCAGTAAAAAGGTCCAAATTGATTCAAAGTTCTCCAAATCTTTGGAAAAGATTCTGAGAGTTTTGACAATTCGGGCAGTCCCCACCTGCTGCAGCAGGGAGCTGCAGCCAAACTCGGAGCTGTTAAGTAAGGGGTGGGGGAAGGGATTAGAGGAGGAGGGACCCCTGCCAGGCCCCATCCCCTGCCCGCTCCCCCTGACCCCTGCCCACTCCCCCAGCTCCCCCCATGGTTGCCCTGCCTGCCCCAGCTCCCCATGCTTTAAAAAAAGGCCCCACTCACTAGGTGCTGCCTCCCCTCTGCCCCATGCTGTGTGGGGGCTCTGCCATGAACCTCCCAACCCTCCCCCCTGCTCCCTGAGCCCCCCATGGCCCTTTAAGAGAAGAAAAACAAAAAAACCCTGGGACTCACCAGCTCCTGCAGCAGCCTTGGAGTTTTGGGAGGCTCATGGCAGAGCCCCTCACATGGCGCGGGGCAGCAGGGGACAGTGGGGATTGCCCCTCTGCCTGGCAGGAACAGGTGAGTTCAGGATTTTGGGGAGGGGGTTTCTTAAAGGGCTGGAGCTGGGGTGGTCAGGACAGCCATGTGGGGGGCTGGGACAGCGGGAAGGGGGGTCGGGGTGCTCATGAAGATCCCCCCCATGCAGCATGGGGGAGTGGGGATCGCCCCCTGCCAGCCAGCACCTGGTGATTCCAGAGAGGTTTTTTTCAAAGTGCCAGGAGGTGATTCAGAGATTCAGCAGCAGCCAAATCTCCAAATCAGATTTGACTGAATCGATTCGGGACACTGATTTGAATCATCAGATCGAATCACTGTCCCCCGAATCGGCTGAATCTGAATACGAATCAAATACAGCCCACTTTGTTCACCCTGAATGCCCAGGCCTTCCATTGGGCTCCGCCAAGGCCCAGTGGAGACCTCTGTGGATTGCACTAGCCAGTCCTTGTTGGGGGCAAAGGTATTTGTTCGGGGACAAAGGCATATCCTAAGCAGTACTGGTTATGCCTCCACTGCAGGTAGGTTGCAACAGTGTTTGTGTGGCCAGGCTGAATCTAGCTAGGTAACCTGAGTATTGATAATAGTGACACCACAGCAACATGGAGCTCAATATAGATTAGAAAGCTCACACAAGGCCTTGGGAAAGTACTCAGGGGGCTAG
>NW_017729032.1:55938702-55939278 GCF_001723915.1 Gavialis gangeticus | reverse complement strand
GGGCCTCCCCCACACTCCTGTGGGACACTCCATCCACCCCACCATCGCAGCATTCATGAGCCACACGTGGTACCTTGAGGTATGTAGAAAAATCATTTAAAACTCTGTCTATGGCTGAATTGCTGATTCTCCGAATCAGCATTAAATCTTCAGATTCGGATTTAGCCAAATCGAATTGGGACAGTGATCTGAACCAATGAATTGTATCACTGTCCCCCAAATCAGACTGAATCCAAATCCAAATCAAACATGGCCTTCTTTGCATACCCCTAATGCCCAGTAGGGCTGTGCAAAGCTTCAGGTGCTGATTCAATTCAGAGGAGATTCGGCCCGATTCAGTGGCTGAATCTCCAAATCCAAATCAAATCAGGGGACCAGTAAAAAGGTCCAAATTGATTCAAAGTTCTCCAAATCTTTGGAAAAGATTCTGAGAGTTTTGACAATTCGGGCAGTCCCCACCTGCTGCAGCAGGGAGCTGCAGCCAAACTCGGAGCTGTTAAGTAAGGGGTGGGGGAAGGGATTAGAGGAGGAGGGACCCCTGCCAGGCCCCATCCCCTGCCTGCTCCCCCTGCCCCA
>NW_017729032.1:55930939-55933702 GCF_001723915.1 Gavialis gangeticus | reverse complement strand
CCCGCTCCCCCTGACCCCTGCCCACTCCCCCAGCTCCCCCCATGGTTGCCCTGCCTGCCCCAGCTCCCCATGCTTTAAAAAAAGGCCCCACTCACTAGGTGCTGCCTCCCCTCTGCCCCATGCTGTGTGGGGGCTCTGCCATGAACCTCCCAACCCTCCCCCCTGCTCCCTGAGCCCCCCATGGCCCTTTAAGAGAAGAAAAACAAAAAAACCCTGGGACTCACCAGCTCCTGCAGCAGCCTTGGAGTTTTGGGAGGCTCATGGCAGAGCCCCTCACATGGCGCGGGGCAGCAGGGGACAGTGGGGATTGCCCCTCTGCCTGGCAGGAACAGGTGAGTTCAGGATTTTGGGGAGGGGGTTTCTTAAAGGGCTGGAGCTGGGGTGGTCAGGACAGCCATGTGGGGGGCTGGGACAGCGGGAAGGGGGGTCGGGGTGCTCATGAAGATCCCCCCCATGCAGCATGGGGGAGTGGGGATCGCCCCCTGCCAGCCAGCACCTGGTGATTCCAGAGAGGTTTTTTTCAAAGTGCCAGGAGGTGATTCAGAGATTCAGCAGCAGCCAAATCTCCAAATCAGATTTGACTGAATCGATTCGGGACACTGATTTGAATCATCAGATCGAATCACTGTCCCCCGAATCGGCTGAATCTGAATACGAATCAAATACAGCCCACTTTGTTCACCCTGAATGCCCAGGCCTTCCATTGGGCTCCGCCAAGGCCCAGTGGAGACCTCTGTGGATTGCACTAGCCAGTCCTTGTTGGGGGCAAAGGTATTTGTTCGGGGACAAAGGCATATCCTAAGCAGTACTGGTTATGCCTCCACTGCAGGTAGGTTGCAACAGTGTTTGTGTGGCCAGGCTGAATCTAGCTAGGTAACCTGAGTATTGATAATAGTGACACCACAGCAACATGGAGCTCAATATAGATTAGAAAGCTCACACAAGGCCTTGGGAAAGTACTCAGGGGGCTAGCCCATGCTGTCCTCTGTGCTGCAGCAGTTACACTGCTACTAAGACTCAAGCTAGGTAGCTGAAAGCTAGCAGTTACACCTTTGACTGCTGTGAAGGCAGGCCATAACACACTGCTCCTTTACAGCAGGTCCTTTTCTGTTCTCATTTTGCAGTTCATTGCAGAGACTGCTTGTGCTGGGTGTGGAAGGCAGTGCTGCTGGGTTGGCAACAATGAAAAATCATTAGGTCTAAGGTTGCTATCTCCAGCCCTATACTTTGCAAGTCCCCTGCTGGCTTTTTACTGTGCTCTTTTTTTCTGCCTGCAAGGCGTATTTTGTTAGGGCTATCCCATACCTGGTACATCTACAAGGTCACTGGAAATGTTCACATTCACCGGTAATGTGAGCTAAAACTCTGAATTTGCACATCATGAGTTATATCTATTAGTGTGGATGTGAGTGTGGATTCATGTGTAATAGGCTGTTGAGTTTCACAGATTCTTTTTCTTAGTTGCAAAGGTTCAGTACTTTTCTTATCTCCTTCTGGCTCTGCCTCAGTGAAATATTTATGAGATGTGAGAATATCTGTGGGGGTTGGTGGAGACTGATATTTGCAGTTTGCATCCTCACCTGGGTGACAGGGCTTAGTGCTGCTGTAGGGGCCCAGAAGGGGTGAATATATGGAGCAGGGGAGATCCTGGCTGCACTCCCCTTACCTGCAAAAGTGATTTCTAGAAGAGGATACACTTTCTCACCTATGGGATGACACTGACTGGATCACTCCATTTCCTTCATGAGTGTCCATTGGGCTGTGCCCAAAAGGTCCAGTGTACAAACTTTGTGTGCTGATTGTGTTTTATCACTAGCACCTCATTTTGTTACATTGCCGTCAGTGTGTCCCAGGCAGCACAGGATATAACTCGTAACTCTGTTCCATAAAACAGTGTTATTCCACCACCTGGTTGGGTCCTGTCTCTCCAGTTTCCCCTACACACTTTCTACTGAAATTGTTGCAACCAGGTTAGCTGCTATATTCTGCCTCTGCTTGGTTTAATATACTGCTTTTCTGCTTTGCCAACCAGTTATTCCTTCATCCCGTGTCTTGCATTTGCGGATCTGATTCACTTAGATTTCTACAACACCACATGCTTAAATGCAAACTGGTTTGCCAGGTTTTGGCTCAAGCAGTATGTCAAGCAGAAGTGGTTTGTTTGGTATGCTGTTGTTCAGGCCAAAGTGAAGGACAGAGAGGTGCATTCAGCTCAGGTGGTGGGAATGAGCAAGGGAGAGGAAGTGTGAAAGAAGCATCCACTTTATACCTCCCTGTAAAGTGGGCTGACCCAGGCCCTCTTGTCAGCCTCAGGGGTACAAGCCCTGCTGAAGAGACAGAAGAGGAGGGCAAGCATTGCTCCTGGCCCAGCAGCCCTGCCTTCCAAGCCCAGCACACATCTATGCCTGAGCATCACAAAAGAGCTTTAAGCATCTTCCACTGGGACAGAGCCAATTACTTACAGACATATGCTGCCAGCTGTGTAATCATTGGTCCAGACCTCTGCTGGGAGCATTGACTACTTGTCTTATCTGTTTACCTAGACCTGTAACAATTTGTCTGCACTACAATGGCAGCAGGTCCTGGCACCAAGCAGCTCGAGGGCATCCTGCCCATGTTTCTGCTCTCCAGGCCCGAGACACACTCCAAGTCTAGGAGTATGCTAGAGAGGTCATTCCAGGCTCGGCCCTCCATGCCTGCTCTCAAGTCCTTGTTCTCCAGCAGGCCTGACAGCAGTTGCCTGTGCCAATGGGGGGGGGGGGG
>NW_017729032.1:55928584-55930799 GCF_001723915.1 Gavialis gangeticus | reverse complement strand
GTCATCTAGTTCAACCCCCTTCCTAAGGCAGAAACATCCCTATCTAAACCATCCCATACAAATCTATAATTTAACCTATTAGTAAAACTACTGTCAACCCTGACACAACACAAGACATAAGACCCTCACCTGCTTCAGGTAAACAGGGGAACCATGGTATCTAATGTCCTGCTTCTGTAAAAAGTTGTTAATAAACACTCAAGAGATCCCAGGTAGTCTCACCACAGTACAAACAAAGCTCAGTCCATACATGAGAAACTCATGACTTGAATGCCTACATTTTTGCCAGATGGCATCATGCAAAAGGGCCACAAAGACTATGATTTTTCCAGTAGGGCAAGTGGTTATAATGTATTTTATACTGCTCTGGCAAAACACAGAGAACAGTATCAGTCATCAGTAAATACACAGCAACAAGAACGAAGAGAGAGGCCAATTATAGACAAGTGTATGCCTCACCACACGCACAGAGCAGTATCAGCTGGCTTATTCTGAACCAGGATCTTGGTCTGCCCAGGGCATCACTCATTCTTTTTTAAACCATTTTTGAGAGCAGTACAGTGATACAGAATTAGCAAACAGATTCACTGCATAGCCTTGACAGTCATCATCCACCTAGCATCTGGGTCCATTCAGAGCTAGCACATTCTATGTTGATCATACAGTTTTACCTTCTGGTTAAAAAACCCACCAAGTATAACAGCATCAAAAGCTATATATTACCAATGAAGAGAGAGAGTGGATAAAAGCATGTTATTCAGGTCAAATATTGTTTTGCTCCTGTTATCCAGTTTGTCAGATTAGGAGACTAGAATTTTTTATGACCCATTATTTTTTCCCTGCCTATAAGTGGACTGCAGTTCTCAAGTCTTGTTTTAGTTCATTGCTTGTCTTTTCCAAGTCACTGAATGCCTAGTCCCATAAGATTGCTGAAGGATGAATTTCCACCGAAGAGGTACATATGAAACTAATAAGCTAGTTTCCAGTAATTCTACATGAGGACACAAAGTAAACAACCATCTATAATGCTACATTTCCTATATCTAGGTAGGAGATCTTTACAGGTGATGGAAAGTTGGCTTGCAGTTAGGGCACCAATTAATAATCAGTTCCTGGCTCTTCCATTAGTTTCCTGTGTGACTGAGCAAGTTAATCTATCTGTGCCTAAACCCTCTACCTTCTAAAAATTTAGATATCACCTCTTTACCTACTTGAGTGAGGTGCTCAGCACTTACAATACTGGGGAAACTAATTCATACTTCAAAGAGAGACAGAGAGAAAGAGAGAGAGAAAGGGTAGTCCAGTATATATGCTGAATAAAAAAGCCAACAAACAATAAGATACTGAGTTTGTTTGCAATTAAGAAGCTGTGGATCAATGACAATGTGTAGTTTCATCTGTGCTCTGGAGTTTCACAGTCCAACTCCCTTACCTATATAGCATTAGAGCAGAAAAAAAATATTCTTTGGGTGGAGGAAACCTTATGCCTTTGAAAGGAAGAGATCCACTGGGAGCATTTTCACATATAGCATTCATTTACCAGTTCAATCCTCTCTTTTTCTGAACAAATAATGTCTGTATTGTAAATGCATAAAGAACTGCTTATGTAGTCTATATTATAATGTAGTTGCAGAACTTGGCTTCATTTGACCATTAGCCAGATGTTATCTGAAGCATTTTGATTCCCTTTGATTCCAGCTCTGCCCTTAACAATGCTTTACCTTTCTGCAGCTCTAGCAAATTTACAAAGTTAAGGTCTATTGCTATTACCAGGGATCCTGGTTTTCTCTGATAAAAAAAAATCCCCAGTTTTTGGATTGAATATATTGGATTAAAATACCAGGTTTGGATTAAATATATAGTGGTGTTTCATTTTAATCATGGACAAATGTAGATTTGGGGTTACTTTTTTAAATCTGAAAATTGGGGATCTTTTTTATCAGAGAAAACCAGGATCCCTGGTTATTACAGCTGGAATTAGATGATTGTTTTGTTTTCTCCTAGGTAGTTGAGCTTTGACTAGATGTGCTACTAATTGGGGTAGAATTAAACCACCTGTAGACTATAACAGCCAACTGTCAGTTAAACTGTAGGCCATACGCGAGTGCACGTTCTTCCCCTTCGTAACCATTCCTTTACAGGTAAATTAAACACCCCATTCTCCCTTGCAGAACACTGATCAATACTCATTTTAGTCTACATTTCTCCTCAGCAC
>NW_017729032.1:55920624-55923584 GCF_001723915.1 Gavialis gangeticus | reverse complement strand
CTTGTAGAACACTGATCAATACTCATTTTAGTCTACATTTCTCCTCAGCACTTACCATGTTTCACATCACACCTTCCACCAAATTAATGATGCCAGCTTCACAACTTCTCCTTGTCAATCCCATCTCACATCTTCTTCTGTACAGCCCCATTTGTATTGAGGGTCCTTTCAGTCACCATCTACCAACTTCAGTTCATTCATTGCTTCCCTCCCTGAGAATTACATCCTTCCAAATAGTGAAAAAAAAAATCTAATGTGACTCCTTCCTTTTGCTCCTCCCACTTTCATTTTCTAAACACTCATAGGTAGAGGCTGTCCTAATATTCATGCCTTTTAATGGAGAACCACCTATCTTATCATCACCTGACCTAATAACTATGTTACAATATAGCATCATTTCTGGTTTACTGGTGTCACAGGGCACTAAAGTGTGCCTGCTCCTTTAAGGGCAGTAGCAGCCTAGCTAGAGAGCCCTGGGAGCTAGGCAGAGCTCCGCAGCTGCAGGTTGCCTTGGCAGTGGACTAATAAGGGAATTAGCTGGTGCCTGCACCCAGTCAGCTGCCTAGAAGAAGGCAGAGCCTTGGGCACATATAAGCCCCTGGGCTGGGGTTGGCATGGGTTAGTTCTCTGGCAGGCGCCAGGGGAAGGAGCTCTTACAAGAAAGAACTACTCAGACATTTGGTTGCTTGATCTGCTGTTTGTAAGGCTAATGAGGCTCGAGGAGCTCATAACTTACCTGGGGCTAGGAGGCACACAATACTGGGGGAGAAGCTCGCCTTCTTAAAGGGGCAGAGTGTAGCCTCCATTGTTATTTTATTGTTACATTGTAGCCCAGGGACTTATATTTTTGATGTTATTTGCACTGGTGGACCAGGATGAGGCTAATAGGGGAGGGATAGGCCTCATTGGGGCACACTGTTGTGTACAGCCCCAGTGCCAGAGAGGGTGCCATGACAGAGGCTGCCAAGCCCAGCACCAGAGATGGTGCTGCGACAGAAGCTGAAGAACTCAGTGACCACAGGAAGCTGAGTTAGGCCAAGGCCTCATTAAGGAGACAATACTTATATACCACCTGCGAGGCATGAGGTGTGGTAAAGGGGAGGTTTTGGAGCCACGTACCTAGCCCATAAGGCTTGGGGTGTCCCATGAGGCACCAACTTAGAGCAGGACCCAGAAAGGGGTCCAAGAACCCGCAGGGTTTAGTGGAGTCCAACAGGACTGTGACCACACAGAAACTTGTGGGCAGCCTTCCTATTATTTATTAATAAGACATAACAGGTGAGAAAAGTCATAGGGCAGAATCCTAGAGGCATCACTGCCATCCCTGGGGACTCCACGCCATGACAAGTGGCCACAGATATATTTCAAGTATAGAGCCACAGGAGGGTTCATCACCTCTGCTTTATGACTGCTTTATGACTTCTCCCACTTGCTGGTCTACTTTCTCCCATGTTAATCCCCTACTATGGGCACCATTGATTTTCTGAATGAAGATAGGCTGCATGGTGAAAACAGCAGGCCAATTTTTTACTCATTTCATTCAAAGACACCTGGTTTTGTACAAAAGTACACTTTTACCCCTGAAAACTGCTTCCATTTGTTTAAAAATGGATATAAATTTATGTGCAACTTTAGCGTGTGTCTGTGGCCATTCTGAGGTCACGAATCCCTTGAATTTCAAGCAGCTTTGCATTTCATTGGGCATATTTTCAACATAAAACTTCTTTTACCCAGGTAGTAGTCTCATTTCCGATTCCACATATGATTTATCTTACCCCAGGACACTAAAACAGCTTGCATCACTTTGGTGTATTAATGCTAAAAATACCTGCCTGAGTGCTTCCTTCTGCTCTGAAAAACATATAACCAGCACACATTTTGGGCAAAATTCTGTTCTTATTATGGAAATGTATATTCAGACTGATTCCCCTGAAGACAGTGAAGCCATTTCAGATTTATGCCAGTGGAAAAAAGCAGAATTTGGCCCTTTGGCTCCATTCATTTGGATGGAGCTCTTTTATCAGAACTTGTGTATATTCATTTAGACATAATCAGCAACTGCACTAACCAGCACATAGACAGAAAAGAAAACAAAAGCTTCAGTGAAGCTCCCCCCTTCATCAACATACCATACCAAAATAAACAATGTGTGTAACAGGAAAAATATTTTCTGTTTCCTAATCGGGACCTGTACTGCTTTAGGTAAAAGGGATTGTAACAAAATAATGTCATTCAGATCCAATGAAATCTCAGATGCAGACACACTGACTTCACAGCCAGAGTGTAAAATTCTCTGGATCAAAAAAACCCAATCATTACCTATACAAGGTATTTTCACTTCAAATTCTCCACTGCTGCCATCAAAGGGGTAGCTTCATGGGTGGTGGCAAGGTACAAAGAACTCTAACATATACTGGCCACCAGCAGCCACTTGGATTTTTTGACTTTTTAAACCTTATTAACACTAGTAAATTGCCCATCAAGAATGATTGGGGGGAGCAGGGAGGGACAGAGACCTGCATCTGGCCCCCTTCCTCCTGCCTCAGGCTGGGGCTGCAGCTGCTCCCTACCTCCCCCATGCCACTACAGGCCATGGCCGCTCCCCTCACCCCCCACTTCGGGCCAGGGACAGAGCTTGCAGTGGCAGTCGTAGCAGGGCACAGCCACCAGTCACCTCCCCTCCCGTTCTCACTCACCTTCCTCCCTCCCTCCCTACCCTCTTCCCCACCGCCTCCCCCTCCCCACCAGCTGTTGTTGTTGGGGGGGAGGCACTCCAGCCCCTGGCTCCAAGGAGCAGGGGTGGGGGGCAGGCCAGCACCACAGGCCTCACTCCCTCACTCCGTCCCCGCTGTCATGGCAGGTCTCTGCTCCCCATCGTCCCCACCCTGTCTCCAAGGAGCAGGGAGCGGGGAGAGGGAGAACAGGTCAGCTTCACTGGCTTGCCCCTCTGCTCCAGCCCC
>NW_017729032.1:55914819-55915624 GCF_001723915.1 Gavialis gangeticus | reverse complement strand
TTGTTGTTGGGGGGGAGGCACTCCAGCCCCTGGCTCCAAGGAGCAGGGGTGGGGGGCAGGCCAGCACCGCAGGCCTCACTCCCTCACTCCGTCCCCGCTGTCATGGCAGGTCTCTGCTCCCCATCGTCCCCACCCTGTCTCCAAGGAGCAGGGAGCGGGGAGAGGGAGAACAGGTCAGCTTCACTGGCTTGCCCCTCTGCTCCAGCCCCTCAGTCCCCACTGTCATGGCGGTGCTCTGCCGCGTGTCTCTGTGTGTCCAGAGCACTCTGATAGGCTGCTGAGGCAACCAGTCAGAGTGAGAATAAAGTGTTATGGACAGACAGACTAAGGCTTTTATAATAGTAAATGATATTAAAAACAAAAAGTTGGAAGTGCAAGTGTGTGTGTGCCCCCTTCAGGAGTTGAGTATGAAACATGCATCACTCATTTTACCAGAGTTTGAAACCCTGTCTCCTGCCATACCTTTCATGGGTTTACACATTTAGGCCTAGCTGACTGTCTGCCACCTTGCAAAGTGCCCCCTTGGTACAACACAAACTGGTCTGCATTTTGTTGCAAAGTGAAGTGTCCAAACCCAAATGACAAGGTTCTTTGGGTGAATCTGATCTCTTTTATTAAACCAACTTAAATAGTTGGGGGAAAAAATTTTAAGCAAGTTTTTGGGTCCAAAAACCCTTCATCAGGCTGAGGAAGTTTTAGCAGTTGCTGTGTGCTCTTCCAACATGGGTGGAGGGGAGAGAAGGGGGATGAATAGTGGAGAGGTAAATGGGGAGTCAGATGTCAGGCAGGTTATAATGTGTCATAA
>NW_017729032.1:55914544-55914808 GCF_001723915.1 Gavialis gangeticus | reverse complement strand
AAGGCGCAGATACCTGGGATGCCTAGAATATTAACATTCCCTAACACCGCGTCTAGTTGTTTTCTGTGGCCCTTAACAAGGAATTTTACACGTGTTGTCGCGGTTGCAGTGATCTTACTCATCCGCTGGTGTGGGATTGATGGTTTTACGACATTCACTTGTGCTCCCATATCCAGTAAGAATTTAGCAGTCGTGAAATCAAGTGATTCCTTGGAGTTTTGTATGTCTAGTGAGGCGTAGGGTCGTGGGTCGTCCTCGAATATC
>NW_017729032.1:55887410-55909544 GCF_001723915.1 Gavialis gangeticus | reverse complement strand
GTCGTGGGTCGTCCTCGAATATCCTCATGTGTTGGTAGCCACAACAGCTCGCTCGTTATCGTTTTGAGTTCCTCGTTGGTAGGTTCCTTCTCCAATCGTCCCTGGAAATCTTTGATCCATGAAAGTTACCATTTTCTTCCTCTTTATTCCCATTTCGGTTTGTCGTGGTGTCGATTCGGTTTCATGCAATTCCATTCATTCTCATTCACTTCTGTTTTGTTCGACTTGTGATTTTCCGTCGTTTGTGAATTCATTTCGTGTCAATCTGTCATGGTCCCATTCAATTCGCTTTAATTCATTATGGGGAGAATCAATTTGGTTGGGTTCGCATAGTCGTTTGGCTTGTTTCTGTTCGCTTGGTTTCAATTCATTTTTGTGCATTTTGTTTCGACTCAATTCATTTCATTTTGGGTTACGTCATTTCAGTTTGGTTCATTTGCTTAGTGTTGTTTCATTACGTTTAAGGTCGCTTCGTCTGAGTTCGTTCATCATTACTTTGCTTTGCATTTCATCGTTACATTTCGGTTCAGGTTCGCTTTGCTTGAGTGTAATTCGGGTTAATTCGGTTTCGATGTCCGTTTCTCATTTATCATTCTGTTCACTGGGATTGCTACAGCCGTCGGTCGTCGGACTCACGCCGACGGCGGTTACTTGTTTTGTTGCTTGTCGTGGAAGTTGTTAAAACCTATCGCTTTGGCCACATCTTTTTGTCCATCATTGCCAAGCAGTCGTAGTTTCTCCTTGGACAGTCCAGATTTTGCTAGGAGAAATCCAAACGTGGCTCTCTCCCATGAAGATCGTTGTGGGGGTGAGTAATTTGCTTGAAACGAGTGTTTTCTGGATTGGTACGGTGATTCATGAGATTGAAATCTTCTCATCTGTGGTGTTCTGGCCTGTTGGAACCCTTTTGCTTGATTTTGTTTTGGGTCCCTTTTCTGAAAATAAGCAGATGACTTCTCAATTGGATAGGCTGTGGTGGAGTCATGAGTTTCATCGGTAACAGGGTACGCATCTTGCTGAGATCTTGTCCTCATCACTCCCTGCAATTGATCTAGGAGCCCTAGTGTGTGCATGGCTAAACCGTTTATAGAGGAATTTAGCAAGAGTCTCGCAATTATGCTATGATTCCCTCCATAAATTTCCATCGCAGCTTGGACTGCTTCGTTTAGGCAGGGCACGTCGCCTGGTATCGCCATGAATCAATGTGGCCACGCTCCCTGTACCTGAGCTGGTGAAAGGTTCAGGGGCTGATGAGCTGGAGTCCACAGGGCATAGGATGCTCCTATAATGGCATGAATCAATGTAGTGTCTGTAGTATTCCTAACTGTGGCTCCCTCATGCCAGCAATGAATTTTGTATTGCAGCACTTCTGCCACTAAAGATGGAAGTGGTATAAGCCAGTATTGATTTGCTAGTATTGGGACTGGGTCCACAACCTTTGCTCGGCTCCAGTCTGTGCTTTGAACCAGTTGCATGGCTTCGTCATGTTCTAGGGTTTCACTACCTGCTTCAGCTACTAATCTGCCAAGCCAGGCAATGGGTGTCTCCTGATTTCTAATGCTGGTTTCTTCAACTCAATCAGAGATTGCAGGTTTTCAGTCCAAATGAGGAAGATGTCATCAATATATCTTAAGTATAGCAAGAGTTTGATGGTGCAGTTCTTGAGGAAGTCTTCTTCCAGGTGGCTCATAAAAAGGTTAGCATACTGTGGGGCCATTTTGGTGCCCATAGATGTTCCCATCGTCTGGAGAAAATGTTGATTATTAAAAGTAAAATTGTTGTGTGTGAGGATGAGGTATATAAGGTCAGTAATATTTTTGGGTCTGTATTCTGAGTTGTAACCTTGCTCCTGTAGATATGTAAGACAGGCTTGGATGCCATCCTGGTGTGGGATGTTGGTATATAGGCTGGTAACATCCATGGTGGGTAGGAGGGTGTTGCTGGGAAGGTGGTCTATGTTTTGAAGTTTCCATAGAAAATATGTTTTTAGTTTCCTCTCCACTATTCTTCCCCCTCCTCTCCCCCCAACGCAGACTGTCTCTCACCCATTGACTCCTCAGTCTACATCTTCACTGACTGCCTATCTTGTATGCATACCAGCCCAGCCTCTGGCTTCTTTACTTTTCATTCCATCCAGGAAGAGCACACACCAACTGCTGAAACTTCCTCAGCCCGACGAAGGGTTTTTGGACCCGAAAGCTTGCTTAAATTTTTTTTTCCAACTGTTTAAGTTGATCTAATAAAAGATAGCAGAGTCACCCAAAGAACCTTGTGTGCCTATGTCCTTAGACCAGCATGGCTACAACCTACACCCCAAACACAAATGAGGCGTGTGTCCCCAGACCAAGACGCTGAAGAATTGGAAGGCATCTTCAGAGCTAGTACCTGTGAGCTGATTTCTGTGGCTTTTCAGGGTTACCATCTTGGCCTGGCCCAGTAGGAAACTGGCCAGGCAAATCGCTCTCACCAAATTTTGATGTTTGTAATGTGGAACAACTCTTTATTACATACAGGGCACATCTACACGAGATGCTAAATGCCCAGACTAATTCTACTGTGCAATAGTGCAGCAGGCAAAAAACGTGCTAATATGCTAATGGGCAGTAGAAGTAATTTACTGTACACCAGCATCACAAAAAAAGTGTGTTCTGGCACTACTGCACAGTAGTGCCGATTATGGCACATCAAGTTAGTACCTGTTATTACTGGTACTAAACTTAATGCACTGTTATTACAGTGTATTAATGAACATGTAGACACATCCACAGAAACTTATGTAGAACTATTTACAGTAAGAGGCAAACAGTGGCTGGCTTGATCCTGTTCTGTGACCTGGAAGCTCCTGCTCACCTCCCCAGATTGTCTCCTGAGACATCATACTTCCTGGACTTACTCTAAATGCCACTGCTCCCTTCAGCCACTTGACATGGTACAGTCAAGAAGTCCAAGTCCAGATCACCACTGGAGAACTCCAAGTCTACACCGCCAAAGAGGGTGCTGAGGGCAGCAAAGAGTGCTTTCAGCCAGGGGCATCTAGGAAGGCATGGGAAAGTGTCTCCTCCACCTCCTTCTCTCATAACATGGACAGCTGGTGGACAAGAACTGGTAGACAAAGGACGTTCAGCCCTCAGACCTGCCTGGTGGCCTGTCTTGGTACTATAATGGCTTCAAAACCTTGGGCATTTTCCTAGGCCTACCAGCCTATGTAGAAAATAACTGGGAAGGCTTCATTGAAGAGGGTGAGGCAAGACTACAGTGATAGCAATGGCACCTGCCCAGCTTCTCTTACTGCAGCTGGTCATCTGCAACCTGGCAGCTGCTACTGTGGCACAGGTGTGACATCCTGGACCTGCCAATGACACTGCTCAAAAGGCTCCAGAAGCTCCTCATGGACTTCTTCTGGAACAGGCACCAGTGGCTTCTATGGGCTGTTCTTTACCTGCCCACTGCTTCCAGAAGCTTCATCACTTCCTTGGTCCAGTAGCACACCATCAAACTGACCCATCTCCTTGACACAGCCTGGTCCTCCTGACTCAGCAAAAACCCTGGCTAAGTGGGTAGGCCTGCACTCTGCTTTTGCTCACACTTCCTGGATGAAGCAAAAGTTTCCTCCCTGCAGATGCACTTGCTGTCCTGAATGACCACTACATGATGAGCCCTCCTCAGTCACAGCTCGCTAGACAGAGCCTCCTACACACATCCAGCTGTGAACGTCAATGAAAGAGGCAGGCCTGGTACCCTGCTGTCCCTCCATGTTCCCAGCAAGAACAGGAGTGGGACCTGCTGTACTCATGGACAGTCAAAGTGCATCATGCCCATGTCCTTGCTGCCTGCCCTGACACTTTCTGGAGGCAGTGCCTAGTCACAGCAACACCAGAGCAAGGCTGCCTGGCCTGGCACACCCTGGAGAATCTGCCTGGCTGCCTGACTGCTGTACAGAACCATGGCCACAGGTGCCTTTGTCCACCACTTGGACTTTAGTAATAGTTTTATTCTGCCTACAGTGGAGTATAGATCCTTTGAAAACATAAGTCCAAGGTATATCATGTTGGACCTTCAAAATTACTGGAAAATTGTGAATGTAGGCTAATAGATTTTCTCTCTCAGTGATTAATTTTTAAGGAAAAGTTCTGAATTCAAATATCCTGCTTCCATAGTTCAGCTATAAGGCTGATGTACACATTTTAGATCCAGATTTTGAAATTACGCACCCCCCCAGGTTTTATGTGGTTTGAATTTGTGTACAGGGAGTAAGTTGCAAAATCTGGATTAGGGTTTGGAGTCTGATTTGTCCGTCCCTCAGCTGTAGTTTGTTCAGCTTAGTGATTCCCATTTAGACCCATGCATTATGGTAAAATCAATATTTCAGTTATCCCATCTGACAAAATTCAACCTTTGATATCACATTTCTTTTCCAATTTTATATTTATGCATAAAGAGTGTGGCCTATACATAGTATTTATATGTAAAGAGGGGTAACTTTTGATGTACATTTCTCAGCAAACCCTTAGAAATCCTTAGTTTTGTAAAGGAAAAAGGGCTGCTTATGTTTGAAGACCTCTCTAACAAAAATGAAATAAATTACTTCTAAGTAGCACATAATTAAGCAAGTTGTCTTGGAGATCAAGACCTTATTTATCTGGATAAAAAGAACATTGATTCTTACGTGAAATAGTCCTACTAAAAACATTTACCAATGGATGGGAGTGAGGAAGAAATTTCCAAATTTCCCCTTTGGAAATTTACTATGGGATTTCTTGAACTTGTCTCCAGAGCACCTGGTGCACAACCATGTCAGGGACAGGATTGCTCATGTACTCAAACTCTGTGTTCCTCAGAATATGGCCAGATCAAATCACTTAGCAAGTCTCCTACACAGGGGCATATGATAATGACTGGAGTTAGACAGATTTTGCACTCATCTGATACAAAAGGAAAGGTTGCTCCACTCCCCTTCTCTCCTCCTGCAGATAAAAATAGAGATCACTTAAGAACCTGCTCTTCAAATACTGAACAGTGCAATATTTTTAAATCCTATGTCCCTGCCTTCCCTCCAGACAGAACAAATTTAAACTATTTTTAAACTTACTGGGCTAGATTCTCAGATGAGGTAAGTCTGTGTAGCTCTACTGAGACCATTGGAAGTAGGCTGATTTATACCAGCTGAAGAGCTGGTCCATTAAAGCTTTTGCAAAACAAACAAACAAATAAATAAATACAACCAATTTTAAAAATACCATGATGCAATCTCTCCCTCCTTTGGCTCTCCCACTTGTCTTGATAATCTTTTAGATTGCAAACACCTGTGGGCAAAATCTCTTTGTCAGGTATAACACTGTATTTTAAAAAAATAAATGGCTAAAGACAGGCTCTTAAATTTATATTTAGGCATCTAATGAGTGGCCCAATGTGCAGTGCTTCCATGGACTTAATTGGTACCCTGTGCTTTTCAAAGTCATCTGAAATTTTTTTATGTGCTGTGCTGAGTTTGAATTTTGCAGGGTAATTCTGGGCACATGGATTAGAAATCATGGCAGTAGTCATCACCATTTGTCAAAATTCAGAGCACAGTGGGACAAATTGCACCAATTTACACTGGAAAAATATAGTTGCGTAGGATATAAAGCAGAGCAGAATTTAGCTCAGTAAGTTTCATGTATCTGTAAAATACATATTCTAACTGAACTTCCAGAGTTTTTAGCTTTTATTCCAACTTTTGGAATAGATAAATCAGGTATCTGTTTTCCTGTTTTCTCTGAAAGGAGATTATTAGAACTGACCTTTTCATTAGGGGAAGTTTGTTGCAGGATGTAGATATACCGTGAGGCTGTTTGTTGTGTGTTACAAACCCCATGATATCTGATCCAAACTTAAATTAAAATATGTTTCTACAACAAGCACTATTCGTTTGATTAATTATAAAACATTTGAAGCGCTGAATTTAAAGTATGGTGTATGATACTAATATACCCACATAGTTTTATCTTCAAAATATCTCTTCAAGAACATATTTATGCAGAATTACTTTTTGTCCTCCTTGTATTTCATTCCACCTGCAAGTACTCTTAGCCTATTAATTAGCAACAATTAAGGAGAATATTTTTTTCTTAGCATTTACTATGTTCAAGCAAGTGAACTTACTAGACAGGAGTCTGTTTCATACTTAAAAGTGTTTTATTTGGAAACTTAGATTGTGTTCTCTTTAAATTCCTATTGAGAGGCATTAGACCCTGAATCAACATTCATAAATTACAACTACAGTATCCCTGATGAGCAGAGGTCTCCAGCTTCCCAATTTTAAATACTTTTACTGCAATGGTTGGAATTCAAAATGCCCATAATCTTTTGTATGTTAAATCTGACATTCACATCTGTCAGCTCTTGCCCTTAAAATGATTTTCCTTTCCCTAGAGACAAACAGGCTTTAAAAAAAAAAAAAAAGTACATGCCATAGCAAATATTTTAAACTTACTATGACAACAAAACGAAAGGTGAATGCTGTATCAGCATTAACACCAGTAATGGACCAACAGGTTTATCTGAAAACCAAGCTGAAGCTATACTAGCTAAACTATATTTCTTCCTTTCTACCTAAAGGCTACAGAAGGCCATATGGTCAAAACACATTTGCTAATATTGTCCCAGTTCTTCCACTCATACATCTGATGGTTGTTCTTAATATACGTCTGGCAGAACTGGCACAAACTTAACAAAGACTTTTTGACCAGAAGGCCTTCTTATGTTCCAGTCCAAGTGTAGATAGTTTTAAGATGGATTATAGATGTAACAAAATTACCTATAATTAAGGCTGAGATTTTTAAAGGCTAACCGAGTTAGGCATCCCTAAATCTTGTTGAATGACTGGGGGAACGGGACACCTAATTCCTTTAGTTTCCTATGAAAATCTCAGCCTATGTTGTTAATATAGGAGGATTTTAAATTTCCAGTAGCTGTCAGTCTTTTCCTTGAACTGATGCCTTTGTCCTGGACTTAGAAATCTACAAAGGCGTTACTATAACTGCATACCATGCCATAACTATATTATTCATAGTTCCTTGTGCTAACTTTTCATGTCCGGATTCTAAAGGCCATTTTTAGTCTAATGCCCATTTCACTCTATGCATCCAAATAACACACAGGTGAGTAACTGCCATTTTTGGCTCTTATGTACAATTTGTGAGTAGGTCTCCCATGTAGTGTGGGCGCACACATATCCACATGACTACTGAACATGCTTACCAGGCTGTGTTCTGGCCAGGCAGCTGTGACTCTCTGTAAGCATGTAAGTCCTTAGGAGATGGGACAGAGCCCCCTATTCTTTAGCCAAATATCCTAGTGGTTAGAGCACTTACCCAAGAATCAGAAGAAAGAGGTTCTAGCCCTGCTGCTCATCTGGAAGGGGTGTGAACTTGTATTTTTTCAACTGCCCAGAACAGTTCTCCAACCACCAAGTTATAAGTCAGACATTACCCAGTCCCCACTCCAGTCTTCCTCTTAACACCTACAAATCATGGGTTTTTTTCTAGGCAGAATTCTGTGATTTATAGTCACCCACAGTATCCTTCCTGGCTCGTGTGTAGCCTATTGTACATACTTAGTAGGACTCTTATCTCCCCATACTGCCTGGGGAGTAGGACCATGAACTGTGGGTAAGTGCTAAAATGGAAGTTATATAACTGGAAAACTGCCATTTGAGCTCATAAAGGAAAAAAAGGATTCTGCTTTTTACAGCTGCACAATGAGACTCTGGGAGGTACAGTTAGAATCATATCATAGAATCATAGAATCATAGAAGTAGGGTCGGAAGGGACCTTGTAGGTCTTCAAGTCCGACCCCCCACCTGGGTGGGAGAAAAACTGGACTCAAATGAGTCCAGCCAGGTAGGCATCAAGCCTCTTCTTAAAGACACCCAGGGTAGGAGCCAGCACCACTTCCCTTGGAAGTTGGTTCCAGCTCCTAGCCGCCCTAACTGTGAAGTAGTTCTTGCAGATGTCTAATCTAAACCTACTCTCCAATAATTTGTGTCCATTATTCCTTGTTAGAACCCGTTTTACAGATGAGTAAGCTGAGGCACACAGCAGTTGAAGCCAACATTTCCAGTCCTGAGTTGTAGAAGGTTATAGGCTTAGATCTCCACTGAGGCACCTCAGTAAAAGTAGCCTGACTTTCAGAACGCAGAACCACTACAGCTCCCTTTGGCTCCATTTCTTAATGCATTGTAAACCAGGCACCTTTTATTTACCTAAGTGTGGGTTTAGCAGCCTAAGTGTAAGGAGCCAGGGTTGAAGTTACTGGTTCTATATTACTTCATTAAGGTGGAAATGCACAGTAGCAACAAACAAAGAATATAATCAAGGACTTCTGTTTCCCACTTCTAGCCATTACCATCTCCTACCCCTTCTGAGAAAGTACTGAACACACTGGAACAGAGTGACCTTAGCTTAAAAAGGTCACTGGGAACCAGCTCCATTGTGCAGGGGCTCATGCTAAGCAATGCCTATTAGAAACAGGCACTGAAAGAAGCAGGCCTCCTTGACTCCAACTGATTAGTGAACAACACATGCCAGTGGGAGTCAAAAAGAACTGAAAAGGTAGTAAAAAAAACAGAGTTATTAAAAACTTCATCACAGTCAAAGCTTTCCAAAAAGATGACGGAAAACTGGAGAAGATTTAAATTGTCTTTCACTCTGCAGGAACATTGGACTGAAATAGGCTTCCTGGGCTACTGAGTCCAGCCCCCCACATTCACAGGTACTTGTTAATCAAAGGAATCCCCAAAATCACCATTTCAAGCCCTCACCTACAGCTACCAGGAACAAAATCTGAAATACCAGAAATACCTTAATAAATGCTGTAGATAAGAACTGGGGAGAAAGAGGTTCTGAAACTGCAGTGAGAACAAAGTAATATGCTAACATATGGTCAGAAGATCCAAAGAAAAGGATTGTGCTCCTTGCTAAAGATGAAGACAAACCCCCCATTGTTTACATCAGTTTAACCTAGGGCAAATGTTGCATCCTGATCCCAGGTTTGGGGGTGATCAGCATGGCCCTGAGTAGAAGAGCAGGACCCTCTAGCTAGGCACTTTTCAGATCTCTAGGTACTGGCATGAGCATTAGCATACCCAGCCAATACATAAGTAAATAAAACTAAAAACAGCCTTACTAATGACCAGTGTCTCAATTTTGTATCTGCAAGCAATGGGTGCCAGCAAAAAGACAGACAGTCAGAAGTTAGCTTTTTTCTAAAGCACTCGATGTTCTTAGTATTTCACTGGTAACTCAGTCAAGGGAGTCTGACTGAAACTGTGAAACAGAAATTTGAGGAGGACTGCACATTACATAAAAATAAAATATATGAGCAATCTGTTTTTACATGGTGAATACAGAAAGGTGAAAACTTAGATGAGTTTGGGACTCATGTAAGGCTGACGAGCCAATCTTGTGATGCTGTGGAAACCAAACAAGTTCCTTTAAAAAAAAAAAACAGGTTATAATTGGGATTCTTAGGCTATACCCCACTTTGATGTGTCTCTGAAAGATCCAGGATTAATCCTTGACAAAGCACTGAGAATTTGCCAAACACCAGAGATTCTGCAGTTTATGGGAGATGGATTGTGGCTGATGCTGTGAACATTATTAAGAACCCAGAACACTACAACAGCAGAAATATAATGCAGAAAAGTAGATGGAGCTCAAAAACAAAATGTAGTACATGCTGTGGCAAATATCACAAGCCAGGACTATACTTAGCATTTAAAAACAGATACAAGAATTGCAATAAATGACATCCCTTAGCAGAAGTTTCTGAGTGCCAGCAGAGTGTGAACAGCTTGGACAAAAAAGACAACAGCAACATTAGCTCAGAGGAATTCCTCAGATAAAAGCAGTGGCCAATATTGCAGCAGAAGACAAGTGGACCATCACCATGAAAGCAAATGGATGTTTATTAATTGAAGCTGGATTCAGGTTCACAAGCCAGCATGGTTTCGAAAACAATGACATTAGTGCTGACAGAAAGGTCCCAAGCAGTATGAGGTAAACAGGGGAAACAGGGCTTACAGTGATAAGCTTGTCACCACTAAAGGTCTGTCTGTATGAAATGACTTACCAAATATATTGGAAAATATAATTATTAGTACTACAGGGGAAAAATATATTCATCAATAGAGAAAAATATGCCAGGTCTCAACAACACAGTGGAGAAAGTCATAGGAGGGGCAGGAGACAAAAGTAACCAAGACCAAGAGGACTTCTTCTAAGGAATAGGAAACTCCCAACAGAAGATAGAATAAAGTCAAAAGGAGACAGCCATCCAAGGATATAAGCCCCAAGGAAAACTTTTAGAAAGAGACTAAAAGAGAAGTTGGACAGATTTATTGCTCTGGGAAATCATAAAGTGAGTAGAAGAACCAACAGGGTTGGTACTTTGTCAACCATGACAAAACACTCAAACTCTTTATGGATAGGCAGCAAAGATCTAAACAAATATATAAATAGGGACCATTTTCTGTGAAGTGCCATGAAAGAAATTTTTGGAGAGAAGTGCTTCTACACTTTATGCTTCTACACTTTAGTAGGGTTCTGGCAAAACATAGCATATTTACTTACATGCCACACATGCCTTTTCCACCAAAATTAGCCCTCCAAAATGGGAGGCTTGTTTTAAGTGAGCAGGCTGATTTTCTGCATGGGATAGAAGAATGGTGATAATGTAACATGATTCCTGTTTCTTTCCCTGCTCCCCTCCCTTCCACGGCCACATGAAATCTGGTCTTCAGAAGCAACTACTGCTTTAACCCCTTCACATCTGAATTGGAGCAGTACCAAACCTAATCTTCAGCCCTGCTCAGGTAACAGCGTCCAATTCAGCAGTGAATGGGTTAAAAATATACTTTTGCCTGAGCAGGAAGTGGAGGGTGAGCAAGGTAAAAATTATGAGCAGGGACAGAGCCATGTGGCCAAACCTGAAAAGTCTTTTAAAATTCACTTTGCTGTAAGGTATGTGTCTTATAAGAGTGGGGGTGGTATTCAAGAAAATATAGTATTTGTTCATGGTCAACAATCTCTATGGATTGAACTGTTTCCTCAGACTGACGTTGGGTCTACATTTGACAACTGCAGTTTTACAGGAAAATACCATAACTCTGACTGTGTGGAGGATATGAATATCTACAGAGCTGGATTTTATGTTTGAGCAAAACAACAGTAGGAGAAAATGCCCATAAGCACGAGGCAGCTTTGGAAAGAATCAGAGCTGCAAAGGTAAAGCTAAACAAAAAAAAAAAAGGAAATTCCATACAATAAATATGATATACCAGGGAGAGATATTAGCTAGGTATACAAACACATCCCAGAAAGCCTGAAGCTATGATCATCATGCCTGCCCCAATAGATAATGAAGGGGTACATACATTCCTGGGAGTGATGAACTCTGTGGAAGATCAGTGTCTTTTGTGTAAGGGCTATAGTGTCCTTCCACTGATAGAAAAAAAGGTAAAAAATAGTTCCTCATCAATCATGTACTAATTCTCTAGAGACTTAGGGATATGATTTATAATGCTTAGAAGATTAATACCATAGAAAATCAGAAAACAGTAATTCAGCAGAGGATGCAAAGAATGGCCCTTACAAAAGAAGGCAGTGAAAGTAGACTAACTGTCCTTAAAACAAATTAGAATTTCTTTACTGAGTTAGATAGATCAGCAATATACATTCAGCAAAAAGAATGAATCTATTACCAAAGCATTTCAGTAAGTAAAGCCTTTATTTAAAATCTGCAAATTTTTTGGCTTCTGCCCACTCTCGTGTTACATTGCTTTAGTTGTTCTTTGGTGATAGACAGCTGAGATGGGGCAATTGTTTCAAAAAAGGAGGGAGTCAGGGAATGAGAGACTGCACTTTCAGCAGTTAGAAGGCCAGGGCTGTGAGCTTGTAATGCCTAATAAATGGAAAGCTAGAGATAGAGAAATACATCAGAGCACAGTGAGTACATCAGATCCACATTTTATTTCAAGTACCACATCGAAGTATTCACACACATATATATATATATATATTAGTTTGAGGCCACAGCAAAACTGTATTCCATTTCACTGAAGGTATTGGAAGGAGACTTAGCCTGATCTATATCCACAGAATAACCATATCAGCTGAACACTTAAGAGCGTACACACATGTGCGTGTGCGCGCACGCGCGCACACACACACACACACAGAGGAAAGTGAGAATGCAACACACACATACATAAAAAGTGAGAATATAGCACACGTGCGTGCACCTCCCCCCCCCTTACTTTCCTGGCCATTAACAACATGCAAGGATTCTGGACTCAAAATATTGCCTTTTTATGGATGTGTTTTTAGAGTAAGCAGCATCTAAATATCTGCTTATGTTTACTTGGGTTTTCTTAGCTTTACCTAAATGTGCTCATTACCATTATGTGAGAACCATATGAAAAATAAAATTTCATTCTGAAACTACATAAAACAAATTGTAGAGGAGGCAAATGGTTGTTTTAGGGGATTGATAATGGAATCAATAAGATCCCTTTCAGGCAGCTGAAATCCAGCTCAGGCTTGAAGAGACTGAAGGTTTTTAACCAACCATTAGTTGTCTGATAGCCTGTGTGAAATGAGTCCAGTTTGATGGTTTCAAGATCAGCTTTATAAATATATTTAGGTGCCTAAAAATGCACTTACTCTCTAGTTGGACTTTCTGAAGTGCTAATCTGCTTAAGTTCTATTAAAATCAATGGGATTTAGGGATTTAGGTGTTTACAGAATCCCACTGAGTGTCTGTTTTTATCTTTAGAGTCTTAAATATGTTTACAAATCTGGAAGTTAGGTCAATGGATATATATCCACATTACAAGTTACCACCACAATTAGAATTTATCCTGGAATTCACTATAAAGAGGTTAAAGAGACGGACCGAACGTAAAAACTGAACTACCCCTTTATCTTTAGACTCTGTCAGTCCAGGTGGACAGGTTTTTCTAATGTACCAGTTTTGTTAATAAATGTAGTAACAGTGAGAGTAAATACTCATACAAAAAACTCACCAAGTAAAATAGCAACTTCTTCCCCATTTGGTGTCTTTAATTTTAGATTGGAAGGCTTCTAAGAGTTATGTTGTAGCTCAATACATAGTATAACAGTATTATCTTGCCAGGGTGGCTGAGTGGTCTAAAATACCAGGTTTAAGGTCCTATTTTTCCCTTGTTCTGGGTATCCTGGTCTCCCCTTGGAAGTAGGGGTTCAATTCCCACTCCTGGCAGTTGTTTTTCTGGGCACTGCACTTTAACAAGGATGTGATAATGCTTGAGAGAGTCCAGAGCAGGGCCACCTGTATGAGCAGAGATTTGCATGGCAAACCATATGAGGAAAGGCTGAGGGATCTGGAACTCTTCAGCCTGAAAAAGAGCAGGCTGAGAGGAGACTTGGCAGCATCAAGGGCTCGGTGAACAATTGTTCACCAGGACACCCTTGGGCGAAAACTAGGAGTAATGGTTCACAATCTCCTGGAAGACTGTTTCAGGTTTAACATTAGGAAAAACTGCTTCACAACTAGGGTGTCCAGGCTGTGACAGCTCCCTCCAGAGGTGGTACAATCACTGGAAGTCTTCAAGAGGAGACTGGATGGGCACCTTGCTGGGGGCACCTGACCCCAGTTGTCTTTCCTGCTTGGTGTAGGAGGCTGGACCCGATGATCTTCCAAGGTCCCTCCTGGCCTAACAATCTATGATGCTATAGCTTATTATGGTGCTATGTACAATAGTATACATTTACAGGGTGAAAACAAACATCACCTTTTGTCAACTTTGTGCTCCCATAATTTTTTTAATGGGGACACAAAGGCCAAGCAAACAGATGTCCATGCCCCTTGTTGTACTACAAATGCCCAAAATTTGTGGCCATGATGAAGGTGGTATTAATTTGTGCCAATGTCTTGTGGCAGACATCTATTTGCTTTGTGGAAAAAGAGTTCAGGCAGCTTGGATTTCCCTGCACTCTCCATCTGTCCTTCCCAGATGCCCTGAGAGCTTGAGGGGGCCCAGTCCTATGCACCCTGGGAACTCCTGTGAAGGACTGGGTCCTTCAAGCCTCAGAAACACCTGCCTAGTTTTCCATCTTACATAGATGTGCCCTAGGAAATCTCAGTGCCCGTTGCTATAAACTGGGGAAGCAGGAGTTTTCTGCTTGGGCAGACACACCTTGAGATTCCCTGGTGCATGTCTCCATAAGTGGAGAAACCCCACCTTTCCCCTCTCGTAGAGATAGGCCCCAGGAATTCCCAGGACACACAGCACTGGGCCCCTCAAGCCCTGGGAGAACACGTCACCCGTTGTCCCTCAAGATCAACAAGAAGGACAACAGGAGATAAGTGTTTTGCCCAGTGACGCAGATCAGCTGTGTCAGGACACATCCTAGCACAACTGATCTGCTTCATCTAGAGACATCTGTTTGTAGCCTCAGAGTAAGAAGAAAACAGTCCCCCTAGCACAGGGATTACTGTGTGAAATCTTGGTTTATGCAGGAGGTCAGGCTGCAAGATTATAGTGGTCCACTCTGACCGTAGAATATCAAGAATGAAAGACTTGGTTCTCTATTTCTGAAAATCTGATACATTCTTAGTCCTGAACAAAATGTGGTTTATTTAGTTCATTTAAATTTCATAAGAGAGAATGGGAATGTAAACTGAAAGTCAGATGAAGCCAAACCATCACATTTGAATTCCATCCAAGATGTTGAGTCTAACAATCTACTGCATCAAGTGACACTTTCTAAGTTTTATTTCGCAGTTTAGCGAAGAAATTACAAATGAACCATATTAAACTGAAAGATACATGTGCTGTATCTTTCCAGAGATTCCACTTTACTGGTAGCTTACCAGCTTGTGTCAGAAGAAACCAGAGAAGAGATTAAGAGATTCTCAAGCCTGGTTCATAGTGCTTGAGCTAGGATTGCTCAGTGCTCTGAAAAGCATTTGGAGTCCTAGAATACTTTAGCATAATACACTGAGCTACTTTGTAGAGAACTTGTTTAAAGTAGCAAGCCATTATAAAAAGATTGAACTACTTCTTGTAGTAAAAATCCAAAATGAATGGCATTCATTTTATGTTACTGCAAGTTAAGTCACATACTGTGGGCACAGTTGGCAGCTTGGATATTGCCCAGGATTTACAGTAGTTAGCTACTTCTGCAGGCCCAGAGGCTGCATGCTTTATTCTTCCCAGCCACATCTTCTGCTGGATCATTATACAAACTCTGCTGCACAGCAGAGACAGGGGTTAAGAAGCTTGATTGACTAATTATATCTGCCTATGCAGTGAAAAAACAAAGTAAGAAGCCTTAATGAGGTGTAAACAGATGCATGCTTAGTGTATCTCATTTAGTAACAAGGTATCAAATCTTAATAAGTTGTGAACATCTGCTCTGGTATTAATTAGTTCCTTGTTTAATTTGGTTTAAGCCCTGTGTTTAATATAGAAGTCATTAACAAATGGCCTGCTCCATTTGCATGATTTAAATGGCTGCCTCCATTACTAGGGGACATTTCCGTAATTCACATATCTTAGAGACTCTCAGCTTCTCACAGAAACCAAAAGCTAAGGGTAAATTCCAGATTGCTCCTTTACGTGCCTCCAATTTAAGCTTTGGGATGCTTAAAAGTTAGGTACATGGACCCAGTAGGGTGATTCACAGAAATGGGGCTAGATGCCTTGTCAGTAAGCACAAAGGTGATTCAGAAGCCCAAACACTGAGCATGGAGCTGCCTAATGGTACCCTCCTTGGACCTAGAACACTCCACCCCCTCTCTAATCTGAATGCCTTACACTTTAAAATACAGAATTAAGCTCTCTTGCTTGCTTTCCTTCTCTCTCATGGCTTCCGCCTTCTTGGTTGCCCAGTGGCCCAGCTTCAACAGAGAGACAGAGATGCCTCCAGTATGACTGTTCTATACGTCCTGGCATTTAGAGCACTCTCTCGGAAAGTAGTAGTAGACATGGCTTTGAATCCCTTTAGGCCAAGGCAAGCCTAGAATGCATGCCTAGATCTGCACACAGGTCTCATGTTTCTTAGATGAGTGCTGTAACTATTACAGAAAAGGCCATAGCCACTGCCACAGTCCCCATTAAGAGTAGATACCTCGATTCACAAGAGGTATGGAGCAAGTGAAGGCACCTAATCCCTGGAGAGAGGCTGGAGTTCAAAATCACTCATGGCTAGCTCTTGATACCTTCTCTCTGAATCATTCTTTGGAGATGCCTAACTCAGCCTACTGCCTGACTAAAAATTTGTGGTACCTAGACCTAATTTTTGGAATCTTGTTCCTGGGGGCAGGTGCCTAATTTTTAAGCATGGCACAGCCTAAATTTGAGATATCGGATGAACATTCTGAATTTTATCTTTAGCATGTACAGAAGTCTACATTTAGATGACATGGGAACCTTCTGGACCAAAATGTAGGTACCTATTGAATTTAAGCACCCATTGAAATGAGGATGTATTGTATTGCTTTTTATGATGTCAGTTCCTACATCCAATTTAGGTGCATAGTTTATCAATCTAGACCTGCCTCTAATTTTCTAAGTAAAAAAAACAAACACTTTTGTAACTTAGGTCCAGATCCTCAAGGTTATTTAGGCTCCTGTCAAGAATGGCCCAAGGTAGGTGGCGCACCAGCTCACATCCCAGCTGACCACTGTTGCAAACCACTCAAATGTCTCCAAGTATGCCTCAGGGTCATCTTCTTTCACCATTCAAGGCATGGTAAAGCCTTCTCAGCTGCTGCCTACAGCCATCTGAGTCTTTGCCAGCTTCTTGGTCATGTCCTGTTGTCAGGAAAACAGGACACCATGTGCCTTCATTTCCCTGGACATGGCCTGCATCGGTTCCTGCAGTAACTAGAGAATCATGCCCTGCATATGCTGCTAATTTTCATCAGGATGCATAGCTCCTACCCCCTCCATGGTGGACTTGCCCATGAACTGGGTCTGGGGATATTGCACTGTTTGCTGGTTCCCGGACAATGCACCAGTTGTGGCAGGTCTGTGCCCTACCACCTGGGGAAGGTTGAACTGCTCTTGAGCCGACTCACCCACCATGACTTTGGAAGGTGATTTTCACCTCTGTAATGATGGTAAAGTGCTCTTACTGGTTCCAAGCCTTCTCTCTTGTGAGTCTTCTTTGGGGCTTCTCCTTCCCTACACCCCACCCCTTTCTACTCAGTTGTTCTTGCAGATCACAGGCTGTGCCTGGGTGTCCGTTGCAGGAGTTTCAGTGCACAACTTATACAATGTCTGGTATCATGGCCACTTGCCGTGCTGTACTGAAGAAAAAAGCTAAACACAAAAGAAACACGGCAACTCAATTCTGGCTCAAGCTGAGTGGGGGACAGGGCACCATTGCTCCATGCTGAGCTGCTCATTCCCAAGCATTGGAGCATAGAGTTCAGCTTCCTTGATGCCTCACTCCCCTTTCCCTATGGGGTACCCTTTTCCTTGGGGCTCTTTACTAGTGCCTCATACCCAGATGTCTCTGAGGCTTCCCATGCTCTCTGCCAGGCTGGATGTAGTAGGTCCCCTGATGGTGCACTCTGAGTGCATGGTTGGTTGCTGGGTGGATAGGGCGCTATGGCCCATGCCTCTGGGGTTCTTCCTTGCAAACCTACCAGTCCACTCTCTCCCATCCCCACTGGACCAAAATGATGTCATAGATTCATAGATGTGAGGGTTGGAAGGGACCTCAGTAGGTCATTGAGTTCAACTCTCTGCCCTGGGCAGGAAAGAGCGCTGGGGTCAGACAACCCAGCTAGGTGCTTGTCCAGTATCCTTGTCAGCTCTGGCCTGATGGGGCCTTCCTGGTCCAGTAGTCCCACTGGAGGATGCCTCACCCCAGTGCAGGGTTTGGACTGTGGATGGGTCCCAGGGGCTGCACCCAGCTTGCTCCAGGCAGCCTTGGGCCTGGGACTTGAATATTCCCCTGGCTCAACTCGTCCTTGGCTCAGGTGAGCCTGAGCCAGGTTTCCTGGCTTACCAGTCAGTATTGTAAGCAGTGGCAGAGGTGGCACAAGTGGTGGCGGTGGCAGCAGTAGTGACATTGGCTGCGGCAGCAGTGGTGGTGGTGGTGAGAGCAGGGGAGGCAGTAGATGCATTCTGCCCTACTCCCAGATCTTGGGCTGCTCTTTAATGCAAGGCTGCTGTGTTGTGCCCCAATTGGGACCCAGCTCATCTGGCCATGTGGCAGCAGCTGCACCAGGCATGTCCCAGCCACACTCCTACATCCATGGGCAACTGGTGCCTCCTTAGTCGGGGGGCATGTGCCCCCCCCAGCAACCAGTCAGTAACTTGGTGGTGAGGTCCTGCCGCACCCAAACTTGCTGACTGGGAAAGGGGTCCCCCTGCAGGAAAACTCACCAACCAGGAAGCAGCTGCGGTGCTCCCAGAAGTGGGTGTGGTGCTACATCTGGTGCTCCCACTCCCTGCCACCGGGAGAGCACTGGCGCTTCTGCCTGCCCCCCCTACCCATTGCCTAAGCAGGGAGTGCAGCCAGTCAGGGGGTGCACGTGCACCCCTGTGCACCTCCTACATGTCACCACTGCCTACATCCCACTAAAATTGATGGGATTTATCTGTTTCAAAGTACTTTGAGGATCTGGTCTTTTGTAACTATGTAATCTCATGAGCTCTAGCCAAATCTTTGAAGTCCTTACTGCTCCTCGTTCTGGCCTTTGCATTTTAGTGACATTTAGTGATCTTTACTGCCTATCATTGTTAGTCACAAACATGCCATTACAAATTAAGAACTCATTAAAGTGCTCACTTTACTTGGATACTGAATGGGGGCACACCTACTCTTTAACAATCAACTAAAATAATGAATGATGATACTTCATGCTTTCAGTAATTCTTTTTCAGCCCATTGAACTCTGAATTTGCATCAGAAAAGTTATAGGCTGATGCAGCAACTGAAGATTATAGTTGATTTAAAAAGTGGGATCCTGAACTTATAAACAATGATTAGTTAATCAAATGAAGGCTTTTTCTAACATCTAAAGGCACTGTATTTTTTTTTATACCCATCTGTTTTGCAGTGGAAACATTGGCTCAGATGGCAATAGAGTCTACCCTTCATTGTATATGAAGTATAACCATCCAAAGAAATGGGGAATCCATTTAAACAAGCTGTCTGAGCACCCAAGAAACCTACTGTAAAGAATAGGATGGGACTGAAAGATTTCTCCCCATATTCTCCCTTGCAGGGATTTCTCCCCACTTAAGTGCCCATATTCTGCTCCAATTCAGTGGGATTCAGGTGCCAAAATTCCTTTGAAAATTCCAACTGCAATCTTTTATCAAATTAAACATTTTTTTATGGCAAGATCTTTTATAGGTGCTCCAATAGGGACTCACGGTGAGATTGCACATTACAATTAGATCATGTTAAGAGCACTTAAAACTTGAATGATTACACATTAAAGCTTGTTAACAAGTGCTAGGTGCCCTCTAGACATCTTAAAGTTGTACCACTTTGGGTGAGGATTATCTTTGAGCTGTGCTATCTAGCTCAAATTAAGTTAACTTCTAGGTATTCACCTGAGATCAAACCACCATTTTGCAGTCTTCCAGTATCCCAGAAGGCACCACTCCCAGGTGGACTAGCTATCATTTAGGATTATCTGGCCCTGGACTGACATCTGGGAACAGCTAGGCAACAGGTGTGGAGATGGAGTTAGTGGGGAGGGAAGAAGCGAGGGAGGGAAAAGGGATGTGGGGGTAGGAGGCATTGGGAAGATAAGGGAAGGGCAGGATTGGAGAGGGTAAGAGTGAAGGGGAAGTGGGTGAGTCAGGAGCTGCTGGGCTGCTGCCTTCTCTGCCTCCTGACCCCCAAATAGCCCCCTCTATTTCGAGATTGCTCCCCTGCCACCCCAATCACTCCTGTCCCATTGACCTCTCCACCCCTGGATCATTTCTTTGCCATCCTGATCCGCCCAAGTGTGGCAGAGGTGCTGGTGGTGAAGTTCTCCCTTCCTGGGGTACTTCCAGACTACGCCAACCCTGCACACCCAGATCCAGCTCCTACCAGGCCAAACAACTGAAGGGAAGGTTGTGGGGGGCAGGGGGAGAAACTGCCAGAGAGCTGTGGAACCTGGTGGGGCTGGATACAGGTGTGTGGGGGAAGCACTGGCTGCAGAAACCCCAAGAGCAACTAGGAAGGGGCATCCCCCCTCCCACTGCTGTTCTTGAGTTGATTGGCGTGGCAGGGCAGCAGCAATTCAGGGGTAAAGGGACCAAAACAAAGTAGAGGGGGATTTAGGTGCTCATGGGAGTAACAGTGTGATTTGGGGGTGGAGGGAGCAATGCAATGGGTATGGGGGGCCCTTTTCACCCTCCTGTACTGTGGCTAAGGAGCTGGCATGCAGGTATGGAGCCGACTTGCAGCCCCTAGCATTGCCCCTGCTTGCCAGCCCTCTAGTGACAGGTTTGAGCAGTGCACATTATAGAGGCTATTAACCCCAACCTTGTGACTGGTGGCTAGCATTAGTTAACCTTAACACAGACTACCATTCCTAAGCATTATTAACTGCTAACTGTAATGTGTAATGTCACCATTTTGATCCTAAAAATGCTGAGAACCCAGCAGTTACCAGTGACTCCAGCTACAGTAGTGATCAGCTGGGCAACTTTTGAAAAGCACACCAGTATTTGGTACACACACATCTGATTTTCTTCCTGTCCAAATTATTCAGAGTCCAGGATCTAGGTCTTGGTTATTTTTTTTGCCAGAAATGTGGTGTAACCATTGATAAATGCCAATAATATTTGTTTAGAGCTTTCTGTAGAGTCATTTATGTACTGGAGCTAGGGTTTATACTGTCAACATGTTGACAACATGGGAAGGGTAGGGGGGATTCAAAGGAGTAAAATGAGAGAGGCATTGCTAATTATGAGTTTAATATTCAGTGTAGAACTGACAGGATTACCCTGAGCACAGCAGCATGGTAAAAGATTATTGCCCAGGTAACTGAGGAGGAGAAACCTTAGTGTAAATGTGAATCAAAAGAATTATTGACAATGTGATGTAAATCTGTATGGGGAAATCCAATGAACTGGGTAATGATTTCCAGTTATGCTATTAATTATCACCTTCTTCCATACCCGTAAATGCACACTGGGATTGACACTACCCATTAATATTACAGGCTTTTATTTCTTAAGCTATTTTAGTAGCAGGAACCGGAGGAAGAATGGTCTTGTCAGAGAATTAGCCTGGGACTTTTGGGAAGACATTGATTCCACTTCAGCAGACGTCCAGAGTGTAAGTCCACTTAAATTTGTCTGTGTCTCAGTTCCCCTTTGTTAAATATGAAGATGACAGTGCTCCCCTTCCTCCCATGCAGTTTACATTAACAGTTTACTGTCTTTAAATATATGCACTGGCAGTGGCAATATTGAGGTTGGCCATGTTAGTCTGAAGTCAGGGTAGGACAGCACCTCAGAGACTAACTGGTTCAGAGAGCCATGAACTTTTGTAGGACACAGCCTGGCTCATTCATAGCATCTTATGAAGTAGGCTGTGTCCTACAAAAGCTCATGCCTCTTTTGAACCAGTTAGTCTCTGGGGGCATTTATACACATGCTCCACGAGGGCGGGGGGAGTGGAGGGAGTGCTTTAATTACAGTGGCTCTGAGAATCACTTTAATTAAAGTGCCTGGAATATCTTGTGTATTAGTGTCCCTGTGCTGAAAAATGGCAACGGGGGCAATTTAACTAAAGCTTGTTAAGCATTCCCCACAACCATTTTTCAGGCAGGGATGCTGATACATGAGATACTGGAGTCTGCTAGAGCATGATAATTACCATGCTCTAGCAGACTCAATTAAGCATCTACAACATGTGCAGTTAATCAAGTCTGTTGTGATGCACTGTAATTACAGTGCATTGGAGCAGCCCCACTGCTCATGTATAGGCACCCTGAGGGGCCACTCTGTTCTGCCTTCTGCCAGTGATAGTACTGAGAGAGAATGCTGGAAGGGGGAACGCTGTTTGGTAGCTTGATCAGCAAGTCAGAGCCAGGTCCAAAAACTAAGAGAAAACCCTCTGCTAGGGAGAGCTACTGCAGATTAGT
>NW_017729032.1:55881274-55882410 GCF_001723915.1 Gavialis gangeticus | reverse complement strand
GTTAATCAAGTCTGTTGTGATGCACTGTAATTACAGTGCATTGGAGCAGCCCCACTGCTCATGTATAGGCACCCTGAGGGGCCACTCTGTTCTGCCTTCTGCCAGTGATAGTACTGAGAGAGAATGCTGGAAGGGGGAACGCTGTTTGGTAGCTTGATCAGCAAGTCAGAGCCAGGTCCAAAAACTAAGAGAAAACCCTCTGCTAGGGAGAGCTACTGCAGATTAGTCCAGTGTACATGGACTGCAAGATCTCTGCCCCTCTCCCAGCTACTTGCTAGAACAGGCAAATGTAACAATTTGCAGAGCTGCAACAGCTACCTGCACATGCCTGGAGATAGAGTATTGCTTATCATACTTGCCTTGTTTCCTTACTTCTTTCATTTGGCCTAATTTCTCTGCTATGCAGGGTACTGTGATACCCGAAAACTTGCTTGTATTTTTATCAACCATACAGTTGGTCCAATAGAAGATATCACTCACAAGAATATAAAGAGTCAGCACAGATCTTTGCACTATTTTGAGATCTGTAAGTGCTGCATAGGTCTCTTGCTGGCAGGAAGGAAATTTTCACCTATTCCAAAGAAGTATGCTTGAGGAGGAATTCTAAGCTGGTATTAATGAATGTTTTGGATCAGAATTTCCTAGTTCTTCTTTTATATAATACATTTAGTTGCGAAAAACATGCTCCTGAACAACTTAATACTGGAAAATACTGGAAATTAGTAGTAAATATCTGAATGGCAGCAGTTAGAGAATCCAGCTTGCTCAATGTGTTACTCCCTGGGAGCGTCTACACATGCAATTCATTCTCAGCAATAAACTCCATTGCACATTGCTCTGGAGTTTCTTTATCCCCGCCACACCATTTGAATGTGCACTCAGGACTGCAGCTTGTTGAGCTAGGTGGGAGCAGCCCAGCTGGCAGGGGACCAGGGGGGTTAGCTTGCCAGCCTGAGGCTAGTCTAAACCAGCTGCACACGGGCTGGCTGGGGCCCAAAGTTGCTCCAATGTAGGGCTAAGTGACAGGTAGCCTCCTTACTGAAGCATCCTTGTGCCCCAGGCAGTATCTACATGTGTGTTGCTGTAAGGTAAAAAAGGTTGACCAGCTACTGTGTAGCACCCATACACTGAAGGGT
>NW_017729032.1:55880086-55881263 GCF_001723915.1 Gavialis gangeticus | reverse complement strand
TATTTACAAGTACTAACCTGCTGCAGAGTTTATTAGTTTCCTGTAGCCTGACAGGGCTACATGTATCAATTGGAGATGTTTACTGTAACGCTAATTAGGCAACTCCTCAGTAAACATCTCATGTAAATGCCCTGCCTGTGGAGCACATGCAGTATTACTTTATATTTTTCCTGCCAAAGGCACAAACTGCTATTACTGCATTTCTTCATTTATAATCAAAGATCCTGGTTTTCTCTGATTTAAAAAGGTCCCCAATTTTCAGATTAAAAAAAGTAAACCCAAATCCATGTTTTCCCATGATTAAAATGAAACACCACTAATATAGAGATAAATATTAGTGGTGTTTTTAATCACAGAAAAATTTAGATTTTGGGTTGTTGTTTTTTTTAATCTGAAAGTTGGAGATTTTTTAAGATCAGAACAAACCAGGATTCATAGATTCATAGATTGCAAGGCTAGAAGGGACCTCAGAAGATCACTGGATCCAGCCCCTGGACTAGGCGGGAAAGACAACTGAGGTCAGGTGACCCTGGGAGTGGCCTACAGAATGAAGGGGTTGGTGGGCTTGGGGGTGCTGGGTGGTCCACAGAGGGGGGAGTTGTCTATCTGGGGTGGGGAGAGAGGTCAGGGGGCTAAAAATAGATCAGTTTGGGGGAAAGGTAGGAAAAGCTTAGCCCTGGGGCTAGGGCGAGTGGCTGGGCTTTCCCAGCCCTGGGATAGCACTCTGAATGTGTGTATACATTCAGTTAGATTGGTCTAACCATGGCTGATCTAACTTAGTGGACCTCTGAAGTACAATTAAATTAGGTTGAGTTGGTCATTTTTTGAGCAGTCTAACTTTCCTGGAACTTCTGTACAGTTGGCACTTAGATTAACCTAGCTAGGGATCCAAGTGGAAGATCCATACATGGTGGGCAAGCTAAGTTAGATCAGATGGCCATTTTTAATGTGCTCTAACTTCTCCCTAACATCCCCAAATGTCTCTACCCACCCTTAGACACTTAGGTCCGGTAATTGCATAACAAGTAACTTTGGTTCCCGGGCCAAAACCTGCTGGAGAGCAGGGCAAGAGGGGACAGTTCTAAGAACAGGGATGGAAGGGAGGAGACTTCCAGAGCGGGGATTGGGTGGGAGGGTTGGGGGGTGTTCCTAAAATAGGGAAGATTGCGATTCCAAG
>NW_017729032.1:55867440-55880075 GCF_001723915.1 Gavialis gangeticus | reverse complement strand
TTCTATGAGCAATGAAAAATCATCAGTTAATGTAATGGGGGGTGTTCCTAAAATAGGGAAGATTGCGATTCCAAGAGTTGCGGGGAGTGATTCAAAGGGCAGGTTCCAAGAATGGGCACAGTGGGCAGCGTAGCATTTTACCCATGCTGGAGACTCATAAACAGGCCCTGGCTGAGCTGCTCCTGCATGCTTTTCCTGTCCCAGCTGTTGCTTTTAAAGCAACAGCAGTAGCTAGTTAGAGACTGTTTTAGAGTTCCTGGCCTGACAATGCTCTGAGGGGCTGAGAAGCAATTTCGGCACCCCTCCTTACTTGGTCCCTGGGTCATGTGCCCCTGGCACTCAACCCTAGTTACATTACTGGGGTCCAGATCCTCCAAGATGTTTAAGTCGCTAACTGCCACTCAATTCAATGAGATTTAGGCTTCTAAATCACTTTTAAGAATGGGATTTGATTCCTTTGTCACTTGAGCATTATTGAAAACTTTTCCCATGGAGAGACCTCCCTGGTAAAATCTTAAAATTAGGCAAAATAAATACATTCTTGTTACATAAGGTGAAAACCTCCTCTCTGGGGGGTTTTCTGAGAGGTGGCAGAGTGGGGAATACATTTTCCAGAGCTAAGCAGATGCTTTGCTTAGTGATGATGGGCCAGCTGGTGAACAAGTCACAAATTAGATCTTTTGGCTATTTCTGCTTGGCTTCCTGCTTCTTGGTTTCACCAGTTCTCAGATGAATAATTTCTTAGTTGAAGCATCCTCTCTATTCTTCATCTCTTAATGAACTGGTAAAGTTTGCAATTATGTTATTGGTAAGAACTTGAAGTATGGTTAATAGCAAGTACTAAAAGCAAAAATCTAACTCGGTCTTCTGAGAGAAGTATTGAAAAATGTTGTCCAAAAAAGCAGAAAAGAAACCAATATGAAATTCACTTCTCTGCACATGAGATGGGATCTGTGGAGCAATCCTCAGATGGAGAAAAATTCATATTCAGAGGGAAGAGGACAAAGGAAGATTTCTTCCAAAGGCAACTGCTGAAGGACTGACAGATGCCAGATCAATGAAGTAGATAAAACATGACTTTTAGCTGTATTTGATTTGGTACTTTACTGTTCTTCAGGATTTTTTTTTATGGAGAACATCTGGGAAAATACTTGAACTGACTGAGAAACTAAATGCAGATCAGTTTTGTGATTCCTTCAACCCTCAAAGGTTTTCAATAGGCTATAGTCGATATCGCACAAAAAACCCCTTTGAAATATGAATTTACATTTTTTAAGTACAGTTGCTTTTGTTGTGTTCACATCCCTTCTCTGCTTGTTTCTTAATAATCTTTCAGCACATAAGTTTCCTTTCAAGGGTATTCAATGAAACCATACATTTTAGATCAATGAGGTAAAATACAAACTTTTGAATCAGCAGTCCAAAGATTCAGGTTTCACTAGGAATTTGATTCTAAGCATTGCATTTGTTCAGGCCCCAGTTCAAAAAAACAGTTAAACACATTCAGAACAGCACTTAAAAGCTGCTTTGAATAAAGGAGATTGTCTCAGAAAGGGCTTACTTTACATCTATCCTCAGTATCAGTACTCAATCCATGTAAATCATATAAATTATGATTACTGTATTTTAATCACATAAATAGAAATATATAACACATATTGCATTTGTAATTCAGTTAAAATGTACCAGTACAGGATTGTGTTTTATTTCCAGTTTCTATAGAGTATTAGGCTAGGGACAGAAATTACACATAAACCGGGATAAGTGACCAGAAACTGGTTCAAATCTGTAACACTACAGAAGTTCAGTGCCTATAAACCACTTCCAAAATGGCCAAATTGGTTTAAGATAATCCTGGATGGGTGTAGTATCAGACTTAACTGATTAAGGTTAAATCGGTTTATTGAACTTCTATCCTGCATCACCTCCAGCTTCAAGTTAACTCACAATCCCACAATCCCCAGGATGCTTTACACCTCCCCAACAAACTGCCCCTTGCAGGGTGGATGGGCTAGACTTGGCCCAAGCTGTCTGGTCCAGGCAATCAGGGAGGCATGTTCTAGTGCCCTATCCCCCCTCCAGCTTCTGCCCTGGGCTACTTGCAGGCATGTGGCTGCATTTCTGGAAGCAAAAGTGAATATCTGTTCACTTGCTTATTGGTTCAATCTATGCATTTTAGACTAACCTGCAAAGATTGAATAAATTCAGCCTTGGGCTTTTTGACTGTCTGTACTTAGCTTTAGTGAACAGGCCATTCTTAGGCACATTGACAGTCAACCACATGCTTTCATAACTGTTCAAGGGCTGGTCATTAGTGTATTTGTTTGGTATTCTATTGTATAATTATTTTATCTTGACTTTGCCCCTTTATGTGACTAAAACAGTTTTAAAAGTATTTTATTTTGGCTTTCTAAGATGACCAAATTTTTGTTGGTAATGAACTAGTTCCACTGGCGACAGAAATCAAACAGGCTTTTCGCTGCAGATCCTGAATATATTATTTTCTTATTTTGTTTTAAGCTTTGGAGGATTTATTTTGTTTAATCTTCAAACAACTTGCTACATTTTTTCCTAAAGGTTTGTTTATTGCTCTTCTCACTGGTCCTGTGAGGATTTGAGAGGTCTTTGTAACAGCAAAAAGTTATCCATTACAAAAGTGTTTTTATTGGTTTTTCACTGAAGCAAAGCCAGTAGAAACTGCTTTGAAATGAACACATTTCTTCAAGGCAATAAAGCCTCATCTTTTTCTTTTTTTTTTAAGATCATTGCAATGCTGCTACCTTTGGTCATCCCAGATGTACGTGGCACACTAACCTTAAAAACAAAGTTGCAAGGAGAAAGTGATAGATAAAAGAAATAAAAATCATTGGCTATTCAAAGAGTGAAATGAATCTTGTGTACAAAGCCAGGAAAAGGCCTATAAAGGTAAAGTAAAAGGCCTATACAGGCCCAGACTTTACATGGGAGTAAGTCATTGATAGACTTTGGGCTGCTTCTGAGCACAGGGGTGAATCTCACCAAATGACTCAAATCCTGGCATCATTACACTGGCCACATCTACACAAGTTGCTCACTGAGCAATTGTTACTTTGCAGTCATTTAGTACTTGTTTATATTTGTATAATACTTGTATTACCACCACCAAATGGCTTTTTTGTGACACTGAGTGCACAGTAGCTTGAGACTACTGCACACTAGTGTTGTGTCATGGGTTTTGCCACACGATGCTACTGTGCAATAGCCTCGGACTACTGTGCAATCAGCATTTCATGTGGACACTGAGTGGTACCTTACTAGACAGGGTGGGTCCATTGTCCTCCATTGCCAGTTTGCTTGCACTTTAGACCAGGTTTATTATGAGACAAGCCATATACTTAAGCTCAAGCTATACTTACCACTCTAGTAATAGCTTTCCTGAATACAGATACATTTAAGCAGTGCAGAAGCACATGTTTAAATTATTTTGTCCACTCTGGGCCCTGGAAAGATATCACTGTGCTGTCCATGCCCATATTCAATCAGAATCAGAATAAAAAATATTGTTGTCAGCTAGCAGAGAAATGCAACACTATCCAGTGCAAACATTTGAAGCTCTCCCCCTCCACACACACACAACTTATTTTTAATGCAGCATGTGTGTAACCTGCTGGACTCATGGTTAATGCATGTTAGGGAGGTGTATAACTTCAGTCATCCTCAAAAAAATATGAGTCAAGAAGCAAGGATTTTTTTGTGATATATTTTATTGAACCAACTGTATAGTTGGGAGAATGGTTAGGCAAGCTTTAGGCATTTCTGCTAATAAGAACTGTGACTACAGTTATACAAATCATGATAAAGTTAATGCTATGTCTAACCCTTGCTATTTTGCATCAAAAAAATATTTCCCCTTCGTGTTGCTTTTTGCTGAAGCGTTTAGTATTTGTTAGTGTCTGAGGCTTGAGACCTGATGAGTAAAGACCACTGATCCGACTAGATATGAAACATTTCTACATTCCTAAAATCAGTTATTGAAGAAAATGTTTTAGCTACACATGTTTTAAATATAGAAGAAATAAAAAAATGAATCTGTTGAATTAAAATCTAAGAGTTTGAAACTAAATGTGGGGTGACCCTTAGCAGGCTTCTAGCTATCATGATGTAATGAGTTATTATGAGAAAAGTGCTCCACTATGATTATTATTGTCACCTTTTCAGCCTCTGATAGTGAAGCAAATAAATGATTTTATCATAGGATGGCCCTCTCACATTTGCTCACTAAGAAATGATAGATAAGCCTATACATCACAGGAAGACCACAGCTGCTGCTGTTTCACAGAAGGAAGACCAAATAAAACATTAATTCCCTGCCACTTCGGAGAGCTTCTGATAAGATTTATAGTCACCATTAAATTTATTCCTGCCTGGTAATAAAATGAATCTGGCTTGATTAGCATGCAGAAGTTATATGAAATTTACACTGAGTGTGGCACAACAATGAAATAAACCAGGGCCAGCGCCTATCTTCTTGAAACAAATAAGGGACACCCACCTGTTGTAGGTTAGGCTACAGATTTCACCTCTCTAAAAACTACCATAACTTTAATCCTCCTCCCACAGTGTTGAGTAGTTAATGAAGCAATGCAATCTCTTTGTAATAGTTTCTCCCTTCCACTTCTCCCCCCTCACAGTTTCCTTTCCCAGATTGATAGAGTCCAGACTTTGAGCTGGGCTATTTCTGGTCTGTGAAGTTCATGTCTACCTTGTCTCTGTCGAGTGCTGCCCATGCTGACTCCTGCTCTGTGCATGGCAAATTCCAGAAATGAGGTAATGTAGCTATCTTAGAAGGGCACAAAGAGCATGCTACAGCACTGCTCTGAAGCATTCCCAGGCATGCTTGTTGGTGCATGCTCAGGACTGTTTTAGAACAGCAACATGACCCCACTTCCAAGATTTGGTTCATGCTGAGTGGGAGTGAGTAGGCAGGGTTGCCATCCTTGGCCATTTTCAAAGGGCCTAGCACAAGTTGTAGAAGTGTGGTTAAACAGATGGCCCCAAAGCATGGTTCTGAGTAACTGTAGATGTGACAACTAGCTTTGTCAGCAAAATAAAGGAAGCCATCCACATGTCTAACTAAACCAGTAATAAGATACAATTAAACAAAGCACAACGCCTGAAAGGAGACATTATAAGGGAAGACCATACAGTAAATAATACACTCCAAATACACTCCCTCATAGCTTTATCATAAAATATTAGTAGTTGTGAACAATGTAACCACATGTATTAGATGTTATTTTTCTATAATAGATACATTTTTGTTAAGATACTTAGATAATTTGTAAAAACCAACCAGTCTTTTCAAAAAAGGACCATAAACTGAGGTAAAGAAGAAACCCTCCCTTTTATTTTCTCAACGATATAAATCCCAACTAATTGACACCTTCCAGGTCCACAGGCAATCTGGTTCAGTCCAGTTCCTAAAGTTTCAGTGAAACAAAGAAATTTAAATAAAACCAATCAAAGATCATGTATATTAGAACCAGCCATCTATAAATATTGGGCATTGGCTGCAGGAAAATTTGGAGAATTCAGCAAATTCAAGACCTGATGCCAATCTGCGTACCACCATTCTCTTACCACTTGAGTCTCCCCAGCTGGTAGAAGTGAAAATCTATGTTGTGCTATCACAGGTAGCCATACAGACTTGGCGATAACTGTTTGGTTTTTGTGTTTTAAAGTGCAAGCAAATAAAAGTTCAGGCTGTAGACCTATTTGTCTTTTTTATCATAAGCCTACCCACAAGGTTACCTGTAATCTGGGTAACAGTAGGACATGCTTCTCAGCAGTACTCCCAAACTTCACCCAAGAGTTGTGTAGACGAAAACATGCTATTCCAGCTGTTTGTCCATCTATCCCAGGTGAATTGACTATAGCACCCGTCCTAGGTAGAGTTCTTTACACTTCTTCTTTTCACTCCAGTTCTTTACCTGGGTTGCTGCTACAACCCCAAAGTCCTCAGCTCTCTCTGTCTCAGTACTGTGTTGGGTTTTCAGGGATGAATCAGTGGCAAACTGTCCCCTAAACAGTCCCTTTGGCCTGAAAATGGCATTCCCCTTCACCTTTTCTAGTTTCTCTTGACAACTGTTTTAATGATCAAGAAAAAAATGAAATAATCAACAAATTGAAAACAGACAAATTTGTTATCAACTTTCCTTTAGAGTATAGTGCCAGGGTGTGCTTATTTAACATGTGTTTCATTAACAGAACAATCTGATTTTGCAAATGTGTTTGGGTCTCAACTGTAACAAGGAAACCTATTACAGTAAAAGCTGAATTATCCAGCACCTTACAAGTTGGCTAACTCTGTTAACCAGCAGGCTGGCTTGTAAGGGCTTGTAAGGGAAAAGTGAAACTGGAAGTGCTCACTGTGGCACTTCTGGTTTCACAGAGCCCCCACAGCCAGGTGGAAAGCAGCCTGCACTGCCAAACCCCCACTGCTCAGGGTATAGCGGCCAGCATGGGTCCCCCCTCCCTGTCCCTTGGGGCCCACGGTGCCTGTGGGAGGGGTGGCGATGTGGCGGGAAGGTCATCGATGCGGTGGGAGGGGTGGTGACACCCCAGATGCGGCGGGACAATGGCAGCCCGAACAAGCAAAGACGCCTGTTTGGGTCGCTCAGTTAACCGGCATATTTTATTATCCAGCACCCTCCATTCCCCGTGGGTGCCAGATAACAAAGGTTTTACTGTACTAGGAAAGTGAGGAGGGCAGGAAACACAGGGCTAGAAATAGCAGCAAGTAGTAGCTGTGCAGGTGGACTGAGCCAAAGACTAAAAAAGTCACGTGGTTAATGATGTAAGTAGCTGCACCTGGTTCCTGGGTGCAGAAGAGCCAGTCATGGGACAGGAAGAAGGCTGGGCCTGGGCATAAAAATCCAGTCCCTGACCATACAAGGGGAAGCCTGGCTCTGAATGGATATGGTGCTTCGAGGAGAAAGCTGGCTGAAGCAAAGAGTCAAGTCAGTTAGAGAGAGATACTGGGAGCTGAAAAGACAGAAGCTGGCCAGTCTGAGAAGCAGGTCTTGAGCCTCAGAGGGGTTTATGTTTAAGTTAGGATCAGTCACTGTTTTGTGGTGGAGTTGTTGTTCTGGAGGACCAGATTATGGCTACAGGGAAGGAAACCACAGATGGGGGTGCCTGGATGGCACTCCCCACTATCCGCAATTAAAGCTAGTCCCAAGCTAGAGGGGCTGCTGTGATGGACCCCTGAGGCCTGCTACACCAACCAGTTCACATAACTGATGCACTGTACCATTTTCTTAAGGCATTTGACCACTGTATGACATGCAAATTAAAATAGCAAAATATAATATTAATAAAGTACAAGTTAAATGGATTAAGAACCGGCTACATAGCCGGACTCAAAAGGTAGTTATCAGTGAGTATGTTTCTAGGCAGATGCTACAGGCACTGGTATTGAGAAGGATGTTTAACACTTTCATCAATGATGGGAAATTAAATATACCTGTGGGTGACCGTGCTAGTGGCACGCTAAGTAATGATGAGAACAGGCAAGCATATAGAGAAGTCTGGATTGTTGGTAAGATAGGCCCACTTGCATATTTTGTATTTATTAATCTATCCAGATGCAGACAGACACCAAGGAATGCAGGCCATACCTTCAGTATGAAGGGGCTGCACTTGGAAAACAGTACTACTGTAAAAGATATAGGGGCATGGTGGACAAGCAGCTCGGCATATGCTTTCTGTGTGATGCTGCGGCTAAAGGGCTAATGCAATTGGTACAGAGTACAAACAGAAGGTAAGGAGGCTTAAAGAATTTACCCTGTGTGGCGGGCTCCCTGATTCTTCCCTGGCACGCCAAGCTTGGAGAACCTCAAGTCTGATTGGTGAGTTATTTCTACCAATCAGGGAATTCGTGGGGAGGGGTTTGCCCTGCGCCTACCCAGGGTGAGGTGATGAGTCCAGATCTGGTTGCAAACCAGCTCCACCTCACCCTGATTGGTCCATTTATAATCTGGGGGCAGAGCCTCCAGAAGGCATAAAAGGACAGCGTGCCTGGCACGCAGTGGCTGCTGCGAGGGATGAAGAACATAGGACGGGCGAAGAGGACCTGGCACAAGCTGGCCAGTGGGGTAGAGCCAGTGCCCTGAAGAGCCCAAAGACCCTTCTTCACTGGACAGGAGTGGCAGGTGGCCATGTCCTCAGCCCCACTGCAGGGAACATGATGTTGGTGCACAGCTCAGTGCATGGAGCAGAGACCCTGGGAGCTGCTCAAGGCAACTTGGGTCTACAGCCCCTGGCATGTGGCCAGGAGCACGGTGCACTGGCCAGTGCATGGGGTAGGGACCCTGGGAGCCACTCAAGGCAGCTCCCAGTACTTGGTGCAGAAGGCACTGCATGGTGGGTCCCTGAGCTGGATCAGGCTCTGGGACCACACTAGGTGGCTGAGGCTCCCAACCCTGAGCAGAAGGCAAAGCCTCATGATGGTGCTCAGGGCTCCAAGCAGGTGGGCATCCCAGAAGTGGGTAGAGGCCCAGGAGGCTCCTGCAAGCAAGGAGCTACATGCCGGAGGGGCCAGGGACCACTCTGTCAGAACCCTGGAGTTGTGAATTACCTGGGAAAGGGGTTTCCCACAGGGGAGAAGGGACTCACCTTGGGTTTGTTAGGCTGCCTATTGGAGAGGAAGCCTAAGCAGGAAAAGGGGTCCCCGGGTCTGGGGTTTCTTTTGGAGGCATCCTTTTGAGGTTGCAGTAGGCCTGAAGGGCACTGGGGATTTTTCGCTTCCACTGGAGGGTGCTGGAGTACAGTCAATGCCCCAGGATCAGCTGGGGCCTTGTGGAAGTTAAAGAATCAGGTTTAACTTGATGATGCGCCTTATATTTTGTGAGAGCGCGCCTTGTATTTTGTGTATTTTTATTTGTATATTTGTTTAATAGAGTGTAGAGTATATGATTCTTACTGGGGCTCTACTAGGACCGTTTCCTGCTACTTGCCTGTACTTACCTGTTGTTTGCCTGTTTTAGATCACCTGTTTACTTATGTATTGTTCGATGCCTCTGGAGGTGGTGTAATCTTCTTGCCTTCATTTACTGGATATAGCATTATACGATAATAGCATATTTGTGTACATATGTTTATTAATAACAATTTCTTTTAATTCTGTATATATCAATAAATCTGTATATAGTTAAGCATCCCTTGTTCTGGCTTGACTCTATATGGAATGGAGGGAACTGGCCTGCATTTGGAGATCCCTCTCGCAGCACTCATGCCTAGCCAACACTTCCCTTCCATTGGAGGAGGGATGCACTTACCCTCATGCATCTAGGCTACACCTGTTTTATTTTATCAAATGAAAGATTGAAAACTGGCCTGATGACTGTAGAAGGAAAAATACTTTCAGTGCAGTATTTTTTAGAAGTTAAAAAAAACCCATGAGTACTGAAGAGCCCATTAGTCTATTAAGGAAAGGTGCAATGAGAATCAGTAGCTGGAAGCTGAAGCCAGATACATTCAAATGATAAATTAGGTGCATTTTTAGTGAGTGTGATTAGCCATTAGAACAGACTATGAGAGGAAGTGGTTGGTTTTTCATCCCTTGATATCTTCAAAATTGAGACCATGGCTTTTCTTGGAACAGAAGCTGTGGCCAAATACTGACCCAAGTTACCCAATATAAGAGTAACTGGGTGAAATATAATGCCTGTGAAACACAGGGGGTCAGGTATAATGCTCCCTTCTGGCCTTAGACTCTATGACTATGGGAAATTCCTCCAGCTGGGCCAAGTGTTCAATGGTTACAACTGCTGCATGTGATTTTGGCTCTGTCTTATAGGAGGTGAGATGGTGTAGAGTATCTCTGAATGTCACCATGCCTCACCTGTCATGTACTTCCCAAGATTTCCTGGTCAGAGTGAGTGAGGACTGGCATGAGAGAGGGAGTGTTCCCCCCCCCCCCCCTCCCCCCAACAAATAACCTTTTGGCTTGGGGGAAGTGTGTTGAACTGAGAGTCAAGTAACATGAGTTCCAATCTCCTGTCCTCTAAGGGTCTTTTTATACTTTTTGTATTTTGTAATTCATTACTGAGGAAGGCACTGTATTCCAACACTAGAAGACTTTAAAAAATCAGCCCATTTTACAGATCAGTGAATGCAGAAGCTCTGTTCATCATTTTCAAGCAACAAAACACAGATGTCTCTGCACTGCAGTCATGTTATGCAAGCTTGTATTACAGTGGCAGGTGCAATGAGTGAAAAATATGTGTTTACTGGAACCAGAGCTGGGGCAAACTGGCCCACAAAAGTCAGTAGCTGTAACCAGCTCTCCAGTGGTGTCACCCTCCCAATTCAACCGTGCCATGTAAAGCTTGTGATGCAGCAGACAATCTGCAGTTGGTAAGTAAGCAATTCTGACTGAAAGGGCAATATGGACAGCCTTGCATTACTATACATGAGGTACCTGTTTGGAGCTTCAGTGAAAGAGAGCTTCAGTGAGCTTTGCTGTCCATCTGACTGCCTATGCCATCTCCAAATCACTTAAAATAGAGATCCTACTCCTAAATCAGTGTTGGCATCATCAGTGAGGCCAGTGTGTGACTAGTTCAATTACGCGGTCACTTAATGCACAAACATCCCACTGAAGTCAGAATTAGCCACAAAAACAGACCTGAAGAGGAAACGTCAGGATCATTTCTGTGCTGCTACAAATAAAGGAAATTCTCTCTTCGCCAAATGGACAAAATCAAGGTGGACAGGTCCTTTCAGAAGCTTGAAAATTGAATGAATAACAAACAATGCAGAGCATGAAAATGGTTTACATATAAGGTCCTTTCAAATTTTTAGAGCACCTCACTCACTATGGAATTTCTTTCACACCTCAGATTTGAGATAAATTATCAGCATGTTGAGTGAACAAAGAGGAATGAGAATAATTGTGTGTCTACTGAGGCAACAGCATATCAGAACTGGCAAAAAAGCCCTTTTTGAAGAGGCCACCTGCATTTTTTCAGTGCTTATGATCTGTCCCAGCAGGAAATATTTCACAGTAAACCACAGCTGTCACTCTTTTGGTAAATGCTGTAGCTGCTCTCTTCTAAGGCTGATTTGCAAACAACAGCCTTGGAAGACAAGTGCAGACATTTGGTTCCCTGGTGACAATGAGCAACAAGACACCTTGTGCCACTGCTAGTTGTCCTCGGGGAACACTTGTGCCACACACCTTCTGTTGTGCAGGAGGTTACTCTGGGTGGGGTAGCAGAGGCTGGGGCCAGCACAGTTTTTGGCCCCAGCAGCCTTACCTGGGATTGTGGGGAGCGGGGGAGCTACAGCCATGTTGCTCCTGCAGCTGGGAGCCTGGCTGGCACCCAGAGTGTGGCTCCGGCTGGCCAGCCAGCCTCTGGTTTTTGGTGGTGTGCATTGTCCCTGCATGCGCCACCCTGCTTTTTTTCTGCATAGTTTTTTTTTACTCCTGGATCTCCAAGGGTTGCCCATCTGACCCAAGCTGCAGTGTAATGGGGCCTTTTAAAAGGTGACTTTAAATCAAATAAGAGCCTTTTTACTTAGTTAAAAATCATTCAGGGCAGTGTTTTAATGTAATATTCCCAGGTGTGTATTTTGTCAATATAAGAATGGTATTTCTTGGGACATCAAGGAATCAAATAAAAAAGTGTGAGACTTTAAAAGAATTTTAAGAGCAGAATTTATACTTATTTATGTACCAGATGGACCCCATTACATCAACAGTATGTCTTTTTTTTTCTTTTGAAGGTCACCTGTAACAGTTTCACCAGTCATTACCAGGGATCCAGGGTTTCTGTTTCCTGCAGAAAAACAAAGATTTTCCCCTTTAAAGGAGAAAAACCTGGATTTTTCCCCTTTGAAATGGGAAACCACAGGTTTCCCCTTGCAGGCTGGCAGAGCTCCAGCCTGCAAGGACCTGTTTGGGGCTGGGCTGGGGGGAGCGGTGGAGGGTAATCGGAGACAGAGGGTGTCATGTGCACATGATTGTGCATGTGCGCACACATGTGGCTAGAGCAGGAGTGGGATGGTGCATGCAGCTCAGAGCTCTCCCTCTTGGCAACTAGGGGCCAGAGGCTATGGACTGAGCCACCTGTGCCATGGAGCCCACCCGCTGCCTTGGTGCCCTCTGCCTCCTTCTGTGCCTGCTGACAAATACACATGGAGAGGTGGTTGTGGGGAGGCATGGAGGGAGGAGTGCATTGGTCTAGAGTGCCTGGGGTGGTGTGGTGGAGCACCAGGTGCTGACAGGTGCTGGGCATGGGCATGGGCATGACCAGGGCCAGAAGGGGATTGGGGTTGCTGGGGCTCTTTGTGGCTGCAGCAGGAAGGGAGTGACAGGTGCTGTGTGGGGCAGTTGCAGGCTTTGGCATGGGCCCCACATTGGAGATCAACATGCTGTCTGAGCTCCAGCTCAGAGAGGCAGTGGCTGTGGTGGAGGTACAGCATGTCCTGGGGCTGTACAACAGAAGCAAAGCCTTTCACTTCCAAGGTAGCACACCCACTCTGTCCCCCCATCCCTCCCCCCCATGCAGCCTAGGGGCTTGGGCTCAACTTTGACAGGCTCCCCCCTCCCCCCCCATACCTGAAAAAGGACTTTTATTGGCCTCGAAGCT
>NW_017729032.1:55856831-55867345 GCF_001723915.1 Gavialis gangeticus | reverse complement strand
CTTGGGCTCAACTTTGACAGGCTCCCCCCTCCCCCCCCATACCTGTACACAGATGTATGTCCAGCAAGCACTCTCCCTGCTTCCAAGATGGCCAGGTGATGTGGACCCTGCCCTTCCTAAGGCATGGCTCCCACAAAGTTTTCCTCCATTCCTGGCATAGGTGAGGCTGGAGCAGCCAGAGAAGTGAGGCATAGCCTCCAAGAGGGGTACCAGCAGGGGTTGGGGGGAGGGGAGGCAGGGGGTTGCGGGTCAAGAGTAAAGGGCACTAGTGGACCAGGGGGGGACAGGGGGCTGTGTGTCAGGAGCAAGGGGCACCATCAGGGCTTGGGGCGGGGTAGAGGGGCTGTGCCTTGGGAGTGAGAGGCAGCAGCGTGGGCAGGGAGAGGGCATTGGCATATCAGGGTGTGCAGAGCCACAAAACAGTGGGGTGGGGGGCAGCCACAGCTGGTGAGTGAATGGGGCAGGAAGAACTGTTGTTTTCCATGATAAAAAACCAAAATCAAAGGCCAAAATATCTAGGTATTTAGGATGTATTTTATTATAATGGTTGAGGCACTGATAGGCTTTCAAATCACTTTAAAATTGTAAATAGATCAATAAAATATTGTGTTCACTGATACCTATATATGTAGTGATGTTTCATTTTAATCACAGAAAAAATGCAGATTTGGGGTTTTTTCATTAGAGAATTTTGGATTTATTATCAGAGAACTGTGGACTTTTTAACAGAGAAAACCAGGATCCCTGGTCATTACCCGACGCATATGCCATCCTTTTATGAGGGAGTTAAATACTGGCAATGCTACATAATGGCTGTCTCAAAATGTAGCAACCTTCATGTGTTTTAGCAGTCAACAATAGTTTAAATCCAGTTTAGACATTTGATCCTGTTTGATAACACTGGCAATGTTGGCCTCAATATTGGAGTTATCCTTTCATGACTTTTGTGACAAAGACAAGCAGGATGAAAAAAATGTTTCATAAGAAACAATTTTATAGTCCTCCTAGGAATTACTCCCATCACTACCACTGATGATCTTCATAAACAGATTTTAAACCAAAAGCTTGCCATATTAAATACATAACTTCCAAAGTTTATAACTATTAAGATAGTAACAGGGTAGGATCCTCAAGTTATTTTCACTTCAGATTGCTGAAGATCTAGCACACTGGTTTCATTTATTTATACGTTTGTCTTGTGTCACAGAAGGAAAGTTCTGCCCAGATTCTCAACAAACCAAAACAAATGAAAAACATTCAAGTAGTGTCAGTGGATGACTCATTTCAATCAACTGGTTCATAAATATTTAAACTGTTAACCTGTCCTGGCTCAGGCAAATCCTAGGTTAGCCTTGGTATGAGATAGTGAAGAGCTAAAGGGAAAGGCTTGCTTCCTTTGTCAGAGATTCAACTTCAAGGTTAGTACATGAATTATTTTCACAGACTTTGGTTCACTGAATTGATACCTCATAAGCTCCCAACAGCTACAACATTAATTGCAGAAAAGAAAGAGAAAAAGAACCAAGTTTAGATTCTCTTTTTTGAGAAATGAATAGCACAATTCTAGGTACTATAAAATAAGTGGAACTGTTTAATGCAAGTGCAGGAGAGGATCAATATTCCTCTTCAGAGTAAAACTTTGACTGGTGCTGGTCCAACATCATTGCAAGATGCAACACAGAGGGTGTGTCTACACGTTTATTAATGCACTCTTAGAAATGTGCATTACATGTAGTACCTCCATTGTAAGGTACTAGAAAAAGAAGTGTTAGCCTATTTTAATGCATATTAGGAAAAAAGCATTTTTGTGACACTTTAATGCACATTAAAATAAGCTAATGCGCATTAAAGTGCATGTGTAGGTAAACCCAAAGGATCTGCATGTTAGATTAATGGGTTATGGTGACAGCATCGTGCTAGAGAATGAGCTTGAGCTCTGCTCTGGATTCCTGACAAGGTTGCTCCCAGTTGACTTCATTGTAAATGGGTACTTGGTCATTCAGGCTGGAGAGTCAAGGGTAGATGGATGTGATGCTGGCCACTTTATTCTCTTGTGTGCTCTTGGCTAGGAAACTGGTGTGCTTTAAACTTCCAGACCCCATGGGCTGTCAGGTTAAGATGGACTTTTCTTCCTTGTACTGGACTAAACTTCCTGAATTTTGTGTGTATGAAAGCTTTGTATCAGTCAGTCTCGCATCTAATTAAACTGTTTAATCAATTTCTTCCTTTCCATTTTAAACAAGTAAATTATTGGTATGCAGAAAAGATTTTTTTTTGCCGAAAAATTAATAATATCTGTTATTATTAACCACCTAGCTCCTTCCCTATATTGAGTGGCTTGTGACTTGGATTACCTGGGTTCTCCATACTCTAGTATCGACCTACAGGCTAACTACAGACTCTATGGAAGGCTTGCCTCCTGATTAGTGTTTGGTTTAGACCCCTAAGATCCTTCTCTGGTTATTCTGAGATATATACATTAAAAGGATCAGATCCTGAAAGAATACAGTAGAGAGCTAGTAGTTGCCTGTGTAGTGACTATCTTTCTCAGCTTTCACCTTCGAGGTTTTCAATTGTTTTCTTTCTTACAATCATGAGTTTTACATAAACATTGTTAATACCACAAGACTTAGAGCAGGGCTGTCTAATCTCCAAGTGGCTGGAGGCCACCTACCCTGTGGGTAGCACTAGAACTGACTGCACACCACAGGGGCAGCACTAGCTGAGGCCACAGCCCCCCCAGGCTTCATGCCCTGCACATGCATGTGTGGGTGTGTACTTCCCCTCCCCACAACCACACTGTATGTATGCACAGCTGGACAGCCACCACCTCACCCCACTGCATGGCATGTTCCCATACTCACAAGTAGGTTCTCCCCTATGCAGCATGGCACCCCACTTCACCTTCAGCCCCTTAGGTCAGGGGTATAAAGCAGAAGCTGGAGGGGAGGTGGATAGAGAGAGTCCTGAGACCACAAGTGCTGCTGCAGACAGAGCAATAGGCATAGTGATGGCTGGGTGGGACCGCAGTGGGTGCATGTTAACACCTGGCCACCAGCTAAACAGCCCTGGCTTAGAATAAAACCCTGAGAGACAACACAGCTGTGATCAGCTTACAGGTGCATAAATAAGTAGCAACATTTCAATCTAAATGAAACTCAACATACCTACAATGATATGCTGGCAATATTAAGGATTACTGAGGTAATGCCTACATAGAATTATTCGCTGATATGCTGACTTTTAAATTATCTGTCTTTAAGAATCTCCCTAAATTTAAAAGAGTTAATGATACTGGTCCTTCTCACGTGTGAGAGAGATTAACAACCCATAGCTGAAGTAACATGACTTCCAGTACAAGTTTCATGAGTCTACATTTGTTATTGAAGAAGGAACTTAAGATGTCTAGCAACTTTGTATGTCATTCTTATTTTCAGACATAAAAATTCTTAGTGGCAAAGTCACTGAAAGAAACTGAACCATAAGTACAATGAGGAGAGCATCAAAGATTGTTATTGCTTTCAGTACAGAATTGCAGTAACTGATGGACTGGACAGATGTGTGACACTGAAGCTTTCACTGCCTGTCAGATTGTTTACAGGAACAGCAATTCACTTAATGCTAATAGCTCAGAATTTAATTAAGTGTATTTATCTGTGTCCGAACTATATCTTCTGTTTTGTATGCTATGTTGTCCTCAAAAATGTTGAGGACAAATTATGAACCATGAAAACTATGTGGTCTTTGCTTAATGGAAGCATTAAAGGACCCTTAGCATTGTGGAACAATTGGCACTGTGCTAATTTACAGTATCTGTGGAAAAAGTATCAGTCATTTTTGTCTCCAATCCCAGTGGAAGTAATTTATGCACTGAAGGGTAGAATTTAGCTATTTATGCATCAGAAAAATGGGCCAGTATTGAGTCACAAGTTCAAAACTGTGACTGGGGTTAGGCTGGATGCCTGGTTGATGATGAGATCTCAACTAAAACCCATGTATACCAATCTATCTGTAGAGTTACCTTCTCCTCCCTACTTGTCTGTTCGTTCACTTGTCAGATCTGCTTTATATACCAGATTTTGAAGTCTGTGGTATAGGGAACATTTTTTGAGTTCTTTGTCTGCCCTGCAGAGAACAATGGGATGAAGTCTGAAGTAATACTAGTATAGACATAAAAACAAATGGTTTAATTGTAATGTCCTTCCTATCTGTTTTCTCCTCACAGTATTCTCTTCTTCCTTCCTGTGTCCTCTTTTTCTTTGAAGCACACCAACACCCTTCAGTGCCCCCTAATAGCTCCTCCCATCCTTCTCCATGTTATTCTTCTATAAACAGTTCATCTCCTGGAATACAGTGTTCAGTTCTGATCGCTGTTTCAGGACAGTTGTAGTAGGACTGAAAGGTGTTCAGAGATGGGCAGAGATAGTGAGCAAGATTCTTGTGCAACAAGATGGAAGAAATGGGGCCTGTTAATTTAAGAAGGAACATAAGAAGCAGCACAACACAACTCCATAAAATAGCATCTAATATAAAGAAGGCAAAGATCAGGCTCTTCTGTTTAATTTTTTTCAAAACACAGGGCTTAGTAAAGTAGTAAAATGAAACACTTTTTATAGGTGCATAACTAACTTGGAAACTTAAAATTGGGACCAGCACTCAGCATTTTACAAAGAAACTATTACTTTCTAGCAGAAGTAATGAAAACATCCACAACTATGTTAGAGAAAATTAATACAGCTAAAAAGAACATAAACCCTCATGTTTATGGCCACTTCTAGCCAACCACTTCTCTGATGGCAATTAAGAAGAAACCCTCTCAGTGGGAAGTTATCCCATAGTTGTCTGCTACAGGCCTGTCTGACTGGTGGTAGGTGAAGGATTGGCATGAAGCTTGCAGGCTTTCACCTGGTCACCATTCCTCTCCCTGTTTGTTCCTGCTGCAGCGTGCTTGAGCTGTGGGTGCAGCAAGGAAGGGCGCCTGCCCACACTGCAGGTGGGTAGTGCATGTGGCCAAGAAGTGGAGGGCACGTTCTGGGGAGAATCAAGCTGCCTGTGGTGGGGGCAGCTTGCATGGCTGGGAAACTAGGGAGCTGGGTTGCCCACACTGTGCACGTTGTGTGGGGCTCGGCTCCTGGCAGCTCAGCTTCCCCATCTCCCAGCCACACGTGCTGTGCATGTAATAATACTTACCTGGCAGGGGAACCCATGTATCTGGGTCCATGAAGGCAGTTTTCCTTAAGTGCTCCTGGGGATAACTGTTCTTCTGGTGTGATTTAGTACTTGCCAAGGTGTTGGGGCTTAAAGCCCACTTTATGGGAGGCTTCTCCCTAGCTTGATCCTGCGGCCATATGGCTGAGGGCAGGTGAAACTTGGGGACATCCAAACCTCAAGCCTCCGGGGTTGGGCCTGCATGTAGGATACCTGCCAAAAGACGTTGGAAATATCTGAAGCCCTTGGTGGGGGTGGAGGATGTTTGCTGGTTGTAGGGCCCCTTATGGTTCTGGACTGACTCACGGATTTGGACTTGATTTGACTGATTTGGCTTGGAACATGAAAAAAAATTCTTTAAAAAAAACCCCTCTCCTCTGAGATGCCTGTGCTGTGCGAGGAGGGTGCTTGGGGGATACCCATACAGTATGTGGCCCTGGGTCTGTGGCCTGTGTGACATGCAGCCCCTAGCCTCCCAGAAGTTGGACAGCTCTGGTCTACTCCTGAACCTTGCTTTGAGACATTTTGCGACTGGTTTGTATGAGAGACAGGCTTCTGGACTGGTAAAGCCACTGCTCTGATTTAACATAGTAGATCCCATGTGTCCTAATGATCTGGGATAGCAGCTTGCTTACATCTAGTCCTTCATCTAATGACCATCAACCTTGCAGGTGACAGGGCACAAATTCAACGAAACAACTGTCTGACAGACCACGGAGGATTTGGGCCTGTAAAAAGAGGAGGCTGATGCTTTAATGAAAGAAATTAAAACAGATTTTTGCTTGGAGATTGCTTCTGAGCCAATATCTGTGTCTCAACCCTGAGAAAATGGCCCCAGGACCAAGGGTGACTGCAGCAGAAACAAATCATGAGATAACTGGAAAGGCAGATTTGCTCATTTGAACTAGAGGCAACAACACTTTCACAGGGGAATTAACTCTGAGGTCTTCACACCACAGTCTCTTCTAGTTAGCTAGTTAGTTAAAGCTAAATATGTGAGTTTCACTAGTAACTCCAGTTCAAAACTGAGAATTAAGCAATAAGACATTCCAAGGCATTTAATTAATGTTTAATTATGCATGTAAAAGACTGAAGAGGCAAACATTTTAAAGCCTCCAGTCTGCCTTGTAGGTAGATTTTTGCAAAATGTGAGTTATCTAAACTATACACTCACCAACTTCTAGGACTACTGTACATGGGTATAAATGTTTATGGACTGCACATGTTTGCTTTAGCTGTGAAAATCCTAGTTGTCTTTTCAGTGTAAAATAAACGTGATAGATTTGATTGGCCATTTGTTGAACTGTCAGTCTAAATTACTTACATGAATGTATATTTGAATGTTCTGATACTAGTAAAATGAGTTTCTGCTTTCTAAATATTCTAAATATTGGAAAGGGAAGTAATAATATCACTAGCATCTTGCTCTGACTACTGGGAACGATAAGAACTGTATAGTAATCTCTCAAAATCCTGAAGGATAGAAAATGGATTGAGTCACTGGTAATTAGGAGGGACATGGCTACTGTATTAAATCAAAACTCATTGGATGCTGAAATGGGGTCATGATATTCTAGAGGCTAGAAACAGCTGGAAGATGGGCACCCTGATAATGTGCTTCTATTAAGCTGGCTAGTACATCAGTTTTCAGTTTTTCCTCTTTGCAATGTTTGGTTCCCTAGGTAGTGCCTCTCACTTAAACTGCAGAAAATATAAAAAATGAGGCTCAACACTGTGAAAGCCTAATTAGTGTTTATCAACTTTTATCTCAAAATTTGCAGAAAATCAATTTCTTAGGCCCCAGGCACATGTTCATTTAATGGAGTGATGGGATCTGATCCTTGATTCAAAGAATCGTGCCTCCTGCCATGCCACATATGCACAGCAGAAGGCATGATTTTGAGATGTGCTTCCCCTGCACTGGCAGTTCAAAAACTGGTGCCCACATGCGGTGCCAACAATCACCTGACAGTCAGCCCAAACCTGGAAAATCCTAGGTCTGGTTCATACAGGGTTGTCAAGGTAGACAATAAATTGATTTTTTGGCCCCAGACAGCCCTGGGTTTGCGACCTAAGACTGTCAAAACCCCATGCCAGGCTGCCCAGCATTGGGGAGCAGAGGATCCAGGCTTCCCCCACTGAGGACTTTAAGCACCACACCTGGAAGCTCTGGGTTCCCCACTCCCTAGCTTCCAGCCAAACCAACAATCAGCTGATTGTCCATGTTATCCCCATGACCACAATGGAGCCAGCTGGAAACTCTGATGGCACCCTGGAGTGGAGACTGACAATCAGCTGATTGTCAGTCTCTGCTCTGGGACCACACAAGAGCCATTTGAGCCTCCCATGTGGTTCCAGAGCTGGCAGAGCTGTCAACCAAGCCTGTCATGGAGCTTGCATCAGGCTGCATGGTAGAGATCCTATCACATGCTCATTTTCAGGTTTGATGTATAATTACTACACATGTTTTGAGGAATAATTTTGTGTCTGGTTTCCCATTCTGTCATATTATTAATTGCCTGAATGTATGGCCAAGTTACTGTTACAAATGGGGTTAACAGGTTAATCCCATTCTAAGGGTAATTTTTATCAGTTGCTTTAGAATTATTTCGGATATCTTCTGAACTTGATGTAAGACCTTTTTAATTTTGGCAGGATTTCTGTAGGTGGAGTTAGGTTTGGGGGGTATTATTTGGGGAATTTATTTTATTCTTTTTCATGTCATTATAATTGTCATAGGACAAAAAGTATAAATGCCTTTCTATGACCCAGGTCGCTAAACCACATAAAATTAATTTTTGAGCAAAACTTAAAGCAAGCTACCAGCACACTACCTCAGTTAGCTAAAAGTGAAGTTGGATTGGGGTTATTGCCTTCAACATAGCACAAAAGAAGCTTGTTCTCAAGAGTTGCAGATGGCAGAACAAGGAGCAATGGTTTCAAGTTGCAGTGGGGAAGTTTAGGTTGGATATTAGGAAAAACTTTTTCACTAGGAGGGTAGTAAAACACTGGAACAGGTTATCCAGAGAGGTTGTGGCATCTCCATTGAGGGTGCACTGATAAAAAATTTTTGGGCCAGTACCAATGGCCAATTATTAACCAGGCAAATTAGCTAATACTGATCCAATTGCTGATATGCAGCCTGGCAACTTGGAGAGCAGCATCCTGCTGGTAAGGAGCGTGGGAGGGGCAGATCAAGGCCCCCACAGTGAAGGAGGGAGTGGGGCTGGAGCTGCGGCTGCATAGCCAGGGCGGGGAGTAGCATGGAGTCACAGTTCATCTGGGGGGCACAGGGGCGCAGCTCCTCCTGCTGCACACACCCCGGGAGAAGGCGTTTCTGGATATTGAATACAGATGAAATAGAAGAACACTTTCCTTTGGAGGCCAAAATGCAAGGAAGCAAATACAAGGAAACAATATTTTATCACACGTGGAATTTGTCATATTTGTTAATAGTTTCTGCTACAAATACTGTAATTTGTATAGCAAGCTGGAAATTCATGCATACTTATAACCAACACAATTAGAACTATTCAGTCTGCTGACTTCACTCACAAATGTGTACATAACTACTGAATAAAATAGTGGCACCTTCTTTAGCATAGATTTGGACTTGAAATTATCATCCAGAACAAACAAAGGCATAAATAGTTCAGATACCTATGGCATCAATAGCAAAAATTGTGGTAGTCAAACCATCCTTTCAAGATAACTACAACCACTAGTTAGTATTAGAAGTAATAACAGTATTTAGTATTTATGTTCCAGGAATGCCGTCAGCCTCATCCGGATCAAAGCATAAGCTTGGGAATGGTTTCAAAACAGTTTCAGTCTGGCTGGTCAATTAAGTCACTTATCCATGCAGGGTTTGGGCTACCTAAAGATTTTTGTGCAATTTATTCCTGCCATTTCAGAGCTTGGCAGCCTTCAGAAATTAGAGCATATAAAACTGTTGTTACAAAGCCTTGACAATGCCATTTCTGATATGCAATTTTACAGGTTGCATTTGAAAATTTGCTATAAAAAATTGACAGCATTTGACAGACTCTTTAGTCATAGCCAGCATGTTTCAGCCATTGTGAGATAAATGTATGTGACATCTAAGTAGGTTTAGAATAAATGTAACTGGCCACAGCTGGAGCTGAGTGCTACATATGATAGAAAGATTAGGTTGTTCATTGATCAAAATGTAATTGATTCATTTTTAATAATTACTGCTCTTATTACACCCCTTAAAAGTGCTGGCATGCAAATTGAGGTGAATTTCACCCTCTGTACATTCATCTTATACATCTGTAAGAGATGCAGAAGAACAGAGGTGGCATTATTGGTGGAATGAAAGAGATGAAGGGAGACACCTACACAGACTTGCATCATACACTAAGGCAGGAACAGAGTTATGGAAGACTGAAGGCAAGGAATAAATTCTTAATCTTCATAAGGTATTATTATTAAAGAACCTAATTCTATGCTAACCAGTATATTATTTTATATTTTATTATAAAATGTTTTTGTTGTTTTATACATATGCATTTTATATATAGATATAGATATAGATATAGATATAGATATAGATATAGATATATATGCACACAGACTTACAAAATTACTCTGGAAATTCTGCAGAAAAAATATCAGTGGAATCAATATAAAAGAAAAGGCTTATTTGACCTATTTATACTATTACAGAGTTGTAATGACATAGCTTCTCAGTGGATAACATTTTAAAGAGGTGGGCCTCTTCTTCCCCATCTCCTTTATTTGATCATCTCACTAAGCCAGGTTCTCAGTCTTGAAAGGAGTATAAGGCTTTCATGGCAGAATCGAAGCATAGCTTCACAAATATATGTATTTATTTATTTGTCTCTCGAGTTTTTTTGTAATTCCTACTCATATAGTATCCAGGCCTCATTTGTGAATATTTAAATATAAGAACATAAGAAGTACCATGCTGGGTAAGACTGGGATTCATCTAGCTTAATATTTTGTCTCCAACAGTGGCAGAAATTGATGCTATAGATGGAGAGCATTGAACCAGATGTCTCTAAAGTGATCCTTTTCAATAGATCCCTTTTCAATATCCTTCCTGGCATCTACCAAAGAAAGCAGAGAGTACACTGATTGTGCCGGCATCATTACAACATAAGGAAATTTAGAAGGAATGAGGGAGGACTGGCCCAGGCTGCAAAATCTATTTTGTTTTAAGTTTGTCTCTTGTTGTAGTTCCTCTTTCTTGGCTATGCAATAACAACTTTAATTCCTGTCTATTCTATATTTGATGTATATGATATAAGCATTGGGGGAGG
>NW_017729032.1:55851328-55856761 GCF_001723915.1 Gavialis gangeticus | reverse complement strand
AGGGTGGGCAGGGGGACTGCTGTAATTTCAGCCAGAGCAAACACAGGAAATTTCTGCACTAAGCTCTCCATACGTTAGATTGATAGCCTACCCATTAAGAAAATAAGGGGGTCTTACATGATCTTTTGCAGCCTTTATCTGTTTTTGGTTTGGGTTGTAATAAAGAAAAGGATGTTTCTTTTTCCCATAGGACACAATCAGAGAAGTTTCTTTCTGGTTTTTTGCCTTGAAGTTACATAAGAGTGTTTGAAGTGGAGATTTTGGGAGATTCCTTGGGTATATGACTGCTTGCAAGTGCAGGGAAGTGGACTCAGTGGCCTGAGGGGACTTTTCTACTCCCATGGTCATAACTGAAAATTAATTTTATGTGTCTCCCCAGATAACTGGGTCCATTTGCCAGTAGAGAGGAAAAGTTCCTTGTCCACAAAGGTTATGGGAATTTATGTGCAGTAAATGCTATCTCTCCTCCCTCCTTCACCTCAGCGAAGGGAGTATCCAGGATGTCTCAACAGGAAATTTAAGCACAGACAGACAGTCAAAAAGCCTGAGGCTGAACTGATTCAATCTTCACAGGTTAGTCTAAGCTGCATAGATGGAATTGCTAATCAAGTGAACAGACATTCACTTTTGATTCCAGAAATGTAGCCACATGTCTGCAGCGACCCAGGCCAGAAGTTGGGAGCACTAGAGCATGCCTCCCTGCTCAGCTGGAAGAGACAGCCCGCCCACCCTGTGGAGGGCAGTTTGCAGGGGAGCTGAAAAGCATCCTGGGATGCTGGGGGACTATGAGTTAACTGGAATCTGAGAGAGGTACAATAAACCAATTTATTTTAAATCAGTTAAGTCTGATACCACATCCATCTAGGTTTATCTTAAACCAGTTTTGGCTATTTTGAAAGCACTTTAGATGCACTGAACTTCTGCTATGTTACAGATTTGAACTGGTTTCTGATCACTTAGACCAGTTTATGAGTAATTTCTGTTCCTAACTGAAAGGACCAGGTCCTCACATGGTGTAAATTGACCTATTTCAATGAAGTTGTGTGGTTATACAGGATTGCAACAAGGGAGGATCCAGCTCCAAACATTAAGTAAAAATAGGTTATGGTAGATAGTTTATTCCCTCTTCTTCCAGGGTATTTAATGATTTCATTAGACTTCTAATGTATGTTTTATGTTCCATATTAGAAAGCAGTAAAATCTCCCTCCTAGAACATGTTATTAGCAGAGATCCTGGTTTTCTCTGATAAAAAAAAATCCAAAATTTTCTGATTTAAACCCCTTCACCCTAATTTTTCTGTGATTAAAACAAAACATCATAGTATGTGTGTGTGTGTGTGTGTTAGTAGTGTTTCATTTTAATCACAGAAAAATGTGGATGGGGGGGTCTCGAATCAGAAAATTTAGGATTTTTTTTTATCAGAGAAAACCAGGATCTCTGGTCATTAGCCTTTTAGTTGTAATGTAAAATTGAAGGCACTGGAAGGCTACCAACCTAACAATAAATGAACAGATCTCAATAAATTTGAATGTGCCTAAAAAAAATACATCCACCAAAGTGTTATTAAACACTTTCAATCTCTTGAAATATGGCCAGTGCTTTTATTGAGAGCAACTAATTTCTCCCTGTTCCTACATTTGCATTTTCCTGCCTATTGTTACAGAGCCTGTAGGATTCCTGGATGTATAACAAAATTATTTATTAATACAATTTAGCTTCATTTTTCCCTCAGGTAATCCTCTATAATATCTTGGGAATATATTTATTATAATTGCTGTACATGTTTTATAGGTTTGTTTAACTTTTATATAGATTTCTTGTAACATTTCATCTAGACTCAGTACTTCTTTCTTGCTTCCCTCCTAACCCTATTTCACAGCAGTGGTAACCCATCACCTTGTAGCTATATGCATAGATTACAATGAGGTTTGAAGCTGGTGTGTTGCTTTACAAGAGTAATTTGTGATAGATCTAGGTACTACACTGGCTGATACCCATCATGAGCACACCAAAAGTGAAGACTGACCCTAAGAATCTTGATCTTTTCTTTATAAGCACAGACATATGGGGAGGTTAAATTGGGTTCAAAACTTAAACTTAGCTCATCCCAGTGCCGACCTTATACTCACAGACCCAGTCTCAGTGACTGACAATCAGCCTAAGCCTGTAACCCTACAGAAGTTCCATGCACACAAACCAGTCTAAAAATTGCAGATCCCAGTTTAAGATAAACCTGGATCTATTTAGTATCAGACCTATTGGATTTAGGTCAAACTAATGCATGGAACTTCTGCCCACTTCCCTTGACTTACCAGATATCGGACAGCTATTTTGAATTGATTTAACCTCCCCATATGACCCAAATGTCTATACTTTAGCCTCTGTTGCAGATAGTTAATAATAAAGTTAGGACCTTGATTTTTAAAATATGTAGTCATCTAACTTCCACACGTTCCAGAATTGGTGAGTTATAACTAATAGAAGTAACTCTACTTTCCTTAACAAAGACAATGGTGTTGAACCCAAAAGTTGAATTCCTCAGTAGTTAGTTTCTCTCAGGATGAGGCAATTAAAATTTAACTTTTCCTCAGTTAATATCTCTGACCCATATAACCCTAACACTGTTTTCTCCATTCTCTCACAGGGCACTTATGTACTTGAATAAGTACTTAAACATACTGAAATAATAGCTTTATATCAATTCTATTATTCTGATCTACATTGATAAATACAGGCTGATTACACTGGGTTCAATGAAGCTATTCTGGATATACAGGGATGTAAAAGCAAGAAGAGTTTGGCCCATTGTCTCTGGTAGGAAAGTAGCATAATAATTGAAGGTTTTTAATGAGTATAATTGCTTCAGGATCTCCACTGGCATTTCGCATGACACTTCCGTAATTTAGTAATAGTAACTCATAGTTAGGCTGCCATAAACCCCCCCATGAACTTCTATTCTTAAGGAAAGTTCTCACAAATGTCTTTCTGTTAGAAAATATCCTGTCAGCCAGTTTCAGTTTTTTATTTCATTAGCAATAGTAGGTGTGCATAGATTTCTTATATGTATGGGGATCAACTGACAGCAGCTCAAACAAGTAATGAAGGCAAACTATATAATGACTCACTGAAAATGAAGGTGGATCAATGTCATGTCATGTTCATCCACAGTTGCTTATGAGATTTTTCAGGATCACTTGGTATACTGAGAAACTGAATTTACAGCACAGTCTAATCATTGACAATTTAGGAGATGAATAACAACAATAGAAGGGAAATGCTCCTCTGCCTTCTGTTTTGGGTACATGGACATCTTGATCTCAACATTCATATTTAAAGCTGGGGGAAGACCCAGAGAAGGAATGCAGCTGCCCTCTCACAGCTACATGTGAAGGACGGTTTGATGAAATTCAGGGGTGGACTACAACCTCCTCCCCATTCAATCTACTTTGAGGAATAGGGGAATTGTCATACCTGCTCAAACTTGATGCCTGTCTAGTCTGGTAACCTGCACTAAACAGAAACAATCAGAGGATCTGGAGAAAGTTTTTAAAACTGTTGCAGTGGGCAGATGTGGGAAAATTACCCACATCTGGTGTTAAATATCCTCGTCTCTAGAAATTAGAGACTGGCTAAGAGCTGAACTTTGTGGTTTAATAACCCTTCCAAAATTTGTGAACAATAGCTATGATAACTCTGGATATTTTTGTCATCCCTATACACACCCTGTCCACTTTTTAAATCTTTAAATTCTTGTCCTCTGTGCAATGTAATAGTGTTTTCCATAGTTGAGTTATGCATCGTGTGAAAAAAATTGTCTTCTATCAGCTTTGAATGTACATTTTCTTATTTCATACATCTGTACTTTACCTGCCCTTGAGCCCTCTGGGCCCTGAGCCAGAATCTAGTCACTTGCCAATGAAGACAGCAGTAAGATGTAGAAGACTGTGGTTTATTGAAGTTTTAATGCCTGATATAGCTCTTGTTTTAATCTTCTAATCCTTAACATATACATCACGGTTGTCTAACTGGTGGTCTGTGGGCTACATGCAGTTTGTGAGTGGTTAACTTGCAGCCCACAAGCCCTGGTAGCTGCCTCTCCCACTGCCACATGACAGAGGAAGTTCTTGGGATTCACCTCCTGCCTATACACCCCTTACTGTGAGGGTCATCATGCTGTGGGGAGGGGAGGCCAGGAGTAGGTGCGGGTGATGCAGCCTGAACAGCTGAAGGAGGGCCTTGTGCTGTTGGCAGGCAGTGGGAAGTGGGACAGCCACGTGTCAGCCATGCAGCCTGCACAATGGTGGGGAACACCAGAGGAGCACCCATGCAGCGTGCACATCCCAGGAGCTTCATGGTAGTGCCATGTGTGGCCCTCAGCAGCACTGAAGTTGAACAGCCCTAATATAAGTGATTTTAAAAAATGGTTCTAATATTAAACCCACCCAATCTTGATACAGGCAGAAAACACCCTCATTTGCTAGATACTAGCCAAGTATACTTTTCCATGCCACAATTCCAACAGAAATGGAGTAGAGATCACCTTTTATCCTGCCCAGACCTCTGTTATAATCTAGACATCTTCCTACCATGTCCTAATTGCCCTATCTAAAATAAGGCTTCTGTGTTATACTCCTGTGGACCATGTGCATGGACACTGGTACCATCTTCCTAAACAGGTGTGCATAACCATACCAAAGAGCACTCTTCTTCTACACTTTGGGCTGGTAGTAGGTGCTATGGAATTACTAAATTAAATACTACATTGTATCCTCAAAGACAGACACTCTGGCTAAAACCATCTTCTTGCTTATGCCCCATGTCATTCCCTGAGCTTATGCCCCATGTCATTCCCTGAGATCAGCCAAGGGAACCTTGCAGGAGCAAGTACCATCTGTGCGCCAAACAAGACATGGGAGGTTGTTCCTCGGTTTTGGACTCCCTCCCCCTGAGGCTTGTCAGACCCTGGACATTTTCCTGAAGCACTGTAAGACCTTTTGTTTGGCAGGTGTTTAGCAAGCAAAGCCAGATATAACATAAGATATCCCAATACAGCGTACGCATCCCAGGAGCTTCATGGTGGTGCCATGTGTGGCCCTCAGCAGCCATCTTATGTTATATCTCATTCTAATATCTTACTGCCAGCAGCCTAGATACAGCATCACAATGCTCAGAAGAGCTAACTGCTCTACTTCTGAGACAGGCTATGGAGCCTGCTGTGAGCAATGTGCAGTTGCAGCTACTTTGCTCTCAGTATCCAAGTCATCTAGTTCACAGCTATGACTACAGTAAAGATTATCCCCCTGTCAAGTACTGAGGTGTTGTTATTGACTCTGTTTAGTGACTATGATTTATTCCAATTATGCCCTTTAATTTTTCATTTTCAATTAATTGCTTGTCCCTCTGCATAGACTAGATGAGAATAAAAATACTGT
>NW_017729032.1:55827808-55846328 GCF_001723915.1 Gavialis gangeticus | reverse complement strand
TGCTATGACTACAGTAAAGATTATCCCCCTGTCAAGTACTGAGGTGTTGTTATTGACTCTGTTTAGTGACTATGATTTATTCCAATTATGCCCTTTAATTTTTCATTTTCAATTAATTGCTTGTCCCTCTGCATAGACTAGATGAGAATAAAAATACTGTGCATGCCATCAGCCATCATTTGAAGCGTCTTTTTCCAGTATAGTAGAGGGCAAGACCACATATTACAAACCTTGACAGTTAAGTAATTTCAATCAAGGCTCCATTTAAAGTAGTTGAATTGGAACCATTGATCCTGGAAATGTTATTTGAAATCTGCATTTCAAGGTTATGGTAAAGCTCTGTACATGGAGCAGTGCAGAGGGCATGAAACTCAGCCTCCCTAACCAGCGTGCTCATCTATCATGCTCATACTTAACCAGAAAGATGGATGAATGGGCCATGGTGTGTTGCATTTATATGTGTGATAAGACACCTTATTCTGAATATTTTTAGCTTCATTCTCTATTTCATCAGCCTCTGCCCTCATGATACAGAATGAGTCATTTTCCATTAAGCCTTCTGCAATTTTTCTTAAACCAAATATTGGCATTTTTGATCATTGCATTTATTATCATAAGAGAAGCATTTCTCTATAATCTGGTAGATATATTTTAGCTCCAGCCATTTTTAAAATGCCCTTGCTATTAACATTAGTATGTAAAAAGAGTGAAGTGCTATGCATGTACAGCAGTACTCAGTGACTCAGAAGTGGGCTCAAAAATTTTCAGCTATAAATTACATGAGATGCATTCAGAAATGTGCCAGTTCAATTTTAATGGTATCCTTTGTCTAAGATAATAAAAAAACAAAATCGAAACAAGGAAGCTGTTTCTATTCCCTCATTTATAGATTTTAATCCCCCATACTAAAGTGGAAAAATATGCCCACAATCTTTCTTAAGTATCATGCATTTAATTCTTCTCTGACTTTAGTTTTACACTGGTGAAACACCATTGACTCCCTGCTTTGAACCCCTATAATTGAAAGGACAGGGAGGTCCATTAAATGAACACACCTTGAATTATATGGTTAGCGACTCCTGAGAATTAAAAACAATATGCATTTTGCTTTCCACCACTTCAGTTCCAAGGTTTGTGATTCTCTCTTCTTGGAAAGTGAACATGAATAAAATTGGTTTTCCTTCTTACACTTAGTTTCTTAGGTACAGATATTCAAAAAGCCTACAGCAGAATTGTCCTAAGCTACACAGTTCTCTGTAAGTGATGTAGTTTCGATTGGTAGCAAACAGAACACATGGTCACCGTTTGGTGCGGGGACAGACCTTAGACCAGGTTCCACTAGTTTTAAACCACTAGTCTGTGTGCCGAACTTATGTTCTGTTATGAGTCTAGACTGGTTTTGTGTACCAAACTTTTGTTCTGTTATGGATTATGGATATAGACCGGTTTTCAGTCACTTATACCAGTAAAAGTGTAATGTCTGTACCTGGCCTCTGAGAGCTTAGTTCTCAGAGCCTGAAAAGCCTGTTTTGTTTTGCTTTAAAAAAAAACAACTTAACTTTCCCACTGGTGCTTATCAACAAGCATTTGAAAACATTTTTTATTAATTTTAAGTGTAACCCTTGGTGTGACGCTACTTGTGCCCTCACCTGAATAGTGGGATCCTGGGGTACCCGGTAGCAGGTGGTCCTGCCCAGCTCCCTGGGTAGCTGCTGCAGGGTGCCCAAGCAAAGAGCCTCCCCTTACAATCAAACGACCTTGCAGACCATTATAAAATGGTTTACAGGATTTAATTAATTACAAGGTAACATGTAACCAATGCAATAAAACAAATGTTACAGCGCATGACCTGGCGATTCATAGATGTTAGGGTCAGAAGGGACCTCAGTAGGTCACTGAGTCTGACCCCCTACCCAGGGCAGGAAAGACTGCTGGGGTCAGATGACCCCAGCTAGGTGCTTGTCCAGTCTTCTCTTGAAGACCCCCGAGGTAGGGGAGAGCATTTTGGGCTGGGTGCTCAATGCTGGGTTAGGTGCTCACTTCCACCTCTTGATGTCAGAGCCACAATGCTTCAACAGCTAAAAAGTAACTGTTTTACCTGAAAAGCTACAGCACTGAACATGTAAACACCTCTGACCTATGTTGACTGGGAACCAGTTCCCAAGCAGAAACGTTTGGGAACTATTCGTTTGCTATGTGTGTCTACATCTTGAGTCAAAAAGCAAGTCCTTTCAAATGTTGGGTCAAATATATTATAGAATTATATTTATATGAGGGTTGTCCAACTTGTAAGCCCTGGTGGCTACATTCCCCAGGGTCACAGCAGTGAGAAGCTCCATGCCATAGTCTGCAATGCAGATGCTCCCTACCCTGCAATGCTGTGGCAGGAGGGCACGCCAGCATAATTTCAGCAACATACACCCATGTGGGTGCCCCCCACTACTGCTGCACTGTGTAAACATAGTCCTGCTCCCTGCACACAGCCCCAGTACCCTCACCCAATCCCTGGGCTCAGCCCCAGACTTATCCTTTGTTCTCCATGCTGCTGCAGTGCCTGCCCCCTGAGACAAAGGCATGAAGAAGCAGCTGGAGGAGGGAGGGGGGAGACTGGAGACTCCAGCTGCTGTTGCAGCCACATGGATAGGGGGAGCAATAGCCAGGTGACAGCTCCAGAGGCTGCACATTAACCCCTTGGGGGTCATATGCAGTTTGTGAACTACCAGTTGGGTGGCTCTGTTCTTTGTAGTATCTTCAATTAAAAATATCAGAGTTCACAGATTCATAGATGCTAGGGTTAGAAGGGACCTCAAAGGATCATTGAATGTGACCCCCTCCCCTCCCAGAAGAAGTGCTGGGGTCATGTGACCCCTGCCAGGTGCTTGTCCAGTTTCCTCTTGTAGACCCCCAAGGTGTGGGGGAGCACTACTTCCCTCAGAAGCCTGTTCCAGATTCTGGCAACCCTAACCATGATGAAGTTCTTTCTGATGTCCAACCTAAATCTACTCTATCAGCTTATGGCCATTGTTTCTGGTTATTCCAAGGGGTGCTCTGGTAAACACAGCATCTCCTATTCCCTGCTGCACCCCCCTCGTGAGTTTGTATACTGTGACAAGATCCCCCCTCAGCTTTCTCTTGCAGAGCCTGAAAAGGTCCAGGTCCCTCAGCCTTTCCTCAGAAGGCCTTCCCTGCAGGTCTTTAACCATGAGTGGCCCTCCTCTGGACCCTCTCAAGGTTGTCCACATACTTCTTGAACTGCAACACCCAGAACTGGACACAGTACTCTAGCTGCGTCCTGACCAGTACTGCATAGAGGGGAAGCATCACCTCCCTGGACCTGTTCATGATTCACCAACTAATGCATTATGAAGTGCTGTTAGCTAGTTCTGCTAATTACTTCATCACATTGACAAGTCATATTCATCCTGGAGTCAACAATGACTCCGAGATCTCTTTCTGTCACTGCTGCTGAGAAGGTCATCCCCCAACCTATAGCTGTGCTGGTGATTCCCTCTCCCTAGGTGCAGCACCTTGCGCTTGTCCTTGTTGAACTGCATCCTATTGTTCTTTGCCCACTTCTCTAACCTGTCCAGGTCCACTTGGATTCAGTTTCTTCCCATCAGTGTGTTTGCTTCACCCCATAGTTTGGTGTCATCTCTGAATTTGGACAGAGTGCTTTCCATGCCCTCATCCAGGTTGCTGAAGAAGATATTGAACAGTACCAACCCACAGACTGAGCCTTGCTGGCCTAAGGACTGAGCCTTGACCGAGTTAAGGAGACACACGTTTGATCTACCACATTCAGTTCTGAAACCTACATTTCAGATAGGGGTATAGGGGTCAGAAAACTAGCTTCCCTGGCTTTCTGACTTATGGGTTTGGCTAGTGTTTACGGGGCTAGAAGGTTGTAAGTTCAAATCTGGTTAGGGTTTTAGAAATCTACCTGCATGACAGCATGAAAGTAATTTTAACCTGCATACAGGGCCTGCAACTAACACAGTAGGTATGAAGTCCCACTAGTGGAAATGCCATACTTGACTTGGTGCTGGCTATAGGGGAGGACTTGGTGGGGGATCTATAGGTTCACCTAGGGGGCAGTGACCACCAGTTGATAGGATTCACTATCTGGCAAAAAGTGGGAAAGACAACTAGTAGGGAAGAAGTGGTAGACTTCCGGAAGGCCAACTTCAACTAGCTCAGGAGATTAGTTAAATTGGGACTGAGGGGTAATCACATCTGTGAGCTGGGAGTCCAAAAAGGATGGGAGTTCCTCAAGGGACTGATCCTGCAGGCACAGGAAGGCACCATCCCAGTTCACACAGAGGGAGGCAAAAGAGCCAAAAAACCTTCTTGGCTGAACAGGAAGATCCAGGAGAGCCTTCAGAGAAAGAGAGAGGCTTACAGGCTGTGGAAGCAGGGGGCGACCACCAAGGAAGAGTACACCTGCTTGGCTTGTGCTTGCAAGAAAGCAGTGAGGAAGGCCAAAGCAGATACTAAACTCAGGTTGGCAACAAAGATTAAGAGTAACAAAAAGTTCTTCTTTAAGTACAGAGGGAGCAAGAAGAAGGTGCAGAGTAACATATGGCATTTACAGAATTGTCTCGGGCAGCTTGTAACAGACAGGATGGATAAAGTGGAGCTTTTAAATGACTTCTTTGCATCTGTGTTTCCAGACACAGGTAGAAACATGCTTCCCAATAAGACCTTAATCTGGCGTCAGAGAAATATCATCCACCTATGGTTAGCGCTGACTTAGTGAAGGGGCACTTGGAGGGGTTGGACATATTTAAGATGGCAGGCCCCGATGATTTTCACCCAAGTGTACTAAAGGAATTGGGCAGTGTCCTAGTGAAACCACTGGTGCAACTGTTTGAGCACTTGTGGCATTCAGAACAGGTCCCAGAAGACTGGAAAGGGCCAATGTGGTCCTTATCTTAAAGAAGGGAAGGAAGGAGAACCTGGGTAATTATAGGCCGGTTAGCCTCACCTCTATTCTTGGAAAGAGTAGAAAAGACCATAAAGGATCACATTTATGATACCCTAGAAAAGATCATAAAGGATCACATTTGTGGGGGACCAGCAGGTTAAGGGGAAACCAGCATGGTTTTATAGCAGGCAGATTCTGCCTGACTAACCTGGTCTCTTTTTATGACCAGGTCATGAAGTGCTTAGATGCAGGGCTGGAGATGGATGTTATCTACTTGGACTTGAAAAAGGCTTTTGACAGAGTGTTGCACCCAGTTCTTACAAGCAAATTGAGAATCTGTGATGTGGATTTTTTCACAGTAAGGTAGGTGAAAAACTGGCTTATGAGACATACCCAGAGAGTGGTGGTGGATGGGGTGGTATCTCCCTGGACAGATGTGGGTAGTGGTGTTCCCCAGGGCTCTGTCCTTGGACCAGTGCTGTTCAATATCTTCATCAGTGATTCAGATGAGGGGATTGAAAGCACTCTGTCTAAATTCACAGACGACACCAAACTACGACACCACTGGAGGGCAGGGAGCAAATCCAGGCAGATTTGGATAAACTGGGGAAGTGGGTGGATCAGAATAGGATGCAAGTTAACAAGGATAAGTGCAAGGTGCTGCACCTGAGGAGAAAGAATCTCCAATACACCTATAGACTAGAAAGTACCATTCTGAGTACCACGGCAGTGGAAAGGGGTCTCGGAGTCTTGGTTGATGCAAAAATGAACATGAGTCACCAATGTGACGAGGTAATAAGTAAGGCTAACTGCACTCTTTCTTGCATTAGTAGGTGCATCACAAGCAGGTCTAGGGAAGTGATACTCCCCCTCTATGTGGCATTGGTTGGGCCACAGCTGCAGTACTGCCTCCAGTTTGGGGTGCCGCACTTCAAGAGGGATGTAGATAACCTTGAGAGGGTTCAAAGAAGGGCTACTCACATGGTTGAGGGCCTGTGGGTAAAATCCTATGAAGACAGACTGAGGGACCTGAATCTCTTCAGCCTCTGCAAGAGAAGGCTGAAAGGTGATCTCATAGCTGTGTAAAAACTCATCATGGGGGGTCAGCAGGGAATAAGGGATTTATTTACCAGGACACCCCTCAGGTTTACTAGAAATAATGGCTGCAAACTAAAGGAAAGTAGATTTAGATTGGACATCAGGAAGAAATCCTTTACGGTGAGGGTTGCCAAAATATGGAAAGGACTTCCTGGGGGGGGGGTGTTTTCCCCTTCCTTGGAGGTGTTCAAGAAAAGATTAGACAGGCACCTAGCTGGGGTTATTTAACCCCGGCGCTCTTTCCTGCCTAGAGCAGGGGGTCAGACTTGATCTACAAGGTCCCTTCCGACCCTAGAAATCTATGAATCCTGGGTGCTGGCTCATCTATAAAGCTAAGGAATATAGTCAGAGAATTTAAAAAAAACAAAAACTCTGAGGGAGAGAAGCCCAAGAGGTAGAGACCATAATTAAGGATTTGTTTTCATATGACATAGGAAAAGAAATGAAGAATCAATGAGCCAGAGAGATACATGAAGGCTGTTCCAGATGGCAGGAGCTGTAAAGGAAAAAAAGCTCTTGCCATGACAGTTATGGGATTGTGTGGAGAGAGAGGGAAAAGATCAGTGCTAGGCCAACAGTAAAACTAGAGAGGATAGCAGAGACATGCAATTAATTTGGAGCAATAAACTATGGAGCAGGTTAAACCAGAGTAAACTACTCCCAGGCATAGCATCTAAATGTGCACTCAGGATAGCAGCAGTTGGAGCAGGGGAAGAGCAGTTTACACCAGGGCTGCTTGGCCCTGGGCTCTGGGTGGTGGCACTGGGCAGTGGAGAGGCTAGCTGGGGCACAAGGGTACTGAAAGTGTGGAGTCATATGTCTAGGCAGCAGGCAGGAGTCTGGCCCCCTCTTGACTGGGATGACTGGGTGCAATTTACACCCACAATAAAAGTCTACACATGCATTTAATTGCAGAAAATTATCCTGGCCTAAGATAGTACTGTTGGAGACTATTACCCCAACAGTATTATCTTACTGTAGTGTAAATTAGTTTTCTGTGGCCTAATACTGTTGCATGTGTAGACAGTGGTGTTTTACTCCACAGATAATTAGTCTACTCCTCAATAAAGTGCAAGTGTAGAAATTACCAGTAGTGTTCAGAGTATAAACCAAAACCTAAAGAGTTATTGCTCCCGAAAGAAGTTTCAGGGAGCAACAGTCCAGGCCATATTACATGATGATACAGATAAAGATTTTAATATGGATGGAGTCAAGGCAGTGTCATTCATGGACAATGTTGAGGAAGTGAAGGTAGGTAGATTTTCATGAACAGCTGTAATGAAGAAGTGCTGAGGGCTAAGCAGGATGTTGAGGTTACACCAAAGATAAGGTAGCTTGATAACATTGTATCTTTATCACCCATCCACTGAGCAGTAGGAGTTAGGTCAATGCGAGTTGCCTTGTTGGAGAAGAAGGCACTAAACACCAAGTCTAGTTATAATCTAACTTTATCTTCTTTTTATTTACACACATACACAGTGTTCTCAGCCCAAAACACTACTGCCTCATTCCCAGAGAGCAATTCTGCCACAAGAAGTGATACTAGTTAAAGAAAATTAGATAAAGAGCAAATCTGCTGCTGCTTGCCCCAGCTCCTCCAAAATAAACTGCATCAGAAAACTAGAACAGCAGTTTCTTCCAAGACTAGATGCTTACTGATAGCATAAGAAAAAACACGTGAGACCTATAGCGAACAGTGTCATCTAGTGCCTCAAACTATAGCATTTATATCAGGGGTGGGAAAAATATGGCCTGTGGGCCGGATTCGGCCCATGGAGGGACTTTGCCCAGCCCACAATGGGTCCCTTGGTCCTGCCTGGCCCAGATGCCATCCAGCCGATGGCACATCCTGCCACAACTTGGGCACACAGCAGAGCTGGGGCAGCTCCACAGCTAGACTGCCTTTTTAGACAGCTCAGGTGGTGCTGGCTTCTTTCAGCTGCTGGCACTGTTGGCCTCAGCTCCATGGTACTGGCAGGGACTCACATGCACAGCCCCAACTCCTACCCACCCCATGCCCACTACAGACTTTGCCTCATGGAGTGGACCAGCTCCAGACCAGCCAGAACACATGCACACAGCCCTGACCTGACCCACCCCGTGCCTGCTCCAGACTCACCTGCCCATGCTGAGCAGCAGCAGCTGGGCAGAAGCACAGGAGAATAATGGTCCCTTCCCTTTGCTGCAACCAGGCTCTTCTCACTGCAGCCACTTGGAGCCCACACCCAGGATGCACTGCCACCACTGCCCCACTGGGCAGCCCAGAAGCAGAAGTGACGGCAGCAGAGAGGAGCAGCAGAGCAGCCCAGGCCTGGGCCCCAAGTGGCTGCAACAAGAAGGGCCTGGCAGTGGCGGTGCTTGTCGCTGACTCATGTGTTGTCTCAGTGTCTAGACAGCATGTGGTTTATCTTCAAAGATCCTCCTGAGCTTTGGGAAGTCAAAAAAGCAACACTCTAGCTATGGACAGAAAGGTAGAATGAGTGCTTGATTAGTGTTGTATGTTCTCTCAGCTATCACACACTCATGCATTAAAAGGTGAAAATTAGTTTGGGAATCAATGTTTGATTAACTCTGATGAACAGATTAGCTTAGCATCAAATAAGAAACTTCAGCACAATAGAATTTCTCTCCAAAAATGATTGCTTGAGTGCAACATCTCATCTTCAGGAGTGTTTGAGGAAAAAAGAATATTTTTGTTTTCCAGTTCGTTTTACTTCAGAATGCTATGAATTTTAAATCTCAGGAACATAACCCAAGACTCTGTGAGTTTTATTTAAATATCAGAAAGTGTCTTAGTTTAAAAGCTTTTAGGACTTTAAGTGACTCACATTTCTTTGTAGATTTCTTCTCTCCCTTAAGGCCAAAACATCAAAATCAAATCTGATACACGACAAAATGATTAGGCCCAACTATGATCTTACACTAATTTTCCATCTTTTAAATCTACTGACTTCAATTTAATTAATCACTTTGTTGTACCCATTGTGAATTCCATATTGAATCTAGACACTTTTCAAATATTCTTTACTTAGATTTATTAATACAAAGACATGCATATTTGTTGTTTAACCTTGGATTCATTGTTTCTGAAGATCAAAAGACTATAGTGTGTTCCTTTTGTTGACAGAATCACTGAAAGCATTTAGCAAATAATAATAAAATAATAAAATAGCTATAATGTTATCACTTAAGGTGGAAGGCTCATATTGGCAGGAGTGGTGGCAGCAGTCACTCAATAATAGGATGACAATCTTCCAGTAAATAAGGAAGTTATCAATGAGTCTGTAGATGACTGAGGAGGCTGATTTGAGATCCACATGTTTGACTGCAAACATGTCAAATGGCTCTGGGAGGAAAGAATATGTCCTGGTGATGTCAAGTAACAGCTCTTTTCCATTGTCTCTCTTGTCTGACTGTCTCTATAGCAAGGTAAGTATGCTTGAAATGATTGATGCTTGGTGTACATCACATTGTCACTGGGGATGATTCAGTGCTTGAGTTTCCCAGGTATGCTTGTTAATATCATATTTCTTCAGACTGACCCTCCAGTGTCCTTAAATCTCTTCTTTTGCCCACCTCCAGAGCAGCAGTAATTGGTGAATTGGGAGTATAAGACCTTTTTTTGGGAGCCGGATGTCAGCCATCCTTATGAAGTCCTGTTCAATAGAGCTGGTGCTATATAAACATGGCTTCAATGCTGATGCTATTTGCTTGTGTCAGAATTCTGGCATTCATTCTTCTGTACTTCCAACTCATGAGAAGGATTTTGTGAAGATTTTACTGATGGTAACGTTCTAAAGCTTTCAGATGTTTCCAATGTGTTGTCCAAGTTTCACACAAATACAAGAGGGTAGGGATGACAAAAGTTTGGTAGACTAGAAGTTTGGTTTGGGTGCTGATGTCATGATCACTAGATATGACTTTGGAGATGTCCAAAGGCAGCATTCACAGATTTATCTGGTGTTGAATACTGTTGTCTTTTGGGAAAGGTTTGCTACCCAGGTTGGGGAAATACTCAATGTTCTCCAAGGACTGCCCTCTAATTGTAATGTGTGAAGGAAGAACTAGTGGGTTTGGGGTGGGTTGGTAAAGTATTTCAGTTTTCATGAAATTGACAGTGAGTCCAAGAATGTTATATGCTTCACAAAAACAATCAAAAATGACCTGGAGCTCTTCAACTTAGTTGGCATACATGACAGTGATCAGAGTATTGAAGATCAGTAATGGAGATGTTGGCTATCTTGGATTTGGAATGTAACTGGTTGATGTTAAATAGATTCCCATCCATGGAATGTAGAGAGTTGCCTCATGAGCATACTGGACACTGATGGAAGATGTAGAATAGCTGTGATATAGATGAAAGCATTGGTAGAATCATACATCCTTGCTTGACTAATTCTAATAGTGAAAGGATCCATTTTTGAGCCACCGTGTAGGATGACTGCTGTCTTGTTGTTGTGAAGAAGTCTGAAAATGGTAACAAATTTTGATGGGCAACCAGATCTCATCAGGATCTTCCATAGGCCTCTTCCTTGATTGAATCAAAGGCCTTAGTCAGGTCAGTGAAGGTCACGTAAAGATCTTGGTGGTGTTTGCATCGCTTCTGTAGCTGTCTAGCAACAAAGATCATATCTATTGTACCTCTAAGTAGTCTGAAACTACACAGAGGGCACTTGTCCATGTTACACCTCTCCTGTTACCACATTATACTTTTCCTGTGTCCACGTGACAAAAATCACCATTAAGCTAGCTAAATCTGATCTATGTATCCATGTTATCAGCTGATTTTATCATTTTTTTTTTCTTCATGGTAATTTAAAACCCCTTTGACATGTTTTATTTTTAACTCCTAAATTTCTTCCATGAGGGTTATTTTTATCATTTTAAATTTGTAACGTGAATCTGACATGCCTGAAAATGTGATTCTCCCTGCTTTGCCACTATTGCACCACCAGGTGCCACTTCGGTTCACTTGTAAATCAACGGAAAACCATGGAAGTTTATTTAATTTCTCCTGCACTGATTCAACCAGACGCCAGCGGCTAATCTTGCAAATTTTCCTGATTCTTCTATTGCTTATATTAGATTAATGAAAAATGAGATTTAAAAAAAAAAACGTGTTCTGCCTTTTGACATGCACCTTGCTTCTGGTTGTCCTTATCAGCCTCAGCCACTCTCTACCTGGACCCCAAACTTTTTTTCCCCTGCTTCTCCCCAGAGTTGGGGGGGAGCACCCCCACCCCCATGTTTCCCCCAACAGTGCCACTATTCCCCATCCACACCCGCTGTGCTGCCTGCCACTTACCACAGAGAGCTGGCTGGCCAACCCAGCCTCAGACTCTTTCTACCCAGACCCCAAACTTTTTTTACCCTGGTTGCTCCTGCCCAGATTAGCTGCTTGGAATAGTTTGACCATTTGTAAGTTTTTAGAATTTTCAAATCTTGCAAACTGTGCTGCAGACTGGGACACGTAGAATCAGCAGGAGGAGCAGGAGGAAGGAGGGAAGACTGGAAGCAGGGGAAAAAAGGATAAAAAAGATATTCATTGGTAAATACTGGCATATTCATATACGAAACAGAAATATTAATTTTTAAATTATGAAGGGATTATTTAAAATGCAAGCTTAGTTGCTTATGTATTCACACAATACAAGGACTTGTCTACAGCAAAGCAGAGAGAGGCTAATGGTGAATTCCCATAGGCTTTTTTTCCCCCAAAGGATATTAAGAGTATAAAATAGGCACCTCATAGTGACATTGCCACCCTTTTTTCTGGAGATGGAAGTGCCATTGGGCAGCTTTCCCAGGCTTGTGTTCGTCTCTTCTGCCTGCTGTGTCCAATGGTAGTAGCATAATATAAAGCATAGCATTCAGGAACTAGAGGGAGAAGTTAAGAGCATAAGAATCTGTATTGTAAAACCACCATGCAATCATTCGAGCCCTGAAATGGGTGTAGCCCTCCTATACGCGAGTAGGAGGGGCAGGCAGAGGTGAAGAAAGGCAGCTGAGGGGCAAGGGAGGGTAGTGAGGTGGTTCCCCCCACCTCAAAAATTGCCCTGCTACTACAGGTTGCTGTTGGATACATAGCAACTTCATTAATAGCAACTAAACCCCATTTACATGAAAGATAAAGTAAACAATGCAAGCTGTCCTCCCTCAGAGCACAGCCGAGTGTTTGTTCTCACTTACCTATGGGTAAAAGTCCCATTTGGTTGTGAAATAGGTTGGGGTATCCTCTTTCAAGTGTCACAAATAGCTACCTCATCCTGCACTGAAAAGCAATATTGCACCCAACATGAGCAGCAAGCAGCAGGCTGCACCCTGATGGAAAAGGTGCTGTACCTCCCAGGTGCAAGCATCCCACAGGGATTAATTAGTCTTTGTGCCTCTTGTGTGTTGCCATCTCTCATCCATCTGAAAAGTCTACAGCGTAAACACCCCAGTCAGTCACCGCTCCTCAAATTTATAGGCACTCAAGGGGCCAGACACCCCACCACACACACACCTGCCTTGTTCTGGTGTAAAAAATACTAGACAGTCTGGCACCAGCCTGGTAAATGTGTGAAAATTTCACGCCAAAATATGTGGGGCTTTGCACGGAAAGGTTTGAGGCCAAAAAAAAGTACCCAAATGCCCTGTGCAACTTGCACCCATCCAGGGAAAGTGAGGAGCACCAGGCTAGGGCAGGGGGTGATGCACTTTGGGACCCCAGAGCCAGGGGAGAGGCAATGCTTTGAACACACTTGGGAGTCTCCCAAAGGGTACCTCGCACCCAGCACCCTGTGGAAACAGTGCGCCGTCCAAAGGGTGCCCCCTCCCCTCCACTTCTGCCAGCCTTGGGAAATGCTTGTGTACACTTGGGGAGCCCTATGGGACTTTGCACAGAAAGGTTTGGTGCCCCCAAAAAAGCACCCAAGTGCCCTGTGCTTGGGGGTTAGCTTTGCATGGGAAGTTTCATACCTCAGGCCCCCAGCTGCCCCGTCCAACTTGCACCCAGGAAAAGAGAGTGGCAGAAGTGCTGTGGCTGGGCCTTTCTTGTCCTAAAGTACCGCCAGGAAGTAAGGTAGGACTGGAAAGGGCATGAGGGTAAAATTGTTGTGACATGCTCCCTAGTGCTTTTTACTAGTCATAGCATAATAATCTGCAGTAAATCACGTCCACGTTACTTATTTAGCTGTCTTAAACTAAGAAAGAAAAATTAAACCAGGAACATTTCTAGCAACTAAATGCCAAGTACATGTACCAGGGCCCAGAGACATCATTTTGGGAATTTCTTAGTGAGGAATATAAGTCTATGGAGGAGAATGTAGGTGAGGATTTTCCCAGCTATGAACAGGAGTGCAATGCCACAATAATTGCTGCAATCTGATCTATCTTTTTTCTTGAATATGGCAATGATTATGGAATCTCTCAAGACACTGGGAATCCAGTCACATTTCCAGATTTTCATAATAATGATGTGTAGTTGGTGAGGGAGCTTTTTTCTACTTTGCTTGTAAATTTTAGCTGGTATTCCATCAGGACCACATACTTTGTTGCTCTTCATCTATTTAATGGCTTTCAAAGTCTCTTGATAAATTAGTGGATTCATAAATTAATCCTTAATGTGGTGCCATGGAATAGATTCAATAGCATTGTCTTATACATTAGAATCTCAGTTCAGAAACTCCTGAAAATATTTCTTCCTCTGTGTGTTGATGGTTGAGCTTTTCTTCTGGGCCTCAGCTTTATTGTGGTCATAACTGTCTTGCTTCTATTTGGAGGGGATATTATTCTGCAAAGCTTTGAAGGCTCTCCCTTTTCTGTGAACAAGAGCTTACATTTCCCTATCATTCTTATTGAACCAGACCTGATGTTTCTATGTGGAGACAGAGAGATTCTTCATATGCCTTGTGGATGCCCTTCTTAAAGCTCAGGAATAAATGGTGTCAAGATCATCAGGAAGGTTGGAGAATTTCTCACTAAGGCACTCCCAGAGATGATCATTTTTAACATGGTCTTTTAAACTCTCAATGCTGAACCTCTTCCTTGGTTGCTTCTTTTGTTTACATTGTTTTGGGGCAATATGAATAGAGGTGATGGAACATATCAAATGATGAACCATCCAGCAGTTCTGTGCTGGTAATAGCTCTGGTGATACAGACATTGTGACGGCCCCAAGGCACACACCATGACATAATCAATCAGGTGTCAGTGCTCTGAGCAGGAGTTCATTCATGAGGTCTTCCATTTTTTTGTTTGGAGGAAAAAGGAGTTTGTGATGATGAGATTATGTTTCGAACTTACTCAGGAGAAGAATGCCATTTGAATTGGTTTTCCCCACCCCTTCCTTTTTAAGTGTCCCTTTCCATAGTTCACAGTGTGTGCCCATTCCAGCATTGAAATCAGGAATTATCTTATCTTTTTTGGGGACAGATGACAGGATTCAGTCAATTTTAGAATAGAATTCGTTTTTTTTGTCACCTACATCTAGGGTTGGGGCATGAGCACTGTTGCATATTGTCTGTTGGCCAGATGAAGGCAAAGGGTTGTGAGATACTCAGATATTCTGGCATTTAGTAGCAATTTGCATCTCGATAGCAAAACCAACACTGTCCACGCGTCTGTCTCTTTTTGGCTTTTCCTTTCCAAAAAAGGGTGTAGCCACAACCATGCTCTGTGATATGCATCTCTTTTTCATGTCTGGTCTCACTAACTGCAACAATGTCAATATTAAATCGTGCACCTTTTCTGGCCATGAATGCTGCCCTTCATTCTGGTAAGTCACTGTTAGGGTTGTCCATCAAGGTGCAAATATTCCAGGTTGCAAACCTAACTACTTGATTTTGACTGCAGATAGCACAATCCCACTGGACATGGTTTTCTAGTCAGGTTAAACATGGCAGACTATGTTTAAGGAAACTTCTAGTCCCCTCCCAACTAGGGTGAGTGGAGTGGATCTTAAATAGGTCTGTTCAGCCATGGTTTCAGCTGCCAAATTGCACACTCTTTTCAGTTCCAAGCACAAGATGACTGTGGCGGGTCAGTAGGGGGCGCTTCTGCATTGAGCCACCCACCTCACTGCACCAAACCACCTTCCAGGCTCCGAGTGTCTCCCTGGGGGTGCCTCACATCTGGCCGACCCCTTTCCTAGAGTGCATGCACTAGCCTGGGGGTTCCGCTGCCACCACCCAGGGCTGGGCTTGATTCTGGCTCTGTGCACCCTGGGAAACACAGGCCTAGTAGCCCTCGAGGGTACTCGATTTACTCCAAGAACTTGGGATGCTTCCCTCAGTCAGAAGCACAAGTAGTGGTCTCCCTTAGTCAGCTGAACCAAGCGGACCCTAAGGCATAATCTAGACCCACTCCCAATAAGTCTCCCACAATAGGTACAAAGGAGAACTTTATTGGTTACCAGGGGTAGGGCTGAAATAGGGTACAGGGTAGAGCAATATCAGAGAAATTCCATAGAGCAAATTCCCATGGCTGGATAGCCTTTGATCATGCATCTGAGTTACTGCAAGCTATATATCTAGTTAGATCTCAGGTAAATTACTCACAAGTATCATCCAGAGGCAGGTGGAGATTCCCTCTGGAGGCAAGCAGTTCCTTGATCATGAGTTTTAAGACAGAGCGCAAGTTTCAGATGGTTCAGCTCTTCTCTCTCTCTGAGTCTTTCTCATGGCTGCTGCCCCCTCTCCTGGGCAGTCCTTAACTTATATAGCCCTTGTGACCTCATTTACCTGGTCCAATGGAGGCCAGCACCTGTTGGCTGTCAGCCAACCAATGTGAAATGCATCACTAGTTGCTGGGCAGACTGGCAGTTCCTAGCTCCCCAGAGAGCAAGCCCCTCACCCAGGTATGTGATACCAGTCACGTAGGCCGAGGGAGCAGGTTTCCCCCCTCCCTCAGGAATGTATCCAGCTCAGGTTACCTAAAGAGATAGGGTAAGGTGTGTATCCTCTGGTGGGCCCATCCTAACCAAATTGTCACAGAGCAGAGTTTATGGGGAGAAACAGAGGTGGCCTTCTGCCACAATGACCATCATACAATCATCACCTCCATGTATTTCCATGGCAAAGGGCTTCTAGTAGTCACTAGCACGTGCCCCTGTTGCCACTTGCCCATTGCCATTAGACTTGCTACCGAAGAAAGATATCTGTACGTGTCTTCTTTTAATGTGGGAATGCAGTTGTAAAACAGCAACCACATGATACTTCTCAGGAAGGAAACTGTAATCCAATGGCAAGGAAAACTTTGATGACTATAGGTTTTTATTCTACTATATTCTGCATCTGCCTCTGCAGCATTTGTAAAGTATCCTTTCATCATCCACCTGCTCCACTGCTGAAGACTTTTATTTGTTCCTTTTAGATTGCTATTAGTCTGGAAACCTACCTCTTGAGCTTGCTGCTATGGGTGACCCCACTAGGCATATAAAACTCCAGACAGCATCACTCTCAGGGTCATTGGTAGCACACAAGCTACTCCACCACATCAAGAATGTGATCCTTGGAAAGCGCTCGTATATATTATAATGTAAAGAGAGACATATCTTATAAACCAGTCTCACTTCTGGTTCTGCTCATGAGGCAACTCTCCACATTTAAAAAAAAAAGGGTCACCATGATTGCTGGAAACCTCAGCAAACAGGGCAAAACATGATTGGCTTTGGAAACAGTAAATTACCTTCTTGCCTGAAAAAGTGGTAGCTTAAAGAGGCACATCAGCTGGGAAGAGTGCAGTGCTGTTGTGTAAGATCCCTACCTGGATACCAAAGGGCCAGTTCTTCAACAGCCAGATGCCAAGGACTTCCCACTGATTCCCTTTGTGGGGGAATGTAAGTTTCCTGGGTTCTTGACACTGATAGTGCATGCACAGTTGAGCACACATGTGTTGAGCAAGAACATTGACATGGCCGTGCCCCCTATTTCTGCAAGCTTAGGAGGAGTCAAAAAGAACCCACACAGCATTCTGTTTGAGAAAAAAAGCATAGTAGTTCTTCAATTTCAGGTCACAAGCAGTTCAATAACTTGCTCCTTGCTCCCAAGACAGAATTCTTCCCGTAGTGTGAAGGAAACAGCCAACATTTCCAGGTATATTTTCTCAGGAGATCCTCAGTGCTGCCAGGTGCCCTCACACTCTTACTTATTTCAGGAGGAGTTTAAGATCAATTCAGTGGCTAAAAATAGCATCCATTTCCAGTTCTTGCACACATACGGTTCTGTGGGAGTAACAGGTACTGATCACTGCACATGGCTTGACCCTTTTCATAAGGACCAGAAATAGTGTCAAAACAGTTTTAAAAGAAAAGTGAAAAGCGTAAGAAGAATGACTCTTGTTTGGCAATAGTAAGAAACTGTGGACTTGTTTTAAATGTATTGTAGGTCACAGCATCCATGGAATAGCGGGAGCAATTCATAATTTTAAATACTGTAGCCAACTCGTGGCATGTATGCCACAAATGGCACAGGCAGCCTCTTGGTGGCACAGCTGTAGATAGGGTATGCAGCAGAAAGCAGAGGACCAGATCAGGCAGGAAGCCCAGGACATGGAGCAGAAAGCAGAGCAGCAGACTGGGCAGGGGAAGGGGATTGGTATGGAGCTTGGAGACGGCAGGGCCAATTTGTGGTAAAAAAGGTTGGTTCCCACTACTGTAGCCCATGGTAATAACACTATGGCATTTGGTTTTAGATGTATGATGCTTTTAGCATAAATAGTAGGGCTGTGCGAAACAGCACTGTTTCAGTTCGACTTTTGTTTTGCCATTTTGAAGGGAGAGTGTTTCGTTTTGTTGTTTCATTTAATTCTGAAGCACTGTTCCATTTCATTTCATCAAAATTGTTTTGCTGTTTCAACGCTAGTTCAATGTTTTGCCCATAGCTATAATAAGGAATCATGACAATGCCTATAACTTCATAATTTCTTGCCTGATTCACATGAAAATTGCAGAGATGGTAGCCCCTTCTCAGGGCATGAAGTCTACCAAGTTTCAGGGAGGTAGGTGCAGGCCCCAGGCAGCAGCTTCAGCCTCCTATCATCCTGCATGCAGATCTGGGGGCCCATACCCCCAGAAGTTCTGTGGGACTGAGCTCCCTGGGGCTGACGGAGCTGCTCGGAGTGCGACCTGGTAGTGGGAGGTAGGAGAGAGCCTGGGCTGCGCTCTGCCAGCCCCACAGAGCTCAGCCCAGTGGCGGGAGGTGGGGGAGAGCCAGTGGGGGAGCCACTTTGAGTGCAGCCCTGGCTCCAAGCACAGCCCTGGCCAGTGGCTCTCCTCTGCCTCCCACCACTGGGCTGAGCTCTGTGGGGCTGGCGGAGCCACTCAGAGCACAGCCCCGGCTTTCTCTTACCTCCTGCCACCAAGCTGTACTCCAGCCATCTCCACCAGCCCCACAGCACTGAACCCAGCAGCAGGAGGCGGGGGAGAGCCACCAGCCAGGGCTGCGTTCAGAGCTAGGGCTGTGCTCCGAGTGGCTCCGCCATGGGCTCTCCACTGCCTTTCATCACCTCCTGCTGCCT
>NW_017729032.1:55826491-55827707 GCF_001723915.1 Gavialis gangeticus | reverse complement strand
CCTGCTGCCTCCTGCTGCCAGACTCAGCTGTGCTTGGACCAAGGGCTGCCCTCCAAGCTACTCCACCACTGGCTCTCCGCCACCTTCCGCCACTGGGCTGAGCTCCTATATCTGCATGCAGGATGACAGGAGGCTGCCGTTGCCGCCTGGAGCCAGTGGCAGCAGCAATCTTCCAGGTGCTGGGCACAGGCTGCGCCCAGTATTGATCCCAGGTGGCAGCCTCCTGCCATCCGGGGCACAGATCTGGGGGCCTGCATCCCCTGGAGGACTGCAGGGCTGTGCCAGCCTCCTCCCAGGAGTGGGGCACGGCCCCCGGATCTGCACAAGGGATGACAGTAGGGTGCCGCTGCCGGCTGGGACCGGGGCTGAAGTGAGGTAAGCCCAGCTTTGGAACTTGAAATGTTTTTAAACTTTCAAAACATTTTGAGTGCTTTTGTTTCACTTCAAAGCTGTTTTGAAGGCTTTTGTTTCATTTTGATTTCACTGTTTCGAGCTCGAAACGTGTCAAATCAGCTTCAAAATGAAACACCTGGTGACATTTTGCACCACTCTAATAAACAGTTTACTCTAAATAAATCCTAATTACAATATTATTGTAATGTCTGTGATAGTCTCGGGAATTGGAGTCTTTCATTTATTTGCAGACCATCCTAGCCCTTGTTGAAATAATTGTTAGAATAATAGTCCTCAGCCTGTCCGCTGACAATGCAAATTTGTGTTGACTATGGTGGTGATTTTTCTGATTGTTTTTGTAGATAGTGGGCTGAGACCACCAGTTCATTTCACATGAAAACATAAGATAGTAAAACTCTTGGCTCTTCATGATAAGACCTGGAATTAAATGAGCAACCTAAAGGTAAACAAACAGCCTCATACTCTATTATTGCCAATACTCTGAGCTGTCTATTTTCAGAAATCCCTTGCTTTTCAAATGCTGATTACATGCTACCCTTATATAAACTTTATGATTAAACATTCTGGCTAAGAAATTAAAATGTAATCATGGAACTTATTAAAGCTAATTCCTTAGGGGAAAAAAGAAATTTTAATTATACAGAAATTAAAAGAACATACTTATATCATTTGAATTTTTACAGAGATACACAGACTTAGGGCTAGATTTTCAGTGGAAGTCAGGCATCTAAATGCCTTTAAAAACCTGGTTCCAAGCACAAGTCCCCCCCCGTGGGACTCCAGCCACCTCACCCGGGCAGGA
>NW_017729032.1:55820114-55826480 GCF_001723915.1 Gavialis gangeticus | reverse complement strand
CCCCCAAGGTAAAACGTAAAGGTTTCACTTAAACCTGCTTTAATGTAAAATTACATCATGCCCTTTTCAAAGGCCAAGTAAATACCTTGCCATTCAATTTCTTTTCTGGTTGCCAGTTTATTTTTGCAACAAAACACCCCAAGCCTTGTGTGCGTGTGAGATAACACACTTCTCATGTCACTGAGAAGTGGTGCTTCGACAATCCTTAAGGAATAAATTATCTTACAATAACACACACTTTCTGGGAATCTTTGTGCTTAATACCGATTCATTTTTTTATATATAATTCCTTCTCCCAGATGTTGGGTTTGATTTTAATTTCATGTTTATTGTATATATAATGCATACACTGCCTAGGTCCATCTGTCTGTCCTACATGTGTACACACATGCACAGTCACAGAGGCAAAATCTCATGTTAAGTTAACTTAGCTGTGCATGAGTGTTTAATAACGGACTTTCTCAAAACACAGGTCACAGCCTGCTTCAGTTAAATGCATGGCTAACTTCAGGTGTGCTATATCTGCCAGCAAACATTCATTACACTTGGTTGTATATTTAGGACCAGATCCTCAGCTGGTGTAATTCAGCTCAGTAATGTAACTAGGGGGAGAGATAAGCAAGGTACCAAGCCTGGGGGCTGACTTAAGGGAAGCACTAGACTCCACTCCTCCCCCACCAGGGTGTTTGCTATGGCAAGCACCCCCAAGCCACTTGACCGTGGAAGCCCTGTGCTCATTAATGCATCAGACAGGGAGAAATAGAGTGCACAGAACGGTACCTCCCAGTCTGCATGGGAGAAGCAGCTCCTCACCCAGTAATGTAAGGGGGCTAGGAGTCAATGTGACACCCAGAGATGTCCCAGAGAAGCCCACAACATAGGGCTGCTGCAGCTGGTGTGGGGCTAGCCTGCCCCTCATCTGCAGCAGCCTGACCCCATGCTGTTACAGCAAGAACCACAACAGTGGTCACTGCTGCCAGGGTGTGGAGAGAGCTGGGGAAGGTAAGACACCGCTCCTTTTTCATCCCCATAAAAGCCAACATAATCTTCCCCGCTCTGCAATCAGAGCTTCATGCTACATTCTCTGTACCCCAGGCTCAGCTTCCCTCCATTGATTTTAATGGTGCCAGTCTGCACCACTGTATAACTGGTGTCTCATATGTAGGGATCTACTCAATTTGTGATTTTGTGATTTTTGCAGAAACTGCAAAAAAAAGGCATTCCCTCTAGTTTTTTGCAGAATTGCCATTAAAATAAAAACTTACTAAAAATAAAATGTTAGCTCCCCAGTGAGAGCCAACGGCCACTGTGGCCCAGCCTCGCAGCCTGCTGTGGGCAGAGCGAAGGAGGGGAGGAAGTTGCCAGCTTGAAGGAGAGCAGCCAAGATGATGCCCCATCCTTCCTCCACCACTTCTGTGTTGTTCTGCCCCTCTCTGACAATCAGTGGTCAGGGGTGGGACCACATGAAGAGAAGCTTTCTCCACCAATCGGGAGTGAGAGGTGGGGATGCTAGGGCTTCTCAGCCAATGGCAGGGGGAAATTGCCACAAAAGACTGCAGAAATGGTGCCAGGAGCTGTAAGAGGCTCATGATTTTTCCTTCACCTCCGTGCATGTTAAGTAGATCCTTACTCATTTGTAGCACACACTGGGCATGTCTACACATGCAATTAATGCTCACAAATAAGCTCTAGAACTTATTGTTCTGGATTTTTTTGCTCCCAGGCACACGTTCAAACGTGCCCCTAATTGTTGCACATTAGGGCTATGCAAATCTTCAGGTGCTGATTTGATTCAGAGGAAATCAGAGGATTTCAATCTCCAAATCCAAATCGAATGAGACCAATAAAAAGGTCCAAATCGATTCGAAGCTCTCCAAATTGATTCAGAAAAGATTCAGAGAGCTTTGGAGATTGGGGCCATCTCTCTTGCTGCCACAGGGAGCTGGACCTGGACTCCATGCTGGTAAGCAGGGGGTGCGGGAGGGGTGGGCTGGAGGAGGGGACCATGGGGGGACCCCCACCAGGCCCCATCCCCTGCCTGCTCTCCCAGCCCCCTGAGCACTCCCTGACTCCTGCCTAGTCTCCCAGTCCCCACCATCCATGGCTGCCCCGCCCAGCCCCAGCTCTTAAAAAAAAAAAAGCCCCCACTCACTGGCTGCTGCAATGGCCTCAGGGCTTCTGGGAGCTCGTAGCAGAGCCTCCCACAGCATGGGGCAGTAGGGGGCAGAGGGGATCTCCCCCCCACCCCACCACCTAGCAGCAGCCAGTGAGTTCGGGGATTTTTTTTCCTTTTTTTTTTTTTTTTTAAAGAACCAGGAGCTGAGGCTGGTTGAGGCAGCCATGGTGGGGAGGAGGGAGGTCTGGGAGACTGGGCAAGGGATGGGGGCTTGTGGCAGAGCCCCCCCCAGGCAGCTTGGGGCAGTGGGGGGCAGCAGGGATCACCCCCCCACACCTGACAGGAGCCGGTGTGTGCAGGGCTTTTTTTTAAAAGAGCCGGGAGCTGGGGCCAGTCAGGGCAGCCATTTATGGGGCTGGAAGAGTGGGCAGGGGATGGGGCCTTTCTGATATGGAAATTCAGCTGATTCAGCAGCGGCTGAATCTCCAAATCAGATTCGGCCTAATCAATTTGGGACAGTGATTCGTATCACTGAATCAAATCACTGTCCCTCGAATTGGCCAAATCTGAAGTGAATGCTAGCCGCTTTACACAGGCCATGTTGCACATGTGTATATGGTGATGCTGTACTGCACAGTAGAGTAGTCTACTGGACAGTAAAGCACACTTTTAGATGTGCCCACTGTATAAGTAAAGTTGTTTTACACTTTCCACATTGATGTGTTTCACTGACTTGTTAGCTTACCATGTAACAAAATGCCACTTGAGTGCCAATAGGGCTGTAGAAAAATGTGGATCACTTTCTTCCCTCCATATATAGAATCACACAATAGTTGGGTTTGTGGCCCATCGTGTCTCTAAGAAAGAATGAGTATTTTCAGATTACACTGATAGATTTCTTTTTCTTTTTTTCACCCTCTCCTAAACAGCTTCAGAGGTGTTTGCCTTTTTGGTGCCATGAAAATGTCCATGGCACTGGTCCCTATACTACTCATAGACTATGCTTCATTATCTTCCACATTTGTAACTAATATCCTTCCTTTTCTCCCTCTCCACACCACTGCAATCCATAGTAATGTCATTAACTGGGCTTCCTGCCTCCCCTCCTCTCCCTCCCCCCCCAGTATTATTTCAGTATTTCTGGGAACTTGGAAAAAGATTTAATCAAAGCACATATATTAAAAAATAAGATTTCCTCTGATTAGTGTTATCAGCTAAAATGTTCAGTGTGTCTAGTGCACTTTCTGCCATACCAAGGCTAATACTGGTAGTTCCAGTGACTTCTCATTTCATTTTGTTGTGGGTGGGGGCCTCATCTCACAAGGAACGGAGTGCTTCTTATGAGATGCAGAGTGCCCTGAAATTCCCATGGAATTCAGTGGGAGCTGATGATACCTAGCATTTACCAGGATTTGGCCTGTTGTCTTCATATGTACCGATTTTAAAGTACGAGAAAATATATCTTCTTCTGCATCAGTGTTGTCACATCCAGTGGATCTAGGGGAGGAAGTATTTTAACAAATGTATGTTTGCAAATACTCTCTGAGCCTTGGCTAGTTACTGTGTGAGGGTTTTTCTTCTTCCTTGGTTCATACATAACTGTATAAAACATATCATCCAAACTAGATTATTGGTTAGGCTGTAAGCATGCCCATCTACTCTATTTTTCTGATTATTCAACTTCTTTTTGCCAACAAAAGAACCATAAAAATTGCACTTAGGTTATATGCAGGGTTGAACTATAACAGGGTGGATAATTATTTGGGCCTATGGGGAGCTGTTGCAGTCTGGGTTAGCCCCCTCCCGCCCCATGGAACAGCTCACCAAAGCTCCCTCTGTGGTATGAGTCCATGGGTGGGTGGGGAGCTGGCATGGGTGTAGGTCAGCTGGCATGGGCACTGGTGGCATCAGCAGTAATGGGGAGGAGCCACAGGGCAACTGGGGCTCGAGGCTGGGGCTGTGTGCTCAGCCTGGGGCTCAGGCCATGCCCATACAGGCTGCAAAGAGGGCTGGAGCTGCTGCCTAGCTTCAACGGTGGCAGCCTGGGCATGGAGGTGGTGTTGATGGCTTCTTCTGGCTGCCGAGCCACCCGCCCTGGCTCCATGGAGACCCACCAGGACCTGCATGGGTAGGGCCTGAGCCCTGGGCTGAGCACACAGCCTGCCCCCCCCCTTGCCTTGCCCCACACAGTGGGGTCAGGGCCCCTATAGTGCCTCTTCTGGACCTGCCCTCCCCAGCCACGAGGAGCAGTGGCAGCAGCAGAAAAAAGCAGGACACAGAGCCTGAGCTGGGGCTGCCCTATGGCTCCTCCCTACTGCTGCCACTGCCACCAGGATCACCTCTGGGTCACCTTGGGCCCCTGTGCCCAGTGGGGTGGCAGGGAGGAGCTACAGGGCATGGACTCCAGATTCAGTTGTTGAGCCACCCCAGCCCCACTGTATGCCCGGGGGCAGTGGGATGCATCACAGGTTGTATGGTGCCTGGGCCAGATGCAATCAAAGGACCTGCTGCAGGCCGGACAAAGTCCCTCTGCAGGTTGTATCTGGCCCATGGGCTGTATTTTGACCACCCCTGACCTATAATCAGACCTCTACAGCCTTGACTTTTGTTCTTGCAGCCTTGTTGTGAATGCTACAAAGATACCAAATCAGAACTTTTTTCAGTATAGTTTTTAATTTAGTATTTTTACTACATTTAACTCTTTGGGTCCTGCCCGTGTTTATTAAATTCTTCAATGGGATTTAGTAATATTTTTCCTAATATTGAACCTATAAATGTGAGATGACTTATTTGTAGGGTTAACTTAGAACAATATAGCATGGCTATACAGAACCAGACAAAATCCTGTCAGGTTGTTTGGCACAGTAACAACCTGCAATAAAGGCAGGCAGGGGTACTGGAGACTGGAAAACTCACCAAACTAAATTTGTAGCATTAGACCAAAGAAGAAATGCCATTCCACTGGATTGCTTAGAGGGGGTTTCAGTCAGATAAATGTAAACATAGACTTTTTGGCATTGAAAGGGAAGACCCCCAACCTAAAGAACTTCTGCTGAGAATTTGCCATGTTTATGAAACCATGCAAAACTGAGGAGAGAGCATAGCTCTGTAGATAGACAAAACTCCCATTGACATAAAGAGGGTCAGTCTGGATTTCATTCATTCTTCCCAAGTCTGATACGTTTTTTCCTGTTTAATTTGTAGAAGCCAACAGCCTGTTCCCTCACCTCTGTGCCCAGGCCCCAGCGATCCCCACACAGTTCTTGGGAAGCCCTCAACTGAGGCTCAGGGCCTGGGCTGGGCAAGCCCCTTTCTTTCCAGGCTGGCCTCTCCTTCACAGGCTGCTTTAGGGGGGAAGGGGGGCTCTAAGCCTGGCTCTGGTGACCTCTCCTACCCTGAGCACGCCCCTGCCCCAGACCCCCATCTCTCTTTTTCTGTCTCACACACCCTTGCTGCCACTTTCACCCCTCCCCCCAGCTCATCACACACCCAAGTGGTTCCTTGAGTGCAGTGTCGGGGACCCCAGCTGACAGGAAGAGCATCCCGGTCCTTCCTGAAGGCGCATGCTCCCAGGCCAGGCCGGGCCAGTGCCATGTGACACAGGTGGCACTGGATCCCAGGCACCCAGGGCTGCACTGCACTGTGGGGGTACTCTGCCAGCAGTGGGCCCTGAGCCTTGATAGTGGCTGCTGCTGCTGGGTGGGGAGGGGGGCAGGGGAAGAGACTGTATGCCATGTGGGGGGTGGGCAGGCGACCTACCCCTCCTGAGCAGTCTCCCTCACCCACAATCCCTCCACACCCACACACACAGTCCTCCCCATGCCCACAGACCCCCCACCCCGACATCCCTACGTACCTGGGACAGAGCCTGGGTCTAAGCTGCTGCTGCAGCCTTGCCCTGCTCCTATTTGTCCCAGCATACTGGAGCACCAGGGGAACATTTTTCCATTCCCAGTGTGCCTCTTGCAGTGTCTCAGACTACTTTGAGATGCCACAACAGGCACATGCTTGCTCTTTTGGACACACCCCACCTAGCCATCTGCAACAAAGCCCAATGTCATCAAGACTGAGGGCTATATGCATCAAATGCAATGAAGGAAAGGCAATGGTGACATTAAGGCAGCAGTACAGCTCTCTGATATCTCTATAGTATCTCTTTATGTATGTTTGCATCTGTCTGTCTGTCTATCATAGAATCACTGAGTCAGAAGGGACCTAGACAGATCATCTAGTCTGACCCCCTGCCATGG
>NW_017729032.1:55809539-55815114 GCF_001723915.1 Gavialis gangeticus | reverse complement strand
ATTTCCAGGGAAGGTGAGAGCACCACCTCTCTGGGAAGCCTATTCCAGGCTCTGGCCACCCTTACAGTGAAGTAGTTCTTCCTAATAACTAACCTAAACCTGTCCTCCCTCAGCTTGTGGCCATTGTTCCTGGTGACTCCAAGGGGGGGCCTGGTGAACAGACTTTCTCTGAGTCCCTGCTGCTGGCCCCTGATAAGGTTGTAGGCAGCCACAAGATCCCCCCTTAGTCTCCTCTTGCGGAGATTGAAGAGATTCAGTCTGGACTGGTCTATCTAACATGAATAGGGAACAGTGTTGGCTTAAATTTACAGATCCCAAAGCAGGTTGTGCATCATTGTAAAGTGGCTATTTTGAACTTGTGAACTGGGTCTAGTATTCACTGCTACATGGGAGAAGAATTACACAAAGAAACTCTAAGTGGGTGCTTGTGGGACAAGCAGGTCTTTTGCAAAATGACAGACCACAACAATTTTGAAAAAATAAACAATGTTTTTTACAAGAGCTGGGGCAAACACATGAGAATAAACAGTTTCTAAGGTCAGTTTATAACTGGGAGAGGTTTAATCTTATAAACTGCAAAGAATACACATGTTCATTTTTGAAGCAAATGTAAAAGGTGGACAAACTTTTTTCTATAATTTTCCTGTGGCTGCCAAACATTGTGATGAACAGGACCCACAGGTACCAGAAAATCTAAGGAAAACACAGATCCTAAAAATACATGCCTATAATTAAATCTTTCACTGAGGCATCAGATTATTCTTTTCTGAAATGTGGAGTTCTATAAAAATCAATGTCTCAGCCAGCAAAGAAGAATTAGTTGTCAATTCCAGTTCCATTCAGAAAGATGCTGCTTTCATTGTTTCTCTGATCAGGAGATTGTGCTTTCTAATTCCTCCCCTCTCCCCCAACACACCAACCAGTACCCAACAGGTGGCCAAAGTGCTGTGACAACTTGTGATCCCATTTCCCATCAAATGCATTAATGCCTTAGAGTAACAGTGAAACTCAGTAACTCAACAAACTTATTTTCCAAACTAAAAAGGATTTGGGAGATTTTAGGAGATATCAGTGTGGATGACCATTTTTTAGTAAGCTTCACAGAAATGAGACAGCTTCTTATTCCAACAGAACTTAATCTAAGAGGCAAATACTTGGGGACATTGTCCATATATTTCAAGGGCAGTTATTACTGCTTAATCTCTTAGAGGATCTGGAGGTGGGTCAGGTCTATAAAAGGAAAGATCATGTTTAGCTAAGGAGGCAAAAGGATGTTCAAAAGACCAAGTCAGCTTAACAAGAAGAAGAGGAGCTAAAGATGGAGAAGCAGACTTGAGATCCATCAGAACACGTCTGAGAGATCACTCTGGGCTGAGTGGAAACCAGACATATTAGATTCCTCTTGAAAGGATTCAGCTGCTAATTATAAGTGGGCCAATGTAAAAGGATGGCTTACCCCTCTTGGTCAATAGCACAACTCCCTGTGGTGTTAATATTGGGAGCAAGGGCCTTATATAAGCTTTGGGGCAGCAGCTAAACTTTCCAGTACTACCAGTAACCTTTTGGTCTATGCCTTATTGCCTTTAGTACTGCTTGATGGAATCATTGCTATTTCTGTCCTTTTTTTTCTTTATTCACTGCATGTAAAATGTTCTTGATGGACAAACTTAAAAGTATGACTTCTTACTATTGTCTATTTAAGGCATGATCCCACTACCCTTGACTCTCTGTTGAGGTCCATTCATATGTGTAAAAAAGAAAGAAAGATTTTTAAACTTGTTTTCACTGCAGGAAACAACTTCTTTCTCCTTAAAAGTGATAATGGGCAACAGTGAAGTTGAAGAAAGAAATAAGTGTTTAAATGTGAAGTGCATGTAGAGCCTCTCCATCTCTCTTTACTTCTCTTTCCTGTCATTGCCTCTCTTTCCCTTTCTTCAATCTGTATTTCCTTCCTTGGAATTATGACCTATTCTACATCCACATATAAGAGAATTAGTGAAATAGTCAATGCTTAGGGTTAAAATGCCCTTATGCTCCTAATGAGTTTAAAGGTTGCTAGAGAAGTTTACATATAAGCCTCCTTGTTTTAGGCTCTGTTGCCCGAGACAGACAACGTTGCTGTGCTTACCTGGAGTTCAGATGTGGAAGGCTTCCACTATAATTGTGAGACCTGGAGATTTACTATTGTTTTGAAAGCTTAAATTTTGAAGAAATAGAATTTGCGATTTGGGCAACACAAATATATCCTATGGGAGAGATCTGGTTTGCAAGCCATCTGTTTAACAACTATGGAAAGAGTAAGTGGACAAAGATAGAGCTCTGAGGAACAACTATATGGAAAAGGAAGAAAAAAGAGCCACTACCTACATTTCCACTGTGTCCAGCATCCACCCCTGTGTCAGGCTACAACCAGGATGACATTGGCATCATTTTATCTACAAAAGATGGTGGCTATTGCAGCCTGTGATGTAGACAGTTTACAGTGTCTCGTGTGACTGAATAGCCCTATCCGAGATTTGCATAATCTGTGGCAGTAGTTGCAAGTATGTATGCATGGTTGGATGGTTCAGAAGCTGCTGGCTTCCTCCCCACTCTTTTCTCTTCAAGCTGTTGGAGCCAGTTTCTGTTGTAGACTTGGATGCCCTGGTGGAGACAGTGGTGCCACATGTTCCGACTGCTTGCCAAGGTTACCCATTGGTCAGGATCAATTCCAAGTGCCTTCACATCTTGCTTACATATGTCTTTGTAGTGAACCTTGGGATGTCCCCTTCTTCTTGTTCCCTCCAATACTTCTCCATGTAGCATACGTCCATCTTGGGTATGCATTCTTCCTTCTTTCTGGAAGCTGGACATAACCAGGATGTAGGTGGTTGTCAAGCTAAGCCAGGAGCCAGAAAAACAGTCTGCAGCTGGGGGTCACCAGGCAGGAAGGAGGAACAAGGACAGAGACAGTAACTCAAGAAGTAACAGGAACAGAAAATGAGAACAAGCAGGGCCTAGGACCAGGGTCAGCGATTTTATAAAAGCCAGGTAGTCAAGGCTAGATATCTGTCCAGTTCTCAGAGTATCAAGCCAAGGATCAAGAGAAGATCGTGGTTAGAACAACAGTTCATCAAGGCCAGGAAGTCAAAGGCAGGGAAAATGCTGCAGCAGACAGCAACACTTGACAATGTTGCTGGGATGAGACCTTATGGCCCTTCTATCAAGGATACATGGCACCCATTGATTCCCCCAGGTCACCTGGTTACATGGGAGGGCTTAGACTGAACTAGAGCTGGCATTTGGCCTGCCACTGTCTGATGCTACAGCCTTGGCCTCCACTTGTGGATGTGGAACATCTGGGTTTGAATCCCAGTGATCCTGCAAAGCTTACCTGTCAGACTGTTTCTGAAAGCATCACTAAGTAGCCTTGTTAATTATACGATGCAGTTTCAATTAATGCCCGTTCATCACCCATAGGTACGGTGTTTTCCTGATATTTGCAAAGGCAAAATTCCACTGCTATTATGGGACTAAACCTACAGTCTCATGAGAGTAATAGATATGACAGGTTAGCCCCTTGGCTCAATGATGTATTCTTCCACAGGAATGTTTTCTTCTATCAATAAAAAATATAACTATACCGAAGTAAGAAAAATAATATGACTAGATGACCATGTGCTTAGTCATAATTAACAGATAATAAACATAAAACTTAAACTTGTTGGGTTTGCCTGGAAGCATTGAGTCATTAGATAATAATTCAATTAAAGGCTGAGTACCAAGGCTAAGTTTAATGAAGAGGTGATGCTGGGGGCTTTGCTACTTCACAGTTCTTGGGAATTTAAATAAGAATATGTTCCTTGTCTGTTCAAAACAGATTAAAATTCAAGAGATGTTCTGCGAAAACTAAGAGCAAACAAACCCATCACTGACCCTAACATATTAGGTCAATTATCTGGCCCAACAGACAGGCTTTTAAATCTCTCTAATATATTTTAATAACAGCCATGCAGTCAGAGCTCTTTTGCTTATCAAACTAGAGAGCGGCTTCCTATTTTGCCTGTGTGACTAACTAGTAAAGTAAACACAGAAAAATTCTGGAACAGCCTGTTATGAAAATAGATTGCTCTAGGTGCATGAGCAATTAATGTACCTGAATATTCTGTGCAGAAAATACAGTTGCATTAAACTAGGCCCCCACACACATCTAAATGTGTGCCCAGGGCTGTCCCTAGGGGGAAAAATTAGAGCAACCGGCCCAGGTCCCACACTTTGGGGGGCCCCACGGAGCCAGACAGAGCAACAGCTCTGTGTCCAGCCACTCACTACCCCCCACCCCCCAACGCCGCCACTGGCACTGCCACTGCCAGTGGTGGTGACAGCTTCTTCGGGTCAAGGATCAGAACGAGGGTGGGGCCCTACATGGGCTGATTTGCCCTGGGCCACACACCCTGCTCAGGTCGCCTGTGTGTGTGCCCATTGGGACCATCTACATAAGACGTTAACTACGCAGTAGCCTAATAACACTTTGCAGTAGCACGTCACAGCACAGAGAGTGCTAATACACTACTGTGCTGTATTGTTAGGCTACTGCGCAGTAGTGTCACTAAACGGGCATTCACCGGTCCTACTGTGTAGTAACTCTATTTACTGCACATTTATTTAGTACTTGATAATACAAATACTAAATTAAATGCACAGTAACCACTGCATATTAATGATGTGCCCATTGGGAGCACATTTCCTCCTGACAGGAGCATTTTAGGGCTGTTCCTGCCTTGTTCTGCCTCCCTGCAGCAGCCAAAAAGAGCTCCAGCCTCCTCTGGGTGCTAGCCCCTGGCTGGCATGGGGAATGGGGGCTGGACCAGATCTCCATGGGGCAGGGAGAGCTATCCTGGCTTGGTGGGTCACTGTCTCCCAGCCACATGGAGATTGGGACCCATCCCTATCTCCATGTGGCTGGGAGGAGCAGGCTGGCAACTGGGACAGTGCTCTCAGCCACACAGAAATCAGGATATGTCCCTATCTCCATGTGGCTGGAAGGCAGCTGCCCACTGATCTGGGACAACTCTCCCCACCCCCTATGGCCCCCTTCTGCCTAGACTGACTAGGTGCAATTCACCTGGCAGCATTTACATGTGCACTTCAGCACATGTCTAGTATCTACAGGTACTAGAAAATGGCATATTAGACTAATCTACTGTGCAGTAATTGCTGCATACTTGTAGATGCTGATGCTTTACTGAACAGTAAGTTAGTCTAATGCTCAGTAAAACATATCATGTAGATGCACCCCCAGTGTTGGCTATCCTGATTGATGGAAGAGGCTTAGCATACAGAATGTAGATATGCATTGTGTTATTTTACCTGAAAGACCCAGAAAGTCTTCCCTAATTAACCTCTTTCAAACTTCAAAATGATTGAAAATAGAAATTAAGATACAGTTTTAAATCCATTCAACTTTTAAAGCAAATTCTACCTACAAGGGGATTATTTTCCTGTAAATGTCATCTTAGGAAATCTTCATAATAAAAAAAAATAAGTGGGGATTGGGGGGAAGAGGGAAGGAATAAATTTATTTTTGGAACCTGCT
>NW_017729032.1:55802494-55804539 GCF_001723915.1 Gavialis gangeticus | reverse complement strand
AAAATGATTGAAAATAGAAATTAAGATACAGTTTTAAATCCATTCAACTTTTAAAGCAAATTCTACCTACAAGGGGATTATTTTCCTGTAAATGTCATCTTAGGAAATCTTCATAATAAAAAAAAATAAGTGGGGATTGGGGGGAAGAGGGAAGGAATACATTTATTTTTGGAACCTGCTTCACAGAAAGTAAACTTTAGTTTTAGTCTTTTTTTCAATGTAAAAAGGATATTGAGAAGGCAACGTAACTGGGCTTAGTATGTAGCTTGAACTCTAGAGGTGCTTTATAATCTTCCACTGAAAGCTACTTCAATTCCAAATTCTTATTTTCAACAAACAAAAGGAAAAAAAGCCCAAGCAAGCAAAGAAACTCATCTACTGCTTTAGTCACCAAAGCATTAGAAGTGAACTAGCCACCCCTCTTATGGGACACAAACAAAGGAATATTCTGAGCTTTGCTGTAAGCATCATTATCAAACAGCATTCTTGGAGCTCTGGTGGCATCAATATACAACTCCATTTCAGCATTCCAGTGCCTGGGCATGCTAAATTATACAAGCTGGTAGCACTGTTTAAAAAAAAAAAACTAATCCATTCAAATCAAAACCAAACCAAACCAAATTGTTTGATTAGAACAGAAAACGTTTAAAAAATCAAGATAAAAATGTGGTTCTAAGAAAATGTGACTCTAACAGGCTTGGCTGCCACAACTGCTAAAGCCTTACAAAAATGAAATTTAGTTAGCTAAAAATCACAAATCTGCACATAAATTCAGTGGAGATCAGAACATGAACGTCTCGAAAATCCAATTTGATAACGTGTTTTTCTCAGCTGCTGCCATTCTTGATGATAACAGAACTGAAATGTAGCTCTTTAGTGAGGAAGAACTTCTAGCTTTTGAATGTTATTTCCAAAAGGCCCTGAAAATGTTGCATCCAAACTCAGGAATATTGGCTCTTTAAGCTTAATGGGGTGACACTTCTTGCATAGTGAGTGCCTAGGAGAATTGCTATTCTCAGCACTTTTTAGAACATGTCAAAGCTGGTACCAGTGGACTCCTCATCAGGGAAAAGAAGGGGTAGGAGCTAGGAAGAGCCATGGTTCTGCATCCTTTTCCTGTGCGCCAACCCATATAGCTCTTTGGCTATATGCATGTTACACCATTTCAATGGGAATTATACATTGTGCATCTTGCAGGGTAGCCAGGGAGCTCTGGGAGGAATTCTCTGCTTCTGAGGAACAATGCCACCCAATGTTCCTGTCAGGTCCAGGCAGCACTGTGCTGGATCTTCCTATGGGCTGGGGCTAAATACCATTCTAGGAAGACTACAAGAAAGACAAGCTTCAGTTCCTTCAAAATCCATCCTCCCCTCAAAATCCTACACCAACTTTCTTCTGATGTCTACCAACAAACCACTAGCCTTCCATGTTTTCTTTATCTGAGCCAGAAGGAAGTTCTGGGTCTCCATTCATTTTGAGAAGAGATGGTGAGATTTCATCAGCTGTCAAGGTAGGCCAGTCAATTAGCCCCAGCTACCCTGGCTGACAGCAGCATAACTACTTCCAACTGGCCCCAGTTACCTACATCAGAGGTTCCCAAACCCTAGGCTGTGGTCCAGCGTTACCTCTCAGCTCCATGTTCTTGGGGAACCCTGACACAGGACGCAGACTGTCTGACTCACAAAGAATTCCTCCCCCCTCTACCTAACCAGAAACTGATTAAGATACAGTGGGAGACACACCTAAAACCCTCCAGATAAGGGTGACAAGAGTGAAACAACTGCCCTAGGTCTCATTTGCATCCGAGATGGAACCAGATGTCCATTCATTTACATGAGAAATGGAGAACAGAAAGCCCGAAGCAGAGACCACAGTGAATTCTGGGATCACAGAAGCAGGGGAGCACTGCATGATGGGGAATCTCTGCTCCAAATGCTAATCAAGCCACATTTACACACACCCAGCTCAGCATTTATCAGACCAGTTCTAATCTGGATTTACAAAGGACTTTTCCTCCCCAAACACACACCCACACACACACACAC
>NW_017729032.1:55783029-55797494 GCF_001723915.1 Gavialis gangeticus | reverse complement strand
CTAAGCAGAAGTAAAGTTTAATAGGCATCTCGGGCTGTACATTCCCTGGTCCCACTATGGGAGGCCTATTTAAACTTAATTGGCTAAAACTCGGTTGCCAGGTTAGGGAATGCTGAAGCAAGACACTGAGTCGGGGGTATGGGCAACATTTGAACAATGGTAAAGTGTTCATCACAGCGTCCAGCCCGTTGGAGCCCTGACCACAATTGTTGTTATACTTTTCCCGGGACAACTGGTAGAAGTCCTCCCTTCCCAAAGATTATGAACACTCCAATAATTGCCTTAAATCTGTTAAAAGACTGTAAGATCTGGAAAAGTCATGCTAAGCTGAGGCTTGTTCACAAGTAAAAATCCAAAACACTGATGCTGCAAGCTATCTATTGTTTCTGAAGGAACCAGGAGATATCCTGTCAGTATATCTGCTATCCATGGTGTGCTGACACCACCCGCTTTCTTCTTGAGAGGCTGAAGGAGGCATATCATCTCCCTTCAAGGACTGTGCTGAGAACTTTAACCTGTCAGCTTTGCAACCCGAGTGCCTTGGACTCATGAGATCCCAGCTCTCTCTCTCTTTCCTCTTTTCTCTCTAGGCATAAAATTCTGAACCTGAACTGTATTAATTAAGCTTGAGCTAAGTTTCCCCAAATACTTAGTGAAACCAGGGTAATACTGTAATTGTTTGTGTTTGTTTTTCCTTTGCATGTCTATTACTACTGGTGCCATTATATATTTCATATCCTTAGCAATAAATAACTTTTATAGTCAAACTGGTGGTAACTGGGTATCTATATTTCCTTCTCTACTTCTCCTTCCCCACTTGCTCTGCAGCAACACTTCTTTTACCTAAGCTAAAGATCCCTGTGAAGCCCAGAAATACTGTGGGGTCTGCTCATCAAGAGGCTAAAAGATTGAGATGTGCTGAGTTTGAAACACATAAGGGGATCAGCCTGTACAGGCTGATTGACCCAATTTGGCTCAAACATGCCCTAATTGACTGAATGCTAGCCCATGAGGGTGTCAGCTAGACACCCAGCCGGATTCAGAGGTATTCTGTTTAACTGTGTGCTTGTGTGATGAACTGATTATTGGCATATGAGGGTGTCAGCCTGTTCATGCTGATCAACCCAGCCAGGTCAGGCATGTCACATTAATCTGTGTGTGTTTGTGTGTGTAACAAGGACTCTGACCAGAGTCCTGTTATTTGGGCAAGATGGATTGACCCGACGATGAACCCAGCCAGGTGGGGGAAATTAAACACCTAAGGCAAGCTTAGGTGATCAGCCCACCAAAACCAACATAAAAGAGTGGTGAGGAAGAAACTGATTGCCTTTGGGCACCACTGACAGAGAGAGAAGCCACGAAAAAGACCGTCTCAGAGAGAAGGACCTGAGAAGAGGGACACTGACGTGGGATTAACGGGAGCAGAGGGATCCCAGAACACAGATTCTCACCTCAACTTACCTTGAGTCCACGGGATCTGCGGTGAGTGCGGGGAGAAGTGGAGCTGCACCACAGGCGAAAACTGCAGCCAGCATCAAAGAATGGAAAGGCTATGGTGGGTCGAGGGGGCAGCGGGAGGGACAACCCCTGCCAAGACCCTGAAGAGTCCGGGTGGCTTCAGGATCCCGAGAGGAGAGAGATGCCAAGAGCTGGGAAGGCAAGTCCCCATCACAGGAGAGCAATGGAGCCTGCACGCTGGCTTCATAAGATACAGACACAGGCAGTGTCTGTAATGAGCCGCTAATAGGATAATCAGTGGCGAGAAGCTCCCAGCGGAAGCAGAACAAAAGAAAACTTTCCTTTTTTCCTTTCTTTTTTCTTTACTGGGATTCTGAGAAGTGGGCTAGGACTCAGCCCGGACTCAGAAGCCCGCAGACCCCTTTGGTAGGGCAGAGGATGAGGAAGAGAACCCTGCGGACACTGATTATTCTGCACCACATCAAACGGGTGAAGCACATGGTTGCATGTACCGGCTCTGGAGAGGGGCCGGGGGGGTTCTCAACAGATTCAGAGGGGACTCCAGGGATGATTCTGGCAAGCTGCTGCCTCCCACTTGGTTGTCTGTAAAAATAAAAGAAAAATAAAAAGATTATAAAGCAGACCAAGCGTGGTCCTTCAAAGGGTATTAATTATCATAACACCACTTTCCTCCCCATTTTCTTAACAAGATCGAAGTCGTGGCAGGCGGGAACCAGGGGAGTCCACAGTACCCTAAACGGACACGCTAACAGTGTGTATCTCTGATTTGGTGACTGAAGGAACCCAGTCCCACTGAAACTGAGTCCTGCAAGATAGCTCCATTGGGGGTGAGGGCTTGCAGAAGGGAGAGATACAGCTCCGTATAGAAACACAAGTAACACAAGCACCACACTAATAGAATTACCAAGACCCTAGAAACGTATCCCTAATAAATGAGCACACCCCAAAGTAATGGGCAGATCTGGTAACACCACTATCGGGCCTCAAAGGGTTGACTGCTGGACAGGAAGTCTGGAAGTGACTGGCATACTGCAGACCAGCAGCCAACACTTTTTTATACTCAGTATAAATGAAGTCTTTTATACTGAGTATAAAAAAGGGTTGGCTGCTGGCCCTCAGTATGCCAGTCACTTCTGGTCTGCAGTATGCTGGTCCACAGTTTGCTGGTCCATTGTTTGCCAGTTCACGGATTCCAAAGCGGGATCCAAAGACTCGCACAGCAGCAGTGGCAATGGGGGCCTGGCAGGTAGGTTAACCTTTCCCTGCCTGCTGCAGCCATAGGCAGCCACAAGTAAGGGGAGGGTAGAGGAGAGCGTAAGCAGGAATCTGGCTGCTTGGGGGAGCAGGGGGTGCAATGGGCTCAATCTGGGCCAGTGGGAGAGAGAGGAACAGGTGGAGTGTTTGCATTAAGGTGTAGCCTAGGGTGGCTACACCTCAGTGTAACGTGAGCTGGATAACATGGATCAGAAATAATCCTGCCCTGAAGTGGTGTAACTTTGAGCTGCTTAATGAGTGCTTAAAACTAGTTTCAGATGTTAATGTGCCAGCAAACCAAGTAGTAAGTACTCCAGGAGCTTCCCAAAATAACCATGTAACAAGGCTCTAAGAAGAATAGATATAAATTGCTCCCAAGTTATACTGGTATATAAGATGAGGGCCCAGCCCCTTGTAGGTTTGTTTGTTTTTTTAATTTAAAGATTTTAGAATGTATGTACAGTAGCCAGCAAGAAAGATCAAGTATGTACATACATGAAAGATCATGTATGTACAGTAGCCAGTAAGAAAGATCATCACCAGCCAGCATTTCCTCTGAAATTAAGTATTAAAGAACAAAAAGTAAGGTCAAAGTATAAACTCTTATCTGCTTATGAACAGTATTTTCTTTTCTTGGTAATAAAAACCCCCAAAATAAAACAAATATAAATAAATTGGGATATAAAATAGTTGGGAAAATGTTTTAATAATGTTCCCCATCAGAGTTAATTTCAAATATTTGTTTTACTTAGTCCTTTCTAATAGAGTTTTCTGAAGAGGACTGCACAGCCTAAGAAAACCAGCCAATTAGTTCTCCTGTGATTAAAAAAGACTCCTAGGCACAAGCAAAGAAATGAAGGGAAATGAGATTATAATCACTTGTTCTAGTTTTTGCGAAGGCACTGCATGATACAGCACTTAGTGATAAAAAATGACTGATTAAGTGTTAAGCTATTAGCCACATCGCTTGCCATCTCAAAGATTTAGATTTTCTAGATAGTCCATTGGAAAGATCTTAGGGCTATGATTTAGAGACAAGCACTTCATGTGACAAAAGTCTAGGAGTTAGAAGTTATCATTGTTGCCACTGCAGAAATATAAGGCACCATATGCTACTTACTTAGAGTTTTATCAACAGACATGTCACATTTTTCTGCTAAAGAGCATACATAAATCACACGTTTCTTTTTACACAGAGAGGTTTCATTTCTCCTCAGCATATTGCTTTCCATTTTTTACTATTACTCATCTTCAGTATTTATACAGAAACATTGAACTATGAATATGTTCCCCCATCCCCATTATTACTATATTATTTTAATTCAGCTGGAGTTTTTGGTGTTCAAGCAAAGCAAGATCAAGAGATAGCATTCCCTTTAGCTTTATAATCATTGAGAGCTTGCAGCTATTTGCTAATGGATAATGGGGAGAACATGGTGAAGGGAATATAACTGTAGGAGCTTATTACAGACCACCGAACCAAAAGGAGGAGCTTGATCAGGAGTTCTCTAGAGAACTGGCAGAGTCTTAACACTCTCGAAGCATGGTCATCATGGGTGACTTCAGCTACCCAGACATCTCTTGGGAAGAGCATTGAGCAAGATGTGATTGGTCATGAAGCATTCTCACTTGCATTGATGAGCTCTATCTGACTCAAGAAGTCTACAGGCCAACAAGGGGTAAGGCACTACTGGATTTTATTCTGGCCAAAGGAGATGATCAAAGGGAAGCTAGGTGACAGTGACCATGAGATTATCACTGGGTATCACCTCATCTGGGTAGTCCCAGCCAATTCACCAAATGGAGGGCCAAATTTGTTGTAGCACCTCACTGGGCTTCTTACACAGAACACCATGATCTTGTGGGGGCTGGCCCATGTGCTGCCCTTCTGGCTGTCCTTCAGCCCTACTCAACACACCACCTGGAGCTGCTTTTCATACTGTCCCTTAAGCCCTACTCAACCCCAAATTACACCTAGTCCTTCATGTTGTAAGGACGCACCCTATTCTGGGTGGGCCCACCTACACCCCTGCTCTCTCAGGGTCTCTCAACTACTCCCTCTCTAGGGCTCCACAGCTGCCCCCTCTCTGGGGCCACACAACTGCCCCCTCCCCAAGGCCTCTGGGGTCTTGCACCCCTGCAGACTCAGGTGGCCACAGCCGTGCCTGGCCTCACTCCTCCCTCTCTGTAACCCACCCAAAGGTGAGAGCTGGTGTTTAGGTGCCCCGACCCACCTTACACCGTGGAGGTTCATGGTCCTAGTATTTAAGTGGGATTGTCGTGCCACTGGCACAGAGGAGCCCTAACACTGTTCTTACTTAGATTAGTGCTAAGGCTGCCACTGACTTCACCAGAAGCATGTGTGTTTTTGAAAAGCTTACCTCAAATCTATGCCAACAGGAGACCTCGTTCCTAGTCCCCTGTAAATCAACCACTAAATATTGCATATTTTTTGTGTAGATATATATACATATTTATAGTAGCTTACAAAGCAGCTGTACAAAATCTTTGGGGAAAAAAGGATAAACATGCATGAAGCCACATCACACAAGTCAAACTAACTTGAATTATGGAACATTTCTCATAAAACACAGTCAAAGGGCAAAGATTTAGAATGCTGCAGCTGCTTTAGCATATATAATGCAATATTCAGTCTCCCAGAAATGGAAAACAATTACAAGAAGAATTATTAATTAGGTAAAGTCAATGCATTAATATGCAAAAGAATTGCTTCGCCTCTGGAGTGACTGGAACAGACATCTCCAGTTAGGTCACTGCTTAGCTTTTCTACACAAAGTGGGTCTTGTGAAAATCCATGTATAATTCTGAATAAATGTGTTTACACAATCATTTCAAAGTGGGAAAATTATTTCTAATTACCACCAGAATAAAAATTAATAGCCTGTCATTTAGCAAAGCATTAGGTGTCCAAGAAAATTATACTTTTATTCCACTGTAGGGAAGTGTTACCAATTGATTCTGACACTTCTTTGAAAATCCCATGGCTTTCTTTCAAGTGTAAATGATTGATGTGCCTCATTGGAAGTTTTAGGAGCTAATCACATTTTAGCCTAAGTAATATGAAATTAAATTTCCTTAAAGAACAAAAGATATTAGGAAGAAGGGCTATATCTATCTATCCATCTATCTTTCTATTATCTTCCATTTTGGTCACTGTAGTAACTGAGGGCTCCAGTGAAACATAATACTTGAGCATGTGCTTCAGTCCCAGTGAAATCAGTAGAAACTAAGCCTGAATTTGAGTCTTTCCAGAATAGTGATGGATTTGCCAGTCATTGTGTAAGTGCAAAGCTTTATTATTAAGCATTGCTTAAAATTAAATATATACTTGTGTATTTTGCTGACTTGGAGCCTACCAGCTTGTCCACATCATCTCCAAGCCAAGAAGAAGGAGGTCACCATGAAGCACACCCTTCCCAGTCACTCTAGCTCCTCTCACACTGAAACCCAGAAGTGAGGAGATCTTAGAGTGACCATCAGTGCTTGCTAAGAAGCAAGCCCCAGACAAAGGGCCTAAGGGCAGCTCTAAACCCACCCTATTGCCTTGTTTCTGCAATTTGGTGTGTGCATAACAGAAGTGGGTGAGTGGTGCTGCTTCCTGGTTGCACTCCTGGGCTCATCAAGGAGGCAGTGTAGATGTAAGTCCTAAGTCTAGCCGATGCACAGGACACAGTGTACACCTGCTTCTTCAAGAGCAGTTCACATATATGTTGCCCAATGGGAGGACACAAGCTCTCCCAGAAACCTAACTGCAATGGAGGATGTGGCTGACTTTTTTAGACTTTACTCTAGCTGAGTTAACCTGTACAAAAATATAGCTCCCCCTTTTTCCTTCCCACAGGCTCCTGGATGGTTTTATCTTGTGTATTCCCCAGCACCCAGAGCAAGGATCCAGGTAGCTGTAACAGCTCTAATAGCTGCAGAGGGAGAGAAGAAAGGGGGACAGCTCTAATTCCCTGCATGAGCATGTGACAGCTAATCATGACTTTGCTATAACTTAACTGAATATCAAGCATATATTTTAATAGTTATACTTTATGTAAGTTAGCTAAGAACTATATTTTAATGGAGTCAAGTACACACGAATGGGAAGGGTGTGGAGGTGGAATTAGAAGTATAGATAGTAAGTGACCACCACTAAATGCTTCTCTTAGAGTTTATTCATTGTATGTAAACTTTTCAAAAGCCTCCAGGTAATTTAGAAACCTAAATCCCTTGAAACTCAAAAGGATTTAGGCTTCAAGATCACTTTTTGAATATTTTAATCTAGGATGGGATTGGAAAAATAAGAGTCTTTCAAATCTGGGTTATAGGTTCAAGTCTAGCCCAGATCAGTAATAGCCAAACACTCTTACCTTATGAAAGTGTCTTATGTAAAAATGAGTTGGATGTTTCCATTCAGCTTTCTAAAGTGCAACTCTCCCCTTCTTTAATAAACTATTAACACAGCTGGCACTGTAACTGGTCATCTCTTCAAAGAAACCGAGACATGATGGGGCCTGTCATGTTCCTCCAGCAGAGTGCGTCATCCGGGCAGAACTGACATTCATTGGTAGAAAAGCTGGCAGTCTACTGTCTGTGTTGTACCTCTCTTGATAACCAGAAATTTTCAATATAGGGCCATGGAGAATACTAAAACCAGTGCTTTTTTTAACCAAAGGAGAGAAAGAGAAATGCATACAGAAGAATTCTGAGTGTCAAACCCATTGATAATTTTGTCTTTATTAAAGTCATTTTTGCTAGTCCTGGGCACTCATGTAAACACTGCACCCAAGAGCAATAAACTCTGGCGCAAACAGCACTGGAGTTTATTGCTACGTGTTATTACACATATAGATGCACCCACACAGAAGCTCTGTGCCACTTGTGGCACTCATACCCCTGCACTAGGTATATAACTTATGAATACACAATTGCCACTGGGTGAATGTCTAAAAAAATCCCCAGTCACTTGTGGTTTTTGCTGGTGTTCTACAAGATTCTTTAATGCACTACATCTTTGTATAATTCTGCTTTTTTTCTTCCTTCTCTAATTTTTTTTTATGTTAAAATGGACAGGAGGGCTAAAGGAAACCTCTATAAAATGAAGGCTTTTTCCCATTCTATTAAATGTGCAATATTGTTACCTACAGAACTGAGTTATCCCAGTAGACATCATTTGCCTTTACTATATTTAGAACAAAAAAGAAACCAAACAGTGCACAGCATTTTTTGTTTATCCACCTATCACTGAAAATCCAAATTTACTACTTTACTAATGCCAACATAGGCTTGAAATCACATCTTTCTGTCAAGTCTGAAATTGAAGAAATGCCTCAAAGAATTTAAAATCCTTTACCTTCATTGACTTCAGATCTACCTAGATGGTTGCATTGAACAGTTGTAATTGCAGTTTGTTATGTATTTAGTGGCACTGCTCAGCGGAGAAGACATCTGGCCAAATTTGGCTTAAATAATGACACTGGAAACTTGCCAGGAGACAGAGGGACAGCACTTGATTTATATAAACTGAAAAAGATCAGTGAATCAACTTTTATTATAAGTCTACTCAGACAGTAACCATGTCTTCCCACAGTGTTTCAACAGCTCCACGAATACTGCCAGACCATAGTCATTAATAATATTTATTACAGAGTCACATTCTTCAGAGACTATACACTGTTCAATCTTTAGCCAAGTAGCCTCAACTTGGATATATGACACTGGCAAGACCAGTGCTAGTTACTGCATACAGTACTGGCATCTACATTTTGAAAGAGATGTTCAAAAATGGAAAGGAAGAAAATAACTACAAAAAAATATTTTAAGGTTGGAAACCTTCCTCACAGCAAGAATCTTAAAGACCCTGATCCCTTTAGGCTTATCAAAAAGCAAAACAAGCAGTGAGTTGGCTATGGTATACTGGTAACATCTCAGCAAATACCAAAACAAGGGCCCTTTAACCTAATGGAAAAAAGCAAAGCTGGAAGTTAAAAATGAAACAAATTTTATTTAGAAATAAAGGACCAAATTTTGGGTGAGGGTGATTACCCAGTGGACAAGTCACCAAGGAATATAAGAGATGCTCCATCTCTTGATCTCTTCTAATAAGACTGGAAGCTTTTCTAAGAGATACCCGTTAGACAATCACAAATTACTGAGCTCCATGGATGTGTGGCTGGGTGAGATGAAGAATGTCAGATAGATAATCTAATTGTTCCTTCTGGCCTTAAAAATGGGTAAGTCAGTGAGGAGAGAACTTTACCTATTGGGATCTGAAGTCTCCAGGTACTGTACCTCCATATTACAGATGAAGGTAACACCAAGCTCTGTTGCATGAACACCACTGGCCTTTCTAGCTCCACATTGTCAGTAGGGCTGTGTGAAGCTTCAGTCCCTGATTCGATTTGGTGGAGATTCAGCCCTATTTAGTGTCTAAATCTCCAAATCCGAGTCAAATCAGAGAACCCTTTAATCTCTCTCAATCAAATTGGAACCCTTCAAATTGATCCAGAGAGATTCAGAAAGATTTGGAGATTCGGACACAGACACAGCTTTCATTGTTTTTTCTACATAATTTTAGGTAGCAGGTGGCTCATGAATGCTGTGATGCTGGGGCAGATGGAGCATCCCACAGGAGTGCAGAGGCTCAGTAGCAAACTCAGCAGTGGATAAGAAGCACTTCAGGTTCACTTCCGGGTCTGCTGGGGAGCACGCTGGGGACCCCGCTGCATCCCCCTGGCTCAGCGACTGGCACCTCCTGGGTTGAGGGGCACCCAGGGTCCCCCTGCAACTGATTGCTGAGCTGGGGGCTGCAGGGGGGGGGCTCCCTGTGCAGTCCCTGGCAGACCTGGAAGTGGACCGGAAGTACTTCCAGCCCACTTCTAGGTTTGCCACTGAACACAGGGAGGGCCCTCTGCCCCCGCTCCTGTGGGACAGTCCATGTGCCCCAGGATCACAGCATTCACAAGCCACACTAGTACCTCAAGGTATGTAGAAAAAACTTTTAAAGCTGTGTTGGTGTCTGAATCACTGATTCTCTGAATCAGCATCGAATCTTCAGATTCAGATTCGGTCGAATTGAATCACGGACAGTGATCCAAATCAACAAATCGAATCACTATCCCTGATTTGGGCCTAATCCAAATCTGAACCGAATAGGGCCTGCTTTGCACACCCCTAATTGCCAGCTTCTTCTGTAACATATACCCAGTCTCAAATACTTTGTAATGTTCCATCTGCAGCTGAAATAAAATATGAGGTTGTGCATACACAGTACCACTTAACAAGGTCCAGAAAGCAGAATCATTGGCAAAAAAAATTAAAAGCACTCTGCTCAACAGGGCCACGGAAACATTTAATCATTAAAGGCAAAATGAATACAAATCAGACTTAATGAGGTAAGCAAAAAGCACAGCCTGTTTGTGCTCACTCTGAATGAAATAAAGACACATTGCTGTTCAGTATTTATTACAATAGTATCAGCCCAACCACCTGTTCATTTTCATTTTACTTCAAGTGTTTATTGTTGTGAGTTCAAGAATTACAAGTCATCCACTTCAATCTTAGCAATTTGCATAACTTCTCAGCACAGAAGAGCCTTGAGAGTATTTTTAAGGAACAATCCAACAACATTTTGCATGCCAGCATAAATATTTTTTTAGGGAATTTTGTTGAAAAAGGTTACTGTCCCTTGTTTTAGGCACAAAAGGAAAGACAAGAACATCAGCCCAGATATATTTATTCATTTATTCAATTTATATGCCACCCTTCCCAAAAAGGCTAAGTACAGCATACAATAAGAGAAACAGAATATGTATAGAGCAGGGAAATGACAAGACAATGTAAATGGAAACTAGAATATCAACATAAGACAGAGACCCCCTAAACCAGGGGTGTCTAACTCATCTGGGCCAGTGGACCGGATGAGTGGCATGGGGAGGGGGTCTGCTGGATCAGGCCCATGGAGCCCCTCCCCCTCCTCTAGCATACCTGATCAGCCAGCCATTCCAGCCAGTTTGGGAACTGTGCTGCATGCAGCATGGATCCCAGGGCATCCAGAAAGGGCTACACAGAGCTTGTCTACATCACTGTGGTGGTGTATTCTGGTAGCAAGAGGTCTCAGCATGTCCATGCCCAAGGATGTGGGACTAGTTGCAGCGGGACAAGCCTGGAGCATCCACACTGACATATTTTCAGGCTTGGAGTGTTCCTGAAAATGCAGATGGGTCAGACAGCAGTGATGTAGACAAACTCCAAGGTGACTTACTTGACTGGAATAGGATCAGGTCCATTTGCAGCCATATTGTTTGCCTGTTCTCAGGCCCTTCTATCAATGAGGCAAACAAAAGCTTACATGGGCACCAGATCCATTCATGTATGAACGGACAATTAACTCTTCAGGCACTGGTTTATTTTACTGAACCAGACCTACATCAGATTCATTTTTCAAACTGTTTCATACAGAGTGATCACAATTAATTTATAAGGAGATTAGAAGAATGGTTTCATTGTGTTCAACAAGTCAGTCAAACGACTCAGAATGAAATCTGGGCTGCAGTGAAAACTGTGTCTTCAGGATTTCACCCCCCTATGGGCATGTCTACATGTGAAATTAATGTGCCTGAATTTACTGTGCAGTAAATTCATGCACAATAAACTACTCCTAGGAGCATGTCTACATGTGCACCCAAATTGGAAGCAAATTGCACCTGACAGGAGCAGTTTAATTCAACACTGCTCCTGCACAGCTCTGTTTCCCTGCAGCAGCTGAGGGAACTCCAGGATCCAGCTGCAGCTGTCCAGTTACCAAAGCCAGACTTTAAAAGGCTTCCCTGAACCTTGTTCCCACATGCTTCTTTGGCCCCAACCAGTCTATAGCCTGCTGGCACAGCCCTTCAGGATGCTGTCTCAAGAGTCTGTGCCCAGTGGGCCATGGATGCTCCTCATCTTTCACCCAGCAGCGACAGCCAGCACCATGGGCTCCTGCTTGCTACCGAACTAGCTGTGCTCTACATACATTAACTGCTGCCTGGCTCTGGTGGGCCTCAACCCCATCTACCCCAACCTGCCACACAGCCCCACGGCTTGGCCCACAGTCCAGCTTGTGCCCCACCACCTCGAGCCCATTGGCTACCAGTCTCTGGGCCACCTCCCAGACACTGACAGTGACACCAATGATGCCCACATGGACACTTCCAAGGCTGCTGTCTACAAGGTCATGGGGCTCTGGCCTCGCCATTTCCCTGCCCCACCAGCCGGGACTGGTGGTACCACATTGCCCTGAACACCTGGGATTACAAACAGTGGCTGGACTCATTCCAGATGACCTGGCCCACGTTCCAGGTTGCTCAGCCCACAACCTGGAGCACCAACCCCCCACCATGCAACTGCCCCTCCCTGCGGAGACCCACATGGCCATCACCCTCATGAAGCTCACCACACCTGCCAGCCTGCGCTACATCAGTCCCCTATTCAGGCTGGGCAAGGTAACCACCGGGGATGACACCCTCAAGGTCTGTGGTGTCCTTCAGGATATACTGGCCAACACCGGGCTCCAGGCTGCCAATCCTCTGGAGATAGTCATGGGCTTCTGAGCACTCAACTTTCTTCAGTGCATTAGGGCCCTTGACAGGGCACACAACCCCATCACCTGCACCCCTCAGGCAGACTGCCCCTACTACAGCCAGCAGGGCTTCCATTCCATGGTGCCACAGACCATGGTGGACCACTGGGTAGCCTTCACCAACATCTGCCCCCGCTGGGCTGGCCGTGTCCACAATGCCCAGATTTTCTGGAATTCCACCCCGCCAGCCCTGATGGAGAGTGGCCACTTCATGCCAGGAATCCCAGACCTGCAGTTAGGCAATGTGACCATTCTGCTCCTCCTCATCAGGGACCCTGCATACTTGCTGCTGACATGGCTTATGTGCCCCTACACCAGCCACCTTGACATATGCCAGGCACACTTCAACAAGTGCCTGGGCCAGAGCTATGGGCTAGTTGAGTGTACCTTCAGGAACCTCAAGATATGCTGGCACACCCTCACTGCTCACCTCAAGTTCACTGAGGCCAACATGCCTCAGGTTATCACCACAGCCTGCAGGCTGCACAACATCTGTGAGGCCCAGGGGGAGTTCTTCTACAGGGCCTGGGCAGAGGATGCACAGCACACCAAAGACATCTGACACCGGGAGTGCAACAGCCACAGCTTCAGTGGCAGCACCGATGATCTGCCCCCAACCCCTCCCAAGGCCCTGGACGAGCCACACACCCAGCAGTGGGGGCCAGGGCACCATGTGCATAAGGTGATTCTGGATCACCTCCTCCACCGTCCCCCTCACACAACTGCCGCCCACAAACCCCAGGCCCACAGGGTAACCCCAAGACCACATGCACTGCAGACATTTGCAAAAAACACCCTCCTTTATCTACCTCCACAATATACCAAGAAACCCCCTCCTTCCCCAGCAGCATACACCCTCCTACTCTCCCTCCCAGCAACAGACACCCTGCTAAGCCCAATGCGCACTACCAATAAAAGCACCCTCTTCCCCATGAAACTATGTACACTGCTAAATTGACAACCCTCAGAGGGGCAGTGTAGAGGATACATCTACAGCACAGAGCCCAAAGGAAAGTACCTAGCACCCTGGTCTTTGCCACCACCACCTCAGGTCCAGATGCCACAGTGAGCCTTGCAGGCAGGGGCTGGTCTGGGGGTGAAAGCAGGTGCTGTCCAGACTGCTCAGCCTGCTCCCCCTCCTCCTCCTCTTCCTCCATGGGGCCTGGGTCAGCAGGACCAGCTCCCATGGGGCCATATGGAGGTGGGCCAAGTGGTAGGTGGCAGCCCAGGCAGGGGGCCTGGCTGCCACAGGGCCAGGATCAGGAACCCCTGGCTGCTGCAGGCAGTGCTGCACCTTCATGCTCACTGGAGGGCTTGAAGCAGGCCCACAGGCAGCTGCCAGGGGCCATCAGGGACTAGTGTCCGGGTACCAGGCAGTACAATAGTGACTGCCAGGGCCAGCACTGTGTCCAGGACATGCTGGTCATCTGCAGAGGCCTCCACTGCCCAGCACACCATGGTGCACTGCTCTTCCTTGGGTTTCAACCAGCCTCTCCTGGAGGGCCAGGTGCCTCACCTGGAGACCAACCTGACTCTGCTGGAGAGTGCAGTGTCTGTCCTCAAGGTTGACCTGTTTTTGCTGCAGAGCAAGGTGCACCCAGACCTCTTGGCGAAACTGGCCAATTGTGGCCTTGGGTCCACCACGAGCCGCTGGCTGGAGAACTGGCTCCATGGTCGGACCCAGAGGGTGGTAATTGATGGAAGCCAATCGTCATGGTGCCCTGTGACCAGTAGGGTCCCCCAAGGCTCTGTCCTTGGACCCATATTGTTCAACATCTTCATTACTGATGTGGACATTGGAGTCAGAAGCAGACTGGCCAAGTTCACTGATGACACCAAACTTTGGGGCAAAGCATCCACGCCAAAAGACAGGAGGGTGAACCAAGCTGACCTGGAAAGGCTCAGGAAATGGGCGGACGAGAACCTAATGGTGTTTAACACCGAAAAATGCGAAGTTCTCCACCTTGGGAGAAAAAACCTGCAGCATCCTTATAGGCTCGGCAGTGCTATGCTGGCTAGCACTACGGAAGAAAGAGACTTGGGGGTCATCATTGACCACAAGATGAACGTGAGCCTTCAATGTGATGCTGCTGCTAGTAAATGGACC
>NW_017729032.1:55764529-55782703 GCF_001723915.1 Gavialis gangeticus | reverse complement strand
AGACCGTTTCAGGCTGGACATAAGGAAGAATTTCTTTACTGTCCAAGCCCCCAAGGTCTGGAACAGCCTGCCATCAGAGGTGGTTCAAGCACCTACATTGAACACCTTCAAGAGCAAATTGGATGCTTATCTTGCTGGGATCCTATGACCCCAGATGACTTCCTGCCCTGTGGGTGGGGGGCTGGACTCAATGATCTTCCAAGGTCCCTTCAAGCCCTAATCTCTATGAAATCTATGAAATCTCCCAGTCCTCACAGAATCAGGCCCAAGAGCCCATGAGCTGCTCCTCAGAAATGGTCACCAGCTGCTCGAGGAAAATGGTCTGGTCCTGGCTCCAGCACTGGCAGAGCTGGTGCATTTAGAGCATGCCTGCAGATGGTGCTAGCAGCAGGTCGTTCTCCCCTACATACAGCAGCTGGTTCTGCAGAGCAAGGACAGAAAGGCTGTTTGTGACAGCTGCAGCATTTGCAAGGTAATATGCACTGTACAGAGGGGCTATGTGCTGCCTGCCCTTAGTTCAGGGATCATGCATGCACAGGTGCCCATGGACCATGGTAAGTTGGCTGGTGAGCCCTTCCACAGGTAGCCACTGGCTGAGCCTTCCCTCCCAGCTTCCACAGCCGGGGCAGGTGGGCCACTTTCTGTTTGCCAGAGGCAGCCTGCCTTTCCCATACAATACCTAGGCCAGTCTATGGCTGGCCCATTGGCAGCTGTTTTGGCAGCTCCAAACCAACTCCCCTCCTTCTTTTCCCTACAGGCCAGGCATTTTGCTCCCATGCTGTTTGGCCCACAGTGCCTGGCTTCTGGGTGTGAGGGGCTCTCACCCAGCTGGAATGTGGACTTGGTGATGGTGACACCTCCCACTACTCCCAGCGGCCTTCTCCAGAGAGTGTGGCTTTCGCCCCAAGCATGCCCCAGTCAGAGTCACCCAGGAACACCAAGATGAGCTGTTTGAGAACTCCAAGGGGTGCACAACTCACTATGCACCACTGCTGCTGATCTATATATTATTGGGATTTCATTTTAATCATGGGAAAATGTGGATTTTGGGTTACTTTTTTAATCCAAAAATTGGGGATTTTTGTTTCTCATCAGATCACGATGGTTCCCCAGGTGCATCTATGAACCAGGAACAGGGCCCTGAGCTTCAGTGTCACCACAGGCAAGCCCACGCTTCCCTGCAATATATGCTGTCACCTGGAAGAGTACCTCTGCCTATGATATACTGCCTGACCCCTGCAGCTGGGGGGTCGCCACTGCCATCAGCAAGTTTCTCTGCATGTAATGGGCCCCAGGCTGCCTAGCTGGGAGCCTGTGGGACACTCAATAAAGTCCTGCACTGCCTCCCACCTCCCTGCATGTTGGTGAGAAAGACACCAGCAGACAGGATGAGGAGCTTATTCAGGGAGGGGAGGGAAGGGAAGGAGGTGAAGGCCCCCCCATTCAGGGTCCTTGGATCAAGGCATGCAGCATGGGAGCAGGTGGATGAGCTGGCATGGGCACAGGTAGCATGGGCTTACCAGGCAGGCCTGGCAGGTGCTCCCAGTAGTCCAACTTGCTCCCCAGCTGTGGTAAGGTGGTCTGGCTGGCCAAGGCATCCCAGGGTGCCAAGATGTGGTGGTTGGGTAGGGTACAGGAAAGGCAGGCTGCACCCCAGGTGTTTTTTTTTAAACTTAAAAATACATTCCCTCCCCTTCCCCAACCATTTCTGACTTTCTCTCTGTCCTCTCTATCCCTTATAAATTATTACAAGTAGTACTAGGTAAACTAAGATAAGTTCTTATACTCCCTTGTAGTAACAAGCCCCTTTTATATTGTAAATAGTATTCTATTATGTTTGTATTGATGTCTACTGTTTTATATTGAATTTATATGATTCAGGCCTGTGTCTGTAAGGTAATGTCAAGTAATGTAAAGTTTCTATTTTTGTACGTCAAGCCTCCATCTTGTGTCCTCTGCCTGGGTATAACCTATTGGATAGTATGTGATAACTGTGACTCATGTCTAACCAGTCTCATGTAAATTGGTTCCTGGATGAATGGGAATGAATGAGGGTGCTTGAGATACAAGGGCAGCAGGCCTCTACTGAATGATCAACTCAACGACCGGACCATCAACTCAATGACTGGACCATTGCCTTTCATTGACTCACCCAGGAACCACAGACCTCACCCAGGAACAGAGACAAAACCCAGCATTTGAAAGATAAAGAACCTACAGGACCCCAACATTTGAAAGACAAAGACCCTACAGAAACCAGCAACCCCACGATTGTGTCCCACCAGACAATGAGGATACTTGGATCTGCACGTATGCATCTGAGCAGGACTGTCTTTGCCTGAACATATCCTTCCCATAGGAGACACAGGTAGCCCACCCCTATAAAAGGGATGGTAGACTGTGATCTCTTTGCGATGCCCTCTCGATCTGGACCAGCACTATGCCATGCCACCTATCCACCCAGTGGTCTTGCTGGCAACCCCACTCTGGACAACACCTTGCTAGAGAAGACCTTGACTGGCCATTGACGATCAGCTCTTAGCCTGGAATAGGTAGCTATTACCTACCTTCTTCCCCCAAACAAGAGACCTGAACTGTCTCTGCATACCTGGACCTCAAATCCCTCCATTAAGCCTTTCCTCTCCTGCTACCATTGTGTGTGTGTGGGGGAACCAATAACTTTATGGGGCTGTGTAGTATGTTGACTGTTTAATAAAACTGTTATTTTGGAACCCTGAGCTGGGTTTTTGTCTTACTGACCTCCTGGCCCTGCTCCAATCTCTGCTCTCTGCCCCTCTGACCTTCGTTCTTTCTCTCTCTCTCTCACTCTCTCTCTCTCTGCCATCTTGGCTCCCTCTCTGCCACCTCCAAAACCCCAGCTTTTTCCCTCACTTCCACCCCAGCACCAGCTGACCCCAAGGAAACCTGGGGCACCAAGTGATCCTAAGTAACCTCGGGGCACCTTGATCCCAAGTAACTCTGAGCACATGCTATCCCAAACACCCCCTAGTGTTAACACACAGCCACAGAAGTGTGTGTTTGTGTGTTCATGTATGTGCATGTGTGTATGAACCCATAGAGTGTTTGTGTAGTTTGTGTATAATTTTGTATCATGGCCTCCTGTCTAACAGCGCAATATTGAGATCCCGAGTGTTGATCTGGCGCATGTCAAGTCAACAGTGACAAACAGCAAGTGGCCCGCCTGCCCACACTGTGGAAGCTTGGAGGGAAGGCTCAGCCAGTGGCTGCCTATGGAAGGGCTCACTGGCCAATTTACCATGGTCCCTGGGCACCTGTGCACACATGATACCTAAAATAAGGGCAGGAAGCACATAGCCCCTCTGTACAGTGTACGTTACCTCTCAAATGTTGCAGCTCTCACAAAGAGCTGAAGCTGGGGAGTACAGAAGACATCTTTGCCCTGTCCTCATTGTCAGGGGCCCACTTCTAGAATAGCCAGGGCAAGTGGCAGCCCAAGCTGCCAGGTATGGGGACCTGGTGCTGGGACCTGGTGCTGGAGCCCAGAGGGGCCCTCCCCTGGTGAGTCCTCCTGGTCCACAGGCCCTGGCTTGGGCTCTGGCAGTCTGCCCATACTAGAGAACACATGCTAGAGCTCACCAAGGTCCATGGGTGCCAGCATATGGTCCAGCTTCCTCATGAAGAGCATGGTCCTGTGTGCAGCCCTGGACTGCCTGTTATGGTCCCTTACATGGATCCACTACACCCTTAGGGACTTGGCCTTGATGTGGCACTGTTGTCCGGAGCGCTGGTGTCCATGCTCCTGCATGCACTGGGCTATGGATGCATATATCCATATATGCAACCATAGCATTTGCCTTTGTTGCCCAGCTAAACTGCCACAGGACCTCACATCCCTCCAGATCACAATGAGGGCTGCAGTCTCTTAATGGTCCAGTTGGGTCCCCACCCCTGGGTGCCAGCAGGTGGGAAGCCAGACATAGTGGCACCTGGCAGGAGCTTCAGTGGATCAGTCTTGGAGTCTGGGTGCCAGTGCTGGGTGGCTTGTGCCTGCTGCTGTGGGGCTTGGTGCCCAGGGGGCAGGTTTAGGTTGGCAGGAGTCCAGGGAGTCAGGGCTGGGGTCCACGCTTTGGTGCTGGGTGGCATGTGCCCCCAGTGATGAGGCACAGTGCCCAGGGGACAGGCTCTCCTCAGCAGGAATCCCTAGAGTCAGGCCCAGGGCCCAGGGTGGCAGCACTGCCCAGTACATGTACCCAATGGTGGAGCACAGTGCCCAAGGGGCAGGCTGAGGGAAGCAGAGGCCCCAGGGGACAGGCCTAGGGTCTGGGTTCCTGCATTGGGCAGCTGAGGAGCTGTCCATGCCATGTGGCTCAGCAGCAAGCAGGAAGCTGGCCCCCTGCTGGTATGGCTGAGCAGGCATACTTTGTGCCTGCATCACCATCTACACATGCATTTAAGTACATAATTTAAATCACTGACAGGTAGTACTTGTATCTCATGGGACTACCCAACAGCACTTTACATTAATTGACAGTAATTGCTACTTTACTGCATATTAAATTTGTCTAATATGCAGTAAAACTAAAGTGTATATGCACCCTATTTATACTAATCTTTCATTTAGTGCATCAAAATGTTACAAGTTGCCCACAGCAATAAATGCAAGGGGCTGGGGAATGGCCAATGTACCAAGCCTACAAAAATCAGAATTTTTTAATGACGTCCCTTAACATGGGGCTTACATGAAAATGGCAGTGATTATCTATAATGCTGAAACAAGCTGAATAAAAGCTTACTTTCAAACAGCATGTTAAGCGTTGGAATTCCCACATACCTGTCACCAGATGACTATTCTGATTAACTGTATCCATCAGCATGTGGATTCCCCCATGTGTAACTTTAGGTTCTGTCAGGGGCAATGCGTAGGGGGTGCACGGGGGTGCACATGCACACCCTGAGAGCACCAGGGCCTCCCCTGTGAATGCCAGGTATGCTGCTTCTGGAAGTGGCCACGGGATTGGTGAGTGAGATTGGCTGTAGAATTGGCCACTGGGGGACCCTGCCCCCGCTCAGTGGGATCAGCCACCATGGAAGCACCTCCCCCCTGGTTGCTGACTGGTGTTGGGGGGGTATGTGCCCCCCTCCCAACTTAAGCAGCACCAGACACCCATGGGTCCCATAGAATATTTTGTGCCATTTATAAGCCAGGAGAAGGTGCTTTTCACACCCTAAACATGTAGAGTCAGTCTTCTCCTGGAAAGAGAAGACAGCAACTTCCTGCTTCTTTACTAGAATTTGTGTTTTATTATGCAACCCCTGACAGACTTTCAGGCCTTTACTGGGGGGGAGGGCATGTCAACCACTTGTAACACAGGAGAGCAACATTTTTCCAGTCCCACAGCTGACACCAGGTCAACCCAGTTCCCCCACAGGAGCACACAGAAGTTCATGAGTCTTCCCTTGTTTTATTACACTTGAGATATTCTCACTAGAATTATTTAGTCTTTTTTTATAACGATAAAGCAATTTGAAATTCCTCTCTTGTACACTCCAGCTTTCCGAGGCAGTCACTAAAAGCTCCAGGCATTTCATTTGGTGATAAAAAACAAGTTTCTTAGTTTTTACATTCAATGGGCACCAGCTGTTTAATCTTTTTAGAATTTCTTGAATCAACTTACCAAAGGTAATGTCTTCCTCTGCAAGAGGTGTCTACCTAAGAAATGTATTGTGTCACACTTTGATGCAGTCAGGTCATGCCATTAACATGTACTCAAAGCCGTCAACACCCCACACTGACTGATGTCACAGAAAGGGGGCACAGGGTCCTCTTCACATGCACAGACAGCTCTTTGGTACTAGCAGTGGGAATTACATATCTGCCTAAAACAAAAAACTATTCCCCATTAACTCACAGAAGATAAAACCCTGTGAGGAATGATTCAGCTAACAATACAGCAGAGCTCTCTGTCCTGAATACTCAATGCAAAAATAAAGCTGTCAACAGAACACATTTGCTGGCATCCAATCTTTCCAGCTCTTACTTTTGCAGAGCAATATAAGACTACTATCTGAAAAGATTAAAAACCCAAATATAAACTTCATGAATCAGAGCTTGTACCACAAAATTGCTTATGTGAATGAATCTGCTCTGCTCAGCAGTGCTATGTCAGTATTGTACAGTGTCCTGTCGGTGCGTCATACAGATTTACTGCACAATGGCAATGCGCCTAAGAGATCTGCACAAGAATCTGCTGCAGGCAGAGGTGCTTGCGAAGAGCCCAGTCTTTGAATATTATTTTACAGCTTTAAAACAATGACTTTAAAAGACATCTTCTCAGGTCTCTTCCGACCCTACAAACTATGAAACATTAGGGAGAAAGAGATGAAAAATATAAATGCTGCTATACCAGGCATGAACTTTTGGAAATGCTTAGACAATGGCTTTTTTTTGTAAATTATCAAGTATTTACTGAAAGTGTGAATCACGTTGACATGTTCCCCCTTTTCCTACTCTCATCCATTGAAAAGATAGTAATGCAACAGCTTCCACTCACTGCTATGCTGAGCCAAAACAAAACATGCTTTTGGCTCCATGGCCATTGTCCATGGAGCCCTTCCGTTGGCCTGTGTTTTTGATGTGTGTGACAATCTGTTCTCAAGTGCTGTCCTAATAAAATATCTCTGTTCAGACATCTGCACAAGGTCAGGTATAATGAGGAGTCTGGACTCGGCTCAAAGCCCAGAATACAGCTGTCCAGAGAGTAAACACTTCCATTTATTTGTTACAACTGACTAGTGGAAAATGCATGGCTGACAACTCGGTGTTGAATAATATCGGATTGCCATTGCAGAGCTCCTAGACATTCACTTCGACTATCTTTTTCTCAGTGACCCTTCCCCAGTTCCTCAATGTTTACAGACTGGAGCTGATAGTGAATACATTGTTAAAGTTGCTGCACACAGAGAATGGAAAATAAGATTTGGATGAGTGAGCAGCTTGAAAAATTCAGCAGACCTCAATTCAAGTTCAGAAGAGAAAGAATCCAGAAGACATAACCAGGATCCAGAAAGGATAGTCACACCAGTAGAGGTGGATAATAATTATGTGATAGCACTATGAAACCATTGTCCAGCTAGTTGGGTGCTGTGAAACAATAGTGCTTATCATTGGCATTTTTATGAATAGAAACGTGTATACAGACTTTTAAGGCTATGCCTAATTTTCCATTTCTTTTTCCTCTGAAGAAGCCAGTCTCTTCTAGCAGAAACTCCTCTTCTACCTAAAGTCTGATTATACAAGCTCCATAACAGGAACCTTTCTAACTTGTCATGGAGCACTACATTCTCATTAACAAGCTAAGGAAATGGAGGCCAGATGAACACACTGTAACATGGATACCTAACTGGCTGGATCATCTTGCTCAACCGCTAGTCAACATTGGCTTAATGTCTAGTTAAAAAGAGGTACCAAGTGGGGTTTCCTTGGGATCTATCCTGGGCCCATTATTGTTCCACATCTTCATTAATGATTTGGATGGTAGGATTGAGTGCAAGCTTAGCAATTTGCAGATGACACCAAGTTGAGTAGACTTGTGGACTTTCTGAAGGATAGGGCTTGTAAGGGACCAGGGTGTAGGCAGTGTGGCATACCAGCTAGTCCACTGAGATTAAGCCAGGTTCAGGGCTGGGTCAGAGAATGGGAGCCATATTACCAACACCAGAGGGAAATCCAGGGACAGAACCTACAACACAGCCCAGGGCCTGGATCTGGGAATCAGATGCCAAGTACTAATCCGAGGGATAATCCACAGGGTCCAAGAGCAGAGGCAAACCAGGCTCTGGAGTCAGGAAACAGATCCATGGGGAAATTCAAAGCTGAAGTCCAGAAATAAGTCAAAACCAGGGAGAGGAACCAGGGAAATCAGACTGCAGGGACTAGCAGGCTTGACACAGCAGAACTGTTGACTGGCTTGCAAACCCAGGGCCCCAGCCGGTGCTAAATGGATAGCCAATCAAGATGCTCACTGTTCCTAAACTGGAGCAGAGTTCATTAGCTGAGGCCTGCCTGATCAGCAGCGATGTGGGTTTTCTGTTCACTGTGGAAAAACACAGATTTTCTCCTTTAACAAAGAAAAACATGGAGGAAATGGTGGGTTTCTCTCGCAGGCTGACAGAGCTGCACCCTGCAAGGGGCTGCTTTGGACTGGGGGGAGTAGGAGGAGGGCAATCACAGGTGGGGGGCACCATGCACATGTGCATGCATAGACATACATGCAACAGCCAGGAAGCTTGGAGAGCAGCTCCTGCAGGTCTCTCCAGGTAAATCTATGGGAGGGGGCCAGAGTAAGGCCCCAACAGTGAGGGGAAGGAGTAGGGCAGCACTGCGGCTGAGGGCACTATCTAGCCAGGCTGTGCATGGGGCCAGGGCTGGGTTGGGAATGCAGGGCCTGGCTAGGGTAGCAGGATGGAGCTATGGGTGATGGGGAATGCTGGGTCCCCATATTGCATGCACTCCCAGGAAGAAAGGAATGGAGGGTCACGGGCTAGAAAAGTTCAGGTATTTATCTCAGGTAAATAGATTGCTCCAACTTTTATCTGAGCCTAACTTACATAAAATGAATTTTCCAGCCAGGAGAACTTACACCACCCTCCAGCTCTCCTGTGCAATATGAAGTTTCGTTTCTACCTGGGAGAAATTTTACAATCTTTGCATTCTCCTTTGCCTAGGGAAGGGTACATGAGCCCAAAAGCCTGCAAATACAGACTTTTTTTTAAAACCATCTAGTTGGTCTAGTAAAAGATATTGCGTCTAACATACTGACTGCAGGTACAAAGTTCTGCACTTATTTCAAAATAATTGCATGTACAAGTATAGAATGGGGAATGACTGCCTAGGTTGGAGTACTGCAGAGAAGGCAGGGTTACAACAGACTATAAGCTGAATATGAGCCAATAGTGTGCTCTTGTTGCAAAAAAACTCAGCATACTGGGTTATATTAATACATGCACTACTTGCAAACTGAGGGAAGTGATTCTTTTGCTCTATTCAGCATTGGTAAGATCTAACCTGGAGTATCATATCCAGTTTTGGGCCCCATATTTCAAAAACGATGTAGACAAATTGGAAAGAGTCCAACTGTGAACAACAATAATTAAAGGCCTGGGAAGTAAGACTTATGAGGAAAGGCTGAAAGATCTATGGTTATTTAATGTGACAAACAGAACACTGAGGGGGGATTGGATAACAGTTTTCAAATAAGGGTGACTATACAGAGGATAGATATGAGCTTTCCTCTCTGGCTATAAGGGATGGGACTAAAAGCAATTGCCTCAAACTGCAGTAGAGGAAATTCAGGTTGAAGATTAGAAGGAACTTCCCGTTCGAGGAGATGTTCAAGAACAGACACTTGGCTGGGACAGTTAAGTCAGGGATGCTCCTGCTTTGAGCATGGGCCTGGATGAGATGACTCTGCAAGGTCCCTTCCAGCTCTTCTTTCCCATTATCCTATGAAACCAATTGCTCCAACGTCTCCACAAAACACTTTACTAAATCATTTTAATGCAACTATGCCTATATGTTAATGTGAACTGCATACTAAAAGTACTATTAAGCAAGCCTGATTGGGTACTGGAAGCAGTCAAGTCATGGAGCTGTGCTCTACCTAATTTTTATCCTGTAGAAAAGGTTAAACATAATGGACACTTGGATGTTTTATTATGTCACTAGTTGACAATTAGCAGCCCTTATCTTTCTTGCAGGTAAAAAATATGCCCATTTGTGAAAAAATAAGAAAGTAACATAGGTAAAAAATAAAGAAATCTAAAACTGTGTTAGAATGATAGAAACACTCTGAAAAATGTGATTTACTTAAATTAAGTGACCGTGAAGACTTGTTATTTAAAAGACCTGGAGATCCAAGAGATCACTATTTTTGTTCACCATCTCAGTTATAAGGGAAGTCAATTAAAGGATATAACCATATCCTTGCTTAAGTGTACTAGGCAGTTATCTGGATATTAAAAAAATATCTACCAGTGGCTTGTGTGAGTTCTGATCCCACAAACTTAGAAAAGTTTCTTTCCAAGGCCAGCATCTAGAAAACTTACTACTTGTGCAGTGCATTTAAGAGTTTGGATTTTCATTCCCATCCAACTGAACTTTAAAGAACACATTTCTTGATTGCAGGTCTCTTAGGAAAATGAAGCTGATGAAATGAAATGGTGTTTGGTGTCAGTTCATTATTTCCTGGGCATGTGCTATGAAAACAGATTTTGGGGTTAGCCTTCTTTTACCATATCAGCATCCTAAACACATTATCAGGTTTTATGACGATACACAACAGAGATAAGCTGTGCTCTGTTTGCTTGCTTGCAATCCAAGACGTGCATCCTTCTGCTCTACCATGCATTTGGTTTATTTGCTGGATAGCTTGAACGCCTGTCTTGTTTCATGGCAAAACCTTGGCTAGGAGCCACCATGGTCTTTTTCTAGTTTCCTTCCAGTCAGAGCTTTGCTGTATAATATTTTATTTTACATAGTTAATTGATGACACATTGTTCAATGTAATAGTATCTTGGGACCTGTGGTCCTCTTTTCCATGTTTTATTTGTTGTCCACAACATGAAGAGTAGTTTCTAATTTGACTACAGGAGATGAAGGAAAAAGAACAAGCCATATCTTACTGGAACTCAATATTTGTTCATGGGTCAGATTTGCCATGTGTTGCTCCAGCACTGCCCTACCGTAATTTAATTGATCTTGTATAAAGAAGAACACCTAACCATTTTATTGCATTTTACTCTTTAAAGTCTCAGAAAAGAAGCACTGAGGACTCTTGGCATTCTCAAGGAGGAAGGGATTTCATGTCATCAGCACAACAGGAATGCAGATATTATAATGACTAGTCAATTGACCATCAGGAATGATGTAGGGGTGTGGATGGGAGCTGGGATGGAGTGCCATCACCTAATGCCCCATGCTGCTGCTGGTCTGCCTTTTGCAGGGAGTGGGGTAGAGGAGCCAAGGCCAGCAGTGCTCCCCCACCCTCTGTCTGGTCCTCCACACAGCTTCAGAATCATGGCAGTGCTCCCCCACTCTTGGAGGACTCTGATTGGCTGTTTCAGTCAGCCAATCAGAGTGTGAATAAACTGTTAGGGCCAGACAGACCGACTTAGGCTTTTATAATAGGCATTGGCAGTAGCAAAAAGCCCAAAGATAAGCTAGAGTCTTGGGTCCTGGCACCTTTGTGGGGATATGTCCATTGCTCTTTCTCTGGTTAGCTCAGGGCAGAAGAATAGTGTAGTGTAGACTGAAGTGAAATCCGGGTAGGCTGATAACTTTTGACTCAGACAGTATGAATCCACTAGCTGAATAAACTTTGAGGCAACTAAAGTGAGTTTTGGCAGTGCACAAGCTCTGAGAGAATATGACAGGGAAACTATATATCTTTCACATTTGAAACAGTGTTTAGAGATGTATGCAATGCATATTTTGTATGCCTGACACCTGTATCGGTTATATGTTTTTGACCTGGAAACTTGCCCAGATTACCCGATACTCAAAGGCAAAAAACACAAAAGCTCAAACTGTCCCTAAAAATAAATAAAGTATATATGGTCAACAAGATCCATCCCACTAATCACAAAAAAAAAAAAAATATAACAACTCCCCCTACCATTACCCCCTTGTGTTAGGGAATGGAGGCTCTACAAGAACTTTGATGAGCAGAGAAAGCATAAGGAAAAAGGCTTGTGAACAGAAGCCAGTGGATCCAAGAATGTGCTACAGCTGCCCATTCCTCACTAGCCCTACCCCTGAAACAGACTATTTGGTAAAAATTTCATGGATCACAAATAAAAATACAGACTCTATGGACTCTAAATTGTGTGTTGGAGGGAGGTTGCAGCAGGACAGAAAACTTTGTTCCATGAAGCAACCTGTGGGGGTTAGTATTCTCACTGCCTGTCTTGAAAGTAGTTCCATGTGTCGATTCCAAGGACCTTAGCAGAATAAATGCCAGTCACAGAACAAAACTAATTCTGTGTATTTATAAATATTATAACACTTATTTGCATATACTGGCTCACTAAATCAAGCTGTAAGATTTCCCAGAGAAGTAGACATATCAGAATATGTTCTTCAGTCTTGAATGAAAAGTACTACCTTAGATATAGTTAACTAACTCATTCTCTAGAATTATCCAATTATATTACTCAAACAACTCCCCCCACCCCTCTCAAAAAAGAAGAAATATCTGTGGTCATCAAGATACTGACTTCTGACAGAACAAATATTCAGTTATTTCTTCTTAGTCTTATTATATAATAGGAATTCTGTTTGTTTTTTTTCCATAGCATGAGCCATATTTTGAGAGAGAGAGAGAGAGAGACACATGGTCTCTGTGAAGACTTTTCCATCATTCGTGATTGTGCTGGACACCTTCCTCCTCATTACAGCACATTAACATCACCTTGGCAACTGACACAATTGCATTGGAAAAAGTTAAAGACTTGAAAACATTAACGAAGCTTTAAAGATTTTTCCAGTGCTGAAAAGGAGGAACAGATGGCTCCATGTGATCATGCAACTGTCTGCCACAACTTACTGGGGTATGTGGAACATGGTTAAAAATATTTTATGGCATTCTTATCATGTTTTAAATCATAACCTTATAAAATATTCAGTCCAGAAGCTATTGCATTTCATCTAGGCTAAATTTCCACACGCAAACTAAGGAAATATACAGTGTTACAGATGAAATCACTACAATCACAAGTAAAGAAGTGTTTGAAAACCTGTTACTTATAATCTGCTGTCATACTAAGAGGAGTATTTTCATTCAACATTTGCATTACTGACTTAGATGATAAATGAAGAGCATGCTGATAAAATCTGCAGATGATGTCAAAGCAGGAGGGCTTCCAAGCACTCTGGAGAAAATGATCAGAATGCAAAGTGATCTTCATAAATAGGAGAAATGGTCCAAAAGTGACAAACTGAAATTCAATAAGAGGCAAGTATGAAGTGCTACACTTGGGAAGAAAAAAAAAAAAAGTACAGAAACAAAACGAGGAATATCTTGGTAGACAACAGTGCTGTAGGAAAGAGTCTATAGAATTATAGTGGATCACAAAACTCAATGGAGAATCCTCATTATTATGCTACTGCAAAAAAAACAAAACAAAACAACACCCCCTGAAAAAGGCACTCCTCATTCTGGGATGTATTTTATGTGAGATAAGGGAATAATTATTCTTCTGGTGAGACTTTAGGTGGAGTAGCGTGTCCAGTTTTGGGTACTACATTTTGAGAAAGATGTAGGAAAACAAAACCAAACCAAACCAAACCAGAAATGGTCTAAATGAATGCAACAAGAATGCCAAGAAATTTGGAAAACAATGTATGAAGAAAGATTGAGGGTTTAACTCAAAATGGAGAAGAGCCATAGAGGGCATTGATAGATTGCTGTAAGGGGGCAGTGTTAGGGCAAGAAGAAATTAGATTCATTTCTAAAGAAAAGATCATCTAAGTTGGTTATTAAGAAGAAAAAAAAAAAAAACTTGTTATGAGTCATGAAGCACTGGAACAGGCTACCTACCAAGTTGTGGAATGTTCTTCACTGGAGGTTTTTAAGAATAGGTTGGACAAACATCTGTTAGGGATGGTCTAGGTCAGTGGTTTTCAATTTTTTTCCATTTGTGGACCCCTAAAAAAGTTGAAATAGGAGGTGCAAATCCTTTTGGAAAATTTTGAATGGAGGTACAGACCCCTTTGAATTCTAAATATGGTTATTTGCATATTTCTGATTGAACATAGTAATCTTTCACAGATCCCTTAGACATAGTTTATGGAACCCCAGGGTTAACTGAAATAAACATTTACACCAAAATGTTTATTTCTACTTATTTAGTCACAATGGAAAGATATAAGATGGAAGACTGGTTAAATTTTACAACTTAACCTGCCAGATAGAAACATTAAGGAAAAGCAGCCAACGTGTCTTTAAGTGAAGCTCAGAAATACCAATGAGGAACCTTACAGAGTTATCGTAAACTTATCTTTCCATTTTTTAGTTCTGTCCTTTTGCTTATATTTTAAACTTTGATACTTTTTTTATTGATTCATATCAGTGTATAACCAAGTGTTATTATCTAAGCCAATGTTGCACTACATTCTTTTGTATAATACATTCTATAGAGCTGGAAAGGTATACATTTTGCCTTTTAAACGTAAAATTCATGGAGTGTAAGGGTACAAGGGAGAAAATTAGATCAGAGTAAAGGTTATAGCTTGTTTGATAGGCGGCACCTGATTCTCACTTTGTAAAGGCAAAGTCCTAATTCATTTGTACAAAGTAAGTTTTCTTTTAGACGTGAGGGAGTGTGGGGTAGGAACACTCACATTGCCATTAGCATGTGACAGAGATTTGTACTTTATCACCGATTTGAAAATTGAATCTCAGCCTGAGGTGCAAGTAGAAGCCTGAGCACCCTTGGCAGCAGCAGCACAAAGGCAATGGCAGTTTTTGCCCTCAGAAGTAGCTCTTGGGGCTAGTGCCCTGAGCAACCCCTCTTTTATTCTGCTATTGCTCCCATCTTGCAAATGAATGCCTTCACCAGTAAGCTGTTGAATATTAAGGAACAGGCATACTTCCCATACCTAGAAATCTCATTCATTTGGGACTATTTAAAAAAAAAAAGAAAAAAAAAAAAGAAAGCTTCCTCTTGCCCAATATAAAACTAAATGAGTCATCTTGTACAAATTGGCTGTTGGTATTGTACTACTGCATCATACTTGATTTTTAAACTTCCTCTGCAAAGATTCCCTCCCCCCTTCCATCTCACACCAAACTTTAGGACTGGAAAGGAATATTTATTTCTAAAAATCACCAACTTAGTTGTCAATAGTTTACAGCAATAGAAAAAAAAAAAAGTGAGCTTGTAGCTTTGTAAGAGAAAGGAGGATGTCCATTTAAAAGAAAAAAAAAAAAAAAGAAAAGCCCTAAATAGGATTGCTTCTTATTTTCTTATTGCCAGTATGGTTTTCTGACAGTTAAATGATGCAGTGGAGGACAAGTTTTCTATGGGTCTTTTACAAGAAAAAGAAGTCAGATTGATAAGAACAATGGCTAGGAGTCACCAAAACATAGGCTCTGCTGTGATTTGGATATACCACTTCCAAGAACCTGAAGTAGTAGTAGGCAACCATCAATTCTGGATCATGGTATGTGTGTGAGAGGTCACCAGGACATTTGATGCATATGCCTCAGCAGGAATATGGAGGAGTGGAGACTGCCCAGACCTCCCATTCTCTTTTCAGAGCATTGAGATAGAATCCAAAAACAAGTCTGGATTTTTGGTGCCTCAATGGCTGTAGTTACATACATATCTGGAAATCAAACCCAGGTCTCTCATGTGGCAGACAAGGAATGTACTACAACAGGAGAAGCTAGATTAGGCTCTCTCTAAGGCAGACATTACTATGATTAAGATACCACACCAGAACTCAGGAGATCTATGTTCTTGTGGTTGTGACAGTTCTGGCTTCCTGTGAGACTATGCAAGTCATTCATACTCTGTGAAATGGAGACAGTACTGCCTCACAACCATTAAAGAATCTATCCTTTGCACTGGTTGCAAAAGTACTTAAATGATTGAAGTTCAATAAGTGCTGATGCTTCAGGAAGATACTGTGAGGCTTAATTAATTAACGAACAGGAGATATGCTGCTGTAGTACAGTCTAAAAAGCTATAAACAAGTCAGTATATGCATTAGTCTGTTGGATTTCCTGATTTTTCCCCTTTCATAAACAACCAGCTGCACTTCTTTGTTGAGATCAATTGTTGTGGATGAAACTTTTGAGCCCTAGAGCCAACGCAAATATCTGATTCACTGTAGATCACTAAAATATACTCAATATGCCAGCTACTGGAATGCTCAATATTCTAATTAACTGAACACAGTATGCTGGAGGCTATGTTGTAGATTACTTAAATTAACATATCATTTCCCCTATAAAAGAGGTATTATAAACCTTATTGCCCAAGGCCTGAGGTCCTTTATTTTTATCCTTATGTAGTAAAAGGCTATAGCACCAGTAGCAATTCTGCACCTTACTTAAAGTCCAAAGTCCAGCACATATGTCTAGGCCTTTACTTTCATGGGTTTAACATTAAGTGATGAAAGGTATATAGTACCACTTCTGCCTCTTGCTTTTAGTCAGTATACATGCCTGGCAGTGCTGCCTCCTTTTGGAGCATTTTATTTTAAAAACTGTGCAGACCACAAGCAATGCAATGACTTGACAATTATTACCACTCAGTGTTAGAGGGTATGTAGCAGTGATTCTCAACTATGCTACTGAAGCAGGATAGGCAAGATTTAGGTGTTGCAAAATTAAGTCCGTTTGTGGAAATGATGAGAGTTCTCCCTAGGCAGGTAAAACCAAAAAGCAGAAGTGATACTATATACTTTGTGAGACCACCTATCCCAGGCTCCCAAAGCACTTGACAAGTTAGTATACGCTCAGCCTTGTAACACTGCTGTAAGGTCATTACCTAGCCTCATCCTAAACAGGCAGGTGTGGCATAGGTCTGATTCTATAAATAGTATGCTCAAAAGTCCCAGCCTGTCAGAGCAGTCAGTCATCCACAGAAGCCAGGTCTCCTGGCTTTTCTCTATTTCAAAACACGCCATCCTTCTATAGTAGGCTTTGACACAATAAAACTGTTAGTCTTAGATCATGCCATGGAATTACTTTCCCATATTACAGTTTTGGAAATGGGGGGTGGGGGCGCGGAGAACATCTTAAAAAAAGTGTGAGGGAAGTGAGAGGGCACCTTTGTACCAATCTTTGAGCTTAGATTAGAGCCTTTCAAGAGGAGCCTAGGTGGTTGGGGGAAGCTGGATCCTAAGTACCTGCACACAGGTTCTTCAATTAAGGAAGTATCTGCTTACTCCTGCTTCTGGTCTCATTTTCTGAAGTACCCACTATCTCCTTTACAGCCTCCAGCCCTCTCTAGCAGCTGTCCCTTCACCATCATTTGTCAATAGAGTCTCAGACTTGATACAGGCCTCTAAGGAGAGCTGTGATGCCCCCTGGTGACCTTCAGGTGCTTACTTATCTTTGGCTCTTGGATCCCCTCCCCTTTTAGTCCCACTCAGTCCACTAGTTTAACTGCAGCCAAGGAATGAGCCTAAGCCTAAAAACACATTCTTCACTGGAGCCAGTGTCCAGACCTCAACCCTTTAGCAGGTTTACAAAATTTCCCCCCCCTGCCCTGAATCATATTCCCGGCAAGTAAGCAGCATTCTGCCTGCATACCCCTCAAGAGCATTTCTGAACCCTTCTGCTCTGGTGCTCTTTCCTCTGTCTCCAGGGTCAGACCTCCTGTCTGCCCCAACCCCTGGTTCTATACAAGCCAGGTAGGCACCAAAAGGAGGCAACACAGCTTTCTGATTAAGTGGCCTCCCCATGTACCTGCCCAGGGTCTCATTAGCATGGACCCTTGTTTTCCCTCTTTAAAAAAAAAAAAATCCCCAATTTTCAGATTAAAAAAAAAAAGTTACCCCAAATCCACATTTCTGTGATTAAAGTGAATGTCACTATTTAATAGGGACTTTTCTTTAAAAAAAATCATGGGAAAATATGGACACACACACACTTTTTTTTTTTTAAAAAAGAGAAAACCAGGATCCCTGTTCATCAGGGCCCAATGACTGGTCTCTATAGCAACTCAGATGCTACTCAAGCAGCCCTGTGTTGCCGAAGTTAGGGGTCTGTCCTATTGCTCTGCTGCAGAGTAGCTAGCTCTGCAATAGGCCCTCCTATCCTTTTGGTGTCTACTTGCCTAATTCTCACTGCCAACTCATTCTATGCAGTATTTGGCTGAAGGAGTTATTCTTTCCTAATGTATAGCTCCCTCCATAGCCAGCAGTTTCTCTGCTGCCAACTCTTGCAGCTAGCTTCTGCTGTTGCCTGAGCTTTATCTCCACTAGTTTTTTCCTTTTAAAAGTAAGAGGAGCCCTCAGCTCCCCATTACAGGGTCCTAACCAATTGCACTAGTGTTTAGTTTCCCTTTTCCTACAATTCTGACTTGAAACTAGTTACACATGGTGGCAGTCAGCTTTTTAGAAGGGTGGCTTTTATGAAAAAAAAGGGGTAGACATTCAAGGCTTAACAACCCTTCAGGAAT
>NW_017729032.1:55761834-55764518 GCF_001723915.1 Gavialis gangeticus | reverse complement strand
GGTGGCAGTCAGCTTTTTAGAAGGGTGGCTTTTATGAAAAAAAGGGGTAGACATTCAAGGCTTAACAACCCTTCAGGAATCACCACCTCCTGAAATTTTAGTTTCATAAGAAGGCAGGCAAAAATAAATAAAAATAAAATAAATCCAGGGCTTCCAGTCTGATAAGACATACCTGTGGAGAATCTTTCCAAAGAAATGTAAGCTCTAGCCAGAGAAATTGGCAGTTTCTAGGCTTTTCTCATACTCTCAAGATGGGGAAATCAGTCCTCAGATTTAGAACATTTACCATTTCAAAATGAAATGGTATCTTAAAGAAAAACTTGATTATGTTAACTCTGCGTAGTAAACAGTTTTATTTTACCAAAATGCTTACTAGAGTAGCTCACGAGTTTGATTCAGTTTATTCAGGCGAGATATGCAGATACTGGCATATCAGCAGGAACTTATCTGAACAGCTGCAAACAGGTCTTTAGGGAAGGGTCCTGGAAGCAACTGCAGACCATCTAATATTGACTTTTAATTAGTGTTGGAATCTAATTAAATCTGGCTATGGTAGAGTAGCTATAAGATTTCAAGTAGATAACATTAAGAGAAAAGTTAGAGCAAAGGGATCTAGACAGAGGCAGTGTTAGCTTTAGAGATGCAACCAAAAGACTCTCTAAATTACCAACATATTGCACGGAAGAGAGAAGGAGGGATAACATTCTGAGAAAAAAAGTCTGAGAAAGGTTAGGGAAGACACCCAAACACCAGGAAACACACAACTTACCAACAAGCATAAAACCCACAGAGCAAGAGATAAATAGCGCTAGGCTTCATAAACATTAAGACAATTTGGGGCAAGTACTACGGCTAGGTCCCAGCAGGACCCTTAGAAACTAATAGTTAACTCTCAAAAGATCAGATTTTTTGCTTTTGTCTATTCCCAAGCCAGGAAAACGATAAGAACCAATTACTAGTTCCTGGGAGGAGTGAATATAGCTTTCTTCTCTTGAAAGATAATACCTTGACTTGGGGTTTAGACAAGTGAAGCTCAATAGGTCCAATTACACGGTAAGGTATTTATTAAAAGTGCTTTCAGTTACATTAAAATGACTCTGAAGTCTTTGAAAGAATTAAATAGTAAAAAGTGCTAGTTAAGATACACCATGGTTACTGACACATGACCTGCAGTGCCCTATAAAATCTAAGACCAATGTCATTGGTCAGGAGGCAAGGGTTTTAGTCAGCCTGCTGGTACATTAGCCCTTACTGAAGAGGAAGAACTGCTGGTGGCTCCAGGAGGGATACATGCATGTACCTGCAAGGAAAAAAAGCAACTAGTTACAAGCTAGTTTGCAAGATACTGCCCCAGTCCTATAAAGAATCAAGGGTTCCTATTTGACAAGAATAGATAAACTATACTTTCCATCAGAAGCATCAATGCACCCCTCAAGAGGAGGGCAATTAATTACTGCCATCACCTTGAAATTACAGGAGCTGCTACATGGAACTGGCAGGCTTTTTTTTAAAAGCAGCTCTTAACTGCACATGAGCCTTCCCCATATACTGGGCTAGTCAGAAGAGCAGTGCTTATTTACACCAATCAGAGGGAGATGTAGTCAGTTTTAATCCCTCCCTTAAATTTAAGGCAACGGGTACAAAAAGAAAACATTCTGCATCTTTGGCACTTACTTTGACAGCTTGTATTTCTCCCTGATTGCTTGCTGTTGTTGATGGGGGGCATCCAGGCATGCCTTGTGTAGGTCACTCAAGCAAGGCACTATCTCACTCAGAGAATACCCAGTGAATGCAGCAAGTGTTTCTGGCTGAGCAGTAGAGAAAAATTCTATTTGGTTAGACAAATTTCTTCCAAATTGACAGTAGTAGTCTGTCAAGAAATGTATCAGAATGTTTCATTGCCAAATTACTGCTAAGCAGTGACCAGGGCAGCAGAACCCGCCCCCCCAGTCTCATCCCAGATGCTTCCTCATATCTTCAGCTATTTTAGGCCTTTAGTATGGTTGCTTTAATGCAGATAGGAGCCTTGCAGATGTCTAGTGACCTGCTCTGGACCCCACCCCTAATCATTTCCTATAAAAGGGAGTACTTCAGTATTTAGACAAGTTGTTTACTACTACAATTCTCACTTGGAGAAAAAAAAAAAGTGGATGTGCTGTATTCAGACCATCTTTGGCACCTTGGATCACTTCAAGCAGAAGTGGCATTTTAGGATGTAGTTGTGTTGGGAGTTTCTGACAGAAGTCCAGGCCAGTTTATTCCCTGCTAGCTCTGGGTTAAAGCATGGATTGAATCTACTGGCCAGACATTTGGTTACACAACAAGTTTCTTGTTATTCAGCTATATCAAGGGAACAAGGTACTGCTGCTTCTACTTCTCCTAAAGCTCTGGATAAGAGGAGTAAGAGTGAGACTAGCTAGATGGGACATTCCAACTGAAGTGGAAGAACCCTAATCTCAAGAGGTCTTTAGTTCAATCTACCAAACCTGCTAATCAGGGTAGGTTTCCAAGTCTAGATCTTTAAAACAAAAAAGATGAAATAAAGCTGTTCAACACCCCCAGACTTTATGCTTACCCACAGATGCCTGTTGACAGTATAGTTTGCTAAACAATAAGCTGCTGCAGCCGTTTGTGAGGGAAGGTACTTTAGGAATGGGTCAATTTCCAGGAGACTCAGCTCTGCA
>NW_017729032.1:55759979-55761823 GCF_001723915.1 Gavialis gangeticus | reverse complement strand
TTTAGGAATGGGTCAATTTCCAGGAGACTCAGCTCTGCAACATACTAAATAAAACAGGAAGGCAGTTTCAGATGAGAAGTGCCACTCTGTTCAACATGCTCCGAGAAGTATAAGTTGATTTGTATTTCCTATGTTAGAGCTTTGGAGATGGCAGCAAATCATAATTTCATTAGAAGGATGTATAGTTTTACCTATTTAGAAAGTCAATGTGGAATTCTGCCCTTGAAAGTCAACAGGGGCTTTCCCAATAGGTTTGAATGATATAGAATAGTGGAAAGGAAGCCTGATCAGTCTTGCTAGTGCACAGGACCACACTTCTGGAGACGGGCTCTATTGCCAGCACTGTCACAAGTTTGTATGGCCTGAAGTAAGCTAGTAGACCTACTTCCCATCCCCCATACCCCTATTCTTCGCTAAAGACAGGCTTGCAATCCATCTTGTAGAGTTATTATGTTATTTCTAAGCATAGAACAGCCTAGCTTGCCATCAGTGGTATTCCAGACATCCCAAGTAACCAGTTTTGAATAAATTCCAGAACTATTTTAAACTTAATATTTTGACAAGCAAAAAATTTGTGACTTGCCTTAAGTTTACATTTAGTTTTACCAGATCAAGTCACAACTCTGGCAACAGTTCCCAGCTTGGGTGTTGGTTATGGTTTTGTTTGTTTGTTTTTTGTTGGGGGGGGGGGGGGGAGGAGGGGTTAGACAGGAAGTCACAGGCCTCAGCATTCTCTAATGCCAATAGTTGTCAGCTTTCCTATTCTTGAGCAGCCAATTCAGAATACGAATGTTCCTCCTTTTCTGATCGCTACATCCCACAAGCTCTTAGATCACTACATCCCACATCCCAGAAGCATAATAATACGTACCCTGGCAAAGTTTTCAGTCTTAATACAAACTCCATGTCTCTGTAAATACTGAAGGAGAAATTGGTTTATAGTTGGTACAGTCAAGTCAAAAGCCAGTACTTTGAGAAGTAGGTGTTCCATTCTTAGCAGCTGCCTCTTTGTGTAAGTATCATCTGTTATATATACAAATTCATCTACCTCTGGTGGGTAGATCTCTTCGTATTTCCTGAAAGAGAGTACAAGTAGTATGCTGATGAATCAAAGCCAGAGTTTTAGTCCAGAGGAGCTTTAGTACAAGATAGTGTTCAAATGGAGCATCTAGTCCACCTTCGACCCTTCTGATAGGGTAGACCCTTTAATACACATGAATTTTTACTTGTATTAGCTTTTACTCAAGTGTCTTTAGGCCAGTACTAGGCAAGTTGATAATATCTTGTAAAACAGTGGTTTGCCTCACTCTTGGTTCCCATACAGCCCACAGGATAGTATATTATTAATATTTAGTTATAACTTACTACTGAAGTACTAAAACAAAAATTTTTATTTAAGAAAATCCAAAAGCCTCAGCAATACATTATACTCTAGACAGAATAAAGTGGTTCTTATCCCATGTTTAAAGTGAGACTAGTTACTGTATTAAGGCTGACTATAAAATAGCCAGTCCAGAGCAGAAAGTTGCTCAAATTCTAGCCTAGTAGTTCATATAGTGCCTGTGCTTCAACAAAAAAAACAAAAAAAAAAAAAAAACACCAGCCTATCCAGTTAGATCTGCTGAGATAAATTTAGCTTTCTACCCCATGAATCCACAGAAAGGTAACTCAATACTAAGCTTCTCAGTAGGTTTGAGACTTGACTACAAGACAAATTAAGTTGACCAAAGCTGCCCAGTATTTCAGAGCATGAATTTCAAGTCTCCAGTTGAATAATCATCATCATCACCACCACCACAATAATGATAATAGGAAACATTAGCAAATTGGGGGGGGGGGGGGGG
>NW_017729032.1:55755197-55759868 GCF_001723915.1 Gavialis gangeticus | reverse complement strand
ACACACACACACACACACACACACACACTTACGCTGCCAGAAGAACTGCTGCTGTTCCTACAAGCTGCAGCTTTCCTCTAAGGACAGACATGCAAGAAAGAAACCTGTCCAGAAAGTTTACAGCCAAATACAGTGTTTCAGTACGAAGTTTGTACTCTTCCCCAACTTCTACCAGCCAGTCGACCAAAATTGCACGCATCCCTGCTGTGATATCTGGTTGCTTCCTCATATAGCATGGTTTAGGTCTGTATCTTACCTGTTAGGATAGATTTAACACTTAAGTTAGGACCTCCACTACAATAATATTGTAAATTTTCAGCTAGTATGGCTAACAATTTATAGTGTTTTATACACCAATGTGATACACTAGAAGTGAAAAAATTCAAGATCCTCTCCATTACTACCAACAGCATTAAAGGCACAGATACCAGTATACAGATGAATTAGGTATAGTTGTGTGATTAGTCTGTCTGCTTTGTATTGCCCATCTTCCTCCAACCCCCATGCAAAAGCTAGGAGTTGTATAAACAAAAAAAAACAAACAAAAAAAAACAAAAAAAACTTAGGCTTGGAACAGACTAAAGGACCTACTCCAGACATTTGTCATATACTCCCCTTCACAAACTGATTAAGGTCCAGCTCTAGATTAGTTGAGTCCATTGAAAGACTGTCCAGAAACTCAGTTTTCATGGTCATCTGTGAAAAGGGCACAATATTTTGTTGCCTATTTCTTGGGGCTTAAACGCACTCTCTGATGCTTCAGCTTTGTTTTTGCTGAATTTCAAATGGTTCTCTTCTCACTGTGTCAGATCTCCTCATCCAATAAGGCTAGGGTACACCAAATAAGAAGAAATTCTCATGAAGAGATGCTTTCGCCATAGCTGTGCTGTATCCCAAAAGGGTCTTCTCTCACTGCCTTTTGCTCAGCTCTTGTGAGGCCAGCAATAAAATGAGCTTAATTAAAGTTTTGCAGAAAACATTGACAGCAGATAAAGTAGCTAAAGGCTGTCTTATGTAACACGGTTGGCATGACATGAGAGCCAAAGACACCCAAATATTCTAGGTTTGTTAAACTACTCACTTCAGCTTCTCTGAGGTACTGATGAATATCTTCTGCATATTCTCCAACATTCATTACATCCGTGTTGTTATCCACCTGATCTTCATGTTGTGACTGGAATGAAGTATCCAGCTGATCTTCAGACTGATTCTGGAATGATGTATCCAGCACCATGGGAGAACCTGCATAGTCAGGACATCGCATAAATGTCTTGCTAGATTATTTGGCTTAGTTGTTATTCCTTTCAATTTCACAAACACTTTGGGTAGTTATGCAAGAGATTTGAGCAAAGGAAGCCAATTGCTTCACATTACAGATCAATGTCATATGCAAGGTTTATGCAATGACCAGTTACCTGTGCTCAAATTCACTAGCAGATGAATACTGGATTTCACTGTATTAGAAGCCACTTCACACAGACTAGGTTCCACTTCTTCTACAACTGTGCACTTGTATCTTTCTTTCTGCTCTGGTTCATCTATGTAAATAGCAAACCCTTGCTTTGATGTTGCATTAACCATGCAGCTCGGTCGTGTGTTTTTTCCAGCTGCAGGGAAGGCATTTTCGGAGCCCAAGAAGTGTCTGATAATGGTAGTGCCCTGAAACAGAGTAGAGAGTAATCCTGTAGGGAGAGAATTGGTGGGAACAGAACAATTCCCATTTTAAGAGAAAGCTTCCCACTTTATACAGCACTGCAGGTTACCAACTAGAGAAAACTAATAATTTGCATCAAAAAGCTAGAAGTTAGTTGAGAAGAAAGCCTGCAGTTAACAACTGGTATAAGTTCTACTTATTGCCTTCTTGCTGTAAGCAGCATCTTTTATGCCATATGGCATATTAACTGTATACCAGGTTTGGTCTTTGGCACAAGTGCTATAGGGGATTATTAGATGTCAGCAAGAGGACCAGCCTCAGAGAGTTACTGAAGTTTCATACTATATTTCAAGTTAGTTAGTTAAGAGATACTAATTGTAAAGTGAAGCCCAGGCCTCCTGAAAGCACTAAACGAAGATAACAAGGTACTTTAGGTATTTGTCAGTTTTACCAATAAGCTTACTGTTTTGTTTTGTTTTGTTTTTTTGGGGTTTTTTTGTTTGTTTGTTTGGGGGGGGGGGTAAAGCAGTTTGCATGTATAAGATAACAATATGCTGCAGATTACAAGCGGTTAACTCTGTTTTGTTCCTCTGACCCCCTTCCCCTCAAATAGGCTACTTTAGTTTAACCCACAACTGTACATGAACAGGCATATCAGGTTTGCAGCTATGGATAGGATAAAGACAGACTAGTGGACTATACCAACAAGAACTTCACAGACTCAAGCAAGTGATGCTGAAAGCCTACTAGGCTTCAGTGGTTTCTCCATACTTCTGGAAACAAGGATCTTTTTGTTTAGGAACAGGCTTGAAGGGCACAGAGCATGGCTTTTACCATGCAATGCAAGGTGAAACCTAAAAGGTGGTAGCCAGTGGAAGTAAGAGTCATGTACTGTTTTGTCAGTCAGGTGGCTATCAGACACCCTAAAGGAATAGCAACCGTATTACGGGAAAAAGTGCATTTCTAGCCGATTTTTGCAGTGCAGTACTAGAGTCACATTAACTTGTATTACAAGCTTTAGGTTTCAGGACCAGCTGATGTGCCAGAGGTAATATGATCAGCAAGGGAAGAGGGGCCAAGGCAAAAATAAAGGCTCCCCCAGGAGCCGTTCTAGCTCCCTGAACATCATGCGAATCCTGTAGCCAGCCACACAACCGTGGAGGCACAGAGCAGTAGTTGGCAGTTGAGCAGCATCTGCATTTCCACCAAACACCACATTCTAGCATCTAAAACAGCTGCTTAACAGTCCCTTCAGTGACCTTCCCCATCAGGAAAAAGATTGGGCAGGTTAAGTAGAGCATCACTATATTGAGTGCTTACCAGCAGTGCCCCTTCCCTCCTCTTTCCCACCATGAGAAGTCCTACTTACTGGGTAGTAACTGAAGCACTGCCCTTCAAATACCCCCCACCCCTCATGGCCACTTGCTATGTAGCATGGATAGGAAACAGGTCATGTATTAGCCAAGTCAGTCCCAATACTGCCAATTCCAAATATTCCTTTAGAGTAGAGACTGGCTCATGACTGAAGACTCCACAGCAAGTAGTTTACACCCTTAGGTTATGTCAAGGCCACATTTAACGCTTCTTCCCTTTCCCCACCCCTATGAGCTAGAAGCTTATCTGAAAGCCAGGCTTTGCAAAATTACATGTTTCCAAGCTGTGGGTTTAAAAAGGAAGTGCCCTATATTATTGTTTGGGAGGGTTGTTACCTTGTGACCCTTTTGAGTGGAGACAAGAGTCAGAAGCCACTTTAGCTAGAGGGAGGGAGAATCATTAGGCCAGGTACCTAGGACTTTAGATATATAAAAACCTGCCTTGTTGGGATGCAACTTTGAGAAGTTTGGGTACCACAGACAGAGGGGATACCTGTGTATCAATATCACAGCAACATGCTTCAGTTTTACAGGTTTGTCTGCAGAAACAGGGTGAGGTTTTATTGGTTTCATTTTTTTTAAAAAAAACTTCAAGTTTAGAGCTCATCAACAGAACAGAAGTTACCCATCAGAAGTGTCATGCACAAAGAGAAACAAGCCTTCCCAGAAGCAGCCCAACTCCAGCACAGAAGTCTTGACAACTGGCTTACCCTGCACCATCCCAGCTGAGCTACCTGCACCATCCCTGCTCACGCTGTCTCTGCACCAGCACCCAAGAAGTTTGTCAGACCAGGTCTCACCCTAGTGCAGGCAGCAGCTCTCCAAGAGTTACCTGGCCACAGGCTCGAAGGCACTGTCCATTCTCGGTCAGCAACCCAAGCACGGCCCTCTGCAGGGCAGGCTGGCTGGAAGGAACCGCAGCCTGGTGGGGCTCCTGGTTCCCCGCTTGGGAGACCCCACCCTTGTCCTCGCTGCGCCGCATGGCCTCCAAGTCAGTAGCAGAGAGCTGGAGAGAGAGAGAGAGAGAGAGAGAACACGAGAGTGTGCACAAAAGAAAGAGAAAAGCAAGTTAGTTGTTCCTCCAAGACTCATCATCTCCCTGGTTTCTCTCCCACCTGCTTCTCTCTCTCACACACTCACACTCACACACCTGGTGCCTCCTGGATCTGCAGCCGGGGGGGGGGGGGCCCCCACAGAAGCCACCAATGGCAGCAGCCCTGTCAAGACAGCACCCGCCCATCCAACAGCATCAGTATTGGTCATCAGGGGAGGGCACATGCACCCCTACCAGTCACCTATGCATGCACACACAACTGTAGTGGAGGCAGCAGCCTTCCTCCAGACTCCTTCTACTGCACCCAACCAAACAGACTACAGCTTGCACCTTGATCTCCAGCAGCTGGGATTAGTAGGGGAAGATGAACACCTGGGATCTGAGCCTGATCCGTGTAGGCTCAGGGCAAGGGCAAGGGCGCGTACCCCGCGTTACCTGCGCCCCCACCTCCAGGCCCGGCCCAGCCTATATAGCCGGGGCCAATGAGCGCGCGGGGGCGGCGCGGGACTGGGCCGATGCTCCGTTGGTCCCGGCCAGTTGGAACCGCGGCCCGGGCCGCTCCCGCCGCCGCGCCCTGGCAACCGCGGGGC
>NW_017729032.1:55744930-55754676 GCF_001723915.1 Gavialis gangeticus | reverse complement strand
CGCACGCACACCCCCCCCCCCGCGGGCACGCGCCGATTGCACACACCTTACACACTGCTAATGCACACATACCTCTTACGTAGGTGCGGACGCACTGACTACACACACATACGGATCACACACACTAGTTGCATAGGCGTGGACGCACTGGTTAGGTTACACACACACTGATAACACACAGGCGCGCTGATTGTACCCCTCCACCCCGATTATACACACGTGTGCACAAATCAAGTACACGGGGGTGGGTGCACTGATTACACACGCACACGGATTACACCCCCCCAGTTACACAGGTGTGGACACGCTGGTTAGATTTCACACACACGCACTGATAACACACTCACACCGGTGCATCGATTGCACAATTATACACACGTACACACACACCTGTTACACAGGGGTGGACACACTGATTACATACACACATGCGGGTTTTACACACACACACCAGTTACACAGGCGTGGACACTGGCTAGATTACACACACTGATAACACACTCGCAGGCATACTGATTGCACACCTCCCCCCGATTATACACATGTATGCACACACCGGTTACACAGGGGTGGACACATTGATGACACGTACAGATTATGCACAGACACACTGATTACACACCGGGGCATACAGACACTGATTACAAGTACATACACACTGATTAAATGCATGCACGCTGATTATGTGTGTTCACACACTAATTCCACACACACTGATTCCACACACATACACAGGGTCCTGTGTACACACAGTGCCCTCAGGATCCTGCCCCAGCCACCCCCTGGGAGCCCCCTGTCCAAGGGCGGGGGCTTTGCTTTCCCTTCAGCTGTGTATCCTTTATCTCCTTCCTAACCATCAGTGCAGAGAAGCAGCTCTCTGATTTCCAGTCACCTGCAGCCATCTGTAGCTGTGTGAGCCATTGGGGAGTGAAAGCAAACCCTGGGACAGTTCCTAATGAAGCCTGGAATAGCTGCAAGTAATTGCAGTGTAACACAAGGCCCTTTTGGCTGCCTTTTGCCGCAGAGCTTCTAGAAGCAACTGTAATGAAAGGTCCTGTGGTGCTCATTCTTTGCAATGACACTCTCTCATGATGCACAAATGCAAGGTCTGTCTCTCAGGCAGGGGAAGTGAACGCTCTGGGGTCCAGTCTTTATCTCAAACCCACGCATCTCTAAAGGACACAAAAATAATAAACTGGGGCGTAGGAAGCCCCTAGTCATACAACTAAACTAATCACTTCTGGCACAGAAAATCTACATGCCAGCATATCCCAGAGCCTGAGCACTGGAACCTCCTAAATCTCAACAAATGTTGCCCCTAAACCCCCAACCTTATAGCGTTTCAAGAACAAATAAAAGTCTGTTTCACTGCACTAAAAAAAGTCCTTGAACCTTTGCATCTTAGTATGTGATGGCTGCAAAAAGCAGGATCTAGAATATGGATCCTTACATTCATTCAGGCCCCAATCCATATTCTGTGGCTTAAACTGAAAACAAAGGCAGTGCAGCAACAGAAAAAAATCAGCTAAAAACAATGGACCTGGATGCACCCTCATGGATCAGTGCTGCAAAAAATTGGTTCCAGGATTGAATCCAGTTGGAGCTTTGCAATTTTGGGGGGGCCCAAATTATAGTTTGTATAATTTAAATAGAAAACAAGCATCATTTCTCCTATATTAATGAAATAAAATTCAGACTTGGATGCTTGCTGGCCTGATGCCACTAGAAAAGCATAGATCTGGTTCTAGGATCCTGTTTCACACTGCCAATTTTTAACCTCAGCCCTCCATCCTCATCAAAGTAGAATTGTCTGAATAGAGAAAAAGGTTGCATCAATATAGCAAAATGTAGCTATGCAATATGTATCCCACACGTTGTGTTTCAGTGAAACCATAATAGCCTATATCTGACATCACTTTGTCTAGATACTGTACCTCCAGATTTCATATTACGTATTTATATTTTGCAATGGAACTGGTCCAGTGGTTGTGCAATTTAGCTTGAACACTTGATGGGTTAGCACTTTATGGAGCTAATCAAGACAATGTAAAGGAATTATATACTGTAATTCCATTAATTGTAAATAATTTCTAATGTTATACATGTCTAAAAATCCGTTAGGCTGAAAAAATCTAAGCACATTACCTACAGATTTATCCAATGCGCAAGCATAGCTGTACTTGTTATCTGTCCAGAAGATAAAATTTGGGATGATGGTGATAATACAGGTTAGATTTGCTGGACCTAGATCTGCAATTGGATTTTTCAAGTGTTTGCATGCTAGGAGTGATGAGGGGCCAGATTTTTATTGTAGGAGTGACTATACAGGCAGCCCTTGGACTTATGACACAATTGGTTCCTGAAAACTGCATCTTAAGTCAAAATGTTGCAACTTGGAACTGATTTTCCCATAGGAAACAATGTTATAAATGGGGGATTGGTTCCTGAACCAAGGCCCAATACCCTATTTTCACCAAAAATAACCCATAATTTTGTACTCAACCAATTATAGATGAGTAATATAGGTACATTAACGTATTTATATTGTAATAAGCAATCACATTGATTTGGAAGGACTTCTTTGAGGTGACTTTGCTGGACTTTTTGAAGGGCTCTTGGCTGGAGTCTTCTCAGGAGTCTTGGCTGCTTTCTTAAAGAAAGTGTCCAAGGAAGCTTGGATAGATGTTTTCCAGGGAGATAGGTGATGCAGAGAACGTGTTCACTGGCATGGCATTATATCGGATCAAGCATTGTAAAGTCTAAACTGACGTCAAAAAGTTGAAGCAGTGTCAATTTCTAAGCGTTGTAAGTGTGAAACATGACTGGAAATGTTGTAAGTCAAGGACTGCCTGTACTTGATCTGTATTTATGCAGTAAAACTGAGTGCTTTGTAGCCAAAAATGGCCAAATCCAACAGGACCCAGGTGCAAGGTACATGTTCCTGAGCTGTTTTTGCACTGATGTGTATTAGAGCCAGAATTTTTCTAAAGGATAATGTGCTTTTTTGACTATACAATTTGGGGCTTAGGGCAGGATTCACCAGGCTAAGAATGCTGACTATCTTTGTAGTGCTATTGAATAGGGATATACCAGGATATGAATTTTTGAGTGAGAGTAGAGCATCTATCTTTCCCTGCTGAGCTGGTACCATTTTGAGGTTTGGGATTTTAGATGCATATGTTGGCCGTTACAACAGAGTCTGGATTTAGCAGTTCATTAGGAACTCTTACATCTTCTTCTTGATTTAGGCAATAGAATTTGAGAGGCTGTAGTTAAAAATTGGCAGGCTTCCATTGCCAAATATGTGTTTTCTAGTGCTATAGGACTGGTATCCAAAAGAGGGTCCAGGACTCCCCCCCCCACATCCCCACACACACCCCCCAGTGAAACAGAAGCAGCCCTACATGTTTATGTAACTTGGAGCGTGAAGCCAAAAATCATTACACTGACTGCAGTGAGGTGCCAGATGCAGAATTTTGCAGTGTTCGTGTGTCTGAATGCATCAGGATCCAGTATTTTGGAGAAATGGGCAGATAAAAGTAGCTGTACTCATTCTTCTATATGCAGTATGGAATATAGGAAAAAGGCAAATGTTAGCTAGATTTGCTACATCCCATTGTTTGGGGGATTCTTGGGTTTTTGCATAACTGGGGTCTGGAATCCTTTTGTGCAGTACAAGCTACAAAACTTGTTCTCTGTTTGGTGGCATTGGTTTGGGGGCTTGGGTCAACATTTGGGTGGATCCACCAGGCTTCTAGTGCCAGACTTGGGTTCTTTGCAGTGCATATACTCTAGAATGCAAAAGGGTCTTAATTTTATGTTGGTGCAGTTAGAGTAGCTAGACATCTAAATTGTCATGATATTTGGGAGCTTGGAGTTACAGATCAGCAGATCCAGGTAAATTTAGCTTTTGCTTTTCCAAAAAATGGCATAATAACATTTAAAATGTGAATGCCACCAACAGAGAATTCCTGGTATGTCTCACAAATAGAAAACATGATGTTAGTATCTGACATCATCAGTGTGCAGTTTTTCTTTCAGTCAGAATGGATCCTTGGAGCTCTGTGTTCTTTAGAGAAGTTAGATGGTTAGGAAAATAATATGCGGGAACTGTAATGACCAGAGGAAATGATCACGTGAAGGTTACCAATGCTGCAGGATAGGGCTAGAAATTTATGATGTACAGTCCTCTCTTTTTTTGGTTGATGTGATCAGGAACCCCTATTTTAATATATTTTGTGCAGACTTTCATGACACGCAAGATCCCATCTTGTGTCGATTTCTTAAACGTTTCAATGCAAAAAATTTCAATCCTTGGGAAAATTCAAACTGAGACACTAATTGTGCAAACATTAAATGTGTGCAGACTTACATAGAAAGGAATTATTTTGACTTTACTGGAACTAGTTGTAATTGTAAAGTCAAGCATATGCTTAAGTGCTTACAGAATAGGCTACAAGCAGCCTAACACTGTGTGGTTGTAACTATGCTGCTTCTGGTTGAAAAAGTACCATGTGTGAAGCAGCACGATGCCTGTCCTCAAGATGGTTAAGTTTATTTTGTGGACATAACCTTAGACACTTTTGAAAACTTGACTACAAAACGTAGTTGTCTTTGAAATTTTCAAACATTTTTATTTGAAGGAAAAATTCTTTGGAGATCCAGATTTAAAAAAAAACCGCTTTGATACAAATATTTTACTCTGATATATGAAACTTAGGCAAGCACTGTTTATAGGAATGGGTAATAGTGTTTGAATAAAATATCTGTAGATTGCAGAAATGAGCTTTTCATTGCTCTGCAAAACCTAATTGCTGAACAACTCACTGTCTCCTTTGACATCTGTCAGCTTTGCAGGAATGGGTGTGTGTTGATAGTTATGGTTTAAAACATAACCCCTATTAACTGAAATAGTACATACATATCACTCATATCTCTATCTCCCTCTGTAAGTAAAACTATCATTTAGCAATATTTACTTTTTTACCGATTTATTTTACCTATTTTAGCTACTTATTTTACCTTATCTTTACATTTAGCTATCCTTTATATATAAATCTTAATTACATATATACCACTTAGACATAAGTGAAAAAAATCTCAATCACATCACAAAATGTATGTATTTTTCCATACAAGCAGTGTATGGATTTCATTTATAGTGATATAATATATTAATATATCTGAAAAATCCCTCAAGTAGTTACTAATCAGATTATCTAAACTTCAGTGTGAACTCCATGGGGGCTCCTGTCTAATTGCTGCCGTATGCTGCTCCATTGTGATTGCTAGTGCGGCTCAGTAATGACAGCAAAGCTGGACTCAGCTAAGCTGCCTCCCCAGTGGCCCAAAAACAGAAAGTCATTAAAGAGGCAGAAGGCTCTGACCTTGCCTGGATCTCTTCTTAGTTCTTTCTGCTTCAGGCTCACTACTATTATAGTTGATCTGAGGCCCTGGTCTACTCCCATTAGAGTGAGCGTGAGTTTTGCCATTCATTTACATGGGAGTAGTCTAGGGCTTCTGCTTCACTCAGTAAGAACCAACATCATCCCTTAGTTTATAAAATAAAGCCAAGCTAATGCAGTGACTTCTAAACACACTTGATTTTTGGGTCATAGCTTAGTGCTTGTTCATGAAAGGTCCAAAATCCTAAGGTGAAATCCTGGTCTCATTGACATCACTGGCAAAATTCCTATGGACTTCATTGAGGCCATAATTTCTTTCCTGAGGGTCTGAACTTATTCCAGCCAGTAGGTACCAAATTAAAGTTAGGTGTCTAAGTGTAAACTTATTCCACCCTGTTCAAGTCCCTGAAACCCAATAATATCCCTACTTTTGTAACAGACCATTGCCTTAATCTTAAGGCAAAGTCACAAAAAGCAGCAAGCAGAAGAAGAACCCATCTACCTTCCATATTAATTGTTTTCCAGGGACATGAGAATGGGGGAATAGGATCACACATATGCACCTAAACCCACTTAGGCACCTAGGTAGAACAGGAGCTGGCCTTTACTGTATTCAGTACCTAAGATTACCTAATATCATGTGGCCTCTTGCCCTTCCTGAAGCAGAAGAGTGGGAATGCACTCCTCAATTTTGATTCCTTGCTTGGCTCTGCCACAGCTTCCAGGCCCTTATTTCTTATATCACAGAAATTTCTCCACTGTTTTTTATCCAATGTAGTGGCTCAGTGCCTAGCTAATGTGTGACCTGTGGCTTAGTGATTAAACCACTGTGGTCTAGGCAACCACTGCTTTATGTTGTTCCCATTTATGCGCTGTTGCACAAGAGGAGAGGATCTCAGACTTCATTGCTGTCCTTTCTTTAAACCTTAACAAGCTTTGTTGAATTATAAGTCTTCTGATTGTGTGTATCAGTTCAGTCCATGTTTTAAAGAACATTCATCTTAAAAAAAACATTATTTATGTTCAGAACAGCACAAGAAATATCTTCACAAACCCTTGAAACCATCTTATGTAATTCTGAAACTACTGCTCAATTTACCTAGTTCGATAACAGTAACATGTTCTTAAGGAACTTCTCAAAATTGGGAAATCAAAAGGCCTATTCCTACATTGTCTTATATGAACACCAGACAGGTCACCCATTGGGTATCACCTCAACAGAAGCACGGATCAAGCTGAACAGACCGAGATCTGGATATGGACTCTTCAAAACAGCACTTCACAAAATGAACACATTGGACAGCCCCCTGTGTGAATGCAGTGTCCAACAAACAACACAGCAGTTAATTGAAAGCTGCAATCTTTACAAATGCCCAGACAAAGTAGATGTCATCCACACATTGAACGATAATGTGGCTCATAGATTTGAAAGTTGATATCTGATGCCATATGAAAGAAAAGAAAATGAAAGGAACTTCTGGTTTCAGGGCCTAGAACTGGATGCTTTGTTTGTCAGTTAAGCACATGTATAAACACGTTAAGCTGAAGAGTGATGCTTTCTTTAATTGGGACCCTAATTTATAGATCCTAAATTCACAACATCTGTTACTCAACTGTTTTTTAACAGCTGCTGTTACATTCCACTCAGAGGTCACAAAGGAATTCATGTTTCAACTTGATAGCCCTATAGAAACTGCCTCTTGGGCTTGATGTCTATGTTATGAGTCACAGGCAAGCTTTTCTCTTTGTGAGAAGCACCTTGACATTTATTTATTGTCATCATCATCAGTGCTGCTTGTCCTATCGAGAAATTAGCACGGGACTTGTAAAGAAATGAGGCAGAGCATTTTTTGCCACTGGAAATAATATCATTTTATGGGAGTGGAGTATTTTGTTAAATATTCATCTAAAATTTTGACAAAAATCTCACAAGGACATTCCTGACCATTGTTGTTTTGAAAATATAAAGTGCAATTGATCTGACATCTACAGTATTTTGTGGGAAACAAAAAACAAATGCTGCTCACAAAGACCCCAACTAAAGAAAATACTTAAGCATGGGTGTGCACTTGAGAACATGAATAACATTATTGACTTCATTAGGATTACTCAGAGGATAACAGTTATGCATATGCTGAAGTGCTTTGTTGAAGCAAGGCCAAAGCCTGTGAGCAGAGCTGATGAATATTTGAGCTGATTTTTTAAATATGGCTTATCAATTCCTGCAGTGCCCTACCTCACCTGCAGCTTCCTGCACTGCACAGGGGCAGTGGGTAAGAGAGTGCCCATTCACCTGCTTATGTGGTGCAAGGGGGTGGGAAGCATCCACTCACATGCAGACATGGCTTACAGCCTAGGGGGTCTGTGGCCCTCACCCATGCAGCCCCTGTAGCATGCAGCTCCAGCTGGTAAGACCTGTGGAGTGTGTTGTCCCCAGTGCTGGGTGAGCTGGGACATGTGTGTGGTGTGATGCTGTTCCAGCTATTCCAGAATCTGTGCCACAAACAGCATAAGGCACAGATGAACTGGAGAAGCTGCTGGATCAGCTTGATGAGATCTTTCTGAAGCTCCTCGCTGTCAGCTTGAGATTTGACTACCTGGAATAACTGAGTATCATCTGCAAACTTGGAGATTTCACTGTGTACCCCCATTTCCAGATCATTAATGAAAATGTTAAACAAACCAGGCCTGGCACAGATCTCTGTGGGACCACATCTTTGACTGCCCTCCATTCTGAATAGTGGCCATGTAGGGCTACTCTTGGCTTCCTACCTTTTAACCAGCTCCCAGGCCACAAAAATACCTTCCCTCCATGGCAAAAGAAAGAGCAAGAAAGGAGACATCCCAAAATCCCAAAACCGAAACGTTGGTTTTGCAATTTGTTTAAAATCATTTTTTAACTGAAATACATTTTTGTTACTAAAAACATTATATACATTTTTAAATGGTTTTCAGGTTTGTTTTTCCCTCAAAATATCAAATATTTTTCAGAATTTCCCATGAAAAGTTATTGGAATCTTTTGACCAACTCTACATGCAAGATGCTGTATCACCTTCACTTTGTGATGGGTACACATGTGCTGGCAAAGGTGTCATGCTCAAAGGTTTACCCTTTCTCGTATCCCATATGTCAACAGGGGGTCTTTAAACTACCTCTCTGGACATGTGACACTGATACCTGGCAAAAGGAAATGCAGTGCAGTCCATGATTGTGTAGATCCAATGGCCCCTAAAGTGTACCCAAATACAAGTTGGCTGGTTCACTTCCCACTGAAGTACACTGAAAGCGTCCCACTGGATGTTGGACTCTCACTTCAATTTAAACAGCATTGGATTGTATTTCGAGAGCAAAGTAGCTGTAGTCCATTGGCTATGAAAGAACTATGCTGGCATCTTGGCCTCGGGATGCAAACATGATTATTTACCCCCGCAATAGAAGGTGTCTTGTGTAGTCCACAAACAGGAGTGACTTAATAAACAAGATTTTTTTAAAGGAAAAATAATGGAAAATTGCAGGCATATTCCTGTTTGTAAAAATGTGGTTTTTGTCACAACTACCTTAAAAAGGTTAAGAACAGTCAAGTACATGGAAATAGTAAAATTAAGTAACTAAATAATGTTGTTATCTGAATGGTTTTCTAGAAAAAATCTTTGCCTTTTACTCATGTTTATGCATCTTAATTGAAATCATTGTTTTGTTTCCCCATACTATTATTTGAATTGGCCCCAGGTATCAATCTAATTTCACAGATCAGTTTATTTGTCTGTTTAACCCTTTCTATATTTTAACTGATAACAATAAAAGGTCTTTAATCAGCCTTGTTTATCAGTCATTCCTAAGTCATCAAAAACATGTAAGCAAGCTTCTATAGAACATTTGTAACTGCAAGTGTGTACCTTTCATGAAAACATAGTACAGAGCTGGAAAAATAACTTTATAGATAGAAAAAAATGAAAATATTATAGAATCAAATATATTAGAATCAAAAGAAATTCTAATGGGAACTAGCTCAGGGTTGGGCAATTATTTCAGCTGGCAAGCCACTTAATGAGTTTTGGTGAGCCGTCAAGGGCCGCACACACAAAGCCTTTCAGAAGTTATCATTTTAACACTCATAGATAAAAAAAAAAATCAATTACTCAAAATTAAACATCTACTATAACATATTTTAATTTTATTTCAAAAAATATTTTTATCCTGATTTTTTTTGTTGAGTAGTATGAATAGAGGCAATTGCATTATAGCTTAAAGGAGAGAGGGGGTGTGTGAGCGGGTCTGGAGGGGTGGGTGTGTAGGGGGTATGTGGGGTGTGTCTGTGTGGGGCTGCCTGTGCTCTAGGT
>NW_017729032.1:55734024-55744667 GCF_001723915.1 Gavialis gangeticus | reverse complement strand
AAGTGCGGTCCACCCCTCTATCCAGCCAACGGCTCCCCATCGGCGTTCTGCATGGGGCTGAGCCCCACCCACTCCCTGAGGCAGCCCATGCCATGCTTCCTCCCTTGCCCACCGATGGCCCTGGCCCTGACCAGTACACACAGATTCCAGCAGGGCTCCTACCTGTGCGGCTGCAGCCACCCAGGTATTGCTTGGCTTTCCCTGCCTCCAGTGGCTCCTCCTCTTCCTCCTACCCCTGCTGTACTGCTGCAGAGGCAGGAGGCAATCAATTGGTGGGCCAGGTCCAAACCACTGGCCATATTTGGCCACCTTTGAACTAGGTGGATATGGCAAAAATTGTTAATAACAATAAAGAAAGGGCAGAATTGGTCCATAATATTTTTTCAGTATATTTGGAAAGAAGGTGCATAATGCAGTGATTCTCAACAAGGCTGCCATGAGATTGTTTTCAGGGTGATATACAATATTAGTACTGCTATGGGTTAATACACCTACATATGGTTCAAAGATAAACCAAGAAAGTTCAAAAAGGAGTCCATAGTGTCAAAAGCATTCTGACCTGTTCTGGTCTTTCTGAATTCTTTGCAGCATAGGGATAGCTCTATTGTTTTCTCATAGTCAAACAATGAGGGAAAGCTAAGAGATGACATTTTCCAAGGGTGTCTTGAGTCTAATGATAGGTGCCTTGTGGCTAAAAAAGTTGAGAACTGCTAATATAATGTATTCATGTCAAATTAATATGATGAGGTACTTTCCAGACCAATACAGCCAGTTCCAAAAGGGGAATTAGGTGTCAGTATTCCCACACCTAACATTTAGGAACTGGACTTCTGGAGTGGAATCCACAAATCCAGATTAGGCACCTAAAGTCTCTATCCTTTAAATATAGTCAGTGAAGGTTTACCTATACCACATCTCTGGTGCTGCCAGAGACATCCATTTTTTAACATTTCCTACCCACTCATTCCTGCTCACCTGCACGAACCAGGGGACGCTCCACACAGTTACGCTCAAGATCTCTGTCTCTGGTGTGTTAAGAGTAGACAGTGCCTTCAGCCTAGCCTTTATCTTGGTACTTAGGCCACTTTCTTGGCAGGGATGAGATGTAGGTTTGAGACCAAGGAAGGTTATAACCCAGGTTTCCCATTTCCTAGGCAAGTGGTCTAACCATTAAAACAACTTGCAACCCACAGACTGCATCAGGTTTCAGGAGTTAACTCATCACTTGCAGTCTCTTGCCTGTCCATCACTCTCGCCACCACATCTGCTGCTGCTGCAGGAGTCTTCATGCTTCTTCTTCCTCCTCTAGCTTCTGCTTCCTACTCTTGCCCAGCAGCCTTCAGGGATGTGCGGTCTATGCATCCTATGCAGCCCACACAGGAGGAAAGCCCGGGGAGTCTTTGCAGTCATGCAGCACAGGGAAAAGGAATGGGCATGCATACTGTGTAGCCTGGGGGTGCAGCACAGTTTTGTCAAACCAGGCCCCCAGCCACTCAGAGGTTGGACAGTCTAACACTAGGATATTATGCAAGACAATGGATATCATCACTATCATCATCCATTCAAGGAGTTGTGGGTACTCCATTCCACATTGTGAGGGTGTGTAACACTTGGCCTCAGCACCTATGTCAGATTAGACCTCTCAGGAGATTTCGATACAGGGACACAGTTTGAGAATCCCAGGTGGCTTTAACAAATGCCTAGTTTAAACATTTGGCTCTGCTATGATGGCAGCAATTCTAGGCATGTACAGTGGGCTTCCTCTGTGCTGGCAAGTAAAAATGGCATGATTGGGATCTGAGCCTTGTCCCTAAAATCACATGTCCTAACATGTATGTGTGGGAAATCAGTTGTTGAGATCAGTGATCAGGTCCCATTGTGTCATTAAATGAACATCTGCCACAGCCTAAATCACAAAAGGCAGTAAGGAGAAGGAGGATCCACCCAACCAACTTTTGCAATAACATTTTTGGGGGCCTCTAGCAGGATGGACTAGGAGTACACTGAGGTGCCTAGCAAAGGGAATTGGATATGGCTCAACTTACAAAAAAAAAATATTGAGAGGCATCTTGCTGACAGTGTGTATAAATTGCTATAGGGAGAAAATACCTGGTTCAAAAGGAGTCTAGAAAATGAATTGGGAGAAATTCAAATTAGAAATTAGGCATGAATTTTAGGTGAGGCCAGTTAACCATTAGAACAAACAATCAAGGAAAATGGCATGGTATCCATGTCCTGATATCTTTAAAATCAAGGCTGCATGGCTTTATAGAAGACACACATTATCCAAATGCAAGTTACTGGGCTCAAAGGCGTTCCTGTGACATACTGAAAGTCAGATTATGCAACCTAATGGTCCCTTTGGCCTAAAATGTCTTCAACTGCTATCTGAAAATTTACAGAATAATTACTGCCAATATGTGCCCCTCAGGATATAGCCGATCTCCTAGAGGCTCCTCATGCTTTCACCCTCTCTCCTTCATGTTTCCTTTCCCTTTTTCCCATTCTACGTGATAATTCTTCCCCTCAGACTTAGCTCAAGACAAATGCATCACTCTGCCCTTCCCTCCCAACACAAAGAGCCAACAGCTGCCTCCAGTGTTCCACCTACTTTCATATCCTACCCTTCCTCTTTCATCTTCATCCTCTGCCTCCTGTCCTGGAACCCAAGTGGCTTGTTCTCAGATACCAAGAGGAGGCAGTGGTTTTTCCCAAAACCAGAGAAAAATATTTCCCTGCTTTTGATACTGCACCAGAAATGGATTAGAGAGACAGGAGCCACAGCCATATCAGAAGAGTCTCCCTTTGATTGGCAGTCTAAGCCTTTCTGTACCCATGTGATCTCAACAATCATTACTGCTTGTCTCAAGCTTTCAGTTCAGCACTGTGACATTTGTAAAATAATCTGCAATAAATGTTAATTCCTCACCCAATAAAAAGTATTCTCTGAGACATTCTCTGGGGCTTGATTTTGCAATTACATTTTCCTTTTCATGCTTAACACACACATATTATTTTTTAAAATATATTTGTCTAGCAAAGAAGGTGAAGCATAAAGCTTTCCGCCTCCAAGTTCCTGGTTCAGATCTGCCCTGTGCCAGTAGCACACACAAGACACAGTTCTGGTGGCCTCATTCTAGTGTATACTGGGGATCACATCACACTTGGCACATTTGTGAGTAGGCCCAGAATGCCAAGGGCAGTTTCCCTACATTGCCCAGGAGTTTCATTCTCACCTTTCCTACAGGCACACAGCTTGTCACCCAGTGCTGTAATTACAAACCAAAACAATAACTGATTCTTTCCCTTCTTCGAGAGCTTCCTCCCTGTCCATATCAATTCGGTATCTGTTTAGAAGGTGGTAGGTGTTTAGAAGGTGAACAGTGACTCATAGCACTGGCTGCACTGGGTTGGGTGCCAACAGGTATTGGGCAAAGTTCTCTGCCCAGCTCTGAGCAAACCTGAATCTCAATATGCTCCTCTCACTACTGGGTCTCTCCAGTGTACCAACTTTCAGCCACTTTTTTATCTCACTTGCCTCAGCAGTTTCTGTCACTAAGAAACATTGGGAACAGCTACAAAAAATGTTTTTCTATATTCAATTGAGGCCCAAGTCTGCACCATGCTGAGTACTTCTTGTGAAGCACTGAGCAACCTCAATGTGTATTGAGTGGTTCTTTCTTCCCCTGTCCTTTTTAAAAGGTAAGACTGCTCAGTGCCTCACAAGAAACATTTAGCACTTTACAAAATTATTCTCTATACCACTAGTGTCTGTCCCCAGACCAGATTGAACCTATTGGGCTCCTTGAGAGCTGGAACTGGACATGGTGATGGCGCACATATCCCAGATAGAGCTCCACACCCTGGATGGTCCACATTGCTGGAATTCTGTCACAGATGCCACTACCATATAGTTTCCTATAAAACAGAGACATACTGCTTATTTAAGGCTCAGAAACATAAGCATTCATCCATTATAAACTGATAAATGTACACATTTCCACGTCTCTAATATAGGTATGAAAGTCCTGTTTTTATAGGACTGTTTAGTCCTTATCTTGAACTCTACTCAACCCAAACTATGAGATTTTGTGGGAGTGGGATTATCTTTGCACCTTCTTAAAATGTACTAGTAATACCTGGTACTCAAATGTGTACCTTATATGTGTAGATAAATTCTAAAATGACTTGTTTTGGGTGTTCTCAAACTATTATTGAAATATATTGGAGTTTTGCCACAGCCTTCAATGGAAAGGTTCAGTTGGGTTCAAAAATGTCATGCTCCTTAGAAAGTTTTACAGACCTCAAAACTATACTGCGTAGTTATACAAATGTAGTGAACTATTTATGCAAATGCATGTTCCAGAAAATTCCACTGTTCCTAGATTTTTTTTAATACCACCAAAGACAGATACATAATTTTCCCACTAATGCCTCTTGATAATTAAGTCAGGTTGCTTGTGACAGTATAATATTGACTGCTTATAGATATCAATTCACTTGGGCAACCAAAAATATTACACTGGGATAAAAATTGCCAGAGTTGTGCAGGAAATACAACTAGGAATTTTGCATTTATTTATTTTTGTTTGGCTACTGCCATGAAAACGTTGTCTTGAAGATATACTTAGACACAGAGGAAAACCTGACATGAACAATTAATTGCAAATTTATTACAAAAAACCTGACTACCCAAGTGAAGCACAGCTTGAGATGAGACATGACCTACCTCAGTCATAGACAGAGCGATGTCCCAGAAAAGCTGCTAGTTTTCAGTCATGTTGGCAGGAGAGGCAATGCTTGTGACAAGGAGCTTAGTTGAGACTAACGAGAAGGGAAATGTAGATCTAATTAACAGCATAGTGAAAGAAGTTTAAAGCAGCTTGTTGCCAAACGTAACTACAGGGAAAACTGTAACTACTGTAATCAGGAGAGTTATTTACCCAGTCAATAAAAACAAGTCTAAACAAATCACATAATGGAAGCGTACATTTGATAAACATGAGTTGAGAGAAGTTACTAAGGGCAATAATGTCTGAAGCCTTCACACTGGCAGAGACTTTGTTTTGCTTGTTTCTATGTTACCTTGATCAGAGACCACTGTCAGGATATAGGCATTGGGACTGACACAGATATTAAACAGAATTTGTCTTGTGCCGTATTTCTGTGCAGTAAGAGAAAGACGATATAGAAGTTTATTTCCACAGGCTATTAAGATCAAAAGGTAACTGACAGAACAGAAAACTTCCTCAGTATTGATTTTAATAAACTCCCAATATACTGGACTTTGGACTGTACTGCTAGAGTTTGGATTCTGAAATGAATCCTAGAGGATTTAGGCCCTAACTGGGAGGTCTACACATTCATTAATGTGCAGTAATTACTGCACATTTAATTTAGTACTTGCTCAATTAAGTAATAACTAAATGTGCAGTAATGACAGTTATTGCGCAGTAGTGCCAGTGCACACTTTTTTAGTGATGCTTACTACACAGTAGCCTAATACCACTGTACAGTAGCATATTAGCATGGTTTCTGCCCAGCACGCTACTGTGCAGTGTTTTTATGTTACTGCGCATTAAGCATCTCATGTAGACGTACCCACTGAACCCCCAATATAGTCAACAGAAATTTCTCTATTAAATTTGGTGTATGTTGGATTATAAATTACCAGATCCTTATCATGTTTAAACAAGTTTCCAATGAGCCCACCAAGGAAAGGAGACCACCTACACCAATAATTATTCAAAATTTATTTTCCATACAACATTTAGAAAAAGCTATTATTACTGGCCATGGCATTGCTGCTGCTAATAATAATAATACATAATTATAATATTGCAACAACAACAACAACAATAATAGTAATAATACAGACCCCTGACATTTTCTGGGAGCCAAGAAAATTCTTCAAGTCCTGTCCACATCACTCTGACCTTTTCAAATACTCTCAGCAATCAATTCTTAATATAGTTTTGTGTGCACTTAAAAAATGCAAGTTATTGGTATTGCATGTGTTGAACTACAGATGTACATTTTTATTCTTGTTAGCATTAAAATACCCAGCAATGAGGCTCCTTATATTTCCACAGGTTGAGTTAATAACATTGTTACACTCAGTGGCAGAAGGCAGTTTTAATCTATCCGTGCTTTAATTAACACATTTTTGAGGAATACTTGATATTTTAGATTTCAAAACAAAGAGATAAAGGATTAACTCCTAGTTCATATTAATGACTTGTCACTTATACCTGAATAACTTTGAGTTTAAATGTATTGGCTCTTAAGAGATGTTGAACTTGGTACTGCTGACCCTTATTCAGGTATGCCTTACTCACCTGAGCTGGGCTTTGATTTCAAGGTTCTGTTCATGTGTGAGCAGGAAATTTTAGTAAGAGGTTTCCACATTGACTCATGCTATCACAGATCTGAGCTCCAAAATTACTCTACCTGACCTTAGTTTGGATCTCCTGATGAGAGACACCTAATGTAAAGGACAGATATTTTTGCAAACCTGTCTTTCATTTTTGTTCACCCAAACTACAAGCAAAAATACCTGTGGGCACAAAACCGCAGGTTCCATTAATTGCAGAAGCAGCTTTCATTTCTTGGCTATCTAAATTCTTGTCCTTATACAAAAAAACAGCTATTTAGAAACTCAGAAGTAACAGTCCTACAATGAATTGTGTGCATACCTACACAGTGCCGTAGCAACAAAGATTGGCACTCGGGGTAAAGCCCACAGCAGCAGCCTGGCCTTGCCTCACGCACAGATGTGGGGGGCAACCTCCCCCTCCCCACTTGCCCAGGAGTACATGAAGTGGCAGGAGCTGCCCTTCCCAGTCCCCACACCCTCCCAAATGAGCTGCTCATGGCTCCGTCCTGTGCCTTGTCCTGGCTGGGCAGCACCTGTTGGTGCCCCTTTGCTTTGGCACCCGGGGCACTTGCCCCTCTCACCCCCCCCACCTTAGTTTCATAGTTTCATAGTTTCTAGGGTCGGAAGGGACCTGAGCAGATCATCTAGTCCGACCCCCTGCCATGGCAGGAAAGAGCACTGGGGTCAAGTGACCCCAGTAAGGTGGTCATCCAACCTCCTCTTAAAAACCCCCAGGGTGGGAGCCTGCACCACGTCACTTGGAAGCTGGTTCCAGACCCTAGCCGCCCTGACCGTGAAGTAGCGCCTCCTGATGTCCAACTTAAACCTTCCCTCCGCCAGCTTGTGACCATTGTTCCTGGTCACTCCTTGCAGCGCTCGGGGGAACAGGGACTCCCCCAGTGCCTGCTGATCCCCCCTAACCAGTTTATAACAGGCCACAAGATCCCCCCTCAGCCTTCTCTTTTGAAGGCTGAACAGGTTCAGGTCCCGCAACCTTTCCTCATAGGACCTACCCTGCTGTCCCTTGCTCGTACGAGTGGTCCTCCTCTGGACCCTCTCGATGCTGTCCACATCCCTCTTAAAGTGCGGCGCCCAGAACTGGACGCAGTACTCCAGCTGCGGCCTGACCAGTGCCGCATAGAGGGGGAGGATCACCTCCTTGGACCTGCTCGAGATGCATCTGTGGATGCACGACAAGGTGCAGTTGGCAAAATCTGTGAAGAAGGGAGAGTAGATAAGCAATCCCACATTTTACTACAGCAGCCTAGCGTCTGAGGAACTTGCCTAAGAAGCAGAAGTTTAAAATACTAAACCCCCCTCACCCAGGGGGAATTTTTCCTAGTATAGAGCTTCAGTCACCAGGCCATTGGTTAGGTATTAGGCAGGGGCTTTTCCAGACCTCTGGAAGCTGGCAGGGACATGAGAGACGAGAAAAAAAAAGCAAGCTAGAAGGTGTGTGGATCAGTGAGATGGCTGCTATCTGGGAGGGGGTCCTGTGTTTTAGTCTAGACTCTTGTTCCCAGGGGTCAACACTTTCCCTGCTGCTCTCCATCTGTTTCATCCAATGGATATGAAATGCAAGGTACAGTAAATCAGCTTTGAAAAGGGACTGGATAATGCCTAATTTATGATCTGGTGGTTATATACCACTATGTTACAAAAACATAGAAATTTAGGTTCAAACCCTGTCTGGGTGAAAAGGCCTAAAACCCAGGTCTCCCTGTTTCCTGAGTTGGTACCCTAACAACATGCTATTGGGCTATACTACAAAAAGCTCCTTTTAGCATTTCCAGCCCAAAATTTGGGGGGCTTGCACTTAGATATGCACATGGAGAGCTACATATCTGACCAGTGAGTGTGTAGCCTATTGCACATGTGGCCTGTATCTATATGTACACTTGTGTATGCAATGCATGTGGAATAGGATCACAAACTGTGTGTTAAGTGCCAAAAATGGAGATTATGCTGATGGGAAAGTGCCATTAGCCCATGGATTTTTAAAGAGGATTCTAACCATACATAAGGACTCTATCCTACAAAATACCATGGGCCTTTTATTCCCTTTAACTATAATGGGATCTAAGCATGCACATCAGAAACACCTATTAAATTACACCCATGGTGTCTGACAGATAGATCCTATTTCTTCTTTTGTTTACACTGATTTGGCATCTAATTTACACTTAACTAAATGAAATGAGAATCAAACCCAACAAATCTAGATAAATTCATCTTCTTATCTATGCAAGTGTAAAGTGGATATTACCTACTGAATCCAGTAGACCTATACCAGTGTAGAACTAATGAAAGTAAAAGAAAATTAGACCCTGTCATCCCATTTGTCTAGGGCAGCAGTGCTCAATCTTTTGGACCCACAAGCCAGATAAGTGGTGCAGACCCAGTCTGCAGCCCACACCAGGACCTGCACACCAAAATTGGGCCCAGCGTGGCCTCTACCTAGCCCCACACTGACCTGATCAACCCTGGACTACTCCACACAGTGCCACCCCATGCCATCCTGCCATCTGCCCCACCCCATGCCTATATTGCTCTGATTGGCCCCAATGGGGCCCCACACCACCCTAGATCACCCAGACTAGTTTCACACACACAGTCTAGTGTGCAGAGCCAAGCTATCCAGCTATTTCCAGGTCCAGAAATTTGGGAAGAGCAATTAACTACCACTTCTCCCTGACCACCAAATGTTTGGACCTGAGAGTGCGGGGGAACCCTGCAGGCCAGATAACATGGCTGAGCAGGCTGGATCCAGCCTGCGGGCTGGAGGTTGAGCATCCCTATTCAACAGTATCCGTAGGAAGCCAGCAGAATCTTCAGCCCTCTGAAAGATGTCCTATTAGCAAGAGGTAGACTCCTGCATGAAGTTGCTGTGTACAGTCTTGACTCATTGTAGCGTAGCATGAACTGAACTAATGTAGCTGATGTTAACATAGAGTGTAATAGTAGTGAAATGTAACTGTGTTAGTTTTGTCCTGTAAGTAACTTGAAAACTCCATTTTTGTACTCTTTTGCTTGACATAAGCGAATGAACTCTTCATGCCCTTTTTGAATAAGTGGATGTGAAAGGGTGAATAGTAAGAGAATGGCATAGAGACAGGAAAAGAAGATTTAACTGTTTATGTAAGCAACAAGGCACCAAATGTAAGTTACCAGTCAGTAAACTAATTAATGGATGGCTGAAGAATCCCTTTGAGGCCTAAGACACAACAGGAGATAACAAGGAGGAGAGAGGCACACATCCTGCCAGACGGGCAGAAAGAACACTCCAAGGCTGAAATACCAACTTTAACAATCAAACTGACCTCGGGCTGAGACAAGCTGAAGACGAATGAAGAACAACCACAGGAACAAAATCTGGGGATGGAAAACCCCCAGATTGCTGAAACAAAGGATGCCAATCCCTATAAAAGAAGACTTCAGAAATGCCAAGTTGGGTGAGTCTCTCTCTTAACTGCTGTTTCATCAGAGCATAGACACAACTGTTTCACCCCGTTCCAAGCTATTATCTACAGGATCTTTCTCTCATAATAACCACCCTACCTGCTATCTGCATCTTCTCTCAATAAGGCCATCCACCCAGTGCTATTATTGAACAACTGCTGCTGGTAACTATAATGTCTGAATGGAATGGTTGTTTTGTGTTTGTGTGTGTTTATATGGGTGGTGTGTCCGAACCTCTATGTCTAATTCATGTAATCAATAAATGTGGCATTTTGCCTTATCCCCCTTTATAAGGTCTCGCTCATAATTAAAATTTAAAGTAACAGTAGCGAACAGTGGTGAAATTTGGTCATCACACCAGACGGCAAAGCTAACCTATTTAACGATTTCCTTGCCTCCATTTTTCTGAGCAGGGCCCGGAACAACCACCCCCCCTCTGGGCCCCCCTTAGACCTCAGGGGAGGTGCACCTAGGCCAAGGGTTAGTGAGGAACTAGTCAGAGAACTTCTGGAGGGACTGGATGTATTCAAATCAGCTGGTCCGGACAATCTCCACCCTAGAGTACTGGGGGAATTAGCTGAGGTCATTGCGGGACCCCTGGCACAGCTTTATGAGCACTCGTGGTGCTCTGGTATGGTGCCAGAGGACTGGAAGAGGGCCAATGTGGTTCCCATCTTCAAAAAGGGGAGGAAGGAGGACCCGGGAAAATATAGGCCAGTTAGTCTTACCTCAATCCTGAGTAAGCTTTTTGAGAGAATTGTTCTGGCACATGTCCACGAGGGGCCAGCGGGGGAGATTATGCTTAGGG
>NW_017729032.1:55704831-55733340 GCF_001723915.1 Gavialis gangeticus | reverse complement strand
GGCTCCTACCCTGGGGGTCTTCAAGAGGAGGCTAGATGACCACCTTGCTGGGGTCGTTTGACCCCAGTACTCTTTCCTGCCATGGCAGGGGGTTGGACTCGATAATCTGCTCAGGTCCCTTCCGACGCTACTAACTATGAAACTATGAAACTAGCAGGTACACTTTTTTTTAACTCCCTCAGAATACAAGTGGGCAAGACCTTTGGGTCAGAAGGAAATAGGGGCAGACATGGAATCTAGATGAAATCATGGGAATAGCTGGCTCCAGGAGAAAGCTTCTATGTGCTTTAATAAAGCAAACTCTAGGGGAGAGGTAGGTTTGACCTTACACAATGTGTACAGCCTTTATTTGGAGCAGAGGAGAAATGGCATATGAACACATCTAGCACTGTGATGTCCAAGGCACCTTCATCATTTCTGAATACAGTGATGTTTTTCTCCTGACATGCATTAGTCTGTGTGTTAAATGGCACTGCAAAATATTACTTATAATCAGTGACCCTTATTGCAAACCTCATTAAACTTTTGACAAAACTTTAGTGTTAACAAAACTCCTTATTTTTTGTTTTACTGCTTCACTTTATCTTACCAATTTCTGTCTCTGATTTACTGGTAATGGTGAAAGACAGCACAATTGCATTGTGTTGGAGAAACTGAAAAATAAATATTCATGTTTTTAAGTCCCTTATTTGAGCCATGGAACAGCAGGTACTAGGACTGTACAAGTGCTGAGAAGATGATTAATAAAACTGTCAAGTGAAATAAGTGGATCTCTTTACAGAATATTCTGTTTGTCAGGTGCTTGGGTCTTAAGTGGTATAAAATTCTCCTTCAAGAGTCTGTTTAAATGTGTGACAGCTCAATGTTGTACCTGCCAAATTGCAATTTGTTTTTTTTATTTTGTGCAATTTCTGTATAGTCATTAATAAAAATGATCATATATGCACATACAATGTTTGCTCCCATAAAGTCCATATACAATTTCTCTCTGAAAAACTAAATATATCTTCTCTATCTAACTTTAGCATTTGAGCCTGATCTTCTATCTGCTTTCAAAGATAAGTCTGATTCTCCTTTTTTAGTCATTTGCAACTGCCCATGTTGCAAATTGCTACCAGTCTGATTTGATAAAGTTTTCCACCTACTTGTCACTCACTTTCCCCATGTGAGTGACAAGTAGGTGGAATGAATATATCAGGTTCAACGCAGTGAAGTCAGACACATGAATCCAAGTATAAAATTTGTAATTACTGAAAATACATCAGGTTTCTGATCATCTTTGTCCCAAGTTTGTTACAATTCAATTGGCATTACATTCCTTGTTAGTGGATTACCACTTTTAAATTATGTATTATATCACACATAACATAGCACTATAAGAATACATTATAAATTGCATGTTTATCAACCATGTTAATAACATATCAATAACTAAGACATAATATGTCAAAAGTGGCTTGTTGTAGTGATTATGTCTGGATGAATTTAAGAATCTCATGTCAAGCCCTTATGATACACATTCAAACAGGTTAACAGGAAAAAGTAGGACAAATAATGAACAGCAAAATAATAGCAAAAAATAATTGCTTTGTCTTAAAAAAAGCCCAGAAGAGTCCTAGAGAGTTCAAAGTGTCCATACTTATCTTAGGAATAATATCAGAGCACTTCTTACATTATTTTATATTAGGATTGCCTGTGCAGACACTTATGGTGAATAAAACCAACATTTGTCTTGAGCTGGCTTTCTACAGCCAATTACTGGTAACAGAGACTTCAGAAAACCAAAGCAAAAGAAATTGAATGTCAAAGAGTTTACTACATTGAAATGGGATATAATGTTAGATTCCAAAATGGAACCTATTTTCAGATATACTAACACCCCCCTTTATGGTATATATTCACCTGTTGCAGAGCTGGCAAATGGTTTCTCTGCCAACCTTTTCGAGGACCCGAATGTAGGGGTCAGACTGGGAACATGTCTGGAATGCATTCCCTCAGTGCCTGCTCTGCTCTACTTCCCCAAATGCATAGGAAGCCATGTCAAGGAGATTGTAAAGCCATGTCTACAACAGAAAAATGAATTGTGTTACAAAATGGACTAATTCACCGTTGGATCTTATCAATGTCATCCTCATCCTATCTTTCCTATTCCTTTCATTTGCTCGTTACTGCCTATGTTTACATTTTGTCTTAAATGGAAACTCTCTGAGACAGAGACTTAATTTGTAGGGTACTTCACCAAGTAAGGCTCCAAGCCTAATAGTCCCATGGACATTACTGTAATATAAACTAAGACTCCACTAATAGGTCATCACTCATTTTCTAGCAAAAGTCTCGCTGCCTTGTACAGAACAACGATAATAAGATTCTATGCAAAATAAAAAGCTCACATGAATGCCAACGCAGCTTGAATTTTAGACTTTCACTTAGTTTCTTTGCGCTTGTCATAAGTGCAAATTTATACAAAGTTTTAATTAGTGCTGTGTGAGAATTGTAAAGAATTAGGGAAACATCCATTTACAGTTTTATCTGGAGGCTCCTAAAGATAATGAGATAAACCTCACACACTTTCTCTTCTCCTGCCTCTGGCTTTTCACTAATACCGTAAAATGCCGACACATATTGTGCTATATTCAGTGTTATCTTGCAAATGCAAAATCAGCTCTTCACTGCAAAGTCAGTTCATAACAAAAATAAGATTAATTTTCTTTAGGAGGAAACAGACTCTTTTTTCTCTGTTTTTGATAACAGCTTTGGGGAAAAAAGTGTATTGTGAAGGAATATGTTTTTCTTTATTAATTATGAGAATTAAACTGGATAGTCATTTGAAACATTAGGTTCCAGAGACACTCAGGCCATTTAAACAATCACGGGCAAATACATCAATAAAAATCTACTTACAAGATAAATAACACTTTTTAATATGAGTAAATTTTTTTATTTTTCTCACTACTTATATTCATATAGTTGGTAATCACTTCGGCAGCTGTGATGGTTGGTCCAGATTCATCTCTGATGCAACCTTGGTATAACACCACATAGGAAATAACAGCAAAGATGTAATGAGCCATATAAAAGAAAGCAAGGCATCAAAGTTAGAAGCAAGGAAGATATGTGGAATTACCAGGGAAGAAACTGAGATTCATGTTTTATATGAGGATGCAAAATGGCTGGTAAACCAGTGCTTAACATTATGAACTGAAGAAGAGATTTGTATACACATACTTCCCAGGCACTACCAGAGGCCATGGGGCCAGGTTTCCTTATTTTTATAGGAATAAAAGGTGCTAGCCCACCCCTCAGGTTTACCCTGCCAGTTCCCCTCCCCCCACCCCTGACACTGGCCCCCCCAAAAACCTACATATCTGTAGACTCAGAAGTGTTATAGGCAGCTGATAAGACTAGGCAGCAGCAATATATGGCTGGCAGGAGGGGAGGGAAGGGGAGCAGAAAGGTCTACAAAAGCCTGATCAGAGCTCCCTTCAGGGTGCTGCTTTCTTCCTTAGACACGAGATGGTGCTGCTGTACTCCATCTGTGTTTCTACACTTTCTCAAGCTGTTTCCCCACTATGGAGATTCAATCAGCTCTGACTGCTTAGAGTTTTTATGGATGGCTTAATTTTCTTTTTTTTTTTTTTACAGATTTTACAGACAGGCATTTTAGCCTGAGCATCCATAAATTTATGGACAGCTAGCAACCCTAGTACTTGATCTATCTACTGCATCCACCATATAAAGCTTAAAGTACACAAGAAGGCTTCTGCTGACAAGAGGAGTTAGAAGATTATGTCTCCTCCTTTAACAGCTTAAGGCCTTTAGAAAAATATTTCTGCTTGTTTTATCCTTATTTAATAAATGATGAGTCACTGGATTTATGAAAGACCTCTGAATCACAGGTCTGAAGAGGAAACTATGAATTGTTGCTTCTGTGCACTGAAGGTAAGTTCAAGCTGAATACCTCGGTAGGGTTGCTGAATGTCCCAAGTACCAGAGCTGCATACTCTTTCATTACATTCTTGTCAACCAAATGCTGCCAGATGGTAATTGCAGGTGAATTGGGAGGGCCAGAAGCAATAGGGTTACAAAAGCACTTTATCTTCAGTGCCCTTTGGACAGACAGAAAGCAACTTTTGTAGTGCTGAAAGTCTGAATTTATGTAGACAAAGTTCTTTGGGTAAATCTGATATCTTTTATTAGACCAACTAAATAATTGGAACTTTTTTTTTTCTAAGCAAGCTTTTGGGTTTAAAAACCCTTTGTCTGGCTGAAGAATCATCTGCAGTTGGTCCGTGGTCTTCCTGGATGGAATGAAAAGTAAAGAAGCCAGAGGCTGGTATGCATGCAAAAAAGGCAGTCAGTGAAGACATAAATTGAGGAGTCAGTGGGTGAGAGAGAGGCTGGGGGGTAGGCAGGGAGGATGAATGTAGCAGGTAAATAGTAGAGAGATACCTGGAGAGTTGTATTTCAGGCAGGTTATAATGTGTCATAAATCCAATGTCTATATTTAGTCCATGACTGTTTGTATCCAAGAGATTGATGAAGTGAAGTTCATAGGCTCATCTGTGAAGTGTTTTGTAAATTCCCTTTGAGGATTAGAATTGAGAGATTGGAGAGAGAGTGGTTTTCTTGTGAGAAATGTTTCCCCACAGGTAATTGCAATTCTTGTCTTTAATAGATTTCCAGTGTGAGTTCATTCTGGTGCACATTTGTTGTTTGGTCTCTCCTATGTATTTTCCATCAGGAGATTTGGTGCATTGGATGAGATGTATTACATTTCTGGAGGTGCAGAATTTATGTTTGTATTTGTTTTTTAAAAAAGAAGATATTTGTCCTTATTTCTGGCACCAAATTTCCAGGATCTTCTCAATTCACTGAGAACTATATAGAGAGTCCTCCAGTAGCTTTCATATTCATAGCATCTGAAATCCTGATCTGTGATCTTCAGCTAATTTGTTCTGAGAGGCCACAACCTCTCTGTAATTACATTAGTGTAGCTACATCAACACACCCTTTCAGTTCATATACCTAGTGTACTGCATCACCTAAATTAGCTATTGAGAGAGCTGCAGGCAGCTCTGCAATCCCACTAATTGGTTTGCAAAGGATTAATGTACACATCAGCTTGTTTCTACCCATACCTAAAGCAAATGTGCTTATGTCAGTCATTTCCACTAGTAACAGTTTCTCTATAAAAAGGCTGTTTACCAAGAGGCTCCCTCTATATACATTATATTTACACTTTTAAGTTGAACGGCATAGGTTATTTATATACAGTTACCAGCTGATATTGGTCTCAGAAGCAGGAAGTGAATAAGTAATATAAATTGTTTCTTTATTGGCAATCTCCAAATCTATCAGCAGTGTGTTAGTCCAGCTTTAATTAGAAAAGTTTTTACGCCAAATAGTCTCACCAGCATAGAATTGCAGCCTTTTGTTTCCACCACTCCCCACATGAGAGATTTCTAACTCTCCCATGCTTCAGTTATCATGGAAATGATAGGATCGGTTTTCATTTCCAAGAGGAAAAAATCTAGCAAAAGCACTCTCACATTTAATGATTTTTCTTTATTAACACTTTACTATTTGTAAAGATGATCTACATAAGGTATTTTAAGGTATTACTAACAGCTTTCTGGCTTAGAAATTACTTGAAGGACAAACAAGCTGCTTCAAGGTGACTGCTATATGAAACTTAAGCTGTAATTGCAAACTACAAGTAAGAGCTTGTATCTGCTCAATGAAATGATGACTACTGAGAAAGATAGTGCTGGCACATCTAGAAAACTAAAGCAATTGAAAGAGATGATATAATATTGCAATATGCATTAGGAATTGATGCCTTTTCAAAAGAAACCAAGCTGAGAAAAACAAGAACAAGACAGATAGGGTTTTAAAACAGCTTTTGGTAATGATAATGACTTGCATGTCTGTAGAACCTTTCATCCAAAGTTTCTTATAAAGTTCACAGACTTTAAAGTAATCACTGAAATACAGCCACCTCTAGGGTTTCAGATGGAACCAGCATACAAAAAACACTATACAACAATATAGGTTGGACTTATCTGTTTGAAGTTACAGATATCCCTAATACTGAACACCAGTTAAACCATTAAACCAGCATCCCAGATGGGGCTCTTTGCTGGAGCAGAGCAGGGTTGGCCCTGCCCCTCTCCTTCCTAGCCAGAGCACTATCACTGCTGTAGCTGGCTGAGGGACTGCAGTGACTGCCAGGTTACCCCTGCTCCAACCCTACCTCCCTGCTGGCTGCTCAAGCAGGAATCCCCCCCTCCTTCCCCTCTCCCATGGCAGGGACCCCAGCACAGGGACCAGGTATCTGGCCATGTTCCCCCCATGCTACCTAATGCTGACAGGTGTCTATGTGGGTCTCCAATTTCACTGGAACAAAAGGAAGACAGCTAGTGGCTTGCAAATGCAAATGCATCTTGCAGATGAGAAAAGCTTGAAACTAATGAGAGATTTTCTTTTGTAGGACTTGATGAGCCAATAAACTTTCTTCTGACAAGCAACCTGCTGGGCTGCAATCTGTCAGTCTTCAAGAGGGGACAGAGAAAGGTGTTAGAAATGATCTAGTTTGCAAACAGTCTGAAGAAGCAGGGAGATGGAAACTGAAAACTCAGTATCAACACATGCAGGGTCTGGCAACGCTCTGGCCCCTTGAGCAGCCAGCAGGGAAAAGCCTGCAGGCAGGAGAGGGGGAGTTTGCATCTCTCCCTAATCAGAGCATCCTGCCAGGGCCTGGCCATGCCCCCCTCAGCTCAGCACTGTGGAAGGGAAAGGAGGGCTGCTTTGGCACCTCCTGGCTTCTAGCCTGAGCCGCTGCAGGCATGTGCCTGCATTTCTGGAATGTAAAGTGAATGTCTATCCACCTCCAAATAGGTTCAAGTGTTGCAGGTTAATCTAACCTGCAAAGATTGAATCAATTCAGGCTCAGGCTTTTTAAATGTCTGTCCCTAGCCAAGGGCTTAATCACACAGGGCTAATACATAGGTAATTTGACCCCCAGTTGGTGGGAAAGGGAAGGAGAAGTATACATCTGTAGACAGAGGGGCAGGGTGAACTGGAAGCATTGAAGCACCTGTCATTCAGCCTTGGCAGGGCTCCTTTACCAGGATATTAATCAGGCTGCCGTGTTTGGACCTCAGCACTCAACCTTTCATGCTCTTCAAGCAGAACCCTATTTCACTTTGTGTGTCCAAATAGCACATCTAGGCAGATACCTGCCAGTTTTGGCTGTTTGCAATCCTGTTCCACATACAGCGTGAACATGGAAACAGCCACACAGATACTATGTAGGTTCAGTAGGCTGCATTCTGGCTGGGCCCAAACATGGTTCCATATACACATACATGATAAGCATAAGTCCCAAAATTGTAGACAGTTAAAAACTCATTAGAGGGAGGACCCTGTTCATGTTTTACCACAATTGCCTAGTGGTTAGAGCACTTGCCCAGGAAGTAGGAGACTCAGGTTCTAGCTCCTGCCCCTCACCAATAATAGGTTTGAACCTACATCTTCTGAGCACAGCATTCTACCCACCAGGTCATAGGTTGTTAGGCATTAAACAGTCCCCACACACCAGGACTCCTCTTGAAACTTATCTAGTGACTATTAACTGCAAGCCCCTGTGGCTGAAATGGAAGGATCTGAATGGGAAAGTTTCTACTTCATGTAAAAGCAAGGATCTAGGCTAGCACCCAGGGCCCCTTCTAGAGGGGTATCCACTCATGTGGTCACATACCTTCTGGCCCCAAGTATTGCCCTTTTTAGCTAGAACAGGGACCAGGAGCTCAGGGTGACCCCATGGAAATCCAAAGTTGCTGCTTGAAGTAACAGTATATCCTGTGGAATCCTCTCAGTAGTAACTACTGAACAGCAAGGGGTCTTAGCCAATGTCTGTATCTCTTTAGAAGGAGCTATGTTGTTGGGAGACCAAAACCACAGTTGTTGTCGTTGCTTATAAGATACATGACAAATAGTAAAGCTCACAATACAGAACTTCAGACCACCTCTGCTTGGCCAACTCTAAGCCCCTGCATAAGCTCTTGACCTGCTCTGTTATGGGGCAGAGTATAGCAACAGGATGCAAGAGGCAGTTGAAGTTTCTTAGAAGCACAGAGGCTGGATTAGAGAAGTAGGCAGGGAAAACTTTAGGTATTTGAATAAAAAGCTTACGTTCAGTCTTTGGAGGTGTTGGCTGTAGCCATGTTGGTCTAAGGACATAGGCAGACACGATTTTTTGGGTAAATGCGATATCTTTTATTAGGCCAACTAAATAATATTAGTTGGTCTAATAAAAGATATCGCATTTACCCAAAGAACCTTGTCTGCCAGGTTCAGTCTTGGCGCTTGTGGGAGTTACTGATAAACCCAAGATAAGAGATAAATAAGGAGCTATATGCAGTGTTTAATTAAGTATTCTGTTCACAATTGGGTTAGAACCCCACCTGCTGGCAGTACCACAGATGGCTTGGATGTAACTTCTGAGAAACTCTGCATTACAGTGTCAGAAACTCTTTGAAGAAAGAAAAGAGGGTGGTGTTCTGCTTATACTTTGGGCTAGGCGTGTGGTGCAGCTCTCGCAAATAACTTTAGAATTAACCTGACAGTCATAACCATTAGTACTAAAATTGTCTGATAGGCACAGCCCTACATTAAGGTCACTGCAAAGTTATACTGCCCCAGAAGAGGTCCTGGAAGGAACTGAGCCTCAGATTATGTCTCCAATACACAAGCAGGGTACAGTAAATTAGCCAGCCCAGAGCTGCATAAATTTCCTGTTTCTGAAACCTGAACTAGTTCAGGTATCTTATGCTGTTCATTGGTCTCAGTCAGAAGAAAATAGGGAATGTGCAGGTACCAGATCAGTTCTGTGTTGAGACAGCTTTGTTGAGTGCCAGTTGAGACAGGTATCTTCCCTAGCCAGGATGCATGATTATTCTGCAGCCTAAACCACCCAGCCATCCTTAGTACATAACTTTAAAAGTTGTTGAAATCTTAAAGATACTCATTACAGTGACCTAGGTCTAAATCATCCTTTTGAATTAAATAAATAGGAGAAATTAATATGGACAAAAGTTGGGTAAAGAACACAAAAGCTAAAGGCCAATATCCTTAACCCCTACATACAACTCCACATGTGCCCCTTCTGGCTTGTATATAGAAAAGGGAAGAGCTGAGATCTGGGAATGGCAAAGTAGATCAGAGACCAGGAGCTCCCCACACTGTCTCTTTTAGTGACCCCAAGGATGGGAGCAGTTCTTGTACCAAGGGTGACACAGCAGCTGTGATCATACCTTACTGATTCACATGGCATAAAAAGGTGAGCACCTTTCATAGATTTCATAGATTTTTAGGGTTGGAAGGGACCTCAATAGATCATTAAGTCCAATCCCCTGCCCTGGGCAGAAAAGAGTGCTGGGGTCAGATGACCCCAGCTAGGTGCTTGTCTAGTTTCCTCTTAAAGATCTCCAAGGTAGCCCATTCCAGATTTTGGCAACCCTTACCGTAAAGAAATTTTTCCTAATGTCTAATCTAAATCTGCTCTCCGTCAGTTTATGGCCATTGTTCCTAGTAACCCAAAGGGGTGACCTGGTAAACAGAGTATCCCCTATTTCTGGCTGCTTCCTCCTCCCTGCCGTCAATGAATTTGTAGACAGCTACAAGATCCCCTTCCAGCCTTCTTTTGTGGAGGCTAAAGAGATTCAGGTCCTTCAAGCTCTCCTCACAGGATCTTACCTGTAGGCCTATAATCCTCTGTACCCTCTCAAGGTTATCCACATCCCTCTTGAAGTGCAGTGCCCAGAACCGGACGCAGTACTCCAACTGTGGTCTTACCAGTACCACATAGAGGGGAAGTATCACCTTCTTAGACCTGTTCGTGATGCACCTACTAATGCGTGAAAGAGTGCGGTTGGCTTTCCTTATCAATTTGTCACATTAACAACTCATGTTCATTTTGGAGTCAACTATGACTCTGAGATCCCTTACTGGTGCTATGCTGTTTAGAAAGTCACCCCCCAGCCTGTAGGTGTGTTGGTGATTTTTTCTCCCTAGATGCAGCACTTTGCCCTGATCCTTGTTAAACTACATTCTATTCTGTTATGCCCACATTCCCAACCGGTCTGAACCTGCCTGAATCCACTCCCTGCCCTCCAGCATGTTTATTTTGCCCTATAATTTGGTGTTGTCTGCAAATTTGGACAAAGTGCTTTCCACACCCTCATCCAAGTCACTGATGAAGAAATTGAACAGCACTGGTCCAAAGACCAAACCCTGGAGAACTCCACTGCCCACATTTTTCCAGGTCAAAAATGACCTATCCACCACCACCCTCTGTGAGCACCCCATAAGCCAATTCTCCACCCACCTGACTGTGTTGTAATCTACACCACAATTACCTAATTCATTTATTAGAATGGGATGCAACACTGTATCAAAGGCCTTCTTAAAATCCAAGTAGATGACATCTACCTCAACTCCTGTATCTAAGTGTTTTGTGACCTGGTCATAAAAACAAACAAGGTTAGTCAGGCAGGATCTACCTGCTATGAAGCCATGCTTGTTCCCCTTCAGCATTATTTTTCCTACTGCACTCACAAGTGTGATCTTGAATAATTTTTTCAAAGGTTTTCCCAAAGATAGAGGTGAGGCTAATTGGCCTACAGTTACCCAGATCATCCTTTCTCTGTTTCTTGAAAATAGGGGCCACATTGGCCCTTTTCCAGTCCTTTGGGACCCCTCCTGAGCACCATGAGTGCTCAGACAACCTCACCAGTGGTTCTGAAATGACACTGGCCAATTCCTTCAGCACCCTTGGATGAAGATCATCTGGGCCTGCTGACTTAAACACGTTGAAACCCTCCAAATGCCCCTTCACTAGGGGAGTACTAACTATTGGTGGGTTGGAGTCCCTCTTGTGCCTGCCTATAGCCCCTTTGGGAGATATGACTTTATCCGTGTTTATGCATACAGATGCAAAGAACTCATTTAGGAGCTCAGCTTTGTCCCTCCTATCTGTTACCAACTGCCCTAGTCTGTCCTGTAGGGGTCCTATGCTGCCATGCACCTTCCTTTTACTCCCTATGTACCTAAAGGAGGACTTTTTGTTGTCTTTAATTTTTATAGTCAGCCTGAGTTCCATGTCTGCTTTGGCCTTCCTAACTGATTCCCTGCAAATGCAAGCCAAGCAGATATATTCCTTAGGGGTGTGCGAAATGGGCCATATTGGATTCAGATTTGGCCCACATCAGGGACAGTGATTTGATTCACTGATTCAGATCACTGTCCCCAATTAGATTCGGCTGAATCCGAATCTGAATATTCGATGCTGATTCAGAGAATCAGCTATTCAGCCATAGACACAGCTTTAAATGTTTTTTCTACATACCTTGAGGTACCAGGCATGACTCATGAATGCTGAGATGCTGGGGCAGATAGAGTGTCCCACAGGAGCATGGGAGGGCCTCCAGTGTGCTCGGTGGCGAACCTGGAAGTAGACCAGAAATACTTCTGGTCCACTTCTGGGTCTGCAACCAAGTGAGTGGGGGGAGGGAAGGGGGTGGCTGCACCCCTATGGCTCTGCGATTGGCCACAGGGGGACCCCGGGTGCCACCCCCAGACCCAGGAGGCACCAGTTGCTGAGGTGGGGGGGGGCCCCCAGCACGCTCCCTGGCGGATCCAGAAGTGGACCGAAAGTGCTTCTGGTCCACTTCCAGGTCTGCTGCCAAGTGCCCTGGGGAGACCCCAGTGCTCCTGTGGGACACTCCGTCTGCCCCACCATCGCAGCATTCACAAGCCGCCTGGTACCTTGAGGTATGTAGAAAAAAACATTTAAAGCTGTGTTTATATCCGAATTGCCAAATCTTTCCAAATCTGTTTGAATCGATTTGGAGGGTTCTGATTTGATTCGGAGAGATTAAAGGGTCTCCTGATTCAATTCGGATCTGGAGATTTAGCCACCAAATTGGGCCAAATCTCTGCCAAATTGAATCAGGGACCGAAGCTTTGCACAGCCCTAATACTCCTCCTTGGTGGCTACCCCCTGCTTCCACAGTCTGTATGCCTCTCTTTTCCTTCCTAGGCTCTCTTGGATTTCCCTCTTCAGCGAAGAGGGTTTCTTGACTCTTTTGCCTCCCTTTATGTGCACTGGGATGGTTCTCTTTTGTGCCTGAAGGATCCTTCCCCTGAGGAACACGCAACCTTCCTGGACTCCCATCTCACCAATGCTCTTGCCCTTCAGTGCCTCACTTACTAGTCTCCTGAGCTCATCAGAGATAGCCTTTCTGAAATCTAGCACTTCTGCCCTACTAGTTATCTTTCCCACCTTTCTCCGGATAGTGAATTCTAACAATTGGAGGTCACTATGCCCTAGGTTACCCTAGGCTTCCTTTTATCCTGATACCTTGTGGTCCTATGTATCAATTGGATATGACCATGTCCTAACTGTATTATAGCCAAATCCTGCAGACAGAATACATGAACAGGAAATCAGAAGTAAATTACTATTTTGTTGTAGGAGCACCGTAAATGAAATAAGTGCTATACAATAACTTGACCCAAGGAGTGTACAATCTAAAAGATATATGATTTATGGGAAAAGATACATCATACAGAGGCAGTGGGGGAATTGCTTGGCAAACACCAGTCTTTGGGGCAGAAGAGGGGAGGAGGAATAAGGCAAAGACATTGTTAGATGCAAGGATGAAGAATAAAGCTGGTTGAAAAAAATCATAATTATTTTTCATGAATTTTTTAATCAGTTTCCTGATGAAAATGCTGAAACTGATAAAAATAACATTCTGTTTTAAAAGACATTTTGGAGTTAAATATTTTCAATAAAATGTTTTTGTAAAAAAATGGTGAAAGCCAAACACTTTTTTCAAAATTTTCAGTTTCCAATATTTATTTGGGAAAAAAAGGGTGTATTACAATCAAAATGAAAACTGTCAGTTTGATCAAAGCCAGCTTTCTTCAAAAAATGTTCAGTTTCAATCAGCTCAAGCAAATGGGGATACTAAAGGAAGAGGAAGGTAGAGTGAGGAGAAGGGAGATGGGAAAGAGGATGAAATACAGAGAGCAGTGGAAAGTCTGTGGATAGTTGAAAGGCTGAAGTTATATGAAAGGGCTGGGATGAAGAGGAGCCAACAGCTGATACAGCCAATCAGGAAAACATTCAAAGTCCAAGTTTGAGTTAAAGAAATCATCATCTTCTTTTGTATGACATTTTAGGATTACAACATTCACAGATTAATATCTAAATTTGATAAGCAATGGACTGCTTCAGGGGTAGCTGCATTGATTTTAGATCACCATTAAACGATTTAATTGGGCAGTCGTTCACAATGTATTGCATTGTCTGAAAAATCGCACCGCAATCGCAACCTGGACTCTCTTTGATTCTCCATTTATGAAGTAGGTGTCCACATTTTCCATAGTGTCCAGATTCAATTCAGGGAGGACCAAATCTTTCTCGGTAAGTCAAATCCTGACTGGGGGATGGTAGGGTCACTGACAATGTATTTCTGCGGCAGGTTGATATTTGCCCAGGCTTCCCTCCATTCTTGTTTGGTGCTCTTGTTATTATCATCGAGCTTCTTGGTGTATTTCCAGAAGGGTTTTCTAGATTTGAGCCTATCTGGTGGTGATGTGGTAATGTCCTTGTTGTTTGGGAAGTTTGGGTTACTGATGACTTTAAGGTATTCCCTCTTGCAGAGCTATGTTTGCTAGGACTGGAAGCCATAGCAATACTGTACTTTTTAGTATTCCTGGTATAATCCACATAACTGTATTTAACTATGTATCAACAACCTTTATGTGCCTGCTTTTGTTCCAGACTGGGGAGCAATATATATGCTTTTGTTCTAGACTAGGGAGCAATATAAAGAAATAACGATATCAGGAAAAAGCTGTGAAGGATCCTCTCTGCTGTTTCTGTTGCTCTCCAGGTAGAAGAGCATAAAGAAAAGGCCACTGAGTCAGTCCTTTAGATAGGAGCCCAGTGGGACTCTGCACTGTTAAACATGGCAGGTGCTGCCTGTCTGGGGAGAGATCTGTAAAGGTCAGGATTTCATGCTTGTCAGGTCTCATGTTGCTATTCCTATTGGACTCAATGAATACGTACTATTCAGTGTAAGTAAGAGCTGCAAAAACAAGCCCAAAGAGAGACCATACGTGTATTGTGTGTCTCTTCTCACTAGCTGGTATCCTAACGAAGGAGCACCTTTCCTGAATGGAAATTCCTGTGTAAATACAGAAAATACATTGCCCTCTCTTACCCCTTCTAGTTTAAGCAAAATGGCACCCTTTAGTAAGCAATTCCCCTGGGTCCATGCTATATAACTCTCATCCTGGGAAGAGGGAATAATTTTTGGTTTAACCCGCCAGTCAAAGTTTTCACCAGAAGGGTTTTTAAAAAGCTCTCATACTGTAGCTGGCAAACAAGCTGAAATAAATGGGTGTTCTTTCATCACAAACTGTTCCCTCTTATATCTTAACTACCAGAGCTTTGTGTGACAATATTATTGAGTTTTTCACCCATGCAATACAAAGCCAATATCATTATAAACTGGTTGTCTGTGCAGTGGAAAACCAGAGATACTTAAGGGTACAATATAAATTATTTGCATTTTATGAGCACTGCACTTGGACATACAATCATTTAAAGCCTTTGCAATAAATGACTCTGAGATTCTGCATACCAGGGCTTTGATTGTATAATGGTCAGCTCAGTCCAGCTCAGAATTTACAGCATGATGGTAGCTACTGATTCCTTCATACGCAACTTCTTGAGACTTTGGATTTTTATTTGACTCTAGTCTACAGAATGATAAAGTATCCCCTAGAAACTGCTTAAGCTTCTAACAAATATCCTAGGCTATTGTCTAAAGTGAACAATGAATCTTCATCCTTGAAGTGTCCCTCCAAGAAAAATGCCCTACTAGAAGTTGCTTGTTATAGTTATTTTACAAATACAATAATAAGAACCAGACTGGGCTCTTTCTTAATTGTTAGCAGACTAGATTTCCATTTCCATTTCTACCAATGATTCCGTGACCTTGGATAAAGCTTACACGTTTCATAGTTTCATAGTTTCTAGGGTCGGAAGGGACCTGAGAAGATCATCTAGTCCGACCCCCTGCCATGGCAGGAAAGAGTACTGGGGTAAAACGACCCCAGCAAGGTGTTCATCTAACCTCTTCTTAAAAACCCCCATAATGAATTGGAATATCTAAAATCAGGCTTGAAAAGCACTGATGAAGACTTCCTTGCTTGTAATTTGTATGATTTGTGACTTTAAAAACAACATATTGAGCCATGTGAACTAACTCAAATTTGAGTTGAATTTGGTGCATTCATTTCTACCTAATGTTATTTTGCATTATGTATACAATAGCATGTGATCTCCACCAGATAAAAATGCCTAAACAATATTAGTCTTTTAAAAGGTTTCAAAGAACACAAGAGATACATAAGCTATTTGATGAATTCCTCATCTGAAAACAACATTCTGTTATTAAGCATCTGTAATATTTTATTCAGACAGTTTTTAAAAACTGCTTATAATCTAGTCAGGGCTGTTCAACTGGTAGCCTGCAGGCCTTTGCATTCAAATGTCTGTACACATGACTCTGAGTAAGTTTTTCTACTAGGAGAACAAACCTGAGTGAATTCTCCTGGATTATTTGAATGTATGTACACAGCCTCAGGGGCCCCACCTAGAACCAGACTTCGTCCACCATCTGGCAGGCACACCTTCTATGACATTCTCCTCTTGATCTGTCTCTAAGCCAAAAAATCCCTGCTGTATTTACGGCTACTCCTTCCAACCGAGACCAATGTAAAATTAAAAATTTTACAGTTCAGAAATTTGAAATTGTTTTTCCTTTTCATTCATTGTTCATAAGCCTATGTTCCTTAAGTAGAAGTCTATGTGCAGTTTCAACTGGGTTGCTATTTTTGTTGCTATTTTTTCATGTTTCCTATCTTAAACATCATCTATGTTAAAAAATGGGCCTATTTTATGCTCCAGAGTGGCTCACTGTCATGACAAAATACAGCTGTTTTTGAACGGATAAATACTGCACAACATAATTAGCACAGAAGCTTCAAGGCAAAGCTAATTTTTTGTGCAGCCCCTAATCCCAAATAGGGCTTCTTGTGCCTGATACAAATGAGAGTTGCACTTACTGAGGGAATATGCTCATTTTTTAATTCATAACAAAATGTAAAGAAAGTTGAATTATAAGGGCCTTTGCCTTTTGTTGGGAATATTTTACTCACTTCTGTTCCAGCCTCTGATAGCTTCCCAGCTCCCCAGGTTCAACAAGGACCTATACAGGGAAGTCAGTAGCTTCATATGAGCATGTACATGCCATCGCTGGAAGACCTGAAGTCTCTGTACCTGCCCTGCAAGAAAGAGATCACTATGGAAGGGTAAGTACACAGTGGTCCTGGAATGGGCCAGGAGAGAGATGGTAGATCAGTGTTTATGTAGAAGCTGTAGTTCAGCATCTTATACTGAGAGAATTTAGGGACTGCTACTCTATAAGCAACCATCAAGAGAATGGAGACTAAGCAGCTTAAAGAGTGGATTTCAGCTTCTCAGCCACTGGGCTCACACAGAGCCTGAATAGCTTGGGATTTGTATGTGTGGAATCAGAAGTGTAACTTTCGGGTTTTATGCCCTCAGCAAAACCCTGCTGGAGAGTGAGACTGCTGAGTCTAGAAAGCTGGGGGTCAGTTTTACCTGGCTTGTGGGGCAAAGTCCCCAACTGCTGCTGCCACAGAGTGGTCTGCCCACCTTAGTTGTTGCTGCTGCTACAGTAGTGGCACAGTGTCCCAGCATGGGTCCAAATCAGCTCCTGGAACTGGTGCCATGCTCACCCACCCTTAGTTACGTTAGTGTGTTGAATAGTAAATAAAAAAAAACATTTCCTGGGGGTTGCAGTGTGTAAAGAATATAACTTGTCCCCAGAGCTGTATGTTTCAAACACAGAGCATTTCCTACCAGCACTGCTGAGTTCTACATGCATGAAAAAAATACATGTAATGATTATGCATATTATATTACTTAAATATTTGAATAAACATGGAATATCTGGACTGGATGAAAGCAATTGTCCTTGATTGGAATAATGTGCCAGACACAAAAAGAATGAAAGCTAAGATGGATGTCTCATAAAAATACAACCTTTGGAATTCGCTGCTGCTGCTTGTAATTTCAATATAATATAGACATTTTATCCAGCAAGCTAAAGGAGTTTTTGAGTACTAACTATGAGGACTTATGTGTATTAAATTAGCTTCAGGAGGGCTTCCCTATTAGTTCCTGAATGCCATAAAATTATTAACTAAAAATAAATTTAAAATCTAATAGGAGAGTTACAGAGTTTGGGGAAAAAAACCCTCTAGTTCATATCAAGAACTCCATGCTGGCAATTTTTTATGCAAATTGCTATTTTGTGTAAGAAGTGGGATGAAGAGTGAGAACTAGAATTTTCCCATCTTTCAGCTAGACATTACTCTAAAAATAGGGCACCTCATCACTTCATTCGACAGCTGAAAACAGGGTGGTACACAAAGTCAAAAAGAATAAAGTTTTCATGTAAGTCTAAGCTTTATATAGTCTTCAGTTACTTAGATACAGCGACTGGTAAGTTGGAGCAACAGCTGGACACTTTCAAGATCAGGAACTGGACATCTGACAATAAGGAAGGTTGACCAAGGAGTGAGGTAACATCATAGCTATTTACTGGAAAACCAAAGATCTGCAATCTTAAAAAAAGGACAACAGGAAATGTGGCAGAGAATGGTGCAGGCATAAGGTGAGCTAATTAATATGGGGGCTTGGCTGCATGATTATAGCCCCAGACCTGCAGGTATGCTAGGGTATTGTCAAGCCAGTTGTCAGAAGCTCCCATCCCTTAACTTCAGAGGGAGTAACTGTCATTTAAGATACTGCACATTGGCTAAATCTGACCTTATAGTCTTGTTGTTCCCTGTACTCTCTTGTCTGTCTGCATCAGTCTGGTATTGTTTGTCTTAGTAACTGAAAGTTCTCTGGGAAGGGTCCATCTTTCTGTTCTCTGATAGCCTCCAGCAAAATGAGGTCCTTCTCCAAGACTGGGGTTCCTAGAAGGTATAGTAATTAATAGCAATAAATCTGCCAAGGCATTTACAATCAGATTGTGAACCCCTTACTTGCACTGGTGAGGAGCTAATGGTAAAGTCATAACCTAGCCCAACATGCAAAAAGAGCTTTTAAACGGACATTTTTGATATAACATCGAATTTTCAAAAGCACCTAAATCTCATTTAAAGTCAATGGGATTTCTGTGTCACCAAGTCACTTAATCAATTTTGAAAGGTTTATCCTTGGTCTCTTTGAATTCATGCAAAATCCTCCAGTTTCTCTGCCACCAGAAATTGATTTTCCTGCTAGAGTATGGGGACAATATGGCATAATAAGCAAAGTGCAATTACATTCTAACTATAGACATACAAAAATATTCTCTCCAATGGCAAAAGATCATAGAAAAGCAAAATATTTTTATGAAACTGAAAAGCAGAAATTGCTCTTATCCTCAAAATAGATTCTTTGTTCTATTTTATAACATTGTTCTCTTATAGAAACAGATTGTTCACTACTGTTTAAAATAAGCCTTTGGAAACTTGAAACAAATCTATTTTAGATCTGGGGGCCTGGGTCTTTTTAATTCTTTTTGTCTATTGTGCTGACTGGCAGCTTTGCTATTCTAGGATATTAGGTTGCTTCTATAGGCTACTTTATTATCAGTCATTATTAAAATTAAAAGAAGGTGGTGAAAATATATTTTCTCACTAAAGAAATAACCATTAGATGCCACCTTAAAGCCTCATACAAGGCCTGGTGAGATAAATGAAAAAGGTCCTATTGACTTCAATAAGTGTTGGATCAAGACTTCAGAGAATAAAAAGCATACTTGAGAGAGATTTTTATTTATACCTTATGTTATTTTTGACTTAAGATCATCTTTATTTGACCATAAACTGAAAAACATGACACACGTATACAATTTATTTTGAATGGTTTCATTGCTTAACTGGACAATAGACATGGTATTCTTAAAGAATATTGAGTCTTTCCACTTTCATGATAATTGGTCCAAATTATCAAAATTGGCTTACTCCTGTGTAGCTATTCCAGTGAAAGGATCAGACTTTTGGAAGGTTTCAGCACCCAGAAATCCTCACTGAGCACTTCTCAAAATGTGGCCCTATCACTTAAGTACCTAGTTAGGAGCTACAGCCTCTTGAAAACATAGCTAATAATTCTAGCTGTGCTCAAAGCAATGCAAGCACTGCCATCTAGCTATGAAGAAATATTATATCTCCACTCCAGCTGTGTGATAAGCAGAATTAAGGCCCTGGCTTGTAAAAAATAGTCACACCAATTACAATGATATATATGTCAATTATATAAAAAAAAGTCCAAACAAAATGTATGGAGGAAAAATGTGATAGTTGATGCAAAAGGTCAGGATTGTACAGAAATTTTAGAAATTGTCAAGATATTCTTTTAAAATTATTTACATCACCATTTTTTGCCCTTATCCTGCCAAGATTTTTATAAGTCTTTATTTCAATGGATGCCTCACTGCAGAGCAAGTGTTAAGAGTGGGTGATGTAGGCAACTTCCCAGGGTGCCACGGTCAGGGTGGCACTACACATACATATATATAGGCACTGTAAGCAGCAAGTAGTGGTGCAGCCTGGGACAATGCTTGGGGTTCCTAGCAATGTTGGGCTGGGGGGGTGGGCAGGAGGGGGCCTCAGTGGGATTCTGGGATTCTGGGGGTCTGGGATTCTGTGCTCAGGGATGGCAACAGCAGTAGCACCTGCTCCTCCCCCAGTGGGGCAGAGTGGGGTGGGACATGCAGGGAGCCCCAGGCTAGAGCCAGCAGCCTGCAGAGGGAAGGAGCAGAAGGCTCCAACTGAATCTCACCTGCACATGGCTGGCTGTGTGTCGGGCCCTAGACAAACCCTGTGACAGCTGCAAGGCACTAGAGCCCCTGTGTCAGTACTTGCCAGCCATTCACTGCAGGCTCCTGCTCCCTCTGCTTTGGCTCCATAGGGCTGTAGTCCCTGCCACAGGCAAGCACCTTGCCCAGCTCCCCAGCCCATGGGATGGAGCCCCTCTGTAGCAGGGCTGCAGCACCTGTGATTTGGTAGTGGACCAGGAGAGGAGCTGGGGAGCTGGGAAGCTAGGAGTGGGGGCATCAAAATACAAGTTTGCCTAGGGTGCTATTTTCCCTAAAGCCAGCTCTGCCTCATAGCATAAAGTTGCAGGTTAGACTGAACCTCATTTCCTTGTCTTCTATTCAAGATTCATCTCAAGAGTCATCTCCAAAGGTGTCTGTTTGACAAACACACTTATAAATATATTTGTGGAATGGGTGGTTCAAAAACTGGAGCAAGGACTTGCATTATCTGAACTTTGCTACTTATGTCACATGGTTTTGTCTGTTTCTTTATTGGGTGATGTAGTTCTCAGGACCTATGTCCGTTTTTGTCTAAATCAAAGTTAATTTAGCCATAAAACACACTTTGACTCTTAATTAATCTTACTACAAGCCTAAAAAAAAAGTCTGTTCATGATCTATGAGAGGAATAGGACTTTGGTATGGATGTTCACAAACAGCAAATCTTAAAAATGTACAAACAAAATCATTCAAATCCCAGTCTCTGATTTAATTAGATGCTTATAAACTGATCCAGCCACTTCTAATATCTAAATTTCGAGAAAGAGGGATTCCTCCACAGAAGGCAAGTTCCACACTAAAATTCTACAGTGGTATCAATTGTATGAACTAATTGGGACCCAAATCTATTCATTAATTCAATTTGTTTGGTTAATGAAACATGTATTAAGTGAACATTTTTAGAATCATAGAAAGCAAGAAAAGGAGGGCGAGAAGGGACCTCTAGAGGTCATTTACTCCAACCTCCTGCCTGAGGCTGGATCATCTCTATCCAAACCATCCTATACAAATCACAGCCACAAGGTATAACACCCCAACCTGTCACACGTAGAGTCAGGGGGACCATGGTGGCCAATGTTTTGCTGCCGCAAAGATTGTTAAAATACATTAAAGATTTAAGAAAAAGGACCACAGCCCCTGCTACAGAGGAAGGCAAAAAACCCCACAGTTCATATCAATCTGACCACGAGGTAAAATTCCTTCCTGACCTGTTGTACATATATAATATATATACAACATCAGTACAAACTTTTGGTTTGGTTGTTTCAATTATTTTTCTGGATTGTTAAAACAGTTGCATTTCGTCACCACTGCTCTCATTTATACCATACACAACTTACATTGGCTGTTAATCTTGCACTCAGATACCTCAGGGGTATCAAACTCATCAAGCCTCATAGGCCAGAGGATGGGATAGGGCCAGTTCAGGCCCGCAGACTGACCCCATGCACCAGAGCCAGTGTGAGCCCATGTCTGCATGCAGCATATGCCCTGACACTAGCTCTACATGCTGCATGCAGAATACACTGGCCCCAGGAGGGCCAGTTTCAGCTACATGACACCTGAAGTGCCTGCAGTGTACTGGCCCTGTGTGCTGGATCCAGCATGCATGGTGTGTGGGCTCAATCTGAACCAGCGCTGAATCCCGCACACAGGGCTGGTTCAGCACAGGAATTGCATACAGCACATGCCCCGGACCAGCCAGCACACCACATGCAGTGCATGTCCTGGACCAGATTCGTGCTACTTCCAGCATGTGTCAGACCAGCACCACACACCATATGCAGAATGCAGCATCATGGGCCATATGACTGGCCTCTGCAGGCTGGAAGTCACTGTTGCCCTTGTGTGCAGCAGCTGTCTCAGGCACCCAGCTATGTCATTACACCTCTGGAACTACATATTCCCTGTAATTTGTGCAGCTATAAAATCAGCTGGAAAAATAACACATGCGATAGAACTGGCTCAGAAGTCAGCTCAAAATGGAGCTCAAGAAAGAAAAAATCTAGATCCCAAGCTGTGTGTGTGTTTACAAATACCCATACACTTATGTGCACATGCGCACATAAAACTGGCTTTAATCCTAGTTTATCCAGGTGCCAGTCCAGCTCCCAGAGTGAATTGTAGGAGGCTTAGGGCAATTAACAATGGAATCAGATCAGACACACAATGCAGTCTGAATAGAGGTATTGTCTGCCTTGATACAGAATGTCCCAGCAAATGTGGACGTCAGTGCTATGTGTTCCTTTCACTGAAGCACTGGAACAATTTTGTGAAGCAAATATGGTAAGAAGGTAGAAGGAGGAATTGTTTACCTCTACCTTGTGATTTTGGAGTGGGCTTTATTCAAGACCCTGTAGTATAACATATATTTTAAGTTTTTAATTGAGTACACTCTGCCTGGAGTCCTTGGTTTTCCATTTGGCACAGCCAAAATGATATAATCCTAACACCATAAAGAACTCTTCTGCCCAGAAATAATTCTTCTTATAGACACAAACTGACAGAGATGATAGATTGTCATATTGCTTTCAAATGTAACATGCCCAAATATGCTTGCAGATCAGTAGTGATCTGGGGGACTATGTCCTGTTCACTGACTCCAGCTTAGTCTGCCACAGAGTGAATCCCCTTCTCCTTCTTTCATATGACATCAGATACCAACTTCCAAGTCTATGAACCACCACCTGTTATCATTCAATATGTGGATTCCATCTTCCCCTTCTGGGCATTTGTAAAGATTGCAGATTTTGACTAAGTGCTGTGCTTTTTGTTGGACACTGCATTTGCACAGGGGGCTGTCCAAGATGTTCATGTTGTGAAGTGTTATTTCGAAGCACCCATATCCAGATCTCAGTTTGTTCAGCTTCACCCACACTTCTCTGTCGAGGTCATGCCCAATGGGGGACTCATTTGGTGTTGGTATAAAATGGTGTAGGAATAGGTCTGACCTTTCCCAGCAGTACCCATAGGTTTAACACCCCCAATCTCTTCCAGGACCTTGTGGGCTTCATGCACAAACAGTTTACAACTTTTAAGCTTCTTAAACCTCCATCTATTCAGGTCTTTAGTTAACAGTTGATGGAGCAGGTAATTTTCATTATTTTTTGCCTCTATTGCTAATAATGATGTTAGGATCTGTCTTCTTATATCACTTGATCTAATGCCTGTACATCTGTATGTGTATAAGCTGTGCAGCCTGTTATGAGTCTCAGCACGCTGCTGAGTGCAGTGTCAAGCTTCTAAGTGTGACAACTTCTAGGCCATACAGGAGCACAATATTCTGCTGGGGCATATACCATTGCAAGTGTGGTGGTTCTGAACACTTCAAAGTTGGCACCCCATGTTGTGCTGGCTAAACATCTTAAGACAGCTGCCTGTGCAGAGACTACTGCTGACCTTCTGAATGGGATGTTTATAGGTAAGGGAACAATCTAATGTGATTCCTGGGTAGATTGGGGTATGCTCATGGGGAAGGATATAGTTGCTTACTCTGTTATTCAGCGTGCCCTTGACTCAATGATTGTCCAGGTGGAAGAGGGATTTACTGATGCTCAACTTTAAGAGCTGCTTATGGGAGCAGTCAGCAATGAGTTCCATGTCAGTACTCAGTGTCTTTTCTGGTTCTGTCATGTCTATTCCTTGGGCTACTATGATGTCATTGTCAGCATACATATGTCGCTTAGATATTGTGTGAGGAAAGTCTGAGGTATATACGTTGAAAAGTACTGGTGAGAGAACTGAGTTTTGGAGGACTCCATTCTTCAGAGTTCATACTCTACTTTTTTCTCCTTGGCTGGTGTAGTGAGTTTGAATGATATAGTTCATGATGAAAGTGTATAGCTTATGGTCAGGTATCATAGAGTGAAGTTTATATTTGAGACCTGGTAGTTTTAAAGTTTATAAAGACAGTGCCTGTTTTCTGCCTTGCTTCAAATCCATTTTCTATGTCTACCCAATAAGCCACGTACATTATTTGTTTCATGCAAATCTTCAATCCTTAAAGTACTTTCTCTATTGTCAATGGGTACCCAGAATCACTTCTGCTTCTAGAAAAGGTATCTGCAATTCTCACTATAACACACGGGCACCTTTTTAATGATTGTTCCAAGGCCCTGTGGAAGTGGCCATTCTATTGTGCTAGCATACTTGTGAGTCTTTGTGGTAGTAGATTTCTTCCTGTTCTGCCCTGTGTGCCTGACCCAGCATACATGGTCATGCTATCTTGTCTGCAGGGCTCACCATGGGTCCAGAAATCTGGCAGCAGGGGAGCAGTGCCCACTGCCCCACCACCAAATTTTCAGATCCATCTAGTGGCTAGTGGCAACAGATAACCATGGATTTGGTGGCACGGTAGGGCAGTGCTTCCTTTATGTCCATTATGGTACCCCCTTTACATTAGCACCTAGGGCTTGTGCCCTAATTGTCTATTACCAGTCATGCTAGAGGAGCATGTGTAATTACACCAATGTACTGTTACCCATCATGTTCTGCAGGGTCACTTTACCCAGGAGTGGAACAACTTACACCATGGTAAGGCTGTGCATTGCATGTCCTTTCTACTTTTACTGTGCAGTAAAGCCTGTTTTCTTCATAGTACACATAATATGTGGTAGAGACTGCCCATCTACAAAACAAGAAGCAACAGAAGTGCAGAGGATGGATCCATCTCATAGTAGTCTGGGTAACTCACAACACATGCGCCCAGGACTGCAGCACATGAGCCAGATCAGAGCAGCCCCAGCTGGCGGGGCGAGGGGAGTCAGCACACCAGCCCAGTGCTTCTCCAACCCAGCTTGGTGTGCAGCAAGTAGCCCCTGCACTGAAGCACCCTCGTGCCCCAGCCACACAACAATTATTTTATTTCATACCGAGTATTCATGGAATCAGGTTAAAAACTCAGAATGGAACCGTACACACTATCAGTGATAGTATAGTCTTTACAAACATGCTTTACAGCAAGAACAGGCTGTCCAATGTCAGACAGACATATCTTGTCCAATGTCAGAAAGCAAATGTGCCAGAGCTAGAAAGAAAACAGGGATTGTCTGGCTTTCATTCCAGTTTGAACTGTGCCACTTATTGTACACAGCCAACTTATTTTCAGCAGCACACTCAGCCACATTCTGCACTCATAAGACACTGCTGAATTGCTCTTTGTTTCTGCTGTTATCATCAGGTGAGGGTTTCCCTTGTTAGAACCCTTATTAGAATTTTGAACTTCTCTTCCCACGTCTCATTGCCTTTGGCATCCACCCAGAAATCATTCCAAAACCATTAACAGTAACAAACTCTTGGCTTTGTCCCTTGCAGTCACCTTGACCAGCATCACACAGTCCCAGTATCCTTCAGTGGTTCAGTCTAAGACAAAGGTGACCTCCCTTCCCTGCTAGGTTTAGGCTGCTTTTTGTGTGATCTTCTTTCAGCAGCTTTCAGTTCTGCCATCTTTTCCCCTCTTTGGGAATAACCTGTGCGCAGGGTCATCTTAACCTAGGCAGCAGGTAGTTTGTATTGTAAAATGTGAGCGTTTGGGATTATCTACACCCACAAAAATGATAGTAGATAAAGAATGGAACTCCCACAATAAACCTGTTGCTTTCAAACAATAAGGAAAACAGAAATTCCTTCTTTCCTTCTTCCCTAAACCTCTCAAATAAAAATCTTTGAGAGTATTCTTGCTTAGTACTTATTTATCATTTACTATGTTCATCTTCCAACACCATTTCTGTAATAGCATATCTTGAAGGGGTGTGTGGAAAGGGAGTGTTTGTGTTCATGTTGAATCCTAATAAAAGGAGAAAGCACCCTAATAAAAGAGAATTTCTAACCCAATTTATCATGACTGCTGAAATTATTTAAATCACTCAGAAACAATGAGAATAAAAGGCAATCCCTCACATCATTGGGACTATACATACTGATCAATTTTATTTTCTAGTGGCTGCCTGATGGAGCTGGGAATCAGCTAGAGTAATCCAGGAGGCAAAATGAGAATTGAAAAAAGTGCTGATATTTCAAGTTCTCAGAGAATATAGTTTATGGCAAAATGAAGTCACCACACAGACATGCATATCTTTCAACAATCTAGAGTGATGGAGAAGCAGTTTTTAGTTATAGCTATAGCGTGAGAGACACTACTTTCTAGTCCTTCATTTTTTATTCACATGAGTACTCCACTGAAATTAACAGGATTACTAGCATAATTAAGAACTACACACACTGAACAAAGGTTGTAGGAGTACCTCTAGGTTACTGAAGTGCAAAGATCATTCCCCTCTAAAAGGTCTACCTTTGCAGCTTAGATGCTTAAATCATATCACTTCAAATTACACAGCAGACAAGTTTGCAGTGTGGCCCATTGGTTAATTGCTAGAGAAGGGAAACCAGTTTTCCTCAGTTCCTACCCTTGCCATTGGCTAGCTAAAGCAAGTAGTTTAATCTCTCTACCTCGGTTTCTCTAACTGTAATGAGTGTGGTGAGACTTAACTAAAGTTTGTAGAGAGCTTTGTGATTCATGGATGAAAGACATGTTATATCTGCTATTTTTTCTTACCATTCTTGCCATTTGTCACCCCTCCCATCTCCTGCAGGAACACCTTAAGTGTTTAATGACCTATCCTCAAACTCCCTAATCTGTCCTATTGAGCAGCCCCTGTTGATGCTGAGTACCACGCACTAGCCCCACCATGCTCCCAGCCTGGAAGCCAGGGGTACTCTGCTTATCCTGCCACCCTTTAAGATCTTTTTAGGATGCTGTAGGGTGCAAGGGGTAAGCGCTGTGAAAAACAATGTAGTCTTTCAATGGGGTGCCATTAAATTCCAAAAAGGTATAGAGGTATGCTTTGAGTCTGAAAAGGCTGAGAACCACTGGTCTGATGTAAATCTACCCTGCCTTCTGCCTGGAATCAAGAGTAATATAGCCCAAAGGTTGGCAGTCATTCCTGGCTTGCTGCTTTCCTCTTATATTTTTTCACCATATGTACTAGAGATTCTATGACCAGCCAGCCACTAGTTGTCAGTTAAGCAGGAAAAGAGCTAACCTCCACAATGAGCCTCCATAACTGAACTGGAGTACAAATTGGTGGCTTTCTTCTGTTGTTGCGTTTCCTCTATCTGTTATAGCCCAGTTTTCTGACTCTGGAAAATGCATTGTGTATTTTTAATGAAGCAACTTCTTTTCTAATTGTCGCACAGATGCACAGTATAGTACTCCATTAGCATTTGAATTTCTTTCGCTCCTAAGCTGAATGAGAAGCATCCTGCTGCTATAATCAAGAAGTGTGACTAAACACAGTTCAGTGATATTCAGCCTTGCTGTGGATATCACCCCAGGGATCTGTTTTTCTACAGTGAACCAATAAAATATTCCTGTCTGAGTTGTTTTTAAGGAGATATGCATTTCTTGGCAGAATTTTCCCTGAACATTGTTGTTGATTTCTCTTACATACAGCTGGCTAACTGAAATAAACTTTCAGCTGATCTAATCTAATGTGTCTATAGTATTTCTAAAATAACTCTCTCTTGGCTGCAAGATCCCTAGAATACATGCAGTAATTGGAATTTCCGTACCCAATCTAATGATGTGCCTCTCATCCTTTAGTAAGAGGGCCATCTCTCAATTTTAGGCCTGCCTGTGGCGTCTAACTTTTATTCCTTTATGTTAATAGCATTTTGATATTCTGAGGCTGAGGTTACAGGATAAAGGCCTGATTCTCCACTCTTTACCTTGTGGGTAGTCACTTACATCTGCCATAAATAAGTGTAAAATAAATCATAAAAGGAACATTTAACACTCAGTTTGAACACAGCTAAATGATTACTCAGAGTGCAAGACTGTGGAAAAACAGGTCTAAGATGTCTGAAGCCTGGCAAACATTCACAACCACTATAAGTAGGTTAGATCTTTGACAAGGTATAGTGTTTTTCTCCCAGGGGCAAGATGTAAAACCTTTAACGGTGCATGTTGCACCGTTCAAGAATACATTAGGATAAAAGAGAGGTTCTTTCAGTAGCCAGGTGCACATTTCCAAATGCCACAGAATCATAGAATCATAGAAGTAGGGTCGGACGGGACCTTATAGATCTTCAAGTCCGACCCCCTGCCAGGGCAGGAGAAAAAAAACTGGGCTCAAATGATCCCAGCTAGGTAGGCATCAAGCCTCCTCTTAAAGACCCCCAGGGTAGGAGCCAGCACCACTTCCCTTGGAAGTTGGTTCCAGATCCTAGACGCCCTCACTGTGAAGTAGTTCTTATGGGTGTCTAATCTAAATCTAATCTCCAACAACTTGTGGCCGTTATTCCTTGTTATGCCAGGGCGCGCTAGGGGAAACAAGGTCTCTCCCAAACCCTTCTGGTTCCCCCTAGTGAATTTATAGACTGTCACCAGGTCCCCCCTCAGCCTTCTCTTGTGAAGGCTGAACAGGTTCAGGTCCCGCAGTCTCTCATTGTAGGGTCTGCCCTGTAGTCCCTG
>NW_017729032.1:55695792-55699831 GCF_001723915.1 Gavialis gangeticus | reverse complement strand
CTTGCCACAGGAACTTCCCTGCAGCAGCCATTCATTGTGATACTATCAATGTTTGGGGACATTGCTAACTAAAACCAACTCTGTGTATGCAGCAAAAAATGTTTATTTAGATGATAGTCACAATCAGGAACAAATTGGGGTGGGGGGGTCTCTCTGAACTTACTGACATGTCAATGCAGTTCCTGCTGGGAGCTCTATGAGTTCCCCAGTCAGTCCACGTGGGGTCTGCAAGGAGTCCAAGTTTGCAAACAGCTCCAGAGCACAAAGAGTGAATGCTGTTTCTATTTGCTCTTCTTCTCCCTCTTCCCTCTTCTCTTCACTGAGCATTCTTCAGTGCATGTGACACACAGCCAAAGGGTCTATGGCTGTCCCCTGTCCCTGTGATTCTGGATCTACAGCTGGTCACAACAAAATCACAATCACAAGAAAAATTACTAAGGATCTGGAGAACAAGCACATCTTTTGCCCTTCTAATGACACTTTTCATAAACAATTACAGAAGAGTCTAAATACTGTATTATTGTTGTTATGTGTTAACCCTACATATACATTGACTATAATATTTCAGGTTAAATTTTAGGAAAAACAGCTTTTCCCCTCAAGATAAATGCTATGGTTACACAAGACCTTGAACTGCTATTACATAATCCCATAAGAAAATCAAATCACCAAGGAAAAGACCCAAAGGATTGAATGCATTAAATCTGTTGAAATAAAAATGGCCCTGAAAAAAATATTGCACATGTAAAAATAATGCAGGTACAACAGTCAGGATTGTAGAAGGACCAATTATAGTTCAACCCCACATATAAGTCAAGTGGAGTTTTTGAAGTTATTTTGCGAGAAAAATAGACTTTTAATTGTTATAATATATTAACTATATACAATATGCAAGGCCTACCAACATGAGCGTACTGTACTCCTGTTGTGGCAGGATTTTGGTGGCTTCTGAAATACAGAAGACATTGAGGATTGCCAAAAGACACACAAACTATAGTACTTAAAAGATACCAAGATTAAGGGTCGGAAGGGACCTAGCAGATCTTCTAGCCCGACCCCCCGCCAGGGCGGGAGAACAACAAAAAAACCCCAAAAAGAGAAACGGGACTCAAATGAGTCCAGCCAGGTAGGCATCCAGCCTCTTCTTAAAGACCCCCAGGGTAGGGGCCAGCACCACTTCCCTTGGAAGTTGGTTCCAGCTCCTAGCCGCCCTAACTGTGAAGTAGTTCTTGCGGATGTCCAATCTATACCTCGTCTCCATCAACTTGTGCCCATTGCTTCTTGTCATAAGAATTCTTGTAGAAGAACAGCATGATCAATGTGGTAGGTGGAAAATTAATTTTTAGTCTCCAAATGTCACAGTCATCTGGAAAATCAATTTGGGAATCCAAGACATATTTTATTCTATGCATGACATTTCATTCAAAATACTATAAATTGTTCTAATAAATTTAAATGAAAAAATAAGCTATTTGTATGAAAATAAATTTCTGTGAAAGCAGAATTAAAAAATGAAGCAAGCTCACAGGATTGTGATAGATTAAAATCACTAAAGATAAAGGTCATGGCAAGTTGTGTCACTGCTTGAAAGTGATGACTATGTAAAACTTTTCTCTGCAAGATGCTGAGCTGCTCCTGAAAATGCTGACCACTTTTAGCTAAGAGTAATCCTCTACTAGCTGGCAACCTTAGACTTTCCAACAGCGTCAGCAGCATCAACAGCCCTGATCAGATACTATGCAAAAAGAAGAAGGCCAGCAAGCTGACCACTGATGCAAGAATAGAACTGGCCTGTACATTTATTCTCTTTAGACATACTAACTATATACTAACCATATACAAGAGTAAAGTTCCATTCAACCCATCTAGCAGGTATAGTAAAAGGACATCAACAACACAAAAGAGTGATGTGGCTAGTATCACATCTAACCTATTTTGACTCCCTGGCCTGAATGACTATTTACCCAGGACAGATCCAGAATTTTGAAAAGGGGGATGGCAGATGGTGAGGTGCATCATCATATATAAAACAACACATAATTTTCTCCAGTTAAAAATCAACTAGAAGCTTTACTAATATGCTAGAGGCCTCGTGTTGTATTATTCAGTTTAAGATTGAAGCAAAAACAAATATAATTTTGGAATTAATTAAAAATAGTTTGCAGGGCTGTGAAATAGGAGTTTCATTACCAGGTGCAGCTAACTGACAGCAGAATGGCAGAACAAAGGATAGTTGGACTGGTGGAAGATCAAAAGAAAGTTATTAACACCCATGGAATGAAGCATTTAGAAGGGATCAGGGACATTATAATGAGCCGCCAAGTCAGCTGAATCCCTCCCTCAGCACCGCCTGACTAGAAATGCTTGCCATTGCCAGGCAGTTGGTTTTAAACTTTGGGTGGATCAAGAATCAAAGGGCAAGTGCATCTGTGCACCCCTCCTGGATCCGCCACTACATTTACCTACAAACTTACAGCTGGGCCAACTGAAACAAGTCCAACATGAGGTCTGAATGCATGCCTCTGGAGCAAGACACTCTTCCCACTCTCCCACCATTCTCCATATACACTAAATATTTACACACATATATATAGTAAGCAGCATGGCAAGCACTGATACAGTTAAGGTTACCCATCACTTTCCAGTGGAAGACCCTGCTTTTAGCTGTATGCTAATTTATCAGGCTTCACTACTTGTAAGTTCCTATGCTGGGGTCCCCACTGAGCCTGACGTTTTTTTTTTTTGGTGCTTTGGACCAGGGCCTTGAAATACAGCAGAAGGGCTGCCCTTATGTCAGGTATGCATATCCCCATTCTCCATCCCCAATCCTCCAGCTTCCTCATGAAAGTCCATCCAAATATGGCCAAGAATTTGGGATGAGGGCACAGCAGTAGTCACAAAGTCAAAGGAAGGAGGCAAGTGCCCATGAAGTAAGGAAGGAGTGTCCAGCTGGGCAGGGGAAGGTTTTCAGATCTGACATGCAGATAGGTAGGTTTTCTTTGGAGTGGGACATAATGAGAGGATACATGGATAATGGGTTATGGGGGCAAGGGGTTATAAAGTAAAATGCTGGACACAAGGGCCAGAGGAGATGCTGTTCAGGGACAGCACATAACATTGCTGGGCAGAGAATCACCCTGTGGGGGAGCTGATAGTGGTGTGCAGAGGTGCTTCATGTGCATAGGACAATGCAGGGGAGAATGTGGCTCTTCCATGTGTCCGGGAGGAGGACAGCACCATACATTCCTCTGTGAGTGTCTTTATGAGGGGCAATTTCCCTCACCACAAGACTTAAGCACAAGCTCAAAGAGAAATGAGATGTTTTAAATCTCATGAGTTTTGAATTCAGTCTCATAGCTGGTACCTTTCTTCGCCCTGCACTTCTGCAGGGGAACTTCCAGGCTGCCATGCCCAGCTGGCTGCAGTCTCTCTGTTCCACCATTCGACAGACTAGTCTAAAAATGGCAGAACCAAATTTAAGATAGACCTGGATTGATGTGCACTCAAACGTAATTGATCTAGGTTAGATGGGTGCATCGAGCTTCTGTACAGCTCCAGGGCAGAAGCTGGTTGAGGATTGCTTCAGGCCAGACATAAGGAAAATCTTCTTTTACAATTCAAGTCCCGAGGGTTTAGAACAGGTTCCCCCCAGAGGTGGTACAGCTATCTACCCTGGCGATCTTCAAAAAACATCTTGATGCCTATCTTGCTGGGGTCATCTCATCCCAGCAGTCTTTTCTGCCCAACTGCAGGGAGGCTGGACCTGATGATTTGTAAGGTCCCTTCCAGCCCCTAACAACTATGAAACATGCCCAGTGCAGCTTCTCGACTGTGGCTGAGCCCCAGGGAGGAACACTGCCAGCAGAACCGTCTCAGCCTTGTACCAGCAAAGCAACCCTGCTGTAGGTGCAACATAGGCCAGCAAAGATGCATTTTACCCAGCCAAATTGATTCCTTGTCCCCAACCCGATAGGTTTCTGCTCTGCCCCTCAAGTGAAAGGCTGGCTCTGCTGCTGCAAAACGCAGGAAAGGAAGGGCT
>NW_017729032.1:55688622-55690792 GCF_001723915.1 Gavialis gangeticus | reverse complement strand
ATGCCCAGTGCAGCTTCTCGACTGTGGCTGAGCCCCAGGGAGGAACACTGCCAGCAGAACCGTCTCAGCCTTGTACCAGCAAAGCAACCCTGCTGTAGGTGCAACATAGGCCAGCAAAGATGCATTTTACCCAGCCAAATTGATTCCTTGTCCCCAACCCGATAGGTTTCTGCTCTGCCCCTCAAGTGAAAGGCTGGCTCTGCTGCTGCAAAACGCAGGAAAGGAAGGGCTGGAAGGGCCCTCAAGCTCATCCAGGCAAGCCGCCTGCCCAAGGCAGGATTCTCCCTGGTGCAAAACCCCCGAGGGATGGGGACTCCACAACGGATTGCTAGGAAGCCTCATCCCCAACCTGGATGTGCCCTTGAAGTGCAGCTTGGGGGGGTGTAAATCGGATTCAACATGTAATGTTTATTTTAATGAATGCCCTATCATTTATCTCTCTGTGACTCTCAGCAGTCTCCAGGAGAGTTATATCTAATTCCCAGAGACTCCAGGACAAGCCTGGGGGGTTGGCAACCCTACTGTGGGGGAGTGGGGATTGTGTGCGCGCGCTAGGGGATTGTGTGCGTGTTTGTGGGTGGAGTGGGTGTGTGTCTGTGGGAAGTGGAGTGGGGGGGGGCAGAGAGAGGGATTATCCACCGTTGCTGCCCCGCGTGACGTCAAAATCCGCACTCAGGGCACTCTCTAACACAGCCGCCGCGCAGAAGCCCGTCGTGACGTGTAAACCCCCGGCCCCGGTGCTACGTCACAGACCAGCTGCAGTGACGCGCCGGGCGCAGCCGTCATAGAGCGCCCGACGGGAAGGGTCACGCGATCGCGGCGATGGCTGGAGCTGGCGGTGAGGAGCAGTTTCCGCGCCGGCCGGGCCCGCTGGGGCTCCGCAGCTTTAGCTGGCGGGCAGGACGCGGCGGCTGGGACGGGCACGGGGGCGGGGGCAGCTCCGAGGCCGGCACCAGTGTTGTGAGGCTCGGGCTGGAAGGGTCGAGGCCGCTGCTGCCTCTCCCTCTGGAGAGCTCCCTGCTGCAGCCGAGGCCGGGGGTGGGCGGTTTGGGAGCGGGGCCTCCTGGAGGCGCGGGGGGGGGGCCCGTTCCCTGGCTGGGTCCACGGATTTGTGGGGGCTGGAAACAGGAGGCAGCGACATGAAAGGGGTTCATCACAGCCCAAGGTGTGGGTGGATCTGGGGGCTGGACTGGATGCCCTGCTGAGGTCCCTTCGGACCCTTATTTCCTACGAGCAGGCGGGAGCCGGGCACACACTGTTCCATGCGCCTGGGTGGTTTCACGGCACTCAGAGGAGCTCAGGAATAACCTGGTCGATCGGACTAACCACTCCTCTAATCCAGACTGACATTATCTCTAAGCCTAGCTTGCCTTGGCTCTCTGGTTCCTCCTCATGTGGATTTTTATTTTTCATTTGTCCTCATGAAAAAAACATGAAGCCTGTGCTTGTTTTCCTCTGTGCCAGCTAGCCATTGACGGCTGAAAAAGGCCTCATTGAAGCCACAATTCACCCTGAATGAAGTACAAATGTGCCCCCCTCTTTAAAACTGATTTTGGTCAGCCCTCGGTTCCACTTTTAAAATCTAATCTGTTCTCTTGATGCTAAAAGGCACAAAAAAAAATCCATGTAGTTTATGCACCTCTGAACAACTTAAAGGAAATTTACATTGTTTTTTGGTCTTGTATTTAGTCCTGAATAAGGAATATATGTTTTGAGAAGCTAAACTCTATAAACAGTTGTGAAATGACATACTGAGCTGGTCATCACAGGAGGAATTTTGTGAATGACTCTTAAGAGCACAGTGAGTGTTGTTCAAATCTATGCAGCATGTGCATTAATCTAGAAGCACAGACATCAAATCCTACAGGCCGCTAGCAGTACAGAGGTGTCCCGCAGAAGGGTCTCATTGCTTTTTATTCCAACTTTTGAGGCTTTGTCTCCCAGAATGCATTGCATTGGCCATGGATGCAGATTATAAAACTGACTGACTACACTTTAGCACCACTTGCTGGAATTGTGCTTAACTTGGGCATCAGCTTTGATGCTAGCACTGTCTGGAATCACTGACCCAGTTGTTGCACTCTGGCTGCACACGTTTGTGCATTAATTGCTATGTCAGCAGCGCTTGGGCTGACATCTCAGTTTTTGCTATAGATTTTTTTTTTTTTTT
>NW_017729032.1:55685844-55688611 GCF_001723915.1 Gavialis gangeticus | reverse complement strand
TGACATCTCAGTTTTTGCTATAGATTTTTTTTTTTTTTTTTACTGCTAATGGAAGTTGAGGATTCATGCCAGCAACATAGCCACCAGTGCTATAGTTACACAAGTTGATAATGGATAATATGGCAATATGTTGTTTTTATTTCAGTTTAACTGCTATCATGGGGTTTTATTTTATTCAGGATGTCTTCTCACTTCGTGAACATTTCTAGAAAAAAACAGAAAAATAAAGCATGAAAGAGACCTAATAGTAACAACAATAATCCTGGTTGTACAATCAGATCCATTCAGAAAGACCCCTTTGCTCACATGGAGCTCCATCCTTCCCATTGTGAATCTTATTGCAAAATTATTCATGTATGCTAAACTTTTCGAAAGAAATGTTAAATCATAGCCAAAAGGAAGCAGAGTAGGGTGTTTACTTATCTTTCCTGTCTTCCTTTATCCCCACCACTCAAGTTTTGGGGGACCCCCTTTCAGCTGCTTCTAGTTTCATGATTCCTTCCTTTGTTTGTGGGGGATTGATTAAAATCATCAAGGTGAAAACCTTGATTTAAATAATTCATTGTTTTCTGTTTGCACTGATTCTCTCTTCCCTCCCCCTCCTCCCCCAACAGTTCATTTTCACTGAAACACAATTGGATCATTATTTACAACTAACTATAACCCAAATACTAGATTTAGTACTTTCATTTGCTAACTAGGGTGAATGAAAAGAATTATGCAAATTTTAATTTTAACCTAATTGCTTAAATTTTATTCAGCTTCTTAACATCTATATTATTTCCTTGTGTTAGCAGTAGTGAACAATGTATTTATTTTTTTTTATTTTTTTACTAGATGATAATAGACTTATTCACAGGAGTACAGGATCTCTTGGGATGCTGAGTTGGGACCCAGGCTGTTGCATTCAGCCATAGTGTATCATTCCTTTCATAAACTGGTTGAACGGTCTTAAAATTAGTCCCGTGGTTGGCTCGCTGTACTTTCATTGGAAGACTGTTCCAGATCGTCACTGCTCTGAGGATTAGAATCTTCTCATTTCCAAGTCTAAGTTTATCCTTGGCCAGTTTATGCCTATTTGTTCTCGTGTCAAGATTTGCCATTTAGTTTACATAGCTCTTTTCCCTCCTTGATAAATACTCCTCTGGTTTATTTTTATTTCTAGCTTGTTTACTGTAGCAAAACGGGGAGGGCTCATATCTGAAGAAGGAATAGGATGGCTACCCACATGCTTTCATAAAAGAGAGCATATGAGCATTCGTATCCACTCAGCCTTGATTTTTTTGCTATGCTGAACAAGCCAAGGTCTTTTAGTTTTGTCTTCCCCAGATCACCTAATAACCCTTCTTATACACTGTTCCAATTTGAATTTATATTTCTTGAACACAGATGACCAGAGTTATAATGTTCCAGGTGGGGTCTCACTAGTACCTCGGACAGTGACATTAATATCTTCCTATCTCTACTGGAGTTTTCTCGTTGGATACCCTTTAAGATTCTGTTTGCCTTTTCACAACCCCATTGCAGTGATGGTCTCTCTTTTTCCTGTGATAAACTGGTATTTCCAAGTCTTTCTCCTTTTCTCTCATTTCCAAATGGTAAGCTAGAAACTCTTATTATTAGACTTTAAAATGCACAACTTTGCAATTGTACCGTTATTTCCCATTTCTATTACTTCAGTCCTTAGGGTGGTTCAGTTCTTCCAGCATGATAGTCTTACTCTTGACTTTATTGAGAATGTTCCCAACTTTGTGTTATAATAGAAAATTAGGGTTGGAAGGAACCCAAGAGGTCATCTAGTCCAGCCCCCTGCTTAAAGTAGGATCAGCCCCAACTATATCATCCCAGCCAAAGCTTTGTCTATCCAGGCTTTAAATACCTCCAAGGATGGAGAATTTACAAGCTCTCTTGGTAACCTGAACAAACTTCTTTATCAACAGATTTCATTGAGACACTTTTGATTTTTGTGCTGCAGCATTTATTAGATGGGGTCCAAGAATGTGTCAGGCAACATATACATGAAAAATAGAATTCAATCAAAATGTGCAGATGGCATTCTTACAGTAATGTTATTTTTATTAGTTGATTAAACCTACAGAATGTTTTCAGTTTTTTCCAGTTGTTGAAATTAACCTGAGAAGCTACACTCTGAGGAATGTTGGAAGACTGCTGCAAAACAAAAATAAAAAGTAATAAGGCCAAGCCTTTTTGGGCAACAAACTGAAAGTATTGATATTTAGAAAAATAAATAGCCAGCATCCCATTCCTTGCAAAGACTGAAAATAAAATAAATGCTTACCTTAATGCAGTGTGTGACTTCTTGTGCTGTTTTTAGAAAGTCTGGCTCCACGAGTTAAAAATTCCCCTGATTCTATGTATAAAAAAGCATAATTTAGCATGTTAGTAGAATTTTTTTTGAGGACTTATTAATTCAGAAAACTATTCTTGTAGCACATTTCTCATAATACACGAATAAATCTGAATGTATGGCAACTTAAGTGGGTGCTACACTTCAACAAGAACATAGAAAAGCTTGAGAGAATCCAGAGAAGAGCCACCCAAAGTGGCCACAAGCTCCTGGAAAACCGTTTCAAGATTAACACTAGGAAAAACTTCTTCACAGTTAGTGTCCAGACTGTGAGAGAAACTCCCTCCAGAGGTGCTGCAATCACCTACCTGGAAATCTTCAAGAGCAGATAGGAGGAGGAGACTCTTTCTTCAAGAGGAGTAGTCTTTCCTGCCTAGTGCAGGGGGGCTGGACCTGATG
>NW_017729032.1:55684841-55685833 GCF_001723915.1 Gavialis gangeticus | reverse complement strand
GGGCTGGACCTGATGATCTTGCGAGGTCCCTTCCAGCCCTTACAATCTATGAATCTACTCTTTCTTGTAAAAATATTTAAAAATATATAATAGACTGTTTTAACATCAGCTTTATTTAATGACAAGGTAATTGATTATTATTGGACCTGGTTGTTTTTGTTTAAAGGCTTTTAAGATGCAGTTGCAGTACCAGAAGTCTACATACTCCTTGTTCTTTAGATTAATAATAACAGTTGTAGTAGCCTGTCTACAGTTTCAGGAACCAAAACCCAGGAAGAGCCTCTGAATCCTTGAGTCCACTAAACTTCAGGCATGCTAGCATCTTGTGCTTTGTAACTTAAATAGTTGTAACTAGATACTCTTTTACACTATCAAAGAAGAGTACAGTAAGAAACATTTAAACATGGAATACAAAACTACCAGCTTAACATTCTGAACAAGCATATAGGGACTGGACACACAACTCTTCTTTTATTAAAACAGTAAGCTTGATCCAAGCTATAATTTTAGGAAATGTATGTATTCTAATATTATAAAAGCCTAAGTCTGTCTGTCTCTCCGTTGGTAATGCTGCTAAACAGCCAATCAGAGTGCGAACAAGCATTCGAACAGGAGCTGGCAGCGGTGGAGCACTGCCATGATGGTGGGGATACAGGAGATGGAGGGGCAGGGGGGCTCTGGCCTTGCCCCCCCTTACTCCTTGCAGGTGATGGAAGTGGAGGGGAGGGAGTGGGGTCAAGACGGTGCTGGGGGGGGACAGGCCAGTGGCTCTGGCCTTGGCCTGCCCCTCCCCACTTCTGTTGTTGCTGCCTGCAGGGCTGAAGTGGTGGTGGTGTAGGGAGGAATGGACCCAACGTGGGGTGGGGGAATAGCGGGCGTGCTGTGGTGGCGACGGGGGGAGGGAAGCAGTGGGCCTGGGCCTGGGGGAGAAGCTGACCTAACGTGGCAGTGGGGGGTGGAGAGCAGTGGGCCCGGCCCGATGTGGCAGGGGG
>NW_017729032.1:55681846-55684693 GCF_001723915.1 Gavialis gangeticus | reverse complement strand
GGGGGGGGGGGGGGGGGGGGGGGGGGGGGGCGAGCCTCTCCCCTCCCCCTCCCCCACCACGGCAGCCCAGCTTCTCCCCACCCTCAGGCCCGATCCTTCCCTCTCCCTGGTGCTGCAGGAGGTAAAGGGGGAGTGGGCTCGGATGGAGTGGAGCACGGGGCTCCATCCCCGCATGCTACCCCCTGCCCCCCACCCCGTCATTCCTGGCAGGCAGTTGGCTAGTTTTTCAAATATGGCTGCAGGTGACGCAACATATGTTCAGGTTCAAGTTCCTTAACTGGCTCTAACTTTCTTTCTCAAGAAGTTCTGAGTAATGTAAATTAATATATTACTGTATGTACAGTAACATGTAGTATTAGATGTACAGTAGCATTCTAGATTAATAAAAGATTTGCACATACTTTTTGGTCAGATTACATAATATATTAGTGAGGAGAAACCCCTTCTAAAAGGTGTACTGGAAATACATTTCTGTCATTTTAAAGTATTCTGGAACTTCAGCTATTTCACCAGCTTTTTTGTCTTTAAAAATGAATGCACTGTGGTCTGCTGTAGTGTAAAATCTGATTGGTACAGAGCAGAGTCCTTAATAAGTTGGAATCACCTTTTCTAAATCTAAAAGTTAACTAGCAATGTGTAACAGTAATATTAGACTTTGTACCGTGCAACTACATATCCAGCACTAGAAGATGATGTGATATACACTGTAAAATGTACATTGCTTTGGATTGCTTTGCAAAAACTATTAATCTTAAAGTGTCTTTTAATTGACTGCAAGCAGTTCCTTCTGTATGACTATAAGAAGCAGGAAGCTATGCTTATAATTACAGTCATGCTAACACTGTATTTCAATTTACAGTAATGGAACAAGCACAGGATCCAGCTGTGCAAGAAGATGAAAATATTAAAGCTATTAAAGAAGCGTACAAGAAAGCCTTTTCTTTTGTCAATAAAGGACTGAATACAGATGAACTGGGTCAAAAGGAAGAGGCAAGAAACTATTACAAACAAGGTCTTGACCACTTGCTCAGAGGAGTTAGCATTCCATCACAAGGTCCTGAATGTACAGGATCAGAGTGGCAGTCTGCCAGAAAAATGCAGCAAAAGATGCAGGAGACTTTACAAAACGTTCACACTCGATTGAATCTTCTAGACCAGAATATTCCTGCTGTGCAAATTAATCCCAGTGCAGTAAGTGCCTCTGCAGAGGTGCCTAAATTATACCCAGTTATTCCTGCTAAAGAAAAGCCAGAAAGGCCCCCTGCACCTGCCTTTCCTATTCCACCATCTCAGCTCCCTGCAGCAGCTGAAAACACTACAACTGCAGGCCAGGGGCAACTTCCAGCTGTGAGTCCTTCATCTCCAAACACTTACCCTTTGCCAAGTGAAGCACCTCCTGCATATACTCCTCAAGCTACTGATGGACACTACACTGTATCTTATGGTACAGATTCTGGAGAGTTTTCCTCCGTAGGAGAAGAATACTATAAAAAGTGTACTCAGCCTCCTTCACTTGAAAGTTTAGGGGTAGATGCAGATGAGTTGATTTTGATTCCCCAAGGAGTACAGATTTTCTTTGTGACTCCTGATGGGCAGGTTAGCGCTCCCTCATACCCTGGATATCTACGCATCATTAAATTTTTGGATACTGACAGTGAGATGGCCCGGAATCGTCCACCTGCATTTCTCCAGGTAATGTTTGGATTGTTGCTTAACTTGAAAATAAATTCTGTGCCTGTCATCCATTCTTGAAAAAGTGGTAGGGCTTTGCAATTTAAGCAATTTACAGTTTTTATACTTCTGAGCCAAAATCTACTTTGTATTATTGTGAAGAAATGGTTTATCAATAAAAATATTATATTCTTAGATGTCACTAATGCAAGGTATTGTTTCAGCGGAGAAATGGCCCATTCTGAAAATTCCAGAGCACCCAACATTTTGATAAATTGCTTCTTTTGAAAGAGTTGGCTGTTAACAGCATTTTAGTGTTACAGATTTAGCTTTCTCATCCCTCAAATTTGACCTATTGAATGCACGTTTGCAATGAATTAAATTGGTGTAGATAAAGAGGCAGTAGACTTAAACAATCAAATCATTAATTTGGATAACTGCGAAGTTTTAAAACTTATATACATTTGTCTCAGTTACTTAAAGAAGGAATACTCCCTTCCCCATCAATGAAGGATTATTTCATATTGTATTTTCCAGTGTAGTTTCCAACTTCACTCTTGTCTTGTTGGGAAATTCTGTATGTTTTACAGCCTTGTCTATAAGTGAGGAACTTTGTAAAAAAACAAAACAAAACAACTCTCTGCCTTCAGTTACACAGACTCCCCACTACCAGTGTAAGGGGATTAGATGGTCCATTGGCAGACATGCCCAGTCTTTGTTGTCATGTGAACCACTCTGAGTGGAGCAGAAGGGCAAAAGCATTATAAATCCAACACCTGTTTGGCACTAGGCTCAATCTACTTGCAGAGCTGGGTTTCTGTATCTCAGACCCCCCCTACGGGTTATATTTGTTGTGCAGTTGACAAGGTAATTGCTAGGGCTTTGGTAGCTGATTTGATTTGGAGAAGATTCATTCCAGTTTCAGCAGCTGAATCTCTGAATCCGAATCAAATCAGGAGACCAATTTAAAAGGTTTGAATCAAATCGGAAGGCTCCAAATTGATTCGGAAAAGATTCGGCACCGCTTCAAAGATTCAGCCATAGAGTAAACAGGCAGCAGTCCTCACTGTGTTGGACATGGTAGCCTCCAGTGGTAAATCTGTTATGGTGGGCAGAGGGGGTAGGGAAGGAGTGTGGAGAAGGGAGGGATTGGGACTGGAACAAGCTGCCCAGCTG
>NW_017729032.1:55673474-55676846 GCF_001723915.1 Gavialis gangeticus | reverse complement strand
AGACTTCATTTTTCACTTTAAATGCCTGGGTGGGTTGGCCAGGTGGGGGGAAAATTTGGCTTTAAAATATGTTTCTGGAAATAAGTACTGAGAGATATATTAAAGAAAGGGCCCGATCCTCCAGCCTTTATGCAGGTGTTCCCTCTGAAACAAAGATTTAAAATTTCTCTCTAGGAAGAAAACTTTCTAGATTACTGAAACTGATCTGTAAATAAACTAGTCATGGAGATAAATGCTACATTACATAAATCTTTTAAATTATGGAGTAGGAACAGAAATATAAGATGGGCACCTATGAAAAAGGGTGGTAGAAATTAGAAATGTCAATAAAAGGTGAAACCTCTCTCCCCCCGCCCCCCCCAACTTCCCTCCCCGTTCTGCCCACCACAACAGACTTGCCAGTGGAAGCAGTTGTGTCCATTGTCAAGGACTACTGCCTGCTTAGTCTATAGTTGAATCTGTCAAATCTCTGAAGTGGCTCCGAATCTTCGGATTCGATTTGGCCAAATCAAATCGCTGTCCCTCTGAATTGGCCAAATCTGAATCCAAAGTGAATGTTTGCTGCTTTGCACAGGCCTAGTAATTGCATCATAAATGTAGACTGGCTACATGTGCAAATTAATGCACCTTAAAGTTATTGCTTAAAAATGTGTAATGACCAGGGATCCTGATTTTTTTGTTTTTTTTTTTTTTTTTAAATCCCCAACTTTTGGTTAAAAAGAAGTAACCCCAAATTCACATTTTTTTCTGTGATTTAAATGTAACACCACTAATATCCATATATGTATATAGTGTTTCATTTTAGTCCTAGAAAAATGTAGATTTGGGGTTACTTTTTTTAACTGAAAATTGGGGATTTTTTTAAATCAGAGAAAACCAGGATCCCAGGTAATAACTTGAACTGGTTTCTCTCCAGCTTTGATTTGCATGTGGCATGGGAGGAAGCACAATTGCTTGGATCACACACTAGATTCAATTGTCCCTGTCCCTTTCCCTGCTTGTGTAGAGGGGGTCTCACTTAAAAGGCTGCAGTGCTAGAACATTGTCCTGTAAAAGCTAGCTTGATCTTTTTCCGTATACATCTTTGGTTGTTTATCAGGAATGATGTCCCCAACAATGCAGTTTTTAGGTTCATATGGTTCTTTCTGTTCCTCTCTTTATTTTTGCTAGCTTGCTTTCATAAAATTAGTTTTTATATATTTTAGTCTACTGTTACGTCTGACTCATTGAAAAAGGTGTGGACCAGTATACACATTCCTTTATGTTCTTGTCCCTTGCAGGTTTGTGACTGGCTATATCCGCTTATGTGTGATCAGTCTCCTGTTCTCTGCTGCAATTCTGGAGTCTACATGTTCCCTGACATGATGTCACAGGTGCCAGGATCGCATGTGGGTGTAGTGTTGTCTTCAGAACTCCCAGCAGCTGACAGAGAGCTCTTTGAAGATCTGTTAAAACAGATGTCTGATCTAAGAATCCAGGTAAACTCTAGGGCTGTGTTTTTTAAACCAATAATGAAAGTTACATATTGTCACTGCCTAAAAATATGACTTTGGGGGACTTATCTTACTAAGTTATCTGAATGGTTGGTAAACTGGACAGAAGAATATTCATTTCAGTACAGCCAAATATAAGATCAGGTCATACATTTAGAAACACAGATAGTAGGCCTTTTTTTTTTTTTTAAAGATGATCTTTTAAATCATATGGAATAGAAAAGCAGTCTCGCCAGCACCAGATTCAAAAGTAGTATTGTTGTAGGACCACTATTTACAGCTTGGCTCCCCTTTAAAAATATGGAAAGAGTTCAGAAAATATACCAAAATGATTGGTCTAAAAATATGTCTTTACAATGAGAGAGATAAAGAACTCCCATCTATTAGATGATTGGAGAGAAGGTGATATGACTGATCTGTGAGAATTTGTAGAGACAGAAGGTCTAATATTAAAAAGTCCTTTTGTCTAGCAGATAAAAATATAACTGTATCCGGGGATTGGAAGTTTGAAGTTGAATAATTTGAACTTGCAAAAGCAAGTGGGCATTGGAGTAGTATCTTAAGGAAACAAGACCCACCTGCCTTTCTAACCACCAAGACCTGACCTGAGCTCAGTAGTATTCAAGCAGAACCCAGTTTTGTAATGTACTGTGCATTGACAGACTCCTGTGGTCAGGAAGAATCCTGTTTTGACTACAGTGGATTACCTTTGCTGGCACAATAGATTGTTTACCAATAGATTGTAAGATTGATTTTACTTAATAGGCAAAGTAATTCCATCCAGTGCATAAATTACTGGGTGAAACTCTTTGCAGGAGTTTCCCTTTGTGGCGTAAACATTCCAGAAATCTCTTACTGTTCCCTCATATAATGTTGCAGGTGCCAGGATCCCATGAGAGGGTAGGGTTATCTTCAGAGCTCCCAGCAGATCATTTTGAGGATATATTAAAACAGATGTCTGACCTCACAGTTCAGGTAAATTCCAGGGTTATGATTTTAAATTTAAAGTGAAAGGTGTAAATTGTCACTGAATAACAGCTGTTTAAACAGCTTTTATAAAAGTGTCTCAGGTTTTGGCGGTAGACTGGTAGTTGGGGCATGCTCTTCCACGAAGAAAATCCAAATATGAATCTTGACTTGTGTCTTTCTAATCTAATGGCAGCATGAAATGTTGCAGTTTTGCATTTGGAAAGGAGAATCTTCTACTCTGTAGTGGCAGGGGGGGGGGGGGGGAACCTCTCTGCCATAATCTGTCTCCATGTGATGATGGGGCACTGTTAAACACAGTCTAAGCATTTTAGTAGTAGTAGTAGTAGTATTTCAAAACACTGGAAATCCCCAAGGTTCTGCGATGTATTTTTTTCTGTTTGGTGCTAACAGCGAGTTGGCCATGATGGGTACAGAAGGCCACTGAAGGAATAATGGGGAATTTTTTTTAAGACTTCTAAATTTTAGACTTTCATATTGAAAGTATTTATCATGAGAGAGATTAAATGGAACATAAACACACCTATGAATTAAAGGATAATCCTATTTTAAGTTTTTTAATAATAATAATAACAATAATAATTATTATTATTATTAATATTATTACTGTTTCCAAAATGCCCTTCTAAAAGTGTATTTTCTTTAGAACTTGTACTAGGTTTTAATATTTGTAATACAAACTGAAAAGACTATACCTTTTAAAAAAAAAATCAGTTACCAAATTGGCAATATTACTGTGGAAAAAGTTGCATAGTGTTTAGTGCCTACAATATACTCGGCCCTGTGCAGTGTATACAAGTCGTCAGTCACAGCTTTGAAGAGCTGTGGTCTAACAAAATGCCATAATGATCTAACAGAATGCCGTACAGAATACGATATGTTCTGGGAAGTC
>NW_017729032.1:55616484-55668474 GCF_001723915.1 Gavialis gangeticus | reverse complement strand
GCAGACACCAAATTCCTGCTTAATAGGGAGTGGTGAGGGGGAGGGGAGGGGGTTAAATAGAAATGTCAACTTCTGTGAGCCTTGGGGACTTTTTATGAAGTTGTAGGTGCAGTGACTTGTTTAACTTTACAGAAAGTAATGTTAGGAAATTTATTGAAAAGGAAGGGGAAGAAGGGAAGGAAATGAATAATTGAGACAAACTGATGTGCATCTTGGGTTTGAAAGTCATGTGGGAACAGAAAGCGATCTGATGCATGGGCACACTTCTAATAGGACATTTCCTCTTAGAATCATACGTGTCCACGTATGGTTCAGTAACTTCATTTTAGTTGAAAACTAACTTTGTCAGTATTTACTAGAGAGTATAGTTTTCTGTTTTAAATTAATATGAATTCTGGTGGTATTTTTTAAATAGTAGAAATACATGGCTTTTTTTAACTGTTAGCCAGAAAGCAGTAGGAATTCAATCCTTTGTATATATTGTCGTTAATGTTTCTGTTGAGATTACACTTGCCACATGATCATGGTCAATTTTGTAAAAATTGTAGATGTTCCATTCTTTACAACAAGTGATTGGCTGATGACACCAATTTTAAAAGTTCTGTGTTATTTCTTTTACTGATAAGAGATTGCTTTTTCAGTTTCAAGAATTCTGAGCAAGATGGTGAAATAGAACTCGAATTAGAATTTTTTTCTTTTAAAGTTGCACTCTGACAGCCAGGTGTTCATGCTACTTTAACAAGTATTAAGGCAGAACGAAGGGCAGAGTGGCACCAGAGATTTAATTCATTCAGTGAGGTGTAAGGTTTTAGGTGTCATAGGTTTTAGATGTGACAGCCTACTTCATCAGAGCTAACTAATTCTCCGAACACGTGTTTAGCAAGAGGTGGTGAAAAGCCATATAGAAACATTATTTGTTGGCCTACAGTTGTTCAGCTAATCCCATTTTTATGTAGTGCTGATAAAAATCCATTTACCAGCTGTACATAGTGACTTGACTGATAGTGACATACATGTTGTTTTACATTGCAAAATAACCTGCTTTTGCTGCATAGCAAATCACCTAAGGAGTTTATAGCATTGAAAATTAGTTGATGATACAAATAATGCATCCAACTATGTATATATTAAGGTTTGTGTATATACCTTTTTAGGGGAAAATTGAGTAGAAACCTATATTGTTAAATAATAAAAAAACTTGTACCTTTGGTCATTCTGTTACTGTACTGATTAATACGCTGAATTTACTGACATCAAAATAGTGTGGCAAGACTGGTTAAATCTCTGCCTACAAATCATTATAGATGTCTTGTTAACTGTCTGTAGCATGTTACTTAATGTCTCTAGTTGTTGAACGGGAATAAATAGGGTCTCATCTCTTTTTTTTAATCCCTCTCTGTCCATATTTCTTTAATAAACAGTCCTGTTTGTGGCCTTCTCTCTTCTCCCCCTCTTTCTTTTTTCTAAAAGTACTTAAGTGGCTCTAGGTATTGAAATTAATTTCCTTGTGCTGTTCTGTATTTTTGACTCTTGTTTATGTTTGCATTTCTAGGTGATAACTATATTGGGTCTTTTCCATTTCTCCTAGACAATTCTTCTTTTACAACATCAACCAATCTACTTTTCAACTACTTGTATTTGACCTTCTGGGTACTTAAGTTGTACTAGTATGATTTTTCTCTTGGGACTGGCAGCTTAGTCCAGGAGAGCATTCCTTTGTCCTCTACTTGGAACTAGAGTCCATTATACAGCGCGTATGTACCCTTAATTGCAGCAAAGTTGCTTCTATGAAAAACAGTCATCAAGCTGGTAACTGCTACCTTTGAGTGATGGGCATTGCTCTCTGATCCAAGGGCTTTAGCAAATTGGGGATGAAGGCAAATGGTTAATCTACTCAGCCTGAAAAGAAAGGCAGCATCATGTACAACCGTGGAGATTTCCTGGCTACAAAAACGTCAGGAGAACATGGAGTGAATAACTCCTCTTATAAATAAATTTGAGCGGGGAGGATGAGAGCAACTTCCTAGAAAAAGCTGCATTCTTTTGTTGCAGGTGGACTTTGTGAATAAAGGTAGAATATCGGAGACTTCTGCTTACATACTGGACATCAGCAAAGATTTAGTTTTACTCTTAGAAAGCGAAATAGGTGGACATGTTTCTCATTTTTCATGCTTTTTAATATGTGCTGAGATGCATTTGGTAAAGTAGTTGAGCCGAGTTACTTCTGTTGGGAAGTAAATTGTTTACCTTGTCGCTGGACAGAGTAATTCTGCAAAAAACATTGTAAAACTCTCTTTTTTAAAGCCGTCTTTCTGTGTGAAAGCCACTGAATCTCTTGCTGCACATTACACTTAATATGTGTTATGGGCATTTAAAATGCAAGCAGCCACTCGCTCAAGCAATAACACATGCTAAGTGTACTCATGCAGAAAGTTAAAACTCTGTTATATGAGCAGTTTGTCTAGTTTGTATTGAGTAATGTGTTCAGCTGTCATGTAGCTGTTCCATGGAGATAATATGAACAATTTGTGGTCTTCACGCAATTGTGACATCAGCCAGGGTTCCCTCTGCTGTATCACGTCCTACGTAGGACAAGGAAAGCCATACATGTCAGGAAGAAAGATCTGGGATCTTTCACTTTTCAGGGTCCTCCAGGATCAAGTTGAAAGCCAGCTGCCCACAGCCATGGGATCACACCAGAACCAGTCCAAGACTCTGATGCAATGCCAGGGCTGGGACCAATAATCAGCAAGTTGTGCATGTTGGAGATTGTAGTAAACATTACTGTATGACTGTTCAGAATGCATTCTAAATTTAATACCATATGGATTTAACATGGACTCTCTCGTACGACAAGGCCCTCAGTCAATTTACCCGAGAAATAAAATACTCTGTAGCCAGCTACATAGCATACCAATAGGTTGCGCTAACTAGTTTGATGTATTTTTCTTCCTTCAGCCTTCGGAAGCTTCAGGTGATGTGATTAACCTGGCCCAAACTGTCCACATTCAGCCACAGCCTGAAAGTGGGGAGAGAGAGAGAGTATTGCCAGAATGGAGTGAGAAAGTAGCCCATGGAATCTTATCAGGTATTGCCAAAATAAAGGATTCCTGTTTTTGTAAACTTCCTTCCAGTAGTGTTTTAAACCATATTGTTTAAACTCACAGCTGCTAATAAGCACTAATTCAGGCCACTTATTAGAACTGTTATAGTCCCTGTGAGTTGCTTATGTTAATGAAAAATATGTCTATGTCCTGTTTTTTCTTAAAGATAAATATCCTTGATTCGGTCCTTAACTTGTCATGGCAAAAGCATGAATTTGTCAGATTTACACCTCCAGCACAACCTTAAGGCCTGTGTTGCCTGTGCTGTGACCATGGGTCCTAATGGGGTTCAACTTGAATGGGTTATCAGAAAAGTAATATTTAGACCAACACTACTTGTGTGCAAATGCTCTTTTTTCTCAAGAGCTTTCTCCAACTGATCATACCTTGTTGCTGTGTATATGAGGAGACTGGAATGTGACATTTGGAAAACAACTAACACCTAGGAATGTGCGGCTATTATCCTTGACCTTGCTAATACAGTGAAATGACTAACCTGGATCTGTATGAAAATTAAGCTGGATGAGGACTTGCTAGTTCTGTCTTAAATCGAGCAAGATGAAGATGGGCTGGAGGGGAAGTGGGTGAGAGGAACCAGAAAATAGTACTGCTGTAACTAATTTGTATTGCAAGTTGTACTCCCTCTCAGAGGTGCCATCTGTAGTATAGGTATATAACTTAAGAATGTTACTAGATCAAAGGCTGGAAGGAGAGAGAGAAAAGAGCTTGTCAAAAGCTTTTTTGACAAGCCTATAAATATTACACATCTTAAACAAATTTATTTTTGTTTTGAAGGGGCATCCTGGGTAAGCTGGGGCCTAATAAAAGGAGCTGAATACACTGGCAAAGCCATCCACAAAGGAGCTTCTAAATTGCGAGAACACATTCAACCAGAAGAAAAACCTCTGGAAATCAATCCAACTGTAGCAAAAGGGCTTCATGTGGCAAAGCAAGCTACTGGGGGAGCTGTGAAAGTCAGCCAATTTTTAGGTAATTCATTCTGTATTGAATAAAACATGGACTTTTTGCAGGAACTAGATGAGGGACGGAAATGACCTGATTTGCAGGTCAGCTAGTTGTTCCTGTCTATCACCTGTTAGATCAGTTATCCCTATTTTTTTTTTTTACTGTATCTGGCCCTTAGATGGTCTCTTCTAAACCCATAGGTCAAGCATGTTGCTCTGATATTTCATGCAGCCTTAAATTCACTTTCAAATATACAGGTTGGAGTCAACTTGGCTGCATTGAATTCAAAAACTGGCTAGTCTCATTATTGTTGAAAGTTGTCATGTTTTTCTTATGTGGCAATTACCTGCATTTTAAAGGTAATAGTCATAATGCGGCATTTAGCCTGTAGCTGTCAACACATCTGGACCAGTGTAGAAAATGTCTTCAAATCTTGCTATTTAAAATTAGACCAATACGTCAATATTTAGACATCTTGGTAAGAAAGGGCCTGGTATTTAGAAGTGCTGAGCAACCCTAGCTGCCAGTAATTTCATTCTCTTTGTTTGTTTGTAACTTAGTAGTCTCCTGGGGCCAAATTGATATACCTTGTGGTGCACCTGGAGGAGTCAGTCCTAGTAAGAGACAACATATGGCATTGCATTTACATAGAAAAGATGCAGAAAAATCTGTATTAGATATTCAGGTTCATTTTTGAGTTTTATTTTATGGCTAGTTCCTTAACTACAAGGTCAGCTTTTATTTTTTTTAAGAGGGTTTTTTTTGGAAACTCTGGAAAGTAGGCTATTTCTGTACTTAAATTTGAATGTAGAAGGCTATCATTAACTTAAATGGAATAAGAGTGCAGTAGGTTTGGGGGGCTCAATAGAACTTCTAATTCAGTGAACCAAACAATTTTCCCTAAAGTTTTATAAGAGCTTTAAAGAGACTTAATTTGAAAATGTATTTGTATATTTTGTTAGTTGAAGGAGTGTGTTCTATAGCAAGTTGTGTTGGAAAAGAGTTAGCCCCACATGTGAAGAAGCACGGAAGCAAATTAGTTCCAGAGTCCCTTAAGAAGGACAAAGATGGGAAATCCACTTTTGATGGTGCCTTGGTGGTAGCAGCAAGTGGAATTCAAGGTAACAAGAAAAGAATTTTCCTAAATACGTATCATAAACTATATAACTAACTTTAATTTATCAGTGTGCTAGCCTAAAGTAAGAAGTTTGCTTACTCTTACAGGATTTTCAACGGTGTGGCAAGGTTTGGAATCTGCAGCAAAATGCATTGCTAAAAGTGTTTCTTCTGAGACTGTAAACACTGTCAAATACAAGTAAGTTGGTTCTTTCAGGTTTAAAATTGGTCTGTACCCTGGATTACACTGTGGTTTATATAAGAATCTTGGCAAATACACAGACTTCTCACAGGCTAGTAGTTTAGGAAGCCTCACTATACTTTGCTTTAGCCATGCAGTGAATGGTTGGTTGTGGTTTTTTTGCTTGTTTTGTTTTTTGTCCCCCCCCTAGTATGTGAATAGTAGCAGACATGCCCTTTACCTAAATCGTGGAACTGAATAAATGTTCCTGTTGGATGGTGTTTTGTTTTATTCTAATCCCTGTGTCAATATTTCTGTTCCACCATGCCAGAAATCATGAGAGTAACTTTTAAAAAAAATCAAGAGACTGGCACGTAAATCATGAGATGCTATTTTTCAAGTGTGTGGGGGGGGGATGTTATTTGTGAAAGTGTTGGGGGCTGTGGGTGGGGTTTGGAGCCTGGAGAAGGGGGTCCCCACACTGGCAGGATGTGGGGTACTGTGGGGCAGGAGTGAGAAGCAGCAACAGGGCTGGATGGGCTGTGGCTTGGGGGTGAGTGGCAGACTGACAGTTACACACAGAAACGTTGACAGACACATAGCTGGTAAGTGGAGGGAAAAGGATGGGGGAAGAGGGTAGGAGGGGGAAGATCAAGCCCCTGAGCTCAGCCATGCAGTGCCATTGCTGTCTACCAGACAGGCAGGGGACACGGGGTGTGCTGGCTGCGCAGCACATCCCCTGCCCACCTGGTGGCAGGAGGCACACTGGGGTCGCATGGCTGAGTTACTGGGGCAAGGCAGGGTGTAGAGCCCCAGCCCATAGTGGGCAACCCGTGTCTGCCCTGTGGGGCGCACATGCCTGATCTCTTTCCTCTTCCCCACTCCCCCAAGCCCTTTCCCTCCACTTACCAGCTGAGAAAATACCGAGATTTGAGGGTTGGATTGAGAGATTGTGAGCTGGAGTTATTTTGACTTTGAAATCCTGAGTCTTGTGACGGTTTTGCAACAGTTGTCATTACTGCTGTGTCCTAAAAAATTTTCAGGACGTGTTGGCAGAAATCCTATTCAGATTTTGATCTGGATGTTACAACATAGCATCATTTTTCTTTTCTTTCTTTTTTTAAAGTATTCAGTCCACAAATACTTCACTGTGTTTTGAATTACTTAACTCTTGTTGCTACTTCAGTTTCCTAAAGCTACCAAAGTTCTGAGGAAGTAGAAATAATATGACTACATAAGGAAGGGTATTCCTTTTCCCACCTACCTGTACTTGGAAGTGTTAAAGAAAACCTTGGAAGGGTTTTGAAGGAGGAAACTTCAATTATAGGCAGTAGCGGTTGGGTGAACAAAGGAGAGTGTGACTAGAGCTTTTTCATTTATGTTGGGCATAGAAATAGATATTGCAGAAGCAAATAGAATGGAGTGGTGGGGAAGGGTAGAAGGATTTGGGAGCATTGGTTACTAAACTGATGGGAAGACAGATGGTAGAAATTAGAGATGAGGAGATATTGAAGAGAACTGTTTGAGGAGATGGCAGAGATGAAAGCATGCAGGAGGTATCCAGGTGCGGTGGATATGATTAAAAGTGGGAAGTTTCTGTTGTGATGCATTATACACTGATGACTGAAAAGGTACTCCTGCAGTGCTGGGGGTGCTACTTCATAGCGACAGGTCTCTCTTTATAAGTAGACCCAAGAAATACAGTAAGGCCAGTGGAAAGCTGGGTAGAATACTTGTAAGTGGCATGGAAAGAAAATAATTGATGTCTTTGTAATATCCTTATGTCTAGGGTACTTATTTTTAAAAGAAGTTTTGTTGGCTTCCCTCTGTGTAGGAAGCATCTGTAGTAGCTATACTTAAAATATTGGCAGTGGGCATACTGGTTCTTTGTCCCTTTTGTGAACTAGACATGTCCAAGTAACATATATACATGTGAGAGTAACCATCCTGCTTCTCACTGAGGTCTGTTTCTCTTCCATATATCACTTTAGAAGAGTCTGACCTATCAAAACTTCATCTCTCATCTCTGCCAAGCTAATGGAGTGGTAATCACTCCACTTGCTCCAAATGGAATGATAATTATTTCTAACAGGAAATGGCTAGAGGGGTTGTATCCTGTTGCCCTTTTAAAATCATACTAATGTTTGTTTCTATTTTAGATATAAAAATAGGAAACAGAGAGATCAACAATCAACGGCTACTAAGAGTGAAAAGCACTAAGTAACTTTAAATCTTGCAGTTAGCTACAACTTGCTTTATTTGATGATTGAAGATTATTTCTTCTACAGGACTTTTAAAACACTTTGTGAAGTTTCAGTGTAGATGAGGGGTCCTCAACCCTGGCCAGTGGAGTGGTCATCCAGACCTTTGGGCTCCCAGCAGGTCTGAAAATTTGGCAGCAGGAGAGCTAATATTAATTAGGAGTCCTGTTATCAAAATTTCAGACCCCTGGAGGACGCCCATATGCTGCATAACCTGGCCCTTTGTGCTATATCGCAGGGCTGGCCTGGCATGGAGGGTTTGCAATGCCTGATCATGCAGACCAACCACACACCACTCATTCAGCCCAGAGGCCAAAAGGTAGGTTGTGCACCACTGATTTAGATGGCAGAACAGATAATTTTTCTTTTGTATCACCCTTCAGGAGTTTATTTTATTTTTAAGACCATGATAAATTCAGTTAATTTCACTGCTAAATTGGGCAAATTAAGCATAAAAGATGCAAAGTTAAGAGAAAACCATGTTTCCACTCAGCTAAAACATTAGATTTAGCATCTTGGACTGTAATACTCTCTTCTTGTTACCCCGTTTCTCTAGAACCCTTTTTAAAAAAAGGGAGAGATCTTGGAATGTTAAGTCCAGAAAGCCTGTAAGTTAGTGGGAAAATGACCTTAACTTGCATCTAGCACTTCATTTGCCACTGTAATTCCATAAAGGCAAAATCATTATGTAGGTGAGTGAATAATTTTGACATTGGAATTAAATTTACAATACATTCAAGTATAGCTACAGAAGTAGTAGCTGTTTGGATATCACACTACATACTAGTGTGCTTTTTTCAGTGCTTTTTTTTGTTTTTTATTTGAGCTGGGGTGAATATTCAGTACTTCAAATAGTAAGGCTTAGGAACAAAGATAAATCAATTATATTCTTGTGCACTGGATGATGATGTAAGTGCAGCTATGACTGTTGATGCTCTAGCAAACTGACTTAATGTTTCAAAGGTGGAAACAACTAATCAAGCTGGTGAATATGTATTGCTTTTTGCTGTGAAACTAATTCTGTGATCTGCCTTCATAATTAAGGCTGCTACTATATCAACAAAGAATTTGAAAGAAACATACTACAGGCTTTTCCTGTTGAATTTTAATGTTGGTTCCAGCTTTCAGCTGCAAGGGCTGATCCGCTAATACTAAATAAGGACCTGGATTTTTGTATTTGACGCACACTTACCTTTATTCTCAAAACAAACAAACGAGCAAAAAAAAAAAAATACCTGACCCTGATATCCTAAGGGTATATTTATGGATTAAAAAGAAACCCTTGCCACTTTTGCCAGGTACATTAGAGAAAGATATCAAGAGCAGTGATGGGAGGGCACCCTTAACACAGCTTCACTGCCCAACTACCAGGTTGGGTAGCAGGTATGCTTCTCTGGCACTCAGGAGTATGACGACAAATATAACTTTTGATCAGATTACTAAAGGCAGCAAAAGATTCTATCTCTGATGAGCCAGGCCTCAAAGGAAGCAGCAGCAAGCATGGCTTATAGGCTGTAATTCCAGTAGTCAGCTAGGTGAAATTCCAGAGTTTGCTAAAGCACTGTCTAGCAGCCTGCCTTAGGTGGACTGTGGTGTTCTCTAGCCATATCAAACTCTTCTGTAAAATAGCTGACCCTATATGCTAGGGAAACTTCTGAGTGGAAAGATCTAACTTGCCTACCTGTTTAAGCTATCACGTTAATATAGATAGGGCAGACCACAGACCATCACTGGGGCCTATGCCTTAATATTTGGCTAATCTCACCTCTTGTGCAAGTCTTTTAATACAGTGGGGGCACCCTTTCTGGCAGGTGCCACAGGTAAGCTCCACATGCTTCCTGAGTACCACTTCGATTTCGGCTTAGTCTGCTGCACTGTGCTCTACGTTCCCTGCTTGACTTGTTGCTTTGTTTCCTTCTCTCTGCCGTGTGCTGCCTGATCTGTTCTTTTGCTTTATGGTCTCAGCCCTATCTGTTGCTGCGTTCTCTGGTCTCTCTCTGATCTACTGCATACTACACAGACTGCCTGTGCCACCAGACATGAATGCCAGAGGTTGGCCATCCCTGCCCTAATGCAACAAGGAAGTGCAGAGGGAGCTACACACTAAGTTTTCCCAGGGATTTGTATGAGGTCTCATTTCCCATTGTTTCCTACAGTTGTAAATAAAAAATAAAAAGGAGAGGGGGAGTACTGGCAAGTTTTCCATCCCCCAGCACCATTTATGTCTAGGTCCTGAAGAATGTATGGAACAGGATTGAGGAATCATTGATATTCTGACACTGGTAAATGTTCTGAAATTAATGAGCACTACGATACATTAATTTCAGCAACTTTCAGTATTCCTGTTTTAAATATTTTAACAAAGCTCATTAAAGAACCAAGGCTATGTTCTTTCATATTCTTTTGTGTGCATATTCTTTGGAATGAACTCAGTTCTCCTTTCCTTAAAATGAATTGGACTACTTTTCTCACCTATACAACCACTGTGTTTTTAAGGTATGGAGATGATGCCGGCCATGCTACAGATAACGCTGTGAATTCTGCAATCAACGTAGGAGTGACAGCATTTAACATTGACAACATTGGCATCAAGGCTATGGTGAAGAAAACTGCAAAGGAGACTGGCCATGCTGTGTTGGATGAATATAAAGTACTGGAAAAGGAAAAGAAGGAAAAAAAGGATGAAACATGAAACCACTGAATTAATTTCTTAAAGCCTTACAGTATAGAGTTAACTTACTTTAAATGAAAGTATTGCTAACCTGTAATTTAACATAAATTTATCTTTTATTTTTCTAACTTATTGAAACTTGCACTTGATGTAATAGTTTTCTCTTTCTTTAGCCTTTCCTCCAGTGATGTGGCAGTCTAACCACTAGAAGATTATATATTTGCAGTGAATTGTGCTATCTTTAAAAATAAATTTCCAGATGCACTTTTTTTCAAAATATTAAAATGCAGCACTAAGATAAATAATCTAATCTTAATTTATTCTGAGTATTTTTGTAAATTCATAGTTGCAGAGATGGCACTGAGTAAAGCTATTAGAGTTTATAATTATATTTTTCATTATGGTTTTAATTAATTTCAGCAAGCCAGAAAGGGCATAAGATCAACAATTACATGATTATTAGCAGGACAAAAGACTATTCTCTAGAACCCAAGGAATAGAATCCAGAGCTAATTTCAGCAGTGCATGTATTTATATAAGACCAAAACTCATAAGGAAATGAAAGATGAGCCTCAGGTAACTGTAGCCACCCCTTTTTGAATTAAAAGTTTATCAGATTTACAAACCAAAGATTTGACTACACTGTTTAAAGTTACAAGTCACCTTTGAAAGAGGAACACTTGAAAACCCAGAAATAGTCAATAGGAGGAACATTAATCATTTTGTGAGAGCTGAATTTGTTTCCTTTTCAAATTCAGTCTTATATAAACTAGACTATATTTCCTCTGATCATATAAGTCTGTAGACTCCAGCTAGAAAACTGTTCTGAATAAAGGCTTTCATTTACCTTTTATTTGCTCTGCTTTACGATCAAGCTACTATAATGGCAGTGTCTTCAGAAGGATCTGTAATAGTGTAACAATGGATAGTGTTGCCCTCTAATGGAATGTAAATGAATTTCATTTAAATTGTTTAGTGCTAGATACTGAAGCAAATACTGAAGGGCAGTATCCTTATTAACAGGGAACTTTCAGTCTTGTTAAGAGTACAGGGTTAAGACATGACCACACAATTTAAGTGCTGGAGGGGGGAGAGAAACCCAGGAAAAGTAACTTGCTTTATTTTGCCAGGTTTCTAAGGGGAGAAGAAATTGACATTTCTTGTACAGTTTGCTGTATGGCAACTCCATACATAGGGTTTTGTGAACAAGCTGAGAGAGACTGCACGGCTACTGGCTTAAAAGTTGTGTGGTGGGTTTCACAACCCTGATATGCTCTAACCTTGACTGAGCCTGCACTGTGAACAAAAGTGCCGCGTTTATAATCCGTCTACATTCCATCCTAATGGGAGCTGCTACTTTTATAAATAACTGGCTGTTAAGTGATACATACTGATCAGACTTCAACATATACAGCTATTAAAAAAATAAATAATATATATATACAGGAGGAAGTGGAGCATTTTTGGCTGTCTGTTGCATGCATGCACCTGCTGGTGATGAGAAGCTGAGGACGAAAGAGTAATCACATGAAGTGCAATTTATGGAGTGTCTTATTGAATAAAATTGGTCAGAGACTTGTGTTTGGCATGATTTATGATTTCAGAGCTAGGGACAAGCTTTCAGTTGGGAGTCAAAAAGAAAATGTGGGAAGCTTCCTCCGTGACAGACTAGACCTCGATCTTCAGTCGTGTCCCCAGGAGCCCTGGCTTGTACAACATCAGTTCAGCAAGGCTTTTTCCCCTGATATTTTTATACTAGAGAAAGCTGGGGCATGGATGCGGTTAGGGTGCTGCAGAAAGTATGAGGCCAGGTTTCTTGGGAAGATGACATCTTTTATTAGACCAACTAAGGCTCCGCAAAGATTGTTCTGGGTACAAATGCTTTTCTTCAGGTATAGAGGAGCACAGGCCCGGTCCGCTTCTGCAGCTGGTGCCTGGGTGAGGCTCCGCTCCCCGCAGGGCCTGCACGGGCGCGTCCCGCGGAAGCTGCTCGGACAGCGTTTCCTTGCTTACAGCGCACTCCGCTGCGACTGACCCCAGCACCTGATTCTTGTGGGGGCGGGGGTAGCCGCGTGGGTATGTGAGCAACTACAGTAGAGGGTGATTGGCCCCGCCCCTGCCGATGGAATCTCGCAGGGAGGGGGAACCTGACGGAGCTGTCAGGTGGACCGCCGGCCTGCCGCGCTGGAGGGCAGTCATGTGACCCGACACTTACTGTTGCTGGTGGCGCGTCACGTGAGCGCCGCTCCGGGCGACGGCGTTCGTGTCTCCAAGGGCAACGGCCGGCGGGCGGGGCCATGGGGGAGGCGGGCGGCGCGCGCGACCCCGAGCAGCTGCGGCTGGAGCTGGGGCAGGAGGAGCGGATGATGTAAGTGGCGGGGCGGTGCCTCAGGCTGAGGGTCCTGTGGGCGGGGTCAGGCTGAGCCAGGAGCTGGGGGACAGGAGAGGAGGCCAGGACAGGCACTGGGAGCCAGGGAGGGGCAGAGCCAGTGGGGCTGGGGGGAGCACAGTGGTGCCGCCCTGCTGGGCGCACAGGAAAGGGGCAGGGAGCATCACTGCCTGCCGGACATGACCTCCTCCAGCAACACCCAGCGCCCATCCTTCTTCCTCTGCAGCCACTGGCTGGGGACCTTCCTGGGAAGTGTGCTCACTCCCAGGGGGTGCATCCTGCCACTTGTGTTAGCAACTGTCTCAGCAGAGGCCCCTGTGAGCCATCTCACGGTTGTGACTTGCTGCCGGCCCGCATAGAGGTCACCGTTCAGGCCCAAGATAAGACTTGCTGGGTTTTCAGTTTGCCCAAAGGAAAAGGATAAATAACCTCCCCCTCCCCCCCCCGAAAACTTTTAAGAACTAAGAACATGAGAAGCTGTATTTAAAAAAAATCATTGCTGGACTCTGGAAACCAAGCATTTAGGAGTCAGGAAATGCCCAAAACGTCTGTGCAATGTGAATGTGCCTCCTGTGTGCTGGTGCGTTACATTACAGTCTTTTGATTACATGAGCACGTACTATGTTTTTTTCTGTAGGACCTTTGTTGCATTCAGCATTTGGGTTGAAGGTGAATTGGAGATGGTTGGTGATGGAGAGCAGCATATGCGGGACCCCCATTTAATTTGTTGCAGAAATTGGAAAATGTGCAGTGACAGAGACAGGATGGTCTCCTGGTTAAGCCTGATTCAGTGTATGCCATCCTTTCTGTGCACTGAGACAGGGGTCCTCGGGGAAAGAGTAGTGAGAAGTATGTGATCATGTAATTAAACCCTTTGTTGTAAAGCATACATACCAGGGAGCCCGGTTAGGATGTCAGATATTACTGACATTTCCTAACTTGAATGTTTGACTTTGGAATCTTAGGACTGTTCTTTTAATGGAGTTGAATGTCTGTGAGAATGTATGTGCATGGCCACAGTATACTCACATGTTGCATACACACGCACCTCTTCAAAACACCAGCTGTGTGAATCTGAAGTGTGCATTATATGCGACAAATACAGTAAGAGCAATTTGCCACTTACTGAGCAAAAGGAAAAGTAAAATCTGTGATCTAAAGCAGGGTTCTCAACCTTTTTCGTTCAGGCACCCATTTGCCAAGGTCGATGGCTTGTCCAGACCCGCAACCCCCTGGCCCTGCCAGTGCCCAACCCACAGTCCCCTGCCAGTGCCCCTCACCCCCAAGCTACAGCCCCCTGATTTTTCGGCCATGTTGGTTTCCCTCATTCCTGATCTGCAGTCCCCTGCCCCCCCACCCCCCAGTTCTGCTGGAGGGGACCCCCAGCTGCCCCTGTCCTGCTTAGGCCAGAGCACAAGCAGTGAGTGCAGGCCCCTGTGTATATGGGCATCGGCCCTGTGCCACTGGCCCAGGCATGCAGCTCCCCACTCCTTCTTCCCCAGCTAAAGGGCCAGGCATCTACTCCCCCCCCGACTTCCCCTGCCCTGCCACAGCCCTATGCCTGGCCACAGTCCCCAGCACCTGTGCATACAGACACACATCCCCCCCAGCACTCCGGACAGTCCCCTGGACTTCCATCCCCCGCTCCCCATACACTTACCTATGTCCAGTGGCTGGGACTGCTCCCACAACCTGGCCTTGCTGTATGCTGGCCATGTGCATTTGCACGCTGATGCACTTGTGCCTGCAACCACCAGTCATCTCAAGCAGCGCTTGCAGGCTGGAACACATCCAGCCTGCAAGGGAAAACCCGCGCTTTCGCAGGCTTTTCTGGGACTTCCTTGCAACCTGTTCACATATTCTTGTGACCCACGTTTGGGTTGCGACCCACCAGTTGAGAAACACTGATCTAAAGAGAGCATAGCAGTGAGCAGGTTCAGCTCCCTAGCTGCTGCTATTCAGTTACTATGAGGAAAGATCTTTTTTTTCATTCTACCCTTTAAAATTCAGGCATATATCTTATTTTGGGGCATATTGTATATAACAAAATACAGTAGTGTGTCTAATGTATACATATTATATACACAATAGTTTTGTAGGAGGGAATGACAGTGGAATGCTGTGGTGTGGCACAATTAGGAACGTACCAAATTTATGTTTTCGCAGATTCCAGAAAATCTGGGCAATGCCCACGAAATCCACGGAAAAAACCCTCAAATTTATTGAGTGCTGCAGCAGCCTGGTAGCGAGGGTGGGCTGCCTGCTCTAAAGACTGCCAGCAAGGCAGCTGCTACCCCTGCCCTTTGCCACTGATGTGCTGCGAGGGCTGCCTGTCATGTGGCCCCATCCTTCTCCACCAACTGGCAACAAGAGGCAGGGCTGCCTGGCAGGCAGCCCTTGCAACCAGTCAGCGGGGAGGGGTGGGACCACATGACAGGCAGCCTCCACAGACAATCAGTGCCCAGGGGCAGGGCCACCAGGGCCCTTCGGCCAATCGAAGGGGGCACGCTCCACCTGCGAAATGGCTGCCCAGGTCTGAGTTGTGCCTGCAAAATCAGGGGGCAGCCCTCGCAAATTAGGTAGGTCCCTATACATAATGTTTCTCTTTGTGGCCTATAGAAGACACATTATTCCTGTCATCCCTGCACCATGTGGGTTGGAGCATGGCACTTCTGATTTAGAAGTAACTTGCCAGATTTGACCTCTTCTTTTTGTAGAACCCAGATGGCTTCTGATGACTTTCTCTGAGGTTCAAAGGGCACAGCTCATGCTGGAAACTTTTCTCTGAGTGGCCATGAATTCTTCCATCTTGCTTACCCCTGTACAATCATACTTCTGCACTATGTCCAAGGTGAAGATGACTAGAACCTGCTTTGTTTTGTGCTAATGAGCTGTGGCCATCCAGCTCCTGGCAAGTTGCTTTTAAGTCATTCCATTTGGTTGGGCAAAGTTGGGGGCAGTATTAGCACATATACTAAACAGAAGTGCAGGTCAGAATGGGATAGGCTATTGAGTTATATTGGATACCAGTTTTAATTAAAAACGTGATCTTCAGAGGCACAGAGGATGAACAGTGACATTGTGCTTAGCACCTCAAAATCTGGTCTGTAGAATACAATCCTCCCCCCTGACGCCCCAGTCTTTCAGTGTTATCCAGAATTAGAATTAGAGAGAGGAAGGAAAAAGAGATCCACTGATATAGAGTTACAGGGCTACTTTTACCTGTGTGTGTGGTTCTAAATAAGAAAGGAGATGCAAAGGCAGTTATCTTTCATGGTTTGTTTATTCCACTAAAGCTTTTTTGCTATGTAATATATTTGTTACCTAGCATTTAATTTATTTACAGCAGTGCCGCATATACTGCTCCAACTCCACTAGAGTTTTATCTTTCAAAGAACTGGGTGTCAGCTTAGAAAACTGACACCGGTTTGCTAATTTGGATGGAATGAGCACTCCCAGAGGCAAAGTTGTTTGACATGACCCCGTTACCTTATGCTAACTAGTTAAGCATCATTTATGGTTTTGAGTAGATTTCAGTCTACTTAGTCCCATGAGAGACATCTTAGAAAAGTTGTACCAAGGCATGGGATTGTATCGTTAGGATGTGTGTGAGACAGAATAAAAAAATACATATACAACATTATGAAATTTGATTAGGTTGGTTATGCAAAACATACTTAATCAGAATTGGTCAAAATCCCTTTGTCAAAGAGAGGATAGAGAGAAGAGCTAAAGTCTCTCGTTTTGTCAAATAAATCCTTCTTAGGGGAGAGGAAGGGATTAAGAAGGATTAGTCCTATTGTTGAATTTCAAGTGGACTGCTATGCATGGTAGTTACCTTTTCTGTGTCTGACAAACCAGAGAGATGCAAGGGCAAGAAGTGTTAGGATAGTAAAGGGGCAGGGGGGGACAAGACTATGTGCATGCTTTACTTTTGTACTATATATGCCCTTGCAGCACTACAAAAAATAATTGTCTATGTGTTCAGGCTGTTTATAGCACCTTTTGTAGTGCCACACATAATGTGTAGACAGTTACCTTAGTGCTACTCGGGATTTCTTAGTTCTTTAGCATTCTTGAGTGCTCTGCCTTCCCCACGCACACCCAAAGGGGAGGGAGCGAGAGCAACTGGATCCCTAACAACCTGTGGGGAGCAGAGCTGCATCTCTGCTTGCTGCAGGGGCTGTCACAGGTCTCTGCTGTCTTGCTCCTTAGTGATGGTGGCAACAGCTAATCAAGTAGATGAGGCAGCCCAGGCAGCTGTTGCTGCCCAGATTAGCTGTTGCTACCTTGTTGCTAGAAAGTGTGCCTTTGGTGGGACTTTGTAGCACTCCAGCCACAGTTTTCTAAATGTATGTACACTGTAGCACTGTATTTTTGTAGTGCTTCAAAATGCTGATTCAGCAAAAGGTTTGTAGTGCTGGACAACGATGTATGCACGCAGCTGAAGTATGGCTTTTGTAGATGGTCTCAGCAAAGATCTTCATTGTCAGTCATGGATGGATGCTCTGGGCTGGGAATTTGGCCATGACAGCTTTTGCTCTGGACCCTGCTGTATTTCTCACTGTTGTGATGCCATTTAGCTTGTCTGGTCCAGTCTTTCTCAAGCCAGGGTGAGGTAGGTGGTCCGTTCCTACTAGTTCTATATGATGCAGATATATTTGGTCAGAAAATTATTGGTCAAAAGACATTGTTTGCAAATCCCATTAAGGCTTACCAGCAAATGATTGTTTGGAGAGAAGCTGAGGTCTGTTGGCTTTACCCAGGGTAAGTACTTGAGATAGTTAGGCCATTTTAGACCCCATAGCTTCTCTTTCTAAAGCTCTTGAGAGGGGTAAAAGAGGGGAAAGTGGAACCTGAAACCAAAAAAGGAACATTGGAACATCAAAAATTAGATCTCATTGTTTCATTCACCTACCAGATCTAATTTCTGGCTCTAATCCATCAGTCCATTGATTTTCTATTCTTCCCGTCTATACCAGGCATGATCTTTAACACAGGTTGTGTCTGGTACCAGTAGACCTTCTTATTTGAACCATGACAGGCGGTCTCCTTTTCATGCTGTAATTAACATTCATTGTCTATTTTAATGTATAATGCACTTTACCTGCTTCTCTGACAACAACATTCACAGTTAGAATATACATGCTATTCCCTAGGTTTTTTTGTTCTTTTGCTGACCAATAGAAGATACTGTATGTAAATTTAACTTTATCAATGATGTCATATGACACGGTCAACTATAAATCTTGTATTACCATCTGGAATCTTAAACAATGATTTCCCTTTGTACGCTGTCTATAGTATACGCATAGGCCATTCCACATCATTTTTATATGTGTATACCATTGCTGTACATACTGTTCACTTAGGAATTGATCCAAAGCCCACTGAAATCAATGGGAGTTTCTCCACAAACTTAATTTAATGGGTTTTGGATGAAACCCAATAAACCAGACATTGACTGCCTCTTACACCGATGAACCATGACTTCTACTTGTATGAGTCTACCGAAGAGACTTCTCCTTTAAGCAAGGGATTTACAGTCTCACCTGTCGGACAGTACCTACTCATTTTGGATGATTGTTGATATATTACCATGAAATGTTTAAACAAATTCAAAGAAGTTAAAGACGAAGAATTTAACTTGTTATGTTAACAGTTATGTTACTATAGACAAAAGTCAGCAAAATGCTTGTCTGGCAAATATCATGTGAAATGTTTTTGAAAGGGAGGGAAGTTCAGTGCGTATAATGGTATACAACTAAGAAGGCTTAAAAGTCATGTCTGTACTTGCCTAATGTCTAGTAAGAATAAGTGTCTAGTAAGACTTGTTATGGTTTTAGTGACAGTTATTGTGCCGACAATCAGGGCAAGGAGTTGTAGGGCTGCCACTAACGATAAGAAACAAGTAACTTAAATAAAAATAGCACCTGTAAAAAAAAAAAAGAAAAGAAAAGAAAATCTTAAACCAGAAACCCAGCCAGTTTTCATCTTTTCATGCTTTCAGCCAGCACTTGATTATCTGAGTGGTGTTTTTTGCATAGAGGCTGTGATTCAGGAAAGCTTTCCTGTTCAGGACCACTAAAGATATGGTTATTTTCCACTGAAATCCATGAGATTTAAGCACACGTTTTAGTGTTCCCACTGTGAGGATTGTAAATTGTCCTCTGATGTGGGGAAGTTTCAAAACCTTAAATACTTTGAGATTAAGACCATCTTAAAGCATACCACAACCCCTCCAAGTGAAAACCAAGACACTGATCCCACCAGCTGTTCTACATGGTCAGGCACCTGTACAGCATGGAGCTCAGATGTAGCCTGTGACATTACTCCTCAGCACAAATCAGTCCAAAAAATACTAAGTACTCCAATATGATGAAATACCTGCAGTATTTATACAGTCAAGCAGAATGATTTAATTCCATATTTTCTCTCCTCCAGAGCAGGGACTGTGTTTTGCAGATGTTCACACAGCAGTGATAGTCATACATAATGAGAGCCCAACATGGCTGTTGGATGTAGATGCTACGGCAGTGGAAATGTTTAATAACAATATGATTTTTGTTTTTCAAAATTGCTGTCAATTTCAGCTGACAAGTGAGAAGGAAGATTTTTTTCCCTAACTACCAGTGTAGCAAATTCAGCCTTAACACCTGTTTTTTCTGTGTGTATTCTCGTCAAGAATAAATGTAACTGGGACTTGGCTAGCATTTTTGCTAAAGATGCAAAACGAAGAACGTGATCTTTTTTAGTATTTAGGAGCTACTGTATATGATTTTTGAATATTAACAGGCATAAAAATTACTTTGGTTGCAAGCTTCAAGCATATCCGTTTTAGTTATAGTTATCATTCTCCTACTGATATGAATGCTAAAGTTGGGATTTGTCATAGAAGGGAAACTAGACTTTGTAGGCTTTACCAGTTCAGCTCTCGTTCTAACTAATTTCAACTGGAGCTTTTGCTATACAAGTTTTGGAGTATGGAGGGGTTTTTTTATTCTACCTTCCTGAAATCTCATCTAAATACTCATGTGACCATCAGAATGTCCTCCTCAAACTGGTCACAAAAACAAACACTGTAAATTCTTAGTTAGCAGCAGGACAAAATAGCACGCTTATGTTGTGGTACCCAGTTTTGTGTTTGCAGTTGTATTGTTTTAGATTATGATCTTAATTCTTGTAAAACAAAGCAGGTCAGACTTCCTCATAAGATCAAAGAAAATCTCCAGGGACAATCAGACTGCTGTCATAAGCATGGATGGTTATTTACTAGTTAGTTCATGATGCTGGAAAGCACTGGGAAGCATTCCAGCTAACTCCCAACTCCCATCTTCTTGCATTTCTGTCAGAGTGCTGCCTTTAAACCATGTTTCTATACCTTTTGTGTATGCTTATTGATCACATATAATGTTCCCCATCTACAATGCTCATGACTTCTAGAGAGATTTCTTTTTCTCCATCTCACTTCACAGCATTGTGACTGTTGGACTTTTTTGTGGAGTGGTAGGGAATGGATGTTGCCCTCTCCCATCTGTTACTGCTCTCCATCCTTCTGGTCACCTACGAGGGCAGAGGGTTCTGCTAGGCTTTCTCCTTTCCCAGACTTCCATTTTTTTTATTTGGTGGATGCAGATGAGTCCTCCTCCCCTGTGAATAATTCCTGTGCTAGTCTCTCTCCAAGGTAGCAGGAGATTGAAATTGTGGTGGTACCTGGCAGTTTCATTGTTGCCCACTGGAGGTTCTGAAATTTACCTTTGCCCTTAGGGGGGAAAATATTCTTCCCCCAATTAAAGCTGTAAGTAATGGGAAAAAAATGTTTGCTTATGTCCAGAATTTTTGCCAGGGGAAGTTTTCTGTTCCTCATGTTATTTTAATCAATGGCTTGAGATAACAGTTATGATATACTACAACAATACATTTCTGAATGAAATCTGAGTCACTGTGGCCAAAAAAAGGCTTCTGGAAGAATGATTAGTCACTAAGCATTGAGTCCTAAATTAAAAATAAGGCAACTTCCAGCAGCAGATTTCTCGGGTGTTCTCTTAAGCATCCAAAACTATGGTCATCATTTGTCCATTAGCTTAGGGGTTGTCTGCTGTGGGTATTTGGAGAGATGCTAGGGGATACACATGGGTTGGCAGGTACGGAGCACTGCCACCCACCACCCCGTGCCACTGGCTCCCAGGAGCAGGGCCAGGAGGAGGCGAGGGTAGCGGCTCACTTCTGAGGGCTGCACAGGTACCGTCTGGCCAGCCGGCTGGGGGGTGAGGGGGGTAGCTTGCACGTGGCGGCTGCTGCCTCCATCCACCACCCCATGCCACTACGTGCAAGCCCTGCCTCCCCACACCCGCCGGCTGTGCATCCATCCACTGCCACCCCCACCTCCCCACCACTCCACATCCGGCCACTGACACCAAAAGGGGTACATTCCTTAAAAAAGGTTGAAAACCCCTGCATTAGCTTAACACCTGATGTTCTGCCAGATATTGATGTTTAGTGTATGTTGTTTTACTATGAAAGTGATTTGGTTCACAGAATTTCAGAACTACCTCATTCCTTTCCCAAACACTGTAGAAACCCTACAGAACACACACTGTAATATCACAGTCTACATTAGTGATCTCCAACCCATGACTCCCACATTGCCTATGAGACCCTTTGCTGTTGCTTACGGCCACAGGAAATTAAAGCTGAGGTTGACAGAAAGAGCAAAGTGGTAGGTTACCAGCAGCACAATTTTTGCTCAGGATTGCTCTCTATGGATAAGTGAAGGTTGGGGCATGCACTCCTAGAGAATATAATATAATAATAGAGGCATAAAGGACATTTCATTGGTGCATACAATCCAAGTTAGTTTTTACTGTTAATAATGACTCATTATATAACTATTTCACTCATTTCTCTAAATATCACAGGGACATGCTGGAACTCTCAATATTTGAATTGAAAAACACAGTAATGGAGCTGGAAAAACAACTTGGCAGTGTTGAGGATGAAGGTAAGTAAATTATAGCAAACTCCTGTTAAAACAATAGAAAACACAGGCAGCGACCTGCTCGGTGTGCTGCCAACCAAATGCCGAGGGACAGACTCAGCACTATAAATTCTTATATACAGATTTAGGCTTTGCCACTTAAAACAGAATACTCTTCACATAGAGCTAACATGTTTTTAGTGTTGTTTTAGCATTTAACATTGGAAAAAATAGCAATAAAAGCTGTGGAAATCCTTTAGTCACTTATTTTGTACTTTTTTCATATATTTGTTACTAATGGAATTTCGTATAAAACATTTATTAGAGTTCCTTGGTGAATCTAAACCTGAAGCCCATTGAAGGCAGTGAGATTTCACAGGAGGATTTCACGTGTTATCTTTTTCTCATTCTTTTGCATGTAAAAGGATATTTTTTTGAAGAAAGTTGGAGTTTATTTGAATTAGCAAGGTTCTAATATCAGAATCATCAATTACATTTAGAATGAAATATAATAATCCTGTATTTCTTTGAAGGCAATGAATGGAAAACTAGATATGAAACACAAGTTGAACTAAATGGACAGCTAGAAAGGCAAATTGGTCTCCTTCAGGAAAAGATGGACCATATTCATGGAAATCCAACAGGTAGAAATAGGCATTCATTGATTTTTCTCCCTCTAGTTTTCATCATTCTATATTAAATGTTATCACTGAGTTGCATATTTTGTTTGTTTGTAGATAGATTGTCCTCCATTCGCTTCTTTGATCAAATGCCTGTGGTGAGTACAGTCTCATTTAATTGCACAAACATCTAGAAAAGCACTGCAACTAAAACATATATAATAATGTTAGCCAGTGCCACTCAGAAAAAACAGTGGCCTGTTCCATAATCTGTAAGTGTTACCTGCTTTAGTTTTTTAATTGTGTTACCTGTGCAGCTGTTTAAAAACTTGAGGCATTTAACAAAATGGGTAAATAGAATCCTAGAAAAGTAGGGCTGGAAGGGACCTCCAGAGGTCAACCCTCTGCCTGAGGCAGGATCATTCCTATTCAAAACATCCTATACAACTCGTAATATAAACTCTACATAAGACATCCGTCAACCCTGACACAACACAGACCTAACACCCTAACCTGCCACAGGGGAACCATGGCAGCCAAGGTCCTACTTCTATGAAATGTTGTCAATATATGCTTAACAAATCTTGGGTAGAGGGCCATGCTCCCCACGCTGTAGAGGAAGGCAACCCTCCCCCCCCCCGTGCCCCCAAGTCCATACCAATCTGACTATGGAGTAAAACTCCTTCCTGATCCCAAATATGGGGATTGGTCTAACTGGGAGGTGGGGGGGAGTAGAGCGCTCTAGTTGGGAACCTCTGGCTTTGTTCCCAGCAGGAACATTAGCACACCCCAGTCAAAGTCCCCATTCTTGGTTGTAGCCAACACCCAGGACCTCTGAGGGATGCTTAAAAGCACCCTGATATGTGTAGCAGAAAAGGGAGGTGGGGGCAACCAGTAAAGCACAGAAGCATGGGAAGTACCCATAGCAGAACATAGGTATAACTATGCCCAGATCATCCCCAATAACTGTCCAGCTTCTTGAACACCCCCAGCGATGGAGAGTCCACAACTTCCCTATTACAGAGGTATAAATTGTAAGTGTATTGGTCTGAGGACTTAGGCATACAAAGTTCTTTGGGTAAATCTGATATCTTTTATTAGACCAACTCAAATAAGAAGATTTTTTCCAACTATTTGAGTTGGTCTAATAAAAGGTATCATATTTATCCAAAGAACCTTGTCTGCCACAGCTTCCCTAGGCAGTCTATTCCACTGATCACTATTCCAACAGTGAAGAAGCTTTTCCGGATATCCAGTCTAAACTTATTTTGCTGCAACTTCAAGCCATTGTTTCATGTCTTCCTCTCTACAACAGGAGAGAAAAGATTTCTTTCTTTATGGCAGTACTTCAGGTATCTGAAGACTGCCTGTGTCTTGCACCTGATGCTTCTATTGATGTATCCCAAAACTGCATTCGCCTTTTGTGCGGCCACATCACACTGCAGGCTCATATTGAGTCTGTGACCTACAAAGACTCCCAAGTCCTTTTCCATAGCACTGCCATCCAGTCAGGTATAACCCGTTTTTTATATGTATTTTTTATGTATTCCTCCTGAGGTGTAGCACCTTGCATTTGTGCGCATTGAACTTCATCCTGTTAGCTCTAGCCCAGTTTTCCAATCTGTCAAGATCTTTCTGAATTGTACTCATATCCTCCAACCTGTTTGCAGTCCTTCCCAGTTTTGTGTCATCTGTAGACTTGCTCAAGAAGCTTTTTATGTTAGCATCTAAATCAGTAATAAATACACTGAACAGCACCAGCCCCAGGACAGACCTTTGTGGGACTCCACTCAAAACTTCCTGCCATTCTGACATGGACCTGTTAATAATTACCCTTTGTTTATGGCCATTGAGCCAGTTCTCTGTCCACCTTGTAATAGTTTTGTCTTGCCCAAATAGTTTCTCCAATTTGTTTATGAGAAGGTTATGCAGGCCCTTGTTAAAAGCATTGCTGAAGTCGAGATGCACTATACCCACACCATTCCCTTCATCCACCCAATGCAGGGAATGCTTTGTCAAAGAAGGAGATCAGGTTTGTTTGACACAATTTGTTTTTCATAAATTCATGCTGACTGCTTGCAGTCAACCTTTTCTCCAGATGATTGCAAATGGCCTTCCTTAGGATACACTTCAGTAATTTACCAGGTATTGAGGTGAGGATAACTGGTCTGTAGTTCTCCAGATCATACTTCTCACCTTTTTAAAGAGGGGCACTACACTTCTTCTTTTCCAGTCCTCTGGTACCTGGCCTGTCTCTCACAGCTTAATAAAGACCATTGCCAAGGGCTCTGAGATCTCCTCTGCCAGTTTTGTTAGGACCATGGGATGAAGTTAATCTGGTCCTGCTGACTTGAATTCATTCAGACCCAATAAAAGTCCTCTGACCATCTCTTTTGTTATCTCTTCCCTAAGCTTACCTCCAGATTATCCTTATTAAGTGTCTGGCTGCAGATTAATTTTTTGGGGAAGGCTGAGGCAAAGTAGCTGTTGAGTAGATTCACCTTTGCATCTTCTGTGAAGAGTTCCCCCTGGCTTGTTAACAGAGGACCCACAGCTTCCTTGCTCCTTCTCTTCTGGCTAACATACTTAAAAAACACCTCTTCTTGGTGTCCTTGACCTCCTTTGGCAGGTGCAGTTCATTCTTTGTCTTGCCTTCCTGATTTTGTCTCTGCAAATTCTTACTATTTCTTGGTTACATAAGTCTGTCCTCCAACTCAGCACATTTCGAGCTGGAAGTCAGTGGAAGAATTAACATTGTGGGTATAGAAGATGGAGAGAATGAAGAGACAAAGAGACAAATTACCTTTATTTCATATTACTGTTTTTATTTCTTAATAGTATTTGATAGGACCTGCAAGCCCAGTTATTGATCAGGACTTTGTTGTGCTGTACGCTGTACAAACACAGCACAAAAAGATTCAAAGGATAAATTGATGTCTGAAAATGGATGCTTTCCAGACAACCAAGCAGATGTTTGGGGAAAAGCTACTTTCTCTGTATTGCACTATATAGCATTACAAGTGAATGGTCTTGATTTCACCAATGTGGCAATGGAAAATACTTAAGCATTCAGTTACCAGGGCAATAGACATGATAAGGGCCTGAACTGAACATAATTTACTCCAATGAGATCTCTAATGATTTATAAGGAAGCACAGGAATTTCTGTTCCCAGAAACTGAAAGAATTGTTGGAGAAGGCTAGTACCTTTTGCCCCGTAGAAGTAGAATCATGCTGAGGAATTATGTCTTGCTGTGAAAAACATAGACCATTCATATTTAAACAAAGAGGTATTTAATCTCAGGTTCTCATTCATACCTGAGATCTGTATTTCTTTTTGTTTCCAGAAATGTGGGTGATGTTTTACCCTTCAGAAAGCACAACAGTATGGAACCAGTAATATAAATATTTACATCTTTACCATTAAAGATTAAAAAAAATCAGTTTTGCATGTTGAGATAGAAAACTCCTACAGGGAAGAATGCTTAGTGAATAATACACATGCTGCACTGTAATTCATTCAGTACTTATGAGGAAACTGAAATTCAGTCTTTATAAAAGCTAGCCTGGTGTGAATTTTATTTATTTTTCAGTAAACCTGCCAGCATTTATTCACATCTTTTTTCATTAAGCAATATTGTGTGAAACATATAGGTTGTCTCCTAATTATCATTTCCCCGTAATAGCTGAGAGAAATCGTAATCCTTTTTTTCCTTTTCTCCTTATAGTTACTGCAAGAAGCCATTCCCAAATAGAGGCTTTAGTATGCAAATACAGGGAAGCATACTGTAGAATCAGTTCAGGGGAGCACACTTCTGATAGCATTGCCTTAGCAACGCTCTAGTTAAGATTAGCTGAGGAACCAGAGTTTCTATTATAAACCACTGTGTTCAAGATTACCCAGCAACATGATTGAGGAGATTCTGAAATTAAGGTTCAGGCATTTGCGTTGCAAAACAGTGACAACATTGGGCACTGTCTTGAGCCCCACCACATCAGCTCTTTGGGCTTTAAGGTTTGATGGTTATACCACCCATTGCCTGTGACAATGTCACATTGTAGAAGAAGCTGGCAACACAACAATGACAGGATATCTGGTCTTTAGAAAGGCATATAGGTGGGAATTTTTGTAATACATGTTGAAGGCTTCTATGAGCTTGTCCACAGGGGACATCAGCATTTTACTAAGGCAGTAGAAAAGTTGACAGTTCCCTTAGCTAGTGACCTTTAATTGAAACAGATGCATTTCTTGGCATAAGTCACAAATAGGGGTGCTTGAAAAATGGGTCTGAGTCAATTTAGGGAATGTTGCTGTTGGCATGGACAACAGTCTGCCATCTGGACTGATGTTGTTTGTCCTCCAGCCCTATCTCTCACTCTGTCTTCCTCACAGGTTCTCTTAGCTATTCTTGACTCGCATAACATACCTTAGATGTCTCTAGACATTTTGTTGATCTGTCTTTCCCCTCTTCATTGCCACCCAGGTCTGGACAGTTCTTTCTGGTGTCTTCAGACTCACCAAGTGACTGTTTCTCTCATCTTTTTTTTGGTTATCAGTGGGGTAGGGTGCACTTGCCTTTTGCCAGTAAAGCAATAATACCAGGGGGAAAGCCTGCAAGCAGCTTGCTTTATTGTCAGAAACTAGGTTTTATGGATCTTCTGTTTCCTAGTTTGTGACTGGACAGAAAATCTGGGGGTTCCCTATCTACTGCTTTGGGATTAATTATATGCACTTCTGCTGAAGAATCTTCAAGACTTCAGGGGCAGTAGGTGATACCAGATGGCCCTGAACTTTCAAACGGAGTTGTCCTGTTACCAAGATCTGTGTCAGCTTCTAGTCCAAACAAACTTAACAAGCAGCCTGACTCACAATGTTCACACACTTTTTTCAATATAGATTTTAAATGAATGATTACATCAGCCACAAGGGGGCACTTGGTATTAAAACATATATAGTGCTTCTGGGGTCATTTGTGTACTGAAACCTTTATGGTGTTTATAGCACAAGATTCAAATAGACAGGATAGGTAGAAACATGCTTTGCTACAGAATTTTAGGATTTTTTTTTTTCTGTAATTATTGCAGTATGAAATTAGAGACAGTTTATCACTTACTTAAAAATGGACCTTGATTTCAGTACCTGTAAAATTGTAGCATTACTTTTTGCACACACCAAACCTAAAATGACATTAAGCATTTAATTAAATCACCTGATAGACACCAACGCCTCACGTTGAAATGGGTGGGAAGCGATTTATTTTTTACATGAAGCTATTTGATTTCAAATGTCAAATAGAATGAATTGCAAAGGCTTTCTTGTTTGTTTTACATCCCAGACAATTGCATTGTTTCTGTGGCTACTTTATGGAGAAAAATCGAAGAGGATTAGAGTGGGAGTGAATTGCCGTGAGATCAATGGGCACTACAAGTCAGGCTCTAGTGAAAAGCAAGTTTGGCGTGCTTTATGATGTCATCAATTTGTCACCTGGGATACTAAGAAGAGTTTGATAGAAATTGTCACTGGCATTGCCAATAACAGAAATGCATGGAAAAATCCAGTTGTGATAACAGCTTATGTGGGTAGTTTTAAAATTCAGCTGCAATATAAATCTGCATAATTTAATTTGCTAGCAGGTGTTAAGTTAGTGTAATTTGGGGAGGGGAGAGACAAAAAGCATGTAAATAAGAGAAGAAATGATTAATTATAGAGGGTTTCCCTTTCTCTTGGAAACTGAGCATTGGTCACTGCTGGAAACCAGACATGATGGATCATTGAGCCGACTGTATCTTGCCAAGGCCCGTGAAATTCAGTTACATAAAGCTGCTGCTGAAAGTATTCATTTGAAATCTCAGTGCGTCTTTCACTCACCAGCTTGCTCAGAGTGGCTTGACACAGACCGTTTAATGAAAACTTAGAATCTTAAATTTGAGTTAAATCCCTTAGTCAGCTTATGTCTCCTTTCCAGGAATACATTGTACAGCTATTCAGGGCTTAGCAGAAGATGCTGTTAATAAACCTTAACTTACAACAATATTTCAGTATTCAATTAAACCAACTGCAGTAACAAAGCTACCCTCACTTTTTTCATTCCATAGGTCAGAATTTATTCTACCACCTTAGTCCTAAGACTTGGTGAAAGCATCTTCAACCAGGCCAGGCCAGTACTGAACAACAGAGGGGACCCCTTCAGCTCTTTGGTCTCTTGCTGGTTCTTCTGCTAAGACAATTCTGTGCAGTTAGCTTTCTGTTGTCTGTCTGCCCTCCTGTACTCTCTGAGCACAGCTTTCTGGCAGCTTCTATTTTTGGGCTGTTTCCTTTTATTATAAAATATACCTGTTGCTTTGAGTATCTCAAATGCACTCCAATGAAGTTTTATCTGTGTGTCTCACAGAGTTCTCTGAAGGTGAACAAGCCCCTCAGGGATTTGATTAGATTCAAGTACCGCTTCTTGCTTCTCGCTTCTTGATGGGTTCAGGTATACTAGAGGCAAATACCCATGGTAGATAAGGTCTCAGTCTTCAGTTACTGTCTTTCCAGTAGGAGTTGACAGGTCATAAGTTACCTTCCTAGCAGACATGGCCATTTAGAAGCTCTTTGAAGTCTTGCCAGTTAATATTTCCCTCAGTCCATTTTCTGAAATATTATTTCACTCACCTCAGTGTTTGAGTGCTGGGAGAAGTCTCTCAAATGCTGCTCTTTCCGAGCACGTTAAACAAATGTCAACTTTGCAAAGCAAATTTACTTACCCAAAAGTCAGAAATGGCCAAATTTTAAATTTGTTTATGAATCATTAAGTCTGCTTGACACATGGGGGAACTGGACTGCTGGTACTGCACTATGCCAATGTAGATGCAGTGCCACCCAACATCTACATAGTACTGTTCAGCCTCCACAAGAGAGGGCTGAGGGGGATCTAGTGGCCTGTTACACACTAGTCAGAAGGGACCAGCAGGCACTGGGGAAGTCCCTGTTCCCCCGAGCCCTACCAGGAGTGACCAGGAATAACGGTCACAAGCTGGCAGAGGGTAGATTTAGGCTAGATATCAGGAGGCGCTACTTCACATTCAGGATCTGGAACCAACTTCCAAGAGAAGTGGTGCTGGCTCCTACCCTGGGGGTCTTTAAGAGGAGGATAGATGAACACCTTGCTGGGGTCATTTGACCCCCGTACTCTTTCCTGCCATGGCAGGGGGTTGGACTCGATGACCTGCTCAAGTCCCTTCCGACCCTAGAAACGATGACATTTCTTTGGGCATTTATACACATGCTCTGGGGGTGTGTGGGTGTGGGAAGGGGAGGGGGGAACACGCTTTAATTAGAGTGGCTCCAAGAGCCTCTGTAATTAAAGCACCCGGTGCATCTCATGTATTAGCGTCTCCATGGTGAAAAATGGCAATGGGGGTGCTTTAACTAAAGCTCGATTGATGAGCCTTAGTTGAAGCACCCCACCACCATTTTTCAACGTAGGGTGCTGATACACAAAACACTGGAGTCTGCTGGAGCACAGTAATTACCCACACTCCAGCAGACTGGATTAATCGATTCTGCTCTGACATGCTATAATTACAGCATATCGGAGCAGCCTCACTGCTCATGTATAGGCATCGTTTGAAGCCCCCATTCCACAGCTCTCTGCAGTGAAAGATCATGGCCATCTATGCAAGGCATTAGGAATGAGAATTATAAGAGATGGTGCCAAATCTCTTAGTTCACAGCAACTGCAGTATTTTTTTAGTTGCCTCTGTATATATAACAGCATCTGACCCTAAAATAGAGAGCACAGTAGAGGATGAGAGAATAGTATCTTTGTCCAGAGAGCCAAATGTGTGCTTGAGAATGCAGAGCCAGTTGTCTGCTGTGGAGATAGCAGTGGCTGCTACTTCATTAGAGCATGAAGGTCACTAAAAAGTAGGAACAGAGCCTCTGAGCTTTATTCTGCACCTCTTGGGGAGGCTGTCAGAATCCATGTCCCCATGATGGTAACTTGGATGTGGACCGTGCTTAGTAATAACCGTTGCTAAAATTGTGGGGTCTGGTTATGCTGTGAGAGTTTGGATGAGGGCAGGCTACTGAGTTTCACAGCTGTCATATCAGGGACATGGAGAGAGTACTCTTCAGTGCCTATGCAAGTGATGGATTCAGGGTGAGAATCAGATTGGCCTTTGCTTGAGACTGCACATTCTGTAACTGCAGTGACAACGTTGATGTAGCACAAGCCCTTGGTTGTGCAGGATAGCACTTTCGTGGGGTGCCCCCATGCCCAGACTGTTCATCCTGCAGAGCCCACTTGGCCACTAGTAGGCTTTGTCAAGTTACCTCCTTATTCTGAAGACAAGGATTTCTTTGGGTGATACATTTTATTGGACCACTTGCATAGTTTGGATAGAGTTAAACAAGCTTTTAAATGCAAGACACATTCTGCATTTTTCTTTTTCTCTTCAAAATGAGCAGCTCTTACGTCCAACAATAGGGGAGAGCTTTGTAATAAGCAACAGAGCTCCAGTGGCATCTCATGTATTTTTGCTTTCCATTTCATTTCACACAGCAGAAACGATGCTTTTCATGTCTTCTGTGCATCTGTTATAACAGAAAATTAAAGTTAATAGCAGCTCATCCATGGGTGAAGCATTGTTGAGAGTCAAGACTCTGCTGTCAGTTTCTGGTTTTTAAATCAGCATGGGGGGCTTTCCAGCTTGCCAGCAGCTTTTAATAGCACTTCACCTTTGCCACCACACTGTAAATTCTTTGCTGCAATGAAAATCATTTGCAGGGAGAGCTCAATAACAGCCAGAAATACGAAGGAAAAACAAAGAACACAGCTTTATTAACAATATCATGAGGCCCAGAAGTCTCTGTCAATCTAAGCCAGTTGCCTGCTTAAGTCCCATAAGCCAGGGATGTCAAAAGATACCCCGGCCTACAGGACTGGTAGAGGACTGGGAATTTGGGTGCAGGGTGGGCAGGGGTTGGGCCTGCTGCTGAATTCCCAGCAATGGAACCGTGATAGGCAGGGGAGCAAGTGACATCTGTGTTCACCTCTTGTCCTACTTGCAGCTGGGCCAAGGCCTGTAAGTAGCTTTGCAGTCCATCTATAGCCTGCGGGGGCAGTAAAGTTGATACCTCTACCACAACCTCAAAACAGAACTGACCAAATTATAGGAGAATTTTTTTATTCATTATCTATAACTTTGCTTCCTGTAGTGGCTTGACCTGTGGGCTGTGTTTGTCAGGTACCAGGAGTTGGCTCTCCATCAGTTCTTATTTTTTCTCTTTCATAGGTCAGCCTTGTGTTAAATTTAATCATTATCACATCCTTTGGAAATTATGAGGCTTTAATTGTACCTTTAAACTGCCTGCTCTATGAATACAGAGAGGAGTAACCTATACCAGTGCTTCTATTCCCCTGAAAGCCTCAGGACTATCTGCTGCAAGGACAGCAAAGGGTGCCACTAGCAAGGAAGACACACAGCTAATGATATGCAAAATATAGGAAATTATCAGTATTTTGTATATTACAGTAACAACAAGAAGACCTAACTGAGATTGGGGCCCCATAAACATAGTAAGTCCACATAAGTGCTTTATGGAGTAGGTAGGTGAGACAGACAAAGTATGTAAAAGGAAGTAGAGAGAAATAAAGGCACCTATACACATGCAGGATGTCTGCTCCGATGTGTGCTAATTGACATAAGTGGGAGCAGATTCAATTAGTTGAACAAGCTTTAGTTAAAGCACCCCCACCACCATTTTGAAGCACAGGACAATACATGTGACACTGCGGGCTCTTTAGAGTGGCTCTTGGAGTCACGTATAGATGCCCAAAGTGACTCTTCCTAGGTCATATTGCAGGTTGGTTGTAAGACTGGAAATAGAACCAAAGTCTTCTGATCCCTAGTCCAGTGACTTATCCACTGTATCAGAATTATATTGCAGAAGCAGCCCAGTGAATCAAGGACAGTAAACAGGAGAATTTACATGGGATTTACCCTCGGTGAGGAAGGAGCAAATCCATGTTTGTTGGGATAAGTGAATTTATTTGTTTCTCTATTGCTTTGTGTCTTGGATTAAATTTTGGGGTTTGCGGAATCTGTTTGTAGGGCTTTTTGTTGTGAGTAGTGAAGAGGCAGCCAATGATTTAATAGAGCTCAGAGAGGTCAGGAAAGCTTGCCAACACAGTGGGAGGGTCTTCTTTCCTCCATGTCTCTACATTTTTTTTAAAGGGGAGATAAGGGTGGCTTCTTACATAGCGGGGGCAATGAATTGTACAGGCAAGGAGGATGATTGGATGCAGGAGTTGGAGTACTTTCTTGACCTTGAGTGGTTACCTTCCAGAACTTCTTTATGCATGCAGGGTCACTTGACTGAGCTCAAGTAAAAGAAATTTCAAAGACTAAGGCCGGAGATGGTGTTGGAGTTCGTATGGGCTTTGAGGAGGAATGGAGAGCCAGAGGATAGCCAGAAAAAGAAGTTGAATTGTAGAGGAGAAATAGAATTGATAAACATGTCTGCTGCACTGGCAAGAGAAATGAACAGGAATAGATGATGAAACCACAGGGAAGAACAGGTAACAGCTAACATGCAAAAAGAGAAGAAAAGGCAATGGAGAAGGCACAGAACCAGAGCTTTAGAAAGAATGAGGATAATATGAAGGGGGTAGTGAGGGAGAACAGAAGGCAGAAAAGAAGGAACAGTAGAAGAGAAAGGATTGGAGAGTCACACTGTCACCAGAAAGAGGTAGATCTAAGTAACAGGGGATTCTTTGTTAAGAGGAGTCAATGGGCCAGTTCCCAGAGAAGATACAGACAATTGAAGGGTGTGTTGTTGGCCAGAGGAGCAAACAAGATGTAGATATGAGCTTGAAAGGGATCCTGAAAGAAACAGGGAAGAATAATGATCAAACTTCATTTAAAGATAACACTGAAAGATTCTGTGTGGGATGAAAACAGAAACCTGTACCATGCTGGGGAAAACACTCGAAGACATGGGGGCTCGTGGTTTTAAAAAAATTCTTCTGGTCCTTAGAGAAAGAGAGTGAAAATATGACAACATCATTACAATCATTCTCAAGGACTGATGTAGTGGGAAACTTTGGGGCTGTTCAACCAGTGGGAGACATTCTCAGAAAAAGGACTCTCCTTGACAAAAGACTGTAGCTAAGGTGCTGGTCTTCTGAGGTCAAGACTGGCTTGACCAATAGGAGTTTTAAACTAAAAAATGAAGAAAGAAGGTTGAGAGAGACTTGTGTAAAATGCAGAGCTGGTTTTAGTACACAGAAATAGCAAAATAAGCTAAATGAATAGCAAGTAGGAAGATTACTTAATAATAAAAGTGTGGTTAATAAGAAAAAAACTATTTGCATATTAATACAAGGAGACTGCACAGCAAAATGGAGGAAATTGAACTGCTGCTGCAGAAGGTAAAGCCAGATGTATCCAGAACAGAAATCTAATGAAAAGCAAACATGACAGGGATACAATTATTAGAGAGCATGTACCCTTCAGAAAACAGAAATAAATATAAAGGTGATAGGGCAACCTTTTATATTAAGGTATACTAGACGGTAAGAGCATTAAAAGGGATGGTATGGATAAAATAGAATCTGTGTGGCCCAGAATCACTCTTGGGAAGGTTGGTAAAAGAGGTTTTAGTGGAGTACAGCTAAGAGTCTATTTGGCTAGGGACAGACATTACACACAAACTGGTTTAAGTGATCAGGAACTGGTTTAAACCTGTAACAGAACAGACATTCAGTGCAAATAAACCAGTTTCAAAATGGCCAAAACCGGAATGAAATAAACCTGGTTGAATGTAGTATCAGACTTAACTGATTTGGCTCAAACCAGTTTATTCAATGTCTGTCCGAGACCCCTTGCTGGTTTAAGATAAACTAGACACCCCCAGCGTCCCGGCATGCTCTCTGGCCTGGGGTCTCTGCTCCAGCCACAGGGCTGACCCTGCACCTCTGCTCTCTAGCCAGAGCAGGGACCACCCCTAGCAGAGACACCGGCTGGCATGGCCCCCTTAAGGCAAACTGGGCAGGGAGGGTGTTAATTCTTCCTTCCTTCCCCTCTTCCCCCACCACAACCTGGGTCAGCCTGTCTGCCGGGCAGCAGAGGGGAGGGGGCTGCAGTGGTGGCTCCTGGAGCTGGCAGACCCTGGCTGCAGGGAAGGGACAGAGGGAGGAATTAACCCTTCACCTTAATGGGGCTATGTTGGTCGTCCCACAGGGTGGGGAGGGGGGCTCTGTTCCATGCTGGGGGGGACTCTTCCTCCTCTTCCTCCTTCCAGGGTGGGGAGGAGGACTCTGTGAGGTACTTGATGGGGAACCCCGGGCTGGACTCTGCAGGGAAGCAGGGGGCAGGGCTCCCTCCACTGCTGGCAGGGTGCAGGCCCCTGCACAGCAGGGAGTGGGGGAAGCAGCTAACTCCAGTGTGGGGCTTCTTCTGCTGCAGGCTCAAGCTCGGGGAGCGGAGTTGCGGGATAACGCAGGCTCCACCCCATCCCCCTGTGCAGCACTAGCCAGAATCATGCCTGCGCTGGGCACAAGTGCCCTGACCTCCCTGCCTGCTGCTGCTGCTGCCAGGCAGCAGGGGCTGCATGCTATGCAGGGAGTGTGTGGAGGTCCCCGCACACCCACACCGTGCCCAGCTGAGCTCCGTGCTCCCACTGCCCCTCGGTAGGGGGGGAGGAGGAGGAGGGGAAAGAGTTCCCCCCAGCATGGAACAAAGCCTCCCCCTGCCCCGGGGGTGGGGAGAGGGAGGAGTGGGGGGAAGAGTCTTCCTCTGGGGCTGGGCACAGTTTCATAGAGCCCCCCCTCCCCACCCCACAGCAATGGGGGAGAAGCAGAGGGAAGACTGGAAGAGACCCACCTGGAGCCAGGCAGCCTAACAAAGCACCCCGCCCCACCCTGCCGCAGGAGGAGGGAGGAGGAGGTAGAAGAGTGTCCACAGCGCCAAACAGGGCCCCTCTCCTGGCCCCATGGTTGTAACGGAGAGGGGGAAGGGGAAAGAGTTCCCCTCTGGTGCTGGGCAGCCCTGTGTGCCCGGCTTGCTCCCAGCTGTCAAGGAGCTGCTGGGGTGGGCCTGCCGGGGCCTGGCCACACCCCCCTCCCCTCAGCTCAGGGGCTGCTCTAGCGCCCCCAGGCTTTGGGTTGAGCCACTTCAGGCACGTGCCAAATGTCTATCCACTCGCAAACCAGTTCACCCTCTGCGGGTTAGACTAACTTGCCAAGACTGAATCAATTCAAGCTCGGGCTTTTTGAATGTCTGTCCCTAGCCCTATAGATCTGTCTGTGTAATATAAGTTATGTGTCATTTGGGAGGATTTAATTTCCCAGATACAGATCTGAGATCGAATAACACTAATATAATAGTACTGATCAGCAAAGAAAGTTGTCATAGAAGTCAAGATCACTCTTGGGATAGAGTGAAAATTATCAGAAGTCAAACTGAGTTACGCTTGCAAAGGAAATTAAAATTTGGGGCAGGAGGAGAAAAGGCTAAAGAATAGTACTGGCATAAACTGGTATTGAACAAATTTAGATTGGAAATGAGAAGATTTCTAACCATCAAAAGAATGAAGTTTTAAAGTGGGCATCTGCAGAAAGGAGCTTGGGCAAATAACTTTGTTTTAATATTGAACTTGATAAAATTTATAGAAAGGATAATATTCTAGGATAGGGAGTTCTTTAATAAACATGATAGTAGGATTAAGTCTTTGTATTCCCAGGAAGGATTTATTTTCCCCTTGTGACTACTACTGACTTCTGGGGATTTTATTTTTCTCCTTCTGAAGCATTAGATATTGGCCACAGCTGAGGCCGGGAAGTTTTGACTGGGGTGTGCCAGTGTTCCTTCCAATATTTAGAAGATGCTTAGTTTCCTGGTTAAGGGTTTGCTCTTCTACTCAGTCAGACCAATCACCAAATTGGGGTCAGGAAGGATTTTTTTCCCTGGGTCAGGTTGGCGCATACTGTGGGGGGGTTTCATGTGGGAGTAGTTCTCTTCCTCTGAGTTTATCTAAATCAACTGCTTCTCTGTCTTTGCTGTGACAGGGCTTTGGCAGCATCCTCATCTAATCTGCTTTTATCTATGATGTGTTTATAGCATGTTCTGGCTGTTTCTAGTTATGGGCCTTGCGGCTGTGTGTGTGGGTTTGGAGTGGGCCAGGTTTAGACTTCTCTGGGTAAATAGTTGCCTGTGAATTCAGAGAACAGGACTTGGTGGCTCAGAAGGTCCTTTTCAATTGTGTGTTCCTACATAGCAACATGGTTCTTCAGACATATACGTGGAAAGAGGACAAGGAAAGAAGTAGCTGGGCTACTGCATAGTGATGATGATGTAGTCATTAAAGACAATCCAGGTATAAAATAATATTTTGCCCTAGGTTTCATTAATGACAGTTTATGTTCAACAAATGGACAAAGGCTGGTTGGGTGATGGGATGAGGAAATGAAATGAAAATTACCACAACTGTTGTGGAAGCTAAGCTCAAAGAGATAAATATTCACCTACGTTGAAGTTATCCTAGAATTCTGAAGGATCTGGCACATGAAATCACAGGTCCAATAGCAAAGAAATTTAATGAATTGAGGGCAGTGTTTAGGATACTGTCCTACAACTGGAGAATAGCTGATGTTGGTACCTATATTTAAGAAGGGGAAATGCAATTCAGTCTTGTTAATTTGCCCAGGCTTTAGAACAATTTTTGAACAAAACAATAAACCAAGGAAGGAGGTAAATGAACAATGGGATAAAATGCATCATGGGTTTACCAAAGGTGATCTATGCTAGACTTACACAATATCTCTCTTTGAGAAGACAGCTAATTTTCTAGACAAAGGAAATGCCTTGGATCTAATATCTGTGCGTTTGGTAAAGTGACACATGGGAAATTATTAATTAAACTGAAGAAGAGTGGATTAATAGAAGAATTGTTAGGTAGGTAAGGAACTGGTTAAAGGGGCAAAAAGAACAAGATTTGAAAGAGAGAACTGGGGTGGTGAGGGACTATTTGTGAAGTACCTGACAGGATCAGTGTTAAAATGCATATTATTTCATGTTTTCACTAGTATACTGAGCAAGGAAAATTGGAGTGTGCTAAGGAACTTTGATGACTCAAAATTAGGGAGTATGCTAATACAGAAGAGGGTTGGAATACTATGCAGGAAAAGTTGGATGATGTTGAGAATTATTTAAATTTAAAAGGTATGAAATGTAATCCTAGGAAGTACAAGGCCATAGAGCTAGGGACTAGTAACAAGAATTTCTGCTATAAATGGAGAGCAAGTTTTTTAGGAACAACAATAAGAAAGACCTTAATGTATTAGTTGATCACACAGTGAAGAGAAGCTTTCCATTTTGTACAGCTGTGATAGAAAGAAGTGGGATTCTAGGATGTATTTTCTGTGAACTTTCCAGTAGAGACAGGAAAATATTTATTCCTTTGTACAACATATTCATCAGTCGTCATCTGAAACAATGTGTACAGTTCTGGTCAGCCAGATTCAAGGAAGGTAAACTCAAACTGTAATAAGAGTAGAGAAGGACTCCTGGGACAGTCATAGAAATGGAAGCTTCTCATATGGAAAGTAGGCTAAAAGAGCTTGGCTTGCTTAGCCTAGACCAACAGAGGCTGAGAGTGGATCTAATTGTTTTGCAGAAATATGGAAGGGGAGGGTTTATATCAAGGAAGGACAAGGGCTATTTCAGATTAAAGACAGTATTGGCATAAGAATAAATAGATAAAACTGGCCATGAATGAAATAAACGTGGAAATTACATGGTTTCTAATCATGAGAGCAGTAAGGTTTTGGAACAATTTTCCAGCAAAGGACAATATGACATGTTTGCCTGCAGTAGCAGGGGAATGGACTTGCTGACTCAGGAGGTCCCTTCTAGTCCCATGTTTCACAGGCAGCACAGAGTGAAAAATAGCTAGTTAATGTCAGCTAATTGAGATGAAACCATCAGCCCCCACTTCATCCTGTTCTTAGATGGTAGAAAGTAAGTAATTTCAAGTTCAGGAAAAAGAGACAGCCTTCCCCCTGCACTATCGCCTTCACAGCGAGGTTGTTCTGACCTCAGTCATGCTGTGCAGTTCTTCAAGTAACCTAAATGCTGCCTTCGCATTTAGTGTCCACATATGAGTCCAGTGAAGACTTAGAATGTCCAGCCTATTGAATAGCAGCTTGGAGGAGGAGAATTAGAAAGGTACATGTAAAGGTCAGCTCTCTGTGGTCACTAGCAATTCCATTCTGGTTCACTGCAGAGACAAGCTATGCCAGCAATAACTGTGTCTCATTTAAGGATGGAGAAAATTTGCTCTGCATAAATGATTACAACATACAGTCCATAATGTCTGTCTCTCTGAGTAAATCAGCAGGAGCTATGTAAACAACAAGGGAACAAACAGCAAAGATAATCACACAGACCTTGAAGCATGTAACTCAGATTCCAGATTGTGATAAACATTTCTAACTATCTTTGGACAGAGTGGGAATATTTGTAATGCATTGATTTATTTTATATACAACTGCAGGGCTCCTTAAATCAGTTTGTTAAACAACTAGAAAAAGAGAAGAAAAGTCTCCAAAGCCAACTGAAAGATTATGAGCTCAGACTGGAACAAGAAGCAAAGGTTGGTTACTGCTGTATCTATCTAGCAAGTTTTTTGATTTTTGTATTTTTTTAGATGGCACTATGGCATCTGACATACTTTCTCCAGTAGTGATGTAGGGAATGTAATGATTCTGTAAAATTTAAAGGTAAAAAATTTTGGGATATACTTGTTTCCTCTTACTTTTTGGTGGAACCTTGCTAAATATTTTAAATGTAACTGCTTATCCATTATTTCAAATGCAGGCTTACCACAAGGCCAATGATGAGAGACGTAAATACATAGCAGAGATTTCACAGGTAAGCAACAAAAACTTTGACCTAGTTCAGATCCAGGTCTGAGTCATGTGAAGCAATTGCTGAAAAGCAAAGCAAGCCAATCCTATCTCTGTCTTTATAATGCACTTTTTAAGTTAAAATTTCCTTTAAAAGTCATTGATACTGTATAATCTAACCTTTGTTTTGGTCAGAGCTGAATGACACAGGTGTCAGCAAGCAGTCCGTGCTAACACATCCATTGTTGCTACCAAAAATTATGCTGTGAGAAGCAAGGTGGAAAGTCTTAGGAATAAAAGTCCAGCAGACATGCTGCCTTAAAGGACAGGCAGCACTGTCCCTGCATAGCTGCTGGTCCCTGGTGGTCCTAATGTAAGAACCTAACTCGAGTTTTATAGTCTGCATTGCTGCAGCTCATGCTGTTCCTAGAATAACTGTCTGACTGTTTTTTTCCTTAAACTATTACTGCATATTCAGCCAAAGCATTGTTTTGGCCAAAGGTTTGTCACTTTGCACAGAAAAAATGAGATCCCCACTACCATGTGACCACCTGTGTTGTTAACACCATAGGAAAATTTCCCAATGTGTGGTGAATTGAGTAAGTAAGGAAATGGGATTGAGGCTTGTTTCAAACTTTAGAAGGAAAATATCACTAAGCTGCAGTTTTTAGAGACTATGCCATGTTTGTTAGTTATATTCAGCGCTAGAAAGACCACTGTGCCACGTAACTCTGTTAGAGCATTAGAGTGGTTAACTGTGACTAGATTCAGCTAATGTATTATCAAAACCACTGCCTTTATCTATGCAGGAGATGGCCTCAGCATCTTAAAAGCAAAATAACTTACCTAAAAGAAATGTGGTACAGTTGAAGGTGTTGATCTGTTGATTTAATTTATGTAAAGGCATGTGAAGCCACTGTTAAGTGTGTTTGCATTAGAGTAAAAATGTGGTGTAATTTGGCTACATATTGTTGTTGGGTTCCTACAGGGCAGTGTTTCTCAGCTAGGGTGCTGTTGTACCCTGGGGTGCTTTGAGATCCTTTTAAGAGGCTATGGAGTGCCCTACAATGTTAGCACTGTTAGGTGTACAAATGCGATTTACAGCATTTGGATGATCCAAGTGCATGTTTAGCTAATTTGCAGATGACACCAAGTTGAGTGGCATTGCAAACACTCCAGAGGGCAGAGCTAGGATCTGGAATGGCCTGGATAGACTGGAAAAATGATCCGTGATTAACCAGATGAAATTCAAGGAAGACAAGTGCAAAATACTGCTCTTGGGACAGAATAACCACATGCACAAATAAAGACTGAAGAATGACTGGGTAGGCTGCAGTACTACAGTGAGGGATTTGGTGGTTATGGTGCACCATAAGCTGAATATGGGTCAACAGTATGCTCTTGTGGCAAAAAATGCCAACAGCATCCTCTGTTGTATTTCCAGGAGTGTCAATTGTACATCACAAGAAAGGAGTCTTCCATTCTATCCGGCACTGGTGAGATGTCACCTGGAGTACTGTGTTCAGTTTTGGGCCCCACACTTCAAGAAAGATGTGGACAGATTGGAAAGATTCCATCAGAGAGAAGCAAAAATGATTAGGATCCTGGGAAGCAAGACTTATGAAGGACTAGGGTTATTTATTGTGGAGAAGAGAAATCTGAGGGGGGATTTGATTCAAATACCTGAAGAGCAATTTATAGAGAGGATTGAGATGGGCTTTTCTCTTTGTCTGTGAGGGACAGGACTAGAAGCAATGACCTCAAGCTGCAGCAGAGGAAATTTAGATTGGAGAGTAGGAGGAACCTTCTGACAATGAGGATCATCAAACATTGGAGCCAGCTACCTATAAAGGGATTGTGGAATCTCCGTCCTTGGAAACTTTTCAAGGTTAGATGGGCATTTGGGTGGGATGGTTTAGTCAGAGACAATCTTACCCTGAGTGGGGCCTCATAAGGTTATCTAGTCCAGCCCTACTTCCAGCTCTGCTTTCCTATGATCCTAAGATAGCTGCAGGGATTTCAAATAGGAATCCATAGTGCTAAAAACCTTCTGATTTGTTATGGTCTTTCTGAATTTGTTGCAACAGAAGAATTGCTCTATTATTTTTTGTAGTAAAAAAAAAAAAAGTGAAAACTAAGAGCTGGTATTGTCTGAGGATGCCTTAAGTCTAACCAGAAGCGCATTCATATATTTCATAGATTTCATAGACATTAGGGCTGGAAGGGACCTCATGAGATCATCAGGTCCAACCCCCTGCCCAAGGGGCAGGAAGTCAGCTGGGGTCAGATCCCCCCTCAAGATAAGTATCCAAGTGTTTCTTTAAAGGTATCCAGAATAGGTGCTTGCATCACTTCTGGGAGGAGTCTATTCCAGAATCTGGAGACTTGGACGGTAAAAAAGCTTTTCCTTATGTACAGTCTAAAACAATCTTCCAGCAGTTTGTGATCGTTAGACCTTATCTTCTCTTGGGGTGCCCTGGTGAACAGACATTCTCTCAGTTCCTTATGCACATCCCTTATATACTTAGAGGCTGCTACCAACTCACCCTTGAGCCTTCACTTCTCCAGGCTAGAGTCCCATGCCTCTCAGCCTTTCCTCATAAGGCCTGTTCTCTTGCTCTCTGATCATGTGTATGACTCTCCTCTGGACTCTCCCAAGCTTCTCCACATCCTTTCTAAAGTGTGGAGCCCAGAATTGGATGCAGTACTCCAGCTGTGGCCTCACCAAGGCTGAGTAAAGTGGGAGGATGACTTCTTGGGCCAGAGTTTTATTTGCTTTTCTGGCTGTGGCATTGCATTGGTGGCTCATGTTCATCTTGTGGTCAGCCATGACCCCCAAGTCTCTTTCAGTCATGGTGCTAGTGAGTGTAGCACTGCTGAGCCTATAAGTATAATATGGGTTTTTTTATCCCAAGGTGGGGCATCTTGCATTTCTCCATGTTGAATCTGGTTTTGATCTGCCCACCTTACAAGCCTGTCCAGGTCGCCCTGAATTGCCAGCCTATTATCTGGCGTGACTGCACTTCCACATAATATGATGTCATCTGCAAACTGCCAATCCACTTCTGACACCTGAATCCAGATAATTTATGAATATATTAAAGAGTACTGGTCCGAGTACTGAGCCCTGGGGAATGCTACTGGTCACCATGCACCATGTTGACTCAGTTCCATCGACTGTCACTCTCTGGGTCCGACCATGAACCAGTTCCCCAGCCAACAGACCGTAAGGTTGTCGAGGCCACAGTTCCCCAATTTTACCATGAGGACATAGAATCAAAGGACTAGAAGGGACCTGTAAGATCAAGTTTGATACCCTGTCGTGGGCAGGAAGTTATTGGGCTCAAATGAGCTCAACAAGGTGCTTGTCCAGCCTCCTCTTGAACAATTCCAAGGATGGTGACTGCACCACCCCTTTTGGGAGCGTGTTCCAGATTCTAGATACCCTTATGGGAAAGAAATTTTTCCTAATGTCCAACCTAAATCTTTGCTCGGTTAGCTTGTCCCTACTGGTCCTTGTCCTCCCTGGAGGTGCCTTTCTGAGGAGTTGCTCCCCTAGATCTTGGTGTTCACCCTTAACATACTTGTAGGTGGCTATCAAGTCACCTTTCAGTCTTCTCTTGTTCAGACTGAACAAACCCAGTTCCTGGAGTCTCTCCTCAGGGGGCCTATCCTCCAGGCCTCTGATCATCTGGGTGGCCCTTCTCTGTACCCTTTTGAGTTTATCCATATCCTTCCTGAAGTGCAGTGCCCAGAACTAGACACAGTACTCCAGCTGTGGCCTCACCAATGCCGAATAGAGTGGGAGGAGCACCTGGATTTGTTTGCAACACATTAGCTGATACATGCCAGAGTCCTATTTACCCTGCTAGCGACTTCATTGCGCTGTTGGGTCATATTCATCTTCTGGTTGATTGTCACCCCCAGGTCCCTTTCAGATGCTGTGCCAGCCAGTGGACCACCACCCATTGTATAGATATGGTGAAGGTTCTTCCTGCCTAGATGAAGGACTCAGCACTTGTCACTATTGAACCTCATCTGATTGCATTCAGCCCATAGGACCAGTCTGTCGAGGTCATCTTAAATCCTTACCCTGTCCTTAGATGTGCCCACTTTTCCCCACAGCTTGGTGTCGTCTGCAAACTTAATCATTGTGTTTTCCATCCCCTCATCCAAGTCATTGATAAAGATGTTAAAGAGCATGAGCCCAAGCACTGATCCCTGGGGGACACTACTGTAGACAGCCTTCCAGGATGAGGCCATCCCATCGATTACAACTCTCTGGGATCAACCTCTGAGCCAGTTGTCTACCCACCTCACTGTAGACTGGTCTAGGCCAGTACCCTCCAGCTTAATTGAAAGGATCTCATGGGAAACGGTATCAAAGGCCTTGCTGAAGTCTAGGTAAAGGATGTCAACCTCATGCCCCTTGTCCAGCTGATTAGTTAGTTACCTGGTCATAAAAGGACACCAGGTTTGTTAGGCATGATCTGCCCTCGACAAAGCCATGCTGGTTGCTTCTTAATATCCCACCAGTTACAGGCTTGTGGTTGATGGTCTCCTTGACAATTTTTTTCAAAGATTTTTCCCAAAATCAAGGTTAGACTGACCAGTCTGTTGTATCCTGGGTTCTAGGGTGTGCTTCCAGCACTGTATAACGCATTTTATATTTAACAGTCTTTAGCTAGAAAACAGCAATAGGCCCTATGGCCTCCTGGAAATGCCTGTGCTTCCTGCTCTCTTGGGAAATTGGAGTTCTGAATTGGAATCCCCTCAGGCTGAGGAAACCCTAGAACCAAGGTCTTTTATTTTTGGGTGATTGGTCTAACCACTAAGTTATTGGGCAAAAGATGGACATGGACAACATTTCCAAAAAACTGCGTTTCTTAAGAAGTCATTAGGCAGCTGTCTTCAGAAGAGAGGATAGGCATTGTAAACTGCAGGTGAACAGAGATGCCTAGTGGATGACATGAATAGGCACCTAAACTTCTGAGAGGAGCAGGATTTCAGACATATTTTGGTGCTTAGTGCTTCCTGTTGGCTGCATCTAGGTACCTCAAGCCCTTCTAAATTGCTCTTTGGAGGCACACAGTACTCCCTATTCTCTGTGTAGAGCACTGAAACTTGAGGTTGTTGGTGCCCCCAGAGTCTCTTGATAGACTATATAGGTATCTAACCAGGTCAGACCAAGTCACCTAGAACAAGAAGCCTAATATTTAGGCCTTGCAGCACTTTAGGAAGCAATTTGAGTCCTGGCCTAAATATCTTTTTTTAATAAAATGAATTATTAATTTTTATGGCACTCTTGGGTTTATTGTGTCACTGTGAAACTGTGTAACGAACGGGATCATATAAACCAGTTGAAAATACAGCACTTTTAAAGCATTTTATTATAGCACTTCTTATTCTGAAAGCACTCTTAATTCTCTAATTGTGTAAAAGTAGTAGCTTAGCATGACACATAAGAACTTTCCTATGATCCTATGAACTCTATAATGGAGTAACTGTCATAGAATCCCTGGTATAGCTAACTGGGGTGAGAGGTTGTAATTAGCAATGTTTCCATTTGCTTGCACAGTGGGCAGGTGGCTCATGGTGTGTGGTTATTGTTGCTGTAAGTGATCAGGGAAAATTGCTGGGCACAAGTTTGCAATGTTATACCAATGAAGGCAGACAATCACCAGTAATATGAATGTTATGTGGGAGGAGAAGAGCAGGAAATTAGAATATAAGTGTTATGACTGAGTTCAGCTGATGACTTAAATAGTCTTTTGTACCTAAAACACTTAGTCTATAGTAAAGCAACATGCTTAAGATATTTCCAACTTTAAGACCATGAACAGCCCATTGCTCTGTTTTTTGCATATGATAAGGAAGATGATGCTTTAGATATATATGCTTTAAGCACATTGCATTGGGACTTGGTTTTTGCTACTCACAGAGAATAGTACATACTTAAGTAATCCAACCAATTTCAAAACTAGTCTCAAACAGAAGACTATATGGCCTTATGGGATACTGCAACATGCAGTTTGATGTATTTTTTTTTTCCTCCCCCCTCCCAAAATTTGCATGTGCAAGCCATCTCCAGTAGAATATTAATTGAATACTGGAGGCAAAAGTACATTTATGTTTAGCACACTTTTTTCAACTTTATTAAAAATTCACAATATTAAAGTCTGCTACATTAAATTGACAAAGCCTGCCATGAAAGGGAAGCTATACCACTCATGGCTTGTAAGCATTTTCCATATATACCAAGGCAAATATAGCAACAGGAGACCATTATTCTATGACAACAATCTGTTCCATTTATAGTAGCTCTTTATTGCAGTATATGGATATGCATATTTCTACTTTTATGTGTGGGTGCACCATAAAGATTTTTTTTGCTGATATACCAATCTGATTGCTGATGCGCAGCCCAGCAGACTTGAGAGCAGTGTCTGGCTGGTAAGTCTGCAGGGGGGGAAGGAGCGCACGGGAGGAAAGGGCTATGGAGGGAGGCAGATTGAGGCCTCCATGGTGAGGGAGAGAATGGGCCTGGGGCAGGGGCAGGGGCAGGGACAGGCACTGCCCATCTGGGATGGGGGGTAGGGCGTGGGATGGAGCTGCAGGTGGCTTGTCTGGGGTGTGGGAAGGGGGGCGGCTCATGCCACTATATGAATTCCTGGGGAGGCAAGGGGGACGGGATACGTGCCTCCCAGATTTGTGCTCAGGGCATGGGCAGGCTGCCCACTGTGGGCTGAGGCTGGGGGCAGTGCTGACATCTTCGTGGCAGGGGCTGGGCCAGGGCTGCATTTGAGGCATGCAGTGGCACTGGGAGGGGGGGCTATGGGGAATTTTGGGAGGCTGTAGCCCTTCCAGCACTGCCGCCGCCTGCCCCAAGCACCGCCCTGGTCCACCCGCCTGTCAGGAATAAGCTGGTGTAGCCCATGGCCCCAGTCTGTTCTCACCCCACACACAAATCTGGGGGGGTCATATACTCCCCATACCTCCCCTGCGGGTGCACGTAGCAGTGGGAGCCACCTCCTGTCCCCACACCCTACGGACAAGCTGTCTGCTGCCTGGTCCAGTGCCTGATCCAGCACCTCTGTCCCATGCTCCGCCCCCGCGCCCCCCTGCCTCCCCCAGCTGGGCAGCACCTACCTCTGCTCCAGCCCCATTCCCTCCCTCGCTGTCCTGCTCCCCCTTGCCCCTTCCCCCCCACAGACTTACCAGCTGGACGCTGCTCTCCAAGCTACCAGGCTACATTCCTGGCCATGTGCATGCAGTGCCTGCGTGCATGCATGCGGCATTTATTGGAGACATTATCAGCTACACTGGCCAAAAAAAGCCAATTGCTGATAATGTCAATTTTCCTATTATCAGTGCCAATATGATGTGGACTGGTATATTGGTTTACCTCTACTTTTATGTACATTTTCTCATTCTATCTCTAGTAGTGCTTAGTAAACCAAATGCAATAGAGCTTTTTTCTTATTGATATTTAAATTATCACTATGAAGAATGCTTTTCTTTCTTTATTTTTCTTTTTTTTTCTATGGGGTCATTCCTGAAGTCTTTGGTAGAAACAAAGATGAAACAATTATGTGAAGTAAGAGTTGTTTTGGTTTGTTTGCTTTTTTTTTTTAAATATCTTTCTTGTTATGTATTTTTTAAGGATATATTTATCTTCCAAGTGTTCTGATATAGTTATATTGTTTAGGTCTATAAGAAGCTAATAATTCTTACAATATATTTTAAAATAAAAGGTCTCACAAAAGTAGCATTTGTCCCATAGGCATAGTAGATTGGTGTAATTTGTTTAAATGATCTTGAAGATACAGCTCATAAAATATCACCATTGCCTCCTTAAGCATAGCTATGCCTCATGTTTCCGTAACCCTCCTCCATGGGGCATGCTGCACTTGAGACCAGTGAACTTAGGAAGACAAGAGGATCCTGTCAGCTTTTGACACACACAAACTAACTCCACACACAGCCCCCAGGCCACAAAAGTGATAGGCCTTCAGAATGTTATGCTGCTTCATCTTTGGTGCTCTTAGAGGAAGCTGTCAAGTGCCGTCACTACTGCTGCTTTTGCTGCTAATTCCCTCTTCTGTTGATGTGCCAATACACATGCACTTGCAGGCTGGATGAAATCACTTCACAGGCTGAATTCATCCCATGGACTGTGTTGCCAACTCCTCCATACAGGATAGTATATGGGAAAGAACTGCTCACACATTGGTGATATAGGATTCCTGTCCTAAATGCTAGTGAATATGCATAATGACATCCTTGTTCAGCAAAACATATATACATATGTTTATGTCATTGAAATCAGTAAGACAGAAACAGAGTATTTGCTTAACATTAAACATGCATTTAGAGCACCTGGTTGCATCAGGGTCATACTGATGCATTTCCAAATTAATGTATGAACATTTCCTCTCTTAGATGTGAATATAATTAAGGCCTAACTTTCCTTATAAAAATTTGACAATTGCAGACATCAGCTGTACTTAAAGTTGCTGAAAGACAGAAACTGGATGCAGTGCCCAACAAAAGAGAGAATCAGATACTAAGGTAAATATTTTTCATGTGCCCTGTCTTTTCTGACTTAATACATTTTGCTAAATACTGTTTCTTGAGTACTTTGTTCTCTATTTATGATAAATATCACTACTTATAATCCACTAACAAAATACCGATGCCTCTCTCTCTCTCTCACTGTTGATGTTGGGATTCGGATCAGTTCATAACCTAATATTATGAATATTACCAAATGAATGTACAGTACCTACTGATTTTGAGTGGTCTTTGAGAAACCTGGATGATTTGGTATCCCTCTCATTTAAATCTGTTAAAATTAGGTCTTTTTTCCTGAAACACTGAGCTGTTTCAATAGTTCTTACATTCTCCGATAGATTAAAAGTAATGAGTTTTAATACTCAGCCTGATTCTTTTCAGTCAGTAGAGCTGTTTGATGTAAGATAATATGAATCGTTATAGATGACAGACTATCAAGACCTGTTTCTTTAAAATTTTCTGTGCTTAAATCAAAGCCACCTCGTAGTTATATGAGTGTAAACATATTTCCTCGAACTGTTTCAATCTGAAGAGAACATAACATTTTTGTGTAATTTAGAAATAATGATGTATTTCTGGGAAGTTGTTAAGCCATGTTTCATACTGGAGCACTATTTTAAACTGAACTAGAAATAGAACTAAATACTAATAGAATACTAACTGCCAGTATATTATTACCATTGACACAAGATAGAAATTGAGAACAGCTAACCCATTAATAGATTGTAAAAGTGAACTGATGTGAAACATACAATTTCCCCCATTTATTTTCTATTTTAACTTCATCCTATACATTTGTAAATTTTTGGAATGTCGGCTAGAGTCCATAAATTGTCATTCTTGGGTCTCCCGATGAGAGTTCAGGAGAACTTTATTACAGTGAAGTTTAATGTGTGTTCTTAAGTTAAAATTAGCCTTGCTTGGGTCTTCAGTACTCAGTAGACAACCCAGAGGCTGCTTCTGGTCCTTGCTATGTTTTACACAGCTAAGGTGGAGGAGCTGGGTGGTCAGAGCTAATATACTTTTGCCTTGTTTCCAATGGAGGACTAAAGAAGCAAGTATCCACAGCCAGATATTGAATATTGGCTGTACAGGAGCCCTGCTCTATAGTTATTAATTACACAGTTTTTGTTTTGTGAGACCAGTGTGTCTCTTTGAGTGGAATGATAGTTGATCTGATTTTCTTATTAGAAAAAAGAATTATTTGCTTGTAATTGCTGTTCTCAAAATTTCTGTATGTTGTGCACGATGGGAACTCTTCACTTTTCAAACTGGCATTTGGAGTCAGTAGGGAACAAGTAGGTTGTGTTTCATTAGCTTCCACAGCCAGTAACTTAGAGCTTTGAGTCTGGTGAGTTTTCTACCTTAGTCTAAGATGGCATCACAGACTTTAGCATGGTCATCTGGCACAATCTGTATCTTTGGGGAAAAACAAGCACATGTAAGGAATTGTCTGTCTTTTCCAGCGTATGCCAAGTTACACAGAGGGTAGTTGTCACAGTATTCCTGCATGAATACTCACCTAATGCTCTGAAGACAGAGGGCCTAATTCTGTTCTTCCTTACATCAATACTAATCAAAATAGCTTTATTTCAGTCAGTGCAGTAAATTCTATGTAGTAAAATGAGACTGGGCCCTGAAAATAACCTCGTAATTTCCTGCTAGTCATTCCATCTTACTTTAGCTTGCATTTCAAGAGCTCTTGTCTTCTCTGGGTTCCAGTCAAGTTAAGGAACAATATTTACATTTTGTTATAATTGCTGCTGTAGGTGTGGATAGCCCAAGCCATGGTATAATTATGTTTGTATAAGCAAGTCGATAAAGACTTTTTAAAACACTGACCTAACATAGTTTGTCTTCACTGACCATTTGAACGTGTCCACCAGCTTATATAAACTCCCTTATCATGGTTTCTCCACCAGATCTGATGGGGCCTGCAGGACAGTAAGAACTGGCGGTTGAGGAAAGGAGGGATATTGATGTGCCTATCTGCTCAGCTTGGCTCTACAATGGCTTTTTATTGATTACTGAGTAAATTAAAGGCTTTGGTCCTGATTTTCAAAGCCTTCAGAGGAAGCAGCCCTACATACCTCAGGGGTCAAAACTCCCCTCATGACCATGACTGATTGTGATAGCAGGAACAATGGAGCTGTCAATCTCAAGAGTGAGATTATTAAGCAGTGGAGATAGCTTTCTTGGCAACTTACCCAGAAACCCGAAACTTGTTCCCAGAACGTATCAAATGACCGCAACTTTCACTATAGAGCAAAATGCAAAATATTCCTTCATCTGTCAGTATGCAAATAAACATGTAAATTTTGGTGTGGTCTCTTTTCCTCCACCTTCCAACTGGGTAAGAGAGAAACTAGACACCTGTATATCTCTGCTAGAATATGTAAAGTGCCCATGTACTGAACTGATGAACACCAAGATAGATGTAGCCATTTTGCATAATACAAACTGCATTCTCTTGAGACTGACTCTCCTACTTTGGGGATTTCCCCCTTCTTCCCTTGTAAATTCTGTTCTGTACTTCCACTGATGTTGCCTTTCAGATCCAAATGTAATAACTCTCCTAGGCTTTATGTACAAATGCTATGTATTCCCACGAAGTGAATGTAAACTCCCTAGCCAGGTGCCCAAGTTTCATGTGTAAAGGCATGGGACTTAAGAGCATGGCTCTCAGGAGGAAGCTACCTGAGGAGAACTATAATTACAGGTACAAGAATCATTCTTCAGTGCCTTGATATGGAGAGTATACTTGGTGAAAGGGTCTTCTCCGTCTCTTTGTTTTTCTGTTTTTACAAACATTTAGTATTCTGTTCGCGCTGCTTTAAATTTCATCATTTAAATGACATGAAGTTATTCAGGAACGATGAGATGAGGGTTGGGATTTGTACACAGAATAAATAACCATACACCAAGAGACTGTTATTTTTTCCCCTCAGATTTATTAATTAAACATGATAATCAGTTACGGTGATATAAAAAGCACACACATTTCCAGCAGCAAAAATTTTTACAGCATCAAAGGTAACTGACATTTAATGACTTAAATTCTTTAACTTTTTATTTCAGAGGAAGATACAATGTTCAAGGAAACAAGAGAATATTGGATCCCAAGAAAGGACCAATTAAAAAGACAGCAGGAGTGAAGAAACTTCCAAAACTAAAACAGTGAACAAATATTCTTAATAAGAACTTCCAATTGCTTCTTTTGTTGTTTTTAAACTGAAACTGCCTTCATTAAAACTGAACACAATTATTTTGGGCAAATTCAAACTAAAATAGCCACTAATGGATCTTTGTTTCCCAGTAACTTCATCAGTCACTGTTCTAAGGAAAAAGTGCTCCCTGTGTAGTAGTCTCTCTCTGAATTCTCAGCTGTGGCCCTTGACAAACTGATTGCTGTACATGAAAAGTTAGCTCCTACAAAATCAAGTCAGGTGGCTCAGAGAATTGGTTAACCATCATAAGAACGGTAGATTTTTCTCCCCTTGACTGTACAGTCAGTTATGAAAAATAGCTCCTTTCTGAGCTCTCTATTAGGGAGATTAAGAGGATCTATGTGGATTCAAAGAGTAACTTTACCACCTAAATCCAGTAAGCCTATGAGAAGAATCCTTATTTTGCATAGGAGTGATCAGAGTGTGTCCCCTCTGCCTTAGTCATAGGATGGCAGAAGTTTCCTTCACAGCCCTTAGAGCTCTTAACTGAGCACTACTTAAGCGAGACCAAGGTTGGAGCCAGTCTGTCATTCCACCTACAGCCTTGAAGAAGAGTTTTTCTGTCAGGTTGTGTTAGATTTTCCAAGCTGCCTGGTTCTTTCAGATTGACTCTAGGACTGTCACTGGCCACACTAAAGGGCACTGAAAGAAGTGATATTTGTTGCACATTTGGCCCCTTGATGGCATGGCTGTAGAGGCTTTGACAGAAATGTAAGTTTACTGAATGCTTTAAAAGTGCCTGATGGCTTGACAAATTGACCTTCATTTAATGTAGGTACAGATGAAGGCGCCCCAAAGCAGAACACCTTCATTAACTTCTGTTTGTGTGCATGAGCAGAGCTGGGTTGATGTAGCCCAGCCCCACCCCAGTGCTTTCTGCAGCATGGGAGCTGGGGCATGGTGGAGGAGAAGGAGCTCTGGTATGGGGTTTACCCATCTTGAACTTTTGGGGGGGTGTTTGGAACCCTCCTGAGGTGAGGGACTCCAGTCCACCCACCCTGCCTTTCAGTGCA
>NW_017729032.1:55609578-55611484 GCF_001723915.1 Gavialis gangeticus | reverse complement strand
ATATAGCAAGATTTGTTTGAAAATAAATCTGGAGGAGAAGGAGCTCTGGTATGGGTTTTACCCATCTTGAACTTTTGGGGGGGTGTTTGGAACCCTCCTGAGGTGAGGGACTCCAGTCCACCCACCCTGCCTTTCAGTGCAGGCTAGGTAACCCCAGACCAGAGTTCCTTCCCATCCCCGCATCCCCACTCCCATCCTATAGACAGCACCTGAGCTGGGGCAGGGGGGCAGGATGGCAGGACTAGGGGAGAAAGGATGTGTGTCTGTAGTCTTTCTCCCCTGAATTGGCTCCAAACTAGATCTCTCCAGAGAAATTCTGTTGTGTTGGGGGGGTGGGGGGGGGTGTCACTGGAATTCATGGTACTTTCTGTGAAGCACCATGAATTACAGTGGGAAGCTGTATGTCTGTCAGCACCCAAACATTGCCTGGTTGCAGTTTTGTCATTCTTTGCTTCTGTTATTTGCATGCCTTGGGACTTCACAGTTATTTCCAGCTGGATTTCTCCTTTACTGTGCAGAGAAACTAAAAATAAAATTTGGTTTAGAAAAATATTATATTCTGCATGTAAGGATGAAGTGTTAGAGTCATTAAAGCATCTTGCTACAGCTCCACCTGCATAAGTTCAAGCCTTACTCACGACTTGTGCTGCAGGCTGCCCCTATTCAACCCACCTGTAAATGGGTACATGGCTGGAGGCAGCTGAAGGTTCCCTGGTGTGCCATTGGCTATGGAAACTGGTGCATCTTACCAGCAGTAGCCTGATGGACCTTCCAGACTGACTTTTCACAGAATATCTCACTGTGAGAGAATACTGTATAGGAAATGTTATTTTAAATTCCTCTGTACATAGATTGATTCCTAGTGTGTGTGTATTTTAGTATCTGAAATCTGAACTCACATATTGATGCTGTCATCTAAGATCCTGATCCTACAAAAACTTGTCTGTGTTCTGTGGTAGGACTCTACCCATGCTCCTTGCAGACCTGTGGCTTGAGGTAGCACCAGCCTCTTACTCTTGAACTTTAATGTACCTCTGAGGAATCATTTGAGCTATTTTGAATTGTATCTTTAATCTTAAGAATTGCAATTACTGCTGCAATTTCATTACTAACAGTATTTCAGTAATTAAACTTCGGCAGGCTTTTCTTTTAACTGGAGAGCAATGGGGAAAATGTTTTGGTTTTTAAACTTAAAGCCCTTTAGGTTACATTTCAAAAGCACTCTGCAGAGTAACTGTGATTGATATGCTGTCTTTTATTATTTTAAGAGCTTCTGTAGCTCTTCACATTATTTAGTAAAGCTCTTTGTCTCTTTAAGAACCATACTAATACAGTAATGTCTTATTACCCCCAGCACTAAAAGTTGCAATTAAACTCTTACCAAAAAAAATGATGTCATTGCTGTAACGCAGGAAAATAAGAATTGTAATGATGTACAGCATGGTCACTATAGAAACACCATCTTCTCTTATCTTGGCTGAAGTATGTAGGAGATACTTATATTTTTTCCATGATACAGCTGGTATGGTCTTTTTAAATAAGCAGAGCAGTCTGTTTGAGCATTTTTGCCCATAACAGTAGTTAAAAACCTAGTACTGCTGATTAGGCTAGCACTAGTCTGTTCTTGGTTTTTTTATGGAAACAGTCCAGATTTTCATAGTGTTACTGTGTCTCATTGCCAAGTGTGAGAAAAAATCACCATAATGCTCCCATTGGCACAAAGGACATCCGTATTAGTAAGGATGATTCAATTCTTGGATCTTCACAGAAGATAGGCATCTCTGCAATATCAGGCTTTTATCGATGTAGTCAAGTGCAATCATTCTAACAGGCTTGAAACAATTAGAACCTTGTATATTGATGCAGGTAAGGCAGTTACTAATCACTTAATTATTCTCTGTGTTGT
>NW_017729032.1:55593300-55604578 GCF_001723915.1 Gavialis gangeticus | reverse complement strand
GTGAGAAAAAATCACCATAATGCTCCCATTGGCACAAAGGACATCCGTATTAGTAAGGATGATTCAATTCTTGGATCTTCACAGAAGATAGGCATCTCTGCAATATCAGGCTTTTATCGATGTAGTCAAGTGCAATCATTCTAACAGGCTTGAAACAATTAGAACCTTGTATATTGATGCAGGTAAGGCAGTTACTAATCACTTAATTATTCTCAGCAACAGACTTTTTCCACACCAAGTTTGCAACTGGTCCACAGTGGGTGCATCTACATGAGACACTTCACTGTGCAGTAAACTTTGATACTTGCGAACACTACTACTACGCTTAGTACGCAATAAACCTCTCTACTCATGAATAAAGTTGCTACCTGCAAATGCAAGTAGCAAATTTACTTGCAAGTACTTACAGCACAGTAACGCACGTGTAGGTGCAAACCAGGAGCAGATTTGCTCCTGGTAAGCCCTGCCACTAGGGAGGCAGCCTAAGCTCAGCCCCAGGGCTGGGCCGCCTCTATGGCAGCCCTAGGCCTCTTAAAACTCTGCAGGCATTTTGAGCCCTGGAGCATAACAGCAGGGAGCCTGGGGGGGGACTCTTGGCCTCTGCTGCTCCTACACAATGCACTGACTGGAGCCACCATTCATGCCAGCCCCACCCATATGGTAAGCCCTGCACTGGAGGAGGGAGGGCCTTGCCCCACCCCACCCGTGCTCCCCTGGCCCCCAGTTTCCACCCCCTATACCATGCAGGGAGCAGGAGTCAGTGCAAAACTCTATTGAGCAGCCCATGTCCCCATAGGTAGGCAGGCACAGGCCTCACACACCAAGGAACATGTTGATGCCCTCTGATGCAGGGGGCATGGATGTGTAATGCAGTCACAGGTAGCCCTCCAGTTTGCAGCAGAGGTTGTAAGACAGCCCAGGCTTGCTGCCTGTACCATCAACACTCAGCATCCCATGCTAGGTGCCCAGGTTTTCCTGGGGCACCATGGCAATCAGCAGCGGCAGAGTGTAGTATTCAGGTATTCCTTGGTCCATGCAAAAAGCTTCTCATGCAGGACCTGAGACATCAATGGCTTGCTCAGGGCACGGCACCGCCGGTGTGGGGTGGGGGGCAGAGGGCTGACCTTGGGGTGCCTCTGGGGAAAAGACCCTTGTGGGGAGGGCAGGGTCATGGACAGCTCTTCATCCTAGTTGTATGGCAGCTCTGCACGCCCCCCCACCCCCGCACAAGCCTGGGCATTATAGGCTGGGCAGCAGCACAGAAGACTGGCAGGCCTCTATGAGGAGGCAAGGTAGTGGGGTCTGGAGCCATGGCAGGAGGTGCTGCCAGGAGCCTGGCCTGTCCCATCCTGGGAATGGGGAACCTAGCAGCCCACCTGGTCCTGGGGAGTGAGCAGGGACCTGGCCAACTTACCATGGTCTCTAGGCACCTATGCACACCTGACCTCCACTCTAAGCCTGGGCAGCACACAGCCCCTGGTACAGGGGTTGCAGAATTTCTTATCTCAGAAACGCTGCAAATTCTCACAAAGCTTCTTTCTCATGGATATGCAGGCCCTACAGCTGCAAGTCAGGGAGAGGCCACAGTTGGCAGCCAGAATGAAGCCTCAAGGTCACCACCACCCACAGCTGGAGCCCTGGGGAAGCAACAGCTCTGCAGGAGGAGGATCCAGGGTCAGACCCTCCTCCTGGACTGGCTGGTGATGACTTTAGAGGATTGGCAGGCAGACGCGTGGATGTGGTGGGTAGAGAATGTTGCCTAGCAGGACAGGTGGTGTGCGGAGGACATGGCCCATGAGGACACACGGGAGTGGTGCAAGGACACACAGGACTGGATGGACCAGGAGTTCAGGGCGCAGCTCCTGGCCCTGGAATGTGAATGCAGAGGCTGTGGTGCAAGTGCTGTTGCATGCTGCCCCTGTGCTCTGCATGCTGCTCCTGGCCAGAAGTGTAGCTGACCAGGGAGCAGGGGCAGAACTGCCTTTTAAAGATGCCCTCTGGATCGAGGCAGCTGCAGCTGGAGCCTCCAGTTCCCCCGGTAGTGGTAGGGACCCATTGCAGGGCCCCAGGAAGCAGGAGCAGTTGGCTGCTAGGAGCAACAAGTCTGCTCCCACATCCCTGCACATGTAGACACCTGCCTGGGAGTGTTTACTTCCAAGTAGTTTACTCACAAGTAAACAGGTCCCACATCAGATGCACATGTAGACACACCCACTGAGAACAGATGTTTGAAGTTTAAGGGTTCTGCCAGTTACTGTGTTTAGCTTTCTGTCTTTTCTCATGATGTAGGAGGAAAAGTAATGTAGAACCCTCTTGGACCAGTTAATTTAATGGCACAGTGAGATCTGATCCCAACACCTGTGCTTCTTTCCTGCCACACATGCAGGGCTTCCTAGCCCACGGATTTAAACTTGCCAAGCGAAGGAGCCCAGCGACTCCACCCACACAGCACCTCTAACCCTGCACACACTGTTTCACAGGGTAGGAGCCCATCAGCTCTGTCACACATTCAATTTAAAGCACTATATACGCTATCTACAAAGATGTTCCCTGTTAACATCTTTGTGGATGGTTTGCCATTTTCTGGTGTGATAAACTGGTTGATATATTCCCTGGTCATGTTAATCATGTGCTAAATAAAACATCTGCCAGGGGGTCTCAGTCTCTGTCACAGCTATCCAGGGAACAAAGGTTTAAAACAGAAAGGTTGTCTAAGATTAAGCTGTTTTTTAAGCATTAAATCATTGGAGCTTGCACATTCTGATTGTTTTTTTTAATCTGGTTTCTGAAATGCAGAGAAGTTTCTTCAAGTTCTTTTTCTTTTCCCAGCCTTTTTGGACCTAAGAATGTTGTCCTGTGTGGTCAGGCCAACTCTCAGGATCTCAATATTGCACTGTTAGACAGGAGGGTGTGACACAATTGCACATACACAAACGCACAAATCAGTTAGGTACATACACACACACTACCAACTCAGGCATATACACATCCAAACCAGCCTAGGCACATGCATACCTATCACCAGTTCAAGCACATACATACTACACAGACCAAAAATTAAATAAGAATCAGTTGTCAGTACCCACACACTCCATACACATACACGGATCACTAATTCGTATATCACACACACAATGACGTGTGTGTATGTATATATATTCACCAGTTCACACACATACCACCCACCTACAAATACACACAGGTGAGTTCCTAACTTGGATGGTATGGTATGTATATGTGTGTTTGGGGTACTTGGGATACCTGGGTTAAGGTGAGCGAGAAAGTGCAAAGACTGAAAGTTGCTGGAACCAGGATTAGAAATGGTAGACTAGAGAGAAGCTGGGCTGAGGAAGTGAGGTTACTCGAGGTCACTGGTGCAAAGGAAAAAGCCCAGTGGCAAGAAGGAGACAGCCAGGAAAGAAACTGAGGCAGAAACCTAGGAGCTTGGGGCTGGAAACTGAAGCAGAAAGCTGGGAGCTTCGGGGGGCAGGTAAGTGGCGGCAAGGAGGAAACAGTCTGAAAACAGGCAAAAACCCAACTCGGGGTTTCCAAATAACAGGTTTATTAAACAGACAACACGCTACACAGACCCATGAAGTTATTGGTTCACACACACACACACACACACACACAAGCACTCACAATGGCAGCAGGAGAAAGAGACTCAGTGGAAGGGCTGGAGCCCAGGTAGGGAAGAGAAACAGAGTCCAAGTCCTTGGTTGAAGAGAGGGTGGGGGTGATATCTACCTATCCAGGCTGGAAAGGGGTCTTTGTCCAGCAGGTATTATCTGGAGGGAAGTTGCCGCCAGGGCCTCTGGGTGGATAGGTGATGTGGCATGGTGCTGGTCCAGATGGAGAGGGCATCCCAAGGAGTCCGTCTTTTTATGGGGCAGACTACCTCTGATCTCCTATGGGTGGGCCTGTCCAGGCAATGTCAGTCCTGTTCCAGAGGGTTCCAGGTGTTCTTACTGAGCATGTGCAGCCTTGGCACAATGGTGGGTTGCCTAATCTTTTGTTTCTTGAACGCTGAGGGTGGTTCCAATGGCTGAGTTGTTGGTCCAGGTATTGGTGTTGATGGTTCGGTCATTCAGAGGGAGCTATTTTTAGACCTGCTGCCATTGTTTCTCAAGCACCCTCATTCATCCCCATTCATTCAGGAACCAAGTTACATAGGAGAGGTAGGTGTGAGTCATAGGTTACAACATACTTACATAACCGGGCCTGGGGACAAGATGCAGACTTGACAAACAAAACGGAAACTTAATATGACTTATGCTAACTTACATATGTAGGCCTAAATCATATAGTATCAGTAAAACAGAAATATAGAACAGTAACAATCAATATAAAAATAATAATTGTACACTATAAAGAAGGAGAAAAAATTAAACAAATACAGCTTGCTATCAAAATAAAATGCTGAAGCTTATCCTATGTCTTAGCTCACTTATCTATAGGGAATAGAGAGGGAGAGAAAAAGTCAGAAATGGTTGGGGAAGGGGAGGGAATGCATTTAAAAAAAATTTTTTAAAAGAAACACTGGGGGTTTTGCTACAAGAACACCTTGAAATCAAACTACTGTTTCTGTATCAAAACAGAAGATTCCTTTTAAATCTGGCAGCAAATGTGGTTTTGTTTTTTTATTTTATCTTTGTACCATTTTATTTTTCTAATACTTTTCCTGAGTGGGAGTGGGGGGGTGGTTAATTTGTCTGGCTGTTTTCTCTTTACTCTTCCACTCATTTACAAGAGTTTTCCTTTTTTAAGTGGGATTTACATTGCTCACATTTATATGCAATATAAGGAAAACACGCCTCATGAGTATCTTCCATGTGAGAATTTCAAAACATTAGCAGTAATTATTTCTGACAATACAAGCAGTGATACTTCTCTGTTTTACAAATAAGGCACTGCAGAAGACAGATTTAGGGCCCATTTACACTAATGATAGAACTGATAAAGTCTGGTTTACAACACAGCCATTCCCCTGAGTTGAGCTGCTGCATGGTTCCATTTCGTGGTGTAACTGAATGTTTTAAGATTTGTTCCATGACTATAATATCTGAACATACCAAATCTTTGCAATTCAGAACTGGCCACTGGACATGGAATCTGAATTGTTACTAATAACTGCTAGTAGGTAGGGAGTTGAACTGAGGGTCAGGGGAAAACAGAATCACAATTCAGTCTTGATTGTGGTCAAGGTTGTGTCTGCACTGCAAAATGGAACTGTGCAGTAATTAGAACCCCAGCTATGGTGGAACTAGTGTAAGCATCATTAATTCATAGCATAAGTTAACAACAGGTATAACACAAGAGCCAGATCTCCTGATTCTTGGGACCTAAGTATCTTTAGGACATTGTTACATAGATATATTTCCAATGACTTCAGTGAAATCATGTTGTGTGTAGCTTTACAAAAATTTAGTCTGCTGAGGGAAGCTTGACAATGTGAAGAAAAGGTCTGAACACAGAAAAGAGGAAGACTCCACTATATTATTTTTTGAAATATGATGAGCGTGTCCCAGTTCATTAAAGTAGTTAAGTATTGATTGCATATTTGATTAGCGTGCAATCAGGTAACATTAACACAGAATCCAGGGGGCCCTGATGATAAGTATGCATATATTCAGGATATTATTAGTAAGAGTCAAGATATTTGATTGTTTGTGCACTTAATTTGAAGATGGGCTCAGAGTATAAATCAGCAAGTGGGTGACGTGGTTCACTGCCTTCCTGCTTCTCCTGTCCCTTTGAGACCTTATCTGCATTAGGAAAGATAAGATGTATAATTCACCCCAGCTGCAGCTCTACTGATGGCAGCAAAACTAGAAGCTGCTGTGTGAGCATTTTTACAAGAGTGATGGAGAATTAGACAAAGCAATTAAAGTAAAAACTCTTGGCCTTGCCTACTCTACAACTTCTATCACTGGTGTCAACAACAGACACGATAATGGGTTGCAAATTCTGACCACATAGACAACTTCAGGCTTGTGTCTTCATTGAGGTTTAGTTTTAAAAAAAATCTGTATGTTTTTGTAATATCAGTGCAGATCCATCAGAGCAATACACTGTAGGGATGCAACAGGATTAACAGCTGATATCTTTACCACTGTGAAGGAATATAGGGCTGGAAGGGGACTCCTGGGTCATCAAGCCCAGTTCCCTGCTATCATGAAGCATTTGCACCATAACCAGAAAGATCAAACCTCCATCTTGAAATTTGTTGGGTTTTTTTTACCTTATCCCTCTTTTTGGGAGGCTTTTCCAGAATGTCTGCTGATTAGAAGTCTTCTGAACTTACTCATAGCCAGGCTATAATAAATTTGTGTTTTAGCTTAAATAACTCTCTTTCTTCCCTCTTCCCAGTGTTTTTATAGAGGTTGATCCTATCCCTTCCAGCTTTTGCAAGGCTAAACAAGCCAAGCTCTTAGTCTCCTTCCATCCGGTAGGCTTCCCCCTGATTATCCTAGTAGCCTTTTTCTGCACCTGTTCCCATTTGAATTTATCTGGAACAGGTGCAGAGAAGGGGTATTAGAGCACAGGGGAATGGAGAGTCTCTTACATGAGAAGACACTAAAAGGCTCATTTAGCTAGCAAAACAATGGCTGTGTCATGCAGTTGTTGTGTAAAAATACATCATGGAGTAAACACAGAGGGGAGAGAATCAAGTGTAATGTTATCATAAAAACAAATAAACTGGACACATATGTTTAGGATGGAAATATGTTCCCAGCCTCCTTATGCTTTTGCCAGTCTATGCTAGCAGTGGTGCTGGAGTAGTGTGGGAAAGCGTTTCAGGCCCTCCTTCCCTGCTACACCCCCCAGAACACATGCATTGTAGAAAAGATTCTCAGCATTTCTATTCTGGAGCTTTCTCTGCTTCCCTGCCTACTTTGGCAGCAGCTGAGCAAAAGCACCGAACTTGCCAACAGTGACCAGCCACCAGAACAATTGCACTAGTGTAAATCTCTAGAGACCGAAAGCTGTGACTTGAACTGGAACAGCTTACCCCACTTGGATGTAGGGACAAGTTACATTGGTGTAAATCATGTCTTCACCCAATTATGTCTGTACCAGGACCGTGCACTGAAATCTCCAATCAGGCAGTATGATGACAGAACTAGGTCATATGTACCATCTCAATCCTGTCTCTCCAAGGGCAAAAAATATATATAAACATTTCTTTTTCCTGCTATGCATAGTTTTATAGGCCAGCCTCCGGCACCCAGGTTCTCTTTAAGTTGTCCTCTCCTAGTCTTTTCAAAAAGGACAGAAAGCCCAGTTATTTTTTCATGGCCCTTGAGAGGGGAAGTTGGACTGGAACAATAGGCCCATGCCAGGAAGCTGAGGAGACTGGAACAAAGTTCTCTCTACAGAGGGAGCACCTGGTGTTTGTTAGGAAGCAGACCCTTTTCATCCCTCCCACAGAGAAGGAGTGGGGAGGGCTGGCAGGGCTGGAGAGGCACCATCCTTAGGCAGCTGACAGCAAGATTAACTCCAAAAGCAACAGGTCACAAAAATTGTGTATCTGGGATTGAGAAAGATTAGTGTGGCCATGTACTTTCCCCATCACCCCCACCCTCTGTGCCCTGCCTCAAGGTTCCCTCCGTCTTTTTGGGTAGGTCAGAGTGGGTCTGCAAGGCCAGGGTTTGCTTGTTGCAAGTAGTTCAGTGCAGCTCTCTGGAAGTTGCATAGCAGCTGCCAGCTTACCAGTGAGGTGGAAGAGCACCCTGCATCAGTGACTTCTTGGCAGAAAACAGCATCCTCCCTAGGGTAAGACCCAAACAAGTCAGGATGCAGCTGTCCCCACCTTGGAGTCTGTATGGAATCAGTTTGCCTTCCACCCCCACCGGGATTCAATACTAGGTTATGGAAATGATTTCCCTGCATTTTCTCCCTGCCTGCAAGACATACAGTAGACTTACTGAGCTGTAGTCTCCAGGACGTGTCTACAAGGAAACTAACCTGTCTGGTTCCTAATAGGAAGAGTCTTCAGGACAAGGCCAGCCTGGGCAAGTCACTTAAATGTCTCTGCTTTAATGACCTGTGTATAAAATGGGGAGAAGAGAAGTCCCCTCCACTGGAGGAGCGGCATGACTATAAATACTCAAGGGACTGAGAAGTGTCTCGTTACTATAGTAACCTATACCATAACATGAATAAAGAAGTTCATCTTATTTCTCTTACAGTGTAAATATGTAGCCAAAAAGTACAGCTGCCTTTTTCACTACGGGAATTATGTTGGCTTAGAGAATTAATAGCCGTGGCTCCTACATATCACTGAAATACTAGTGCCAGATTGTGGCCATTGTGCTTGGTGCTGCCTGAATCCTGATACAAAGGCAATCCCGGCCTCAAAGGGCTAATCCACCATAAAGCAGTAATGAGGCTGAGAGCTCACATCTCCAGGGTGACTACCTCCCTGTCTCCACATGATGGGGGGGGGGGGGGGGCAATTAATCTGTGGGACAGCAGCTAGAGAAGTGCTGGCCTGATTTGTCAGATAAAATGAAAGGAATTGTCTTCCTCCAGGTTAACTTTTCTGTGGAGGAAAAGTATAGAAGTAATAGGGTTGTCTCCTTGGGATGCCATGGATTAGAGAAGGTAGTATGAATATGCCTCCTCCTCCTGACTCCCTTAGGCCAGCCTACCTCAATATACTGGGAAGAGACAGCAAAAATAGGAAGAAAAGGATGTAAGTGAAGGGTTTGTATCTCCCTGTCATGCTAGAAACACAAGAGCCCCATAATACTGCTGAAAAATATTGCCTTATCCCAGCCTGGGCCCAGCACAAAATGGATAAATCTAGTCTATCCAGGCTAGCTGATACATTTTCATGCTGCAGCAGGTCTTTAAAAGAACAACCATTTACAAACTGACCCCCTTACTCCTTCCTTTTATACAAAACTAGCAAGTTCTATATATTTCTGAGAGCAAAGAAAATACTGTTAAGACTATTTTTAAACTAGACTTCTCTAAAGGGTGTAAAAGCCTAATCTACAGAATGGAAAAGATAATCCCTAGTGTGCAGTCTGCTACAGCTCTCAGAAGACCTGCTGAAATTGCATGACTAGGAATCTGTATCCTCGGGAATCAATTCTTTTTGTGTCCTGGACCTCTTAAAAATGCTGAGCTAAGAATTTGACAATGATAAGTCTAATTATTGGCTGGACAAGTGCATTCTCAAAGACTTAAAATAGTCTCCAAGTACTGCCAGTGCGGAGACTGCTGACAGTATAATTTCATTAGTGTAATGTATTTTTAGGAAAGGGTATCTTGTTGAACTGCACTTAAAATGTCTAAAAGACATCCTCTGGCTTGGTTTTAACCCACATTAGAGATCGGTTGGCTGTCTTGGTCTCTGATCGCTGTCATGAAAAAGCCTCTACATGATCGAGTGGATTTTTGCTCCTTCATCATAATAAAATCAGATTGTATTGGTATTTGTTGGCACAGAAGTGTGGGAAGAATATGATCACAAAATGTCAGTATTTGTGAAAGAAGGAATAAAAGGGGCTTCACATATGGGCTTCACACATGGCAACTAACCGATGGAACTGGTATGAGAGAAGGAAGGGGAGAGTAAGAAGGAAGGTTAGGATAGTACTTCCTATACTTTCCAGAAGAAGATCCAGGATTTTGCAAAGAGGGGTACAGGAGCAGTGACTAGCGCTATAGAGGTGACTGCACCCTCTGTTCCCAGCTTTCCTCCTCTCAGCCCAGACAGCAGTGGTGACAGCAGCAGCCACCCTGCAGCTGCTCCCAGGCTGGCAGGGAACTTCCTGGGGGAAATAAACTCAACAAAAGTAGCAAATTCTAAGCATAGACTATACAGGTTTCCCTCACTTTACATGAGTTCCTGAAAAATGGCGCATAACTCAAATTTGCATAAAGGGAACTCACTTTAAAATGTAACAACTAGGGATACATTCCAAGACCTTGGCTGTACTGGCCCACAGGCCCATTTCTACCACTTTAACAAGCCAATTTTGGTAGTCCCCAACAGCAGATCGTACACACAAGCACAGGGTGGTGGTGAATGTGGGGATGGCAACTACAGAAACACGTGTCACAGACAATGAGCAAGGAGCACAGATCCACGCAGGAGACTATATTTTGGTGTGCGTGGCTCTCATAATGCACTGCACAGAGCAGCTGACTGTGGGTTTCCACCACATCAGTAGCATAAGAGTGAATTTACTTCGCATATAATGATTTTTTGGTATAAAAAGGGTTATCGCATGACAGCGAATTCACACATACAGAACCCGCATAAAGCAAGGGAAACCTGTATTATCCAGTGCAAAATTGTCCCAACCGTGTGTGTATTTTTCCCCCAAACACCTGTATTGCCCTGTTTCCAAGAAGTATGGCTCCCACCGTTTTCCTCATTAGACTGAAAATTAGTTTCCCCAAGTCCTGCAGGAACTTACATTCATCCTTCTGCTTGAGCAATGTTTTCTGTATCCTTTGAAATCAGTTTATTGGGATTTTTGTCAGCACCTTAAACTTGCTAACACAAACAATGTTGTGAATGGTAGAAGAGGGACATTTCCTATTCCTACAGGCATCCCTGACCATGGCATCTGGCTGCCTTGGGAAGCAATGCAAGATGCATGATTTTGTGTTCTCTGAGACAAGATGTCTGACTACAGCAGTTCTTGGAAAATGAGACCAGAAATCGTTCTGAAACAGGTCGATCGCATCTGATTTGTTCTTATTGATAAGAGTGACAAAATAATGACTTACTAAAATGTAGAAGGGATTTGCTTTAAGCACTTTAGCACCTGCTGTTACTGATTAAGGGATTATCATGATCTAGATTGTAAATGGCAGCCCAGTGTTTACAGCCTTAGCATTTGGAGCACTATCTACTTGCTGTCTTTTAATGCTGAGTTCCCTAAGCTAGTCTCATCTCCTGTCTGCCCCCCCACCAAGTCCTTAACCTTTAGACTTTGCACTTAAACTAAAGCCTCAATCTTCAGATACAGAATAGGAAACGGAAAAAATAGTTGATAGTGCAGCAATTACAGTAACCTACTTAGGTTAAATGTTTAATATCTACATTTGATAGCATGCCTGGGTTTGGAAGAGTACAATCTATAGAAGCATTTTTTTTAAAACACTAGCTTATTTTATTATCGTACTGAGACTATTATTAACATGTACTGAAAAAGCCATGAAGAAAAAATGTAGAATAGAAGAGATATCGTACATCAAGGTACTAAATGAAAATACAGTTATAACTTTAAAAAGTACTGGGGGGGGGGGGGGG
>NW_017729032.1:55592344-55593172 GCF_001723915.1 Gavialis gangeticus | reverse complement strand
GGGGGGGGGGGGGGGGGAATCTGATTACCGTAGCCATCACTTAGCCACATCTCATCCTCTTTAAATATTTTGGTCATTGTAACAGGGTCCCACTCTAGGGGTGGCCATGATGCCCCTGAAGCCCCCTCAGCTCTTGTCACCTTTAAGTTCTTTCATCTACTTCCGCTTCAACTCATCTTCCATGACTTATTGTAGTTACACTTTTAGAAACAAGGGAGGTTGCCCCAGGGATCCCCAGGCAAGTTCTCATACTCATGAACACAGGTGTCACCACTCATCACCTTAAAGGCTAGTTACATGGTCTCCTCATCTCCCCTGCTAGCCACTCTCAAGTTGTACTGGCATTAATGCCCAATGACTGGTCATTTCTATTGTCCAGTCCAGTCACTCTCTCATCCACTGACCTTGGTTCTTGCCTCTCACGGGCTGTGGGTCCCTGACCCTGGTTCTCACCCCCCATGGGCTGCACAATGGTGGCTTGTTACTGGTGGCAAGTTGAGCAGGAGTGTGGGCAAGAGCCAGGACTCCATCCCTCTGTTGGGGTGGGAGAGGAGAGGGGAGGGTAGCATGTAGTAGAGACTGAAAAACCACTGTAGGGGCTGTGCCTCCCTTCACCCTGCAGCCAGCAGGAGCCAGTTGGAGCTATGGGTAGGAGGGGAAAATCTTGAAAGAAAAACTGATTGTGAGGGTGTACATCTAGCCTCCTCTTAAAGACCCCCAGGGTAGGAGCCAGCACCACTTTGCTTGGAAGTTGGTTCCAGATCCTAGCCACCCTGACAGTGAAGTAGCGCCTCCTGATGTCTAATCTGAATCTACCCTCTGCCAGCT
>NW_017729032.1:55585891-55591934 GCF_001723915.1 Gavialis gangeticus | reverse complement strand
CTCTGGGTGCGGCGCTCCAGCCAGTTAGCGACCCATTTGACTGTGTAGGTGTCGACACCACAGTCCCCCACTTTTAAAAGTTTAAGAACAGTCAGAGGTTATAATGGCCTTACATTCCACAGATTTAAAATGTGTTAAAGGCAACCTTTAATAGCACCTTAAGGCTTTGGGTAGAGCTTGCATTGGAATTACCACAGAGGAGACAGCCAGAAAATGGAAAGGAAATTATTATAAAGATGAAAAAGGAGATGAGAGAGAGTTGAGTCCAACCAAAGAACTACTTTTTCATATAATTGTAGAATTTTAAAATCTAGTTTTAAATAAACTAGGTCTCTTTCTTTAACTAGCCTGTACTACAAAGCATATTAAAGAACCTGAGGTAGCTATTCTGGTGCAATTTGGGGAACTAGAAATTCTGCATTTGAACCAATTAGCAAATCAGGTGACTCATGAAGGTTCGTGTTGCATAAACCTTACTATTTACAAAAATATAACTACTTTTTCCTTTAAATGCAATGTCTTTTCCTTTTTTACAGATTCTATCAAGGATTTATAGACTAAAACTAATGTGAGGATCCTAGTTTCAATGCAATGCCCAGATGGTAAAGTTAATGCTGGCATGTATCTCTTAATTGAGTAGCAGAAACACAGAATACAGATTTTACCCTAGTGCGGTGCACTTTTCCTATTCCTAGAAAATCTGAATTAATCTAAAGGAAGCTTGCCACACAAAATTTTAGCTTCCACAAAGTCAAGTCAGAGAGACTGCTATGAAGTACAGGAAATGCAACAAGTAACTGGCCAAACTAACTGCTATTTAATTTGGTGTTTAAATGAAATATCTCATTTAACAAAAATATTTAGCTTACAGAATCCTTTTAAAAAATAAGACTCCATGTCATAGATCCAGAAAGTTTCCTTTTGACTAACTATTGTAGTAATTTCTTGCCATTACCATAACTGAAGTTTAACTGTTTTGTCCTTGAATTTCCAATCAGAAATAGCCATCTTATTACTTAGGGGGGAGGATGCTGCTGAGAGTATTGCAAAGACTATGTTGGAATTGTTTCCATAAACTTGTGTTGCCATCAAGATTAGTGATGCTTACAATGTGGCAACATGCTTGAATGAGTATATATTCAATATGGTCTCTCTAAAAATGATTTCTTCACCATCTTCACCAAGATGGTCTCAAGCCACTAAAAGAAATGCAAAGCATTCTCAAGATTCTTGAAATTTTATTCTAAAGGCATAGTGTATAATTTTAACTAACTGAAAGGGTTTTTTAATGTTTATTTTTGCCCTTTAATATTAGGCACTCTGTTCAGGCTACTACATATAAAATTGGATACATTTTGGCTTGTTTTGTGTGCATCTTATACCTTCATTTATTTTGCATTACATTCTTTTGAATGGTTATTCTGGAAAAAAAAATTATTAAACAAAGTGAAGTGAGGTTTCAGCTGAAAATTTGTGATTCTTAGTCTTAGGGTATAAACAGAGGTTACTAAATGAAACTCGACAACTGTGGCAGGATGTTTCTTGCCACAGCTGATCCATTTCATTGGGCAAAACACAGGCTGCCCATTGTCTCACATCAGGCAGGGACCCAATCCTGTGGCATAACATGTAACTTGTTCCCCACTTACAGAGACACACCTCAGAGATTCCCCAGGGTGTATCTGCAAGCAGAAAACCCTGGCTTCCTCTCTGACAGAGCTGCACTCTGGGCAATCTTTGAGATGTGTCTCTGTAGGCAGGGAAAGCTGAGATTGCCCAGGATGCGCCTCTGCAGGAAGGAAAAGTTAGGGAGGTGCTGTCAGGACTTGAAGGACTCAATTCTGCATGGGAATTCCTGGGGCATGCAGTACCAGGCCCATCAAGCCCCAGAAGCACCTGTCCAGGCTGGCTGGAGAGCATGGGCAGCTCCAGGTTGCCCATGCTGTCATGCCATAAAACAAACAGATATCTGCCACAATAAAGCAGCATAAACTGTTACCACCTTTGTTGTGCCCACAAATTTTGGATATTTGTGGCACTACAAAAGGTATGGAGGTCTGTTTCCTTAGCCTTTGCTTGGCCATAAATAAACTTAGGGCAGCACAAAGGTGATATCTGTTTCCACCCTTAAGCTCATCTCTTTCCAGGGCATTTGAATAATCAAACTACCCCCTTCACTTGCCCAGTGAATTTCCCTTTTCAGTGTAACATTGCTTCACGAACATACCTGACATACACAGGTGACTTCAACAGTGCCTGGTCTGCTAGGAGAAGAACTGAAAGTTCCTACATAGTGATCATGTTCTGTTTCTTTTTAGGGTGAGTCTTTCATTAAGTTAATATTGAATACACCTTTTCTTGATTAAACTAACTTCTTCATTGCTACTACCATCACAGACCATCATGCAACCTAGATGTTCATAACTCATCCTGCTGTCTCCCACACCCCCCATGAGTCTACAAACTCATCAGGGCAGGCAGCAGGATATAGGGGACACAATGTTTGCCAGGGTGCCCAAAGGGGTAACTAGAAGCAGTGGCCAGAAACTGAAGGAGAGCAAATTCCAGTTGGACATCAGGAAAAAAATTCTTTACAGTGAGGGTTGCCAAAATATGGAATACGCTTCCCAGGGAGGTGGTGCTGTCCCCTTCCTTGGAGGTACTTAAGAGGAGATTGGACAGATACCTGGCTGAGGTCATCTGACCCCAGCACTCATTCCTGGCCAGGGCACTCTAATGATCTAATAGGTCCCTTCCAACCCTAAAATCTATGAAATCTATGAATTCAAATGTGGTCAGTCTGTGTTGTATAGGCACAGTGTAGAGACACTAATGTTGGTATTTGTGCCTCTTGTGGCTTCTGTTTACAATGATTCTGAATAAAGAATGGAGTTATGGTTGGAGTCCCACTGGGGATTTCAGAAGCTGAGAACATTATGGTGACTCAGTTTCTGCTCTGTTAAATGGGGATGATAAGTCCATACCTTATGAAGGTGCTGAGAATATTAATTTCTTAATGTTCTAGGAGCACTTGGATCCTATAGCAATGAGCATCACCGACAAAACCAATGAGCAAGAGAGGCTCCATCTGCCAAAAAGGACAGAGTTAGGAAGTGGAATGGATAGTGAAAACTGTGTACACTTTTATTCTGTGCATACCTTCAGCTGGACTTAATTGAGTTTGTCGGTTCACTCCCCAGCTGAATATAGCAGTTAAAATTTTAATAATGTTGCTTTAGAGCTAATTGATTGCAAGCTCTTCAGGGTACATTTGGACCCTGATCCTGATTTGGGCCATGTAAAAGGAGTATTTCTAATAATAGTCCAGACCAAATGGATTTCATAATGGAGAGAGAGGTCGATGGATTAATGAGTGTTTTAAACTCCTCCTGCCTGGAGGCTGACACTAGGCTTTCAGTTGGGTTAAGTATGTCCACTTACACCTCAGAGACTGGAAAAGCAAGCAAGGAGGGAAATTCTGCCTCCCTGGGTTGTCTTCCTCAGATCCCTAGTGGCATTAGTTGAATTATAAATGGATTTTATACTTTCACTTTCTCATATTTAATATTAGAGCTGATAAAAATATGCAGTTTTGTTTTGCACAGAAGTTTCACTTTTGATAAAGACTTCAGTTATGTAAGAACTACCATGTCCTGGGTCAGATCATAGGTCCATCTAGCTCAGTATCTGCTGTCTTACAGTGGCAAAGAGTGGGTCTGAAGAGCTTGGTAAACAAGACATGCCAAGAATTTTTTACCCTCTGATCCTCTCCCACTGCAAAGATATTCCTGCATTCAGGTGTATAAGACAGTGATTCTCAACCAAGGTATTTTGGCACACTGGGCTACTATGAGATCCCCAGTACCATGGGGTGCTACACAATATTACCACTGTTAGATGTGCAGACACCCATACATGATTCACAAGATAAACTCAGGCATTTTAAATACTATTCCACAGTGTCAACAACATTCTGACTTGTTGTGGTCTTTCTGGCTTCTTTGCATCAGCAGATTTGATCTATTAGTTTTCCATAGTCAAAAAGCAAGTGAAAGCTAAAAGTTAGCATTTTCCAAGTGGTGCCTTGAGCCCAAAGAAGTTGAGAACTACTGGATAGGAAGCTGAGATCCACTGCATCCTTATCGACCATGTGCAGTTCCTACTGATAGACCTTTCCTCCATGAATTGGTCCAGTCTCCTCTTGAACTGTGTTAAAATACCAAACTCCAGAACATCTTGTTGTAATGAGTTCCACTTTGTCAAAACAGTGTTTTTGAAAGGTGGAAGAAAGACTGGAAGACACTTCAGGATAGCTCTAAAATTTGTTGAAACAGAGAAAGAAAATGGGAAAAAAACTATTAATAACTGTCAAGTAAACTTTATGTTTAATGAGACGTAGTGTGGCATTCTTTCAAGTAAAATGTGCAATTTAAGGATTAGACCAGAATTATTTAGGTCAGGGTCCTATAAGCATCTCTGTATGGGGAGGGGCTTCACCCACCAGTGGATGATTTGCAGAAGCAGACCTTTTGCCAGGAAAAAATATTTAACTTGCTACTTATAGCTGAGTAGCCCCTGGAAGCCCCCTGTAGTTTCTCTCTACTTTCTTCTTTAAACTGGCAGTTAATTGAATATGAGAAATTGGTTCTCTCTAGGATGGCTTGTTTTTCAGTGGGGGAAATTGGGAATAATAAATTACATTCATAAGCTTAGCAGTGCATCATTAAATGTCACTTGATTCTCACACACATTAGCTATGCATATATTGTGTTGTTGATTGTAGTTCACAGCAGGGCCCATTCAGTGGATTTTGACATTTAAAGGTCAAGTAGCAACAACATTCACTGAGAGAATATGATCAAAGATAAATTGCTATACAAAAATATGAGCTGCATGACGAGAAATTAACAACCCAGTGTTGCCAGAGTTAACAAGGGCTAGCCATTTTGCTTGTCACATCATTTTGAAAGATAATCACGAGAAGTGTGTCTTGTCATGAGATTTAACTTAGATTTAAAATCTGTAATTTAAAATTATATTTAAAATGTGGACTTACAAAAAAAGTCTCACACAAAGCTAGCTCCATCATTGTCTGTCACTAACCAAATGCTTGTGAATAATACTTTAAATAAAAAAAAAAATAGGTTCGGTGTTAGATTGTGTTTACATATATAGTGGCTTGTTAAAAAAGAATGCAGAGTAGATTTGCACCGTATAGATCAACTAAATAAGCAGTGTATAGTGTAAGATTTTCAGGAGCCTGAGCAAACTTTATCAGATGCTATGGAAGAGCATATTCAGAGCAGTGTAAGACTGTTACAGAAGAATATGGTTTCACAGACTTTCATAGACATTAGGGCTGGAAGGGACCTCGGAAGATCATCAAGTCCAGCCCACCACCTGAAGGGCAGGAAGTCAGCTGGGGTCATAGGATCCCAGCAAGATAAGCATCCAAATTTCTCTTGAAGGCATTCAGTGTAGGTGCTTGAACCAGCTCCAAGGGCAGGCTTTTCCAGACCTTGGGGGCTCAGACAGTAAACAATTTCTTCCTTATGTCCAGCCTGAAACAGTCTTGTATTAGTTTATGACCATTCGACCTCATCATCCCTTGGGGCGCTCTGGTGAACAAACGTTCCCCCAGATACTGGTGGTCACTCCTGATAAACTTATAGGTGGCCATCAGGTCACCCCTGGGCCTGACCTTTTCCAGGCTAAAGAGCCCCATGGCTCTCAGCTTGTCATGGTAAGGTCTGTTTTCCTGACCTCTGATCATGCACGTGGCTCTTCTCTGGACTCTCTCAAGCTTCTCCACATCCTTTTTGAATTGTGAAGCCCCAAACTGGATGCAGTACTCCAGCTGCAGCCTCACCAAGGCCGAGTACAAGGGGAGAATGATGTCCCGGGATTTGCTTGAGAAGCATCTATGGATGCAAGCCAGTGTTTTGGTCACTTTACTAGCCACAACATCACATTGAAGGCTCACGTTCATCTTGTGGTCAGTGATGACCCCCAAGTCTCTTTCTTCCGTAGTGCTAGCCAACGT
>NW_017729032.1:55575349-55580891 GCF_001723915.1 Gavialis gangeticus | reverse complement strand
ACTGCCAAGCCCATAAGGATGCTGCAGGTTTTTCCTCCCAAGGTGGAGAACCTTGCATTTTTCGGTGTTAAACACCATCAGGTTCTCGTCTGCCCATTTGCTGAGCCTGTCCAGGTCAGCCTGGATCACCCTCCTGTCTTCTGGTGTGGATGCTTTGCCCCAAAGTTTGGTGTCATTGGGGAACTTGGCCAGTTTGCTTCTGACTCCAATGTCCACATCATTAATGAGGATGTTGAACAATACGGGTCCAAGGACAGAGCCTTGGGGGACCCCACTGGTCACAGGACACCATGATGATTGACTTCCATCAATTACTACCCTCTGGGTCCGACCACAGAGCCAATTTCCTAGCCAGCAGATCGTGTTGGACCCAAGGCCACAATTGGTTTAATCATTGATTAATCTTTTCTTAAAGATGACTGTAGGAGGGTAAGAAGTAGGTATGTATATTACTGTGCTTTTTTGTCTTGTTGCTGGTTTGTGTATAAACAGCAGACAGATGGGTTGTTTCACTTCTTCCAAAAAACCTGCATTTTTTTTCTCCTTGCCTACCCATCCTTAGAGGACTTCAGGACAGCTGGAGAAATGGTAGTACTGAAACCATGCTGATACTAAGCAAGTGAAACTTAACATGTAACTTGTATTCAGTCAGTTCAACTCACCATCCTCTCTCTCCATGATGCTCCACATCACTCCCTGAATGTGCCAAACCTAGAAGTGAGGCCAAGAAGCCACACTGTGGCCACCTTCCACCTCTACTCTTGAGAAGGTGGGCTTGAGAGCACTGGTAAGGGGCACTCACAGGCAATGAAACCACTCTCATTTCTGGGTTCATGGAGCAGGGTTGGGTGCATGTGTTTGGGGAGTTCTCCTGGGAGTGCTGTAGCAATCACATAGACATCCCCACTCTATTTTTTTGGTTCACATTAACACCTATTTCTCTCAAATGCCACAGAAACAGTTGGGAGAAAAAATTAAAGCTGAAGACAGCCTTGAAGAAGAAGAAAAAAGATTCCTATGCTGCTTTAATGAATCACACAAAAGCAGTAGAGCTATAAGCACAGGTTCTATTTCATTGCAAACTCTTTAGCTTGGCCATTTAATACTTGAGAGCCATTTAATCCTTGTGAAAACAGTTGCCTTTTTCCAGGATAAAGTAACTTTTCCAGATTCATCCAAAAGAGAAATAATGATTTATTCTTTGTTACAATTCTGAAGAATTTTGAAAAAAGGTTCCCCTTTTATAGAAAGGTTAGTGTCCCATTATATGGAAAATATAAGATGAGTATTTAAGCAAATGCCTTTTTCTTAGAATGTGTTCCAGGATATACAGCTGACATTATTATAACTGAACAACTCACAACAGATAAACTACATATTATAGACAATTGCTGGAAATCCTGTCCCTCGGATGAAGTGAAAGTTCAATTTGGAAGAGAAATAGCTGTGGCTAGGTACAGACATTAAAAAAGTCAAAGGTGGAATCGATCTAAGTTATGCAGTTTTCTGTACGCAGCATAGCTTACACATTCCCCCTTTGGTGGGGGTGGGGCAAATCTTAGACTGGGTTCCTCCATTTTTGAACCAGTCTGTATGTGCCAGACTTCTGTTGTTACAGATATAGACCAGTTTTGTGCACCAAATCTTGTGTTCTTTTAATGGTATAGACTGATTTCCCATCACTTATACAGGTAAAAGTGTAATGTCCGTATCTGGCCTGTGTTTAGGTCATGTATCTGACCTATTTTTTTAAGCAAAAGAGTTAGGAGAATGCTTTTCTATTCCTAGCACTCAGTTGTCTGCAATTGGGCTTCCAGCTGCTGCCTGCAGTATGTGGACCCATCATATTCTTGATCACTTCCTGTATCCAAACAATGGGAAATGTTTCTGCAGAGTCATCTTTTGACACAGTTGCTATTTTAAAGGGACTTTTATTTTTAAATTAGTAAAACTATTTGGGGACAAATCTGACACAATCCCCCTACAAGATTTTGTTATTGGATGCTCTTCTCTCTTCTCTCTTTCCCTTTTTCTCTCTGTAAATATTCTCTTCCTTTGTTATTCTGAGGAAACTAAACAAATGAAAGGGGAAACAAACCATGCAGATGAGATTGGTTATATGCAAAGAACTGTCAATGTGCATTGTAAGCAAACTGAAGCTGTTCTATATTCTCTACATTTGACAAAGTCGTTTGTCACCTACAAAAACGTATGCCTCCCTGAATAAGTTCATCTCTAAAGTGCCACCCAGCACTGCTTTCTGACTAATCTCTCCTAGTTATGGTACACTCCATAAGTTTTACTTGCAGCAGTAAAAGATACCAGAAAAAAAGCCTTCCAGGAGACACGATATATTTATTTTTTCAATCTGTTTTAGTGTATGAGAACCAGAAAGCAAAACTAACCAACAACATAAAAGGCGGTTAAAAAAAATTAAAACCCCTAGACTTAAAAATTATATTTAACAGAAGTTGAACTTTATTTTCATTTCAATTGTGTCTTTTGATCTATTTATTTATTTATTTTTACCTCTTGGCGCACACTTTCAGAAAACTAATTTCAGAAACTACCGTATTTACTGGATTAGAAGATGAGGTGTGTGTCATCATCTTCCCCTTCTCCCCCATTTAACATGAAGGAAAAAGCCCCTCGCCTTCCAGTCAAGCATGCGGTAAGTGCAGGGGGCCGCGGGGAGAAGGAAGGGGAGCAGGCATCTGCTGTGGCTCTGGCCCCAACCTGAGTTCGGGGCTAAAGCTGGATCCAGAGCTGAATTAATGCATAGGCAAACTAGGCACATGCCTAGTGAAGAAGGGGCCCAGTTATTTTTATTTTGCATATTAAAATTATTGAGTGGAAAGAAAGTAATATAAATATACAGTGTTAAGTAGGGACCTACAATTTGTTTGCCTAGGGCCCACTAAAGGGTTAATCTGGCCCTGGCTGGAGCCAGAGCCACACCTGTCACTCCTCCCCTGCAGCATCCAGTCTGCCCCCCATGATGCTTCTCCTTCCCTGCCCCACCGCCGTACTCCTCCTTACCTTTGCTCCATACTAGCTGGCCCCATCCCTGCTACAGCTTTGGGTGCAGAGCATGGATCCAGCCCAGCCCCATAGTTGTGGCACAGGGGAACAGGCAGCAGGGAGTAAGCTGCCTGCCTCTCTCACTGCTTCACTGCTTCCATACTGCCTTTCCCCCACACCACCTGCCCCATTACTGCCCCCCTGCCTGCCCTACCATTTTCCCCCCCTTACTGCTTCCCCTGCTATCTGGCCCCTACTGCCTGCCCCATTACTGCCCCTGTCATCACCTCTACCCCTCCATCTGCAGCAGTGGGCTGAATTTAGGGGGATGAATTTAAGATGATCCTCCAATAATTAGATTACATACATGGAAAATTATGATATATGTATACATTTTCTGTTTGTAGTATCCAGATATTGTAGGGGACTTTCATTCAGGGTCATCATCTTGTATTTGAGTAAATACAGTCATTTACAATGTTACACAGGCAGGAGGGGAAGGATTTATCATATAGAGATATTGTAATTTAGTCTGGGTTTTCAGTGCAGCACAAGTTCCTTGAATAAATAAAAAGGCAATCAGGACTTGTAGTAGAGATGATATCTTTTATTAGAGCAACAAGATTTTTGCAAAATAAATTCTTTAATTGCAAGCTTTGGGGTACAAACACCCTTCATCAGGCATTGGAGAAAAGATTGTAAAAGTTCTCCTGGGTAGAAATGAAAGTTCATATTTCATAAGATTTCACAGAGGAGTCAATAGATGGAAAACTCCTCTGGGCAGTCAGTTCATAGCTGGTATCAAGCCTCTCACCTCCTGTGAGGATCTGTGATAATGCAAATTACTTTGAAACAAGGGCAGGAGCAGGATCTCAGGTTTCAGCTGGTCACAGTTGCTCCTTGCTTGGGAAAATATGAAGATTTCATTTTTTTTAAATGGATAAATAAATGTTTAAAGAAATTAATCCTCAGTTTAAATCTTGCACTTTTGATGTTTTGAGCAGTAAGGGGAATTTTTTTTTAATGTATAATATATATTATTACAGGGGTGTAGGTTGTAGCTGGGTTGGTCTAAGGATATAGGCAGACAAGGTTCTTTGGGTGAATCTGATATTTTTTATTAGACCAACTTAAATAGTTAGGAAAAAAAATTTTTTGGCAATCTTTCAGGTTTAAAAACCCTTTGTCAGGCTGAGGAAATCTCTGCAGTTGGTATGTGAGCACACACAAACTGCAGGGACTTCCTCAGTTTAAACCCAAAATCCTGCCAAAAAATTGTTTTCCCCAACTATTTAAGTTGATCTAATAAAAGATATCAGATTCACCCAAAGAACTTTGTCTGACTAATGTACATTGTATAATATGTACAATACAAATGTCATGTTTCCCTGAGTTGGCCTTAAGCATGGATCAGCTCTGAAAAGAGAGAGGTTTTTTTGTGTTGCTTTAATATAAAAGATATAGGGTGAATGTTTGCTTCATTTCTCAAGTACACACTCACCCACTTAATGCAAGGTGGCAAACTCAGCTTGTATCAAGGGAGTCATTTGCAAATTGTCTCTAATAAAAATTCTGTGGGCCAGATTTTGCCCTCCCATAGACACTAGTATAACCTTGTTGCCTCATTATAATTGATGATTCAAGTTGAGATCTCAGGGAAAGCAAGCTGGATTCTATTCATGTGGGTTTCACAGAGATAATTCCAGAAAAAAAAGTTCAAAACCCCCCTTATTTTTTTTTTTTTGCTATTAGAGCAAGCAGATATAGCTCCAAATTGCCACAGAAAGAAGTTCAAACCAAAAAGGTTCCCATTTACAGAAGATCTATGCTTTAATATCTGTAAAGCTGTCAGTACAAATCTGTGCAAGCAGGTATGATTTCAAAAGGAGATGAGATGAAAGGAATCGATACCTCATGAAATGCCTTTCCTTACTTTTGTTTGCCTCTCTCTCATCTTTTCTTCCTTATCTCTAGCAAAAATCCTCAGCACTGCTGAGATGGATTTTCTTTATATATTATATCAAAGGTACGTGACAACTGAAGCACCCTAATAGTTGCCAGAATCTGTTTAAAAGCAAATATTCTTGTAGCACTGGGTTTGCTTTTCTCTCCACTTGCATCTTCTATTTTCCATTATTTATTTCTCCATCCATTAATATAATAACACTTACAACACATACAAAATGTGTTTTGAGTAAACCCTTGCTCCCTGCTCCCAGGATTATTACAGTCTTTTATCTAATGACTGTTGAACGTAAAATGCAGAAGCAGTAACTGAAGGAGGGACCAGAACTCAAGTCCAGTCTCACTCCCCACCAGGGAGTGCCTTAATCACTAGACTACCAAATTAGGCTCTGTCTTTTGTTCGCTTTCTGGCCCCATGAGTTTTGCATTCTTCTGCAGTGAGGTGGCTGCAAACTGGAGTTTTTATAGATCCCATCTTTTGATGTAGATATCTAAAGTCCACCAGAATCATAGTTTCATACATTTAGGGTCGGGGACCCTAGTAGATCTTCTAGCC
>NW_017729032.1:55574732-55575338 GCF_001723915.1 Gavialis gangeticus | reverse complement strand
TTAGGAAGACTATCAGGACCCCCATTACTTACCTTTGCTGGATCTAGTCCTTAAGAACATGCTTTAGTTCTGACTCTGTGATGAGGTCCGCTGACTTCAGTGGAGTCTTGTGACTACCTGTGCCATATTGCATGGACCCTGCCTGGCTTGGTGCAGTGCCATGCACCTTCAGGCAGCTCTGGGCCACTTGGGCTGTCACCTGGCACCCTGTGCCACTCATGGGGACTGTGTGTTATGCCGGCCAGGGTCCTACATGTACAGAACTAGCCCAGGCAGGGTCTGTGCATGTGAAACCCAGCCTGGCGTGACAGGCAGTCCCTGTGAGAGGTGCAGGGCCCCGGGTGACAGCCTGAGTGGCCCAGAGCTGCCTGAAGGTGCACGGCACTGTGCTGAGCTGAGCTAGGCCTGTGCAATTTGCCACAAGCAGTGCTGGGTGCCAGGTGGCAGGGGCCAAGTTGCATTGCCCACAGGGGGGCTTTGCCAGGAGGGCCCCGAGCACCCTGATGGTCTGCTGCTGTGGGGGAGGGGGGCTGTGGGCCATGCGGAGGCAGGCTGGGGACCCAACCCTCCCAAGCAGCCCCCCCAGCACCCATAGTCCCCCACACC
>NW_017729032.1:55567292-55569732 GCF_001723915.1 Gavialis gangeticus | reverse complement strand
GGTCCGCTGACTTCAGTGGAGTCTTGTGACTACCTGTGCCATATTGCATGGACCCTGCCTGGCTTGGTGCAGTGCCATGCACCTTCAGGCAGCTCTGGGCCACTTGGGCTGTCACCTGGCACCCTGTGCCACTCATGGGGACTGTGTGTTATGCCGGCCAGGGTCCTACATGTACAGAACTAGCCCAGGCAGGGTCTGTGCATGTGAAACCCAGCCTGGCGTGACAGGCAGTCCCTGTGAGAGGTGCAGGGCCCCGGGTGACAGCCTGAGTGGCCCAGAGCTGCCTGAAGGTGCACGGCACTGTGCTGAGCTGAGCTAGGCCTGTGCAATTTGCCACAAGCAGTGCTGGGTGCCAGGTGGCAGGGGCCAAGTTGCATTGCCCACAGGGGGGCTTTGCCAGGAGGGCCCCGAGCACCCTGATGGTCTGCTGCTGTGGGGGAGGGGGGCTGTGGGCCATGCGGAGGCAGGCTGGGGACCCAACCCTCCCAAGCAGCCCCCCCAGCACCCATAGTCCCCCACACCCCCAGAGTCCCCTGCTCCAGTCTCCCACACCCCCAGTCCCTTACTTACCTCTGATGGAGCTAGGGTCCATGCAGCCTGCACCAGTCCAGGCTTTCCTGTACATGGAGGTAGCATGCTTCAGCACTGGGGCAAGGGGCAGCCATAGAAATGCTCTAGCCGGCTACCAGCGTCGCTTTGGAGGACCCAAGCCTCCAGCTGCCTCAGGGCACAATCCTGAACTGTGCCCTGCCCGCCTTTTCTTCCTGTAGGTTTTTTGTTGATACTTGGATATCCAGGTATCAAATTTTGAGCCCCCTCTGCAATTATAGAGTTCAGGGAATGGTTTTTTTGTTCTTAATGTGCCTCTTTCCACATCTCAAACTGCTTTGAGACACAACAAAAGGCACATGTGGGCTTGTCTGGATGCACGCCAGGTGATCCTGGAGTGTCTCTGCTAAGACTCCTGCCCTCTTAACTTCACAAGGACAACCCATTGACCTGTCAGAAACTGGGTGAGGGGCTAAGATGTCTTCCCCTAGAAAAGGAAAAGAACAGACCAGAACACATGAGCAGCATTTACTTATTGCTGCTGCTATCAGGAAGAGACATTGTAAACTTCTTGCTTTAAATTAATGAGAAATCGATCCAATGTCTTATTTCTCCAGGGAAACAGAAGCAAGGACTACCAGATTCTGAATTAATGCAGTGTATTGAACTTAATGAAACACAGTTAGCTACCTGACTTCCTGTTTATACAGCACTTCCTGGTTAAGTGTACCTTTCACTGTTAAGCACTGAAGTATTATGTGCAATTATACGTGCAAGTAAGAGTGGTTTTTCATGCTCCCTGCTTAAAAGAAGATGCAAGAAATGTAAAAATGCCCTTGCATTATCAGAACAGTTGGAGTTGACTCAAAGTCCCCATTTGATTTCTGTGGAAATTTTGTTGCCTCTCCTGCATTATGTTAATTACTCATTATGGTATTATTCATTATGATAAACAGTCACTTGTAGTATACAATTTGACAGTACCCTATACAGTATCTGAGGAGAAGAATTAAGGATCTCAAATACTGGTGGAGTTTGAGTTTTAAATTTGGAGTGGCAGGGCTGGATGCTGCCAGACACATACTGTGTCAGCCACGAATTCCAGGATGTTTTGTGTGTAAAACTACAGGAAAAAAAACCATAAGAGGGAGAGGAGAGGGGAACCCATCTCTCCTTCTCCAGTCCCCATCTAGGATTTCAAACTCAGACTTAGTTTATCTACTGGTGGTTTTTAGTAAATCTCTAAATTCCAGGCCCAGCCATACAGTTGTATGTATCATCCAGCATTCTGAAAGGAAAAACTAGAGATTGTTATAGCATTTTATGTAGTTAGGTCCTGATTTGTAAAAGATGTATTGTTTGGCTATTTAATTTTAAAAAATAAACAGATTTTGGTTGGAGTGAGGGAGGAAAGGGTGGTAAAAAGTGGTTTTAAAAAAGTGCTAGGCAGCAGTACTATGATTTCTTGTGGACAGCACATAGTTTCATAGTTTCATAGATAGTTGGGTTGGAAAGGACCTGAGCAAATCATCAAGTCCGACCCCCTGCCAAGGCAGAAAAGAGTACTGGGGTCAAATGACCCCAGCGAAGTGTTTGTCTAGCCTTGTCTTAAAGACCCCCAGGGTAGGAGCCAGCACCACCTCGCCTGGAAGTTGGTTCCAGATCCTAGCCACCCTGACAGTGAATTAGCACCTCCTGATATCTAGCCTAAATCTACCCTCTGCCAGCTTGTGACCATTATTCCTGGTCACTCCTGGTAGCGCTCGGGGGAACAGGGACTCCCCCAATGCCTGCTGGTCCCCTCTGACTAGTTTGTAACAGGCCACTAGATCCCCCCTCAGCCTTCTCTTGTGGAGGCTGAACAGGTTCAGGTCCCGTAGCCTCTCCTCAT
>NW_017729032.1:55553470-55567016 GCF_001723915.1 Gavialis gangeticus | reverse complement strand
CAGCTGATTTGAATACATCTAGTCCCTCCAGAAGTTCCCTGACTAGATCCTCACTGACCCTTGGCCTAGGTGTGCCTCACCTGGGGCCTGAGGGGGGCCTAGTGGGGGGGCTGATACGGTTCCTGCTCAGGAAAATGGAGGCAAAGAAGTTGTTAAATAGGTTAGCTTTGTCGTCTGGTGTGACGACAAAATTTCCTAGCGTGTCTTGCAAGGGCCCCACATTACCCAGTACCTTCTTTTTGCCCCTTATGTATTTAAAAAAGGACTTCTTGTTGTCCTTAATCCAGGTAGCTAGTCCCAGTACCATCTCCGCCTTGGCCTTCCTGACTGCCTCCCTGCATCCCCAAGCAACTGCAGTACAGTCCTCCCTGGTGATGGCCCCTCCCTTCCATTGGGTGTACGCCTCCCTTTTAGCTAGGAGACATTCCCAGATGCTTTTTGTAAGCCAATATGCCGGTAAGGGCCAGATTAACCCTTTAGTGGTCCCTAGGCAAATAAATGTGTGGGCCCCTTCTTAATACTGTATATTTATATCACTTTTTTCACTCAGTAATCATAGTATGTAAAATAAACACAATTGGGCCCTTTCTCCACTTAGGGCCCTAGGCATGTGCCTAGTTTGCCTATGCATTAATCCAGCCCTGATGTCAATAGGTAATTCTCTATTTCATGTAAAACCTAGCAAATTGCCCATCAAGAATGAAGCGGGGGGCAGGGGGCAGGGATGGAGCCTGTCACAGAGCACTTAGGTGCCCTGCTCCTTTAAGGGCTGAAACTGTTAGGGAGAGAGCCTTAGCAGTCAGTTGGGAGCCCCAGCTGCTGCTTACCAGGGCAGCCAGAATGAGTTAGTTGGCCCACACCTTCCAGCAGTCAGCTGACCAGAAGGAGCAGGGCCTGGCTCATATATATACCTCAGGGCTGAGGCCAGGAGAGCAGTTCCCTGCTAGCAGCCAGAGGGCAAGGAGCCTCCAGGGAGGAAGTGCCTAGTGATGCTGCAACTGCCTGATATGCTGCTCCTAGGGCTAAGGGGGCTCCATGAACTCCACAGGTACACTTGCCTACTAGACACTTAGTGCCAGGGATGAAATCTGATTCTCTTAAAGGGTCAGAGCGCACCCTGATCTTTTGTATTATGTTATAGCCCAGGGTCTTATGTTTTGTTTGCTGTTGTATACCACTGGTGGTTTGGGTGAGGCTATTTGGGGAAGGAGGAGGCCTCATTGGGGGCCCACTGCAGCGTGGAGACCCAGGCACCAGAGAGGGTGTGGCATTTGGGGCGCACAGACCCGGGTGCCAGAGAGGGCCCAGAAAGGACAAGGGGGCCAAATCACAGTACGGCCTAGACTGGACAACATCCATGCCATCTGCCAGGCTTGGGGCACGGTAAAGGGGTGGTTGGAGCCACACATATAGCCCATAAGGCTGGGGTATCCCGGGGCATCTATTTTGAAGTGGGACCCACAGGGGGTCTGGGACCCACAGGTTCAGGGAAGTCCATCAGGACTGTGTTCAAGTAGGCTTAAAGGTGGCCTCCCTACTCACTACAATTGCAGCAAGACATGGTGGGCGAGAATAGAGGATGCTATATTGGCATGGTTGAGGGGCCCTAGGGGTAACACAGCCAACCTTGAGGACCCTATCCCGTGACAGAGCCCAGCCTGCAGCCATGCATCCCCACTTCCCCCTGCTTCCCCCATCTTTGTTCCCCCCCCCCCTGCCACAGTGGGCCCAACCCCATTCTCTCCCCTTGCTGCCATGGGCCTGACCCCATTCCCCCTCCGCTGCGGTGGCCCGACCTCATTCCCCACTGCCACCCAGTGTGGCGGGCCTGACCCTGTTCCATGCCCCCCCACCCCGCCACCATGGCCCCAACCCCGTTCCCCTCCCCGTCCCCACCATGGTGGCCTGACCCTGTGTCCTTCCCAGTGGGGTCTGACCCTGTTCCCCCGCTTTGTGCTGCCGCCGACTGCAAGGAGCAGAGTGGTGGGGGGGAAGCTTGCCCCATCGTCCCCTCCATCCCCCTTGGACAGCACTCCATGCTGCTGCCACCTCCAGAGAGCAGGGCTGGGAGGGGGACAAGGCTAGTGGTGCTCGCCTTGCTCTCCCCCACTCCATCCCCTCTGTCCCTACTGTCATGGTGGCATTCCACCACCCCACCACCACTTCCTGTCCTGAATGCTCTTGGAATACTATGATTGGCTGCCAAGACAACCAATTAGAGTGTGAATAAAGCAATATAGACAGATGGACAAACTAAGGCTTTTATATACATAATTTAAGACAGAATCTACTTTGTTATGACCCTTTCACTAAAAGTATATGCTTGCTTATAAAGTCTTGTTGAAAAATGCCACTGCCTGTGGAGTGAGATCTATAGTGTGCAACTCCCCAAATCTGACAATGAAAACAAAGGTTAGTGTCTGGGGGTGGAGGGGTGGGGGGAAGGGGTTATTCCAAGGGAATAATATGACACTATTCTATTTCATGGTGAGAGAATTGTTGTTTTTTGCGGGGGATTTCCCCAATTAATTGGACAAGAACTAGAGATGGATGTGAACAAAGCCATATATGAAGAGGAGGAAGAATGTTGCTGCATTTGTTCTTGAGGCAACAGTTGATTATAGGAGGTGTATTCAAGACGAGATACTTCAGACTAGCTTCTCACATGCTCTGCTTTGTGCACTATTTTGTATAACACTATCTTATAGCTTGTCCTTTGTGTTACATAAGAGATTGTTTTAATATTTGGCTTGCTGAGATACTTCAAGGCAACAAAAGAGTTCTATAAAACATAGCTGATGCCTAGACTTCTATCACTTCTAAACTCTATCATGTCATCAAGCTATGCTTGAGTCATGCAGTTTCTTTAGAACCTACATCTCAGTCATTTATCTTTGTGTTAGTGCTTCACTGGCTGGCTATATATAATGGGCCCAAGAAGGGAATTCCCCCTCTACATAAGCACTCCCTTATTAGAAGTAGCCTCTCTTAATTTTGTACTAGTTTGGGTCATTGCTCCTCTGAACAAACATGCAATTAGGGAGGCACCAAGTGTATACAGATCCATCACAGATAATCCCCTGGCACCCTACTAATTATTCTTGAGGTATTTTTAAAATGGAGCTTCATAGGCAGTTTTGACAGCTGCATATATATAATTTGTGTGCTTTTCAGGAACCAAGACTAGAGTTTGTTTTTTCATTATGAGGATTATCTATCACTTACTCCAAGCTGGGTCACACATTAATTTACAGCTCAGTGAAATTTAAGAGATTACCATGCAGAAGCTCTTCAGGGAAATTGCCACTTGTCAAAAGCTGCCTAACAAACTAAAGTCACAAAAAGGAAGGTAATTGGAGAAAACGAAGAGTAAAAGCCTTTAATAATCTTTTAGTCTTGAAAGAAACACTATAACTGTTCTCCAACAGACCCTGATCAAAGTGTATATAGATACATTTCTTAAACTGACAAGGACAAATATATTTGCAGTGTTTCAGGGCATCAGTCTATACTGCTAAGTGCCTTGAGTCATCTCATAGTGTCTCTTTCCCACTTTAGCAGGTGTTTAATGCATTTGATAAACCAAAAAAGGCTAAAAAGTTAGGATAATGCATAACACTTCAAGGAAATATCAGAATAAAATGAGTTTTCACTGCTCGTATTTTCATAAAACACTTTAAAACAATTGTTGTTTTACACCCTGAAGTTATGTCAGACCCAAGGGGAATTAATTGGAATGGTTTCTGTTCTTTATATATAACCGAGTGCAATTATAAATGTATGTTGGAGAAACGTTTTAAACATTTTTTAGGTGGATAAAGATTGCTATCAATCTTAATTCCTAATTTTTAATGTTCATTATATATATTTTCTCTGAAATCTCCATTATCCTAGATGCTGCAGAGAATGCATTTGGACCATGATGGGATTATGTTAATTAAATTATGGTGATTCAGCACTTAACTTTAGTTTGTAGAAGTCCTTAGCTGCCTCCATAACAAATAAAAAAGATACTTATTTACTAATGCTCAAATTAAAAAACATGGAGAAAACTCTGATTTTATTATGATAATATATCTTTCAGTTGGGTTTCAAAAACATTTAAGATTTAAACATGTAGTTATTTGACTTATTCAGTTAAGCCACTGTTGTCTCATCTGTATAGTCAATTTAATAGGATAATGGAAATGAGAAATGTTTGTCCTGCTACTATGAAACTGTACTGTATTTCAGGTATAACACCATACCAGCTTAGCCACTACTCTGCAAATTGAAAATCAAATGAAAAATATTTTAATTCAGTAAAAGCTTCACTTTTTTCTTTTGAACCACTTAAGAAATATGAAGATATGGACCTTGGAATCCAAATTGCTGTTACTGTACTTTGTTTGCACTGAAATCTATTGGCTTAAATACAATTTTTGCAGCTGTAGCTTCATTGAGACGGACTGTAACGTGCTAATTGCTGTTGCATTAAAATTATTGGGAATTTTAAACAAAAAATGTTGGCTTTCCTGGATCATTATTCAGCCTGACTTCAATTCATTAAGGTATTTAAGCATGTGCCAAACATAAGTACATAAATAGTTCAAATGCCTTCAGTTACTTAAAAGCATATCTCTTATTAGTTTATCTTGCTGAATTAGGATTTAAAGCCCTGACCCACAGCCCACTTAATGGGAGGAAAAGTTCCATTGAGGTAAACAGGCACTGATGTCAGGTCTTTGTCTAGTATGTTTTTGTTTAATACTGTATACAAGTACCTGCTTGTATACAGTAAGCCATCAATATGTATTACTAAAATTCAAGTTCAAACAATTCAAATAATCTTATTTCTATAACTGCTATCTAGGAGCAAGTAACATCAAATTTAACCAAGTGAACAGCCTATTTGAATTACCAAATTTTACAATGAAGATTAACTACTTGCTTCCTTGTATTTTTAATGTTTTCTCCCTCTCTATAGTCAATTTAATAAGATAATAAAATGTGAAATATTTGTATTGTTACTATGAGATCGCACTGTATTTAAAGTTAGCTATTCAATTTCAATCTATATAGAGCATCTGTTGTACAGATATCTTATCTGTACATCAATCAGAATATGCCTAGGAGATCACAGAATTCACTTCCCTTTATTTGTTTAATTGACAAAGTATCATAGAAACAAAGAAAATAGGGTAGGAAGGGACCTCGGGAGGTCATTTAGCCCAAACCCTTGCTCAAAGCATGACCATCCCCAATTACATCATCTCAGCCAAGGCTTTGTCTACCCGAGTCTTAAAAACCTCCAAGGGTGGAGATTCCACAACCTCTCTGGGTAGCCTGTTCCAGTGCTTTACTATCTTCCTAGCGTGAGTTTTTCTAACCTAAACTTTCCCTGCTGCAACTTGCTCCTTATTCTGTCATCTGCCACCACTGAGAGCAGCCAAGTTCCATTCTCTTTGGAACCCCCTTCTTTATACCACTGTTGGGACTCGGCCTTACTATAGCCTAGGTCCACCGCGCCAGAACTGGCTTCTGGGTTCCAGCCCTCCATTTATATATATAATGAGAGAGAGACAGCAGTGCTTCATTTTAATCATGGAAAAATATGGATTTCGGCTTACTTTTTTTTTTAACTGAAAATTGGGAATTTTTTTAAATTAGAGAAAACGAGGACCCCTGCTCATAACCCAGCCACCTGGTCAGTGTCTACATGTGCACAGCTGCACATAAAAATAAATGCATTCTGAAGCAAGGTAGGACTTGTATTAGTTAAACACACCCTAATAGGGGTGCATGTGTAGACACCAAGAGGTTTATTGCACAGTTAATTAGGCAACTGTGCAGTAACCATCTTGTGTAGATGTTCCTGTTGAGTGTCTTCCTGATCCAGAACAATCAGTGAGGCTCGAGTGCAAAATCAAACCAGGAGTAAATAAAATCAAAAGGAGCTAAAGCGATTGACTTACAAAACATACATAGTAAAGCAAATAAAGAACACAATAATTTTCAATGAACATTAAATATTAATCAGATTCCATTTTATCCAAATGAAATACTTAGGCTCAAATAGTTAAGGGTATTTTTTTTGCAATATCCAAGGTATCTACAACAAAGTGCTCATCCCAGGATATGGCCACGATGCCCCTGGTAGTTGCTCAGCCCTTGCTTGGTCTGCCCTAATGGGGAACTCTCCCCTTTGCTTTTCTGCCACACCTTGATGTTATAGTCTTTTAAAGAAAGGGAGGCTGCCCCGGGACTTCCCAAGCCTGGTCTCATTCTCTGGCTCCTGGGGCTAATTATGTGTTTTGGGGCACTTGGCCCTAACTTGACATCAGCCCACCTCAAGTCTTTATACCACTGTTGGGACTTGGCTTTTCCAGCCTCATCCCCCTTTTTGTCTTGGCTGGTTCCTGTAGCCTAGCTGGGACCCACTGCACCAGACCTGGCTTCTGGGTCCCAGCCCTCCTTGTGCACTAACGGAGTCTTTACGTATGCTCTGGGGAGGGCAGTGGGGGGTGGCCTTTTAATTAGAGTAGCTCTCAGGAGCCTCTCTAATTAAAACATCTCCAGCATCTCATGTATTCAGCATCCCACATTTCTAAATGCTAGCAGGGGTGCTTTAACTAAAACTTGTTCTACAAGCTATAATTAAAGTGCCCCAACCATCGTTTTGAAGTACAGGATGCTGAATACATGAGACGCCAAGGCTGCTGGTGTCTAATTAGCATTACACTTGGAATGCTTCAGAAAATTTGATTAATTTGAACGCATTGAAGCAGGCTTCAGGCTCATGTATAGGTGTCCAAAACCTGCTTTGGCTCTCGTTAGGCCTCTGGCCCCCACATGCTCCCTGCTCTGGGCTTGCTGGTCACTCACTCTGCCTTGAGTCCGCTTCCAGCCCAGTTCAAGGTAATCACTTGCCCCTAGAGCCCCAGATCACCCCTCACACCCATCCACAAAACACCAATATAAACGCTAACCTAAAAGATAAGCCCTCTGTCTATAAAGGAAACTAGATCCACTCTGAGTTCAAACCTAAGCCTGAGTGTTTTTAGTCTATTATTGTTTCAGTATTCAAGATCAATGTCACTGGCTGTGAAGTTTCATGTAACATTCCCTGCGGGCTGTTACCTGCTTCCTTTGTCCTTTTCTGCCATGCCTTGATATCAAACAAATACAGGAAAAGCTAAATGTTGCAAAAGGGGAACAGATTAACAGGGAGTTCATTCTCTTCACTGGGCTCCACCTCCCCTACACCCTGTCCTCACCACAACTGCCAGGCTGTACCTATAGTTTTGCAAATACATCTGAGTCTTTTGACCAGCGGCTCATCTTATCACTCCACACTTACTTATACCTTTCCAGTCCATGAGTTTGTCAGGGCTAAATTGTTTCCTATTTATGCCATATTAGTTTGCTTACTCGCCCCTACTAAAGAGGGTCCTTGCATATGACTACTCATCCTGAGAGTCCAGTATCAATTACTTAGTCCTTGTGCTTCCTGAATAAACAGATCTTTTCTCAATCAATTAATTTTCATTTATGCCTCATCAATTAGTGTGCTCACCATCCTCATACTTATCGAATCCTTTAGCTTTCCCTGAAAGTACTCTTTCATTGGCCCCACCATTGCCGGCCCATCAACACCGTAGGTTCTCTACAGGGGCTCAATGGCTGCTCCCCTTACAAAGGTGCTTATCCATATCCTAGTTGCAGAACTAATCGGTTGAGTGGCCACCTCATCTCCACTGGTTATTCTTGATTGGCTTCTGCTCCAGCTGCCTGAGGCTCATCCCTAGACCAGGACCCAGGTTCATTGTTCCACAGCTTTTTTCTGTGCCTTCACACAGAGTTGCACTGTTCTTTTCCAGGAGACCGTGCTCTCCCCTCTCCGGGGGTTCACTGACCTGGCCCTCTCTTCTTTGGGCCCTCTGGAACTCCTAGGAACCAATGAAATGCAGCTTCCACTTGCACTTCCAGGGTTATTTCCATATGCACTTGCTGGCAACAGCATACTCCTGGCTTTACTCCCAGGTAAGTTGGCTGATTACCCTGAGTGTACTTGGGCTGTTGCTGTAACAGGGGCCAGGGAACAGCTTTCTGTTACAATCATATTCAGAAAGTTCCCAGAACCGTCCAAAATTCATTTAAACCTATGTTTCTTTTATGGTTGTTCTATCAGTCAATAATCCTAGGAATTTCATCCTGGTAGCAGTTAAAGGAGAGTGATCCCCATAGATGCGAGTTTCTGAATGAACTGCCAATCCAATGTAGGTCAGAATGATCATACTTGTATTCTCTTCTTCATTCTTATCATTTAAAATGGAAGCACTGGTACTTATTTTATTTTCCATTAGCTTTTCATTGGTAGTCATGGCAATTATATACTTGCCTTCTTTTTTAAAAGCTCTTTGAGATATATGTAAAGGAAATGCTGTGTATAGTTACCATTGCACTTGAAAGATTTACTAAAATCTAGTGCAACATAGATTGTTGTGGTTTTATAGCCAGTTCAGACAATTAAATTGTTACACAAATATTGATTTTACTTCGTTTCTTAATGGAGTTTGAAGATTTACATACACAGCTTTGGAAGTTGTTGTCAGGGCAAAAGCACTTGAGCAGATGTGATTACCAAGACATAAGTCTTCAACTGCCTCTGGTGATTATGTACAGGTAGAAGATATTCCAGAATGGTCCAGATGGTCCAGTGAAGACTGTTTATAGGGTCATTCATTTCACAGCCTTTCAACAACAGTCATGGCAAGATTCTTTCATCACCTAGGGTAGATAAAATTGTTTAGGTTCTATTGATTACATTTTCCAAACATAGACTATGTTCAGTTTTTGCCCACTGTCTCGTCTACAAATGGCAGAACTCAATGGTGTGCTACAAAGTCATTTGCATGTGCAAATATAGGAGGGGTTTTATGGACATTATCATTGTCATGCAATACTTTGTAAAAATTATACACAAAGATAAACATGATGCAAAGTGGTGCACATGCAAATAGAAGCCATGTAAAAGTCTCTTTCAAAATGTTGTTATATATAACATTAGGGCTGGAAGGGACTTAAGTCAAACTATTTTTGTCTGTCTATGCTAGATTGTAACCTGTGTGTGTGTGTGTGTGTGTGTGTGTGCGCGCGCACACTTGTGTGTGTGTACATCTATATATACATACAAGTGCCAAACAAGCTTACTAATTCAACTAACAGGTCAAATTTAGGCCAGTGAAACTTGGATGGGTTGCATAATATGGCCCAATGGGTTGTAATTGTTCAGTGCTATTTACCTTATCCCTATTTTAAAAAGTCTGTATTCCCAAAGGTTCAGCTCTGCCCTTCCTGACTTCAAACTAACATAGCTAACTGCGTCCCTTTATTTCCAAATATAATATTGTTATCTTTGCGGATTGGGATGTTATACTTATAGGCACATATCTGAATTTTCTGAAGATAAAACCAATCTTCTATTAAAGGAAACAGCAATGGAAAAAACAATTTTCCCCCTTTTTTACATGTTAATTATTAGCATATTTTTAGTTCCTGATAATTTAAATTACAATTTCCCTTGTATTCAAAACATCACCAGTTTCTTGAGAACTGAGTTTTGAGCCACGTAATTTATTCTGTAGCCCCTTTTTGCCAGGCTGGATTAGTTAGAAATACAAATGTTTTGCTGATGTCAGACTTGATTGCAAGGTTGTATTTTGGATATAATCAAACAGCCTAAAGCCTTATTACCCTATTTTGCTCTTGAACCATTTCTACAGTCTTGGATTTGGGACTGCAGTAGCTTTTTGAGTGCTTGAATAACCCCAAAGTAAAGGAAACCTTATCTCTTTTGGCTACAGCAAGGGTCCACTATGAATGGATGAATCCATTTTTTAGAAGTTATTCAAGCACAAGTTCATTTGCCTAAGGAGTTAATCTACAAAAAACCAGACTTTTCCTAGAGTCTACAACTTTAGTCGCAGGTCCCAAGATACTACATATTATGCAAAACATTTTTCTGCTTTAAAATTGTGGCTGATATATTGCTTTATATAAATAAACCTTAATTTAGATCTTTACTGGAACAAATGTATTAACCTCTGTAAATTCTTTCAAAGGCTTAACATTTTTTCTTAAACCAAAATCATCCACCATATCATCCCATTCTTGGAATTTCTCTATATATAATGACTGAGGCAGAAAATCTCCTTTTCAGAACAAATCACACTTATTTTGTGTGGTGATCTCTTGTTCTGATAAAGCATCCAATTTGAGCATATATCCAGCCTAAACATATAAACAGCTTGTATTGGTTCACAGATGCTCATTAGCTTTTGTAAATTTGAATTAAATTTGCTGTGCTAGAACATAGTTCACAAAACTTTTACACAAGTGATAATGTGATCTATTGGGGCCAACCTTTCATGAACACTGGCCCGGTATACAGGTACTGAATGGTAAAAACAAAACCCATAATCACTGAAGTGCTTGCCCATATACATATTTTCACCATGGGTGCACACATTCCTCAGATTTGGAAGTGTGTTTGCTTTACCAGTACCCTACTTCCCCTAGTCCCAACCCTCCTCAGGCCCTGTGCCAATCACACTGCATGTCGCTGTCCTGGGGTGCAGCAAGGACAGCTACCTCACCATCTCCTTGACCATCCTGTTCCAGAACTTCATAGCTCCAGGCTGATTGTGTTGAAGTTTGGTGATGTCCCAGAACAAAGGTTTCAGTATGGACTTCTGGTTCTGTATAGCCTGTTCCAACAGTGCACAAGAAACATAGAGATAAAATTCTAAGACATTCCTCAGCCTCACCTCTTCCACTAGTTAGGAGTCTCTAGCTTCACTTTCAACACTATGAACATTGGCGCTTATGCCTCCATCTCAGCTTGGCGAATCAGACACCCTCCAGCTACTCAATGGTTCTAATATTTTCCCAAGTGACAGCTCTCTCAACAGCCCCCAGATTCCTGGTAGTGCCTCCTACCAATACTGTCTGCTGTGGGAATACAAAGGAATATTAAGACCTTCATTCAGAAGTTCAAATTTAAGAGGATAATGTTAGCCACTAATATAATGTCTCTTACAGTGGGAAGACCGATTTACATCTGTCAGTAAATATGATGCGGAGTTCCATATTGTAATCCAGCCCTCTCAGAGGAATCCAGCCCTCTGTGTTGGGATAGGACCATTACTGGTACAAAATCCATCTGTTTAGCCTCTTGAGGATCATCTCCAAGGATCTTGCAGTGGTAGCATTTATCTCAGGGAGTAAAATTCTAGTGGTTTATCTTTCCTTGGATGATTAGCCACTTAAAGGAAAACTCCTCTGAGAACATATCACTATGCTTCCTGTCAAGTTGTGTGTCACCTGTCAAGTTGTGTGTCAAACCTTCTTCCTATTCAGACACTGGAGTTCATAGGAGCCAACCTGGACTCTCTGTTGACCAAAGTCTCCATCTTCTGGGACCATTTCCAGCCCTTACTGGTCCTCATCTCCAAGGCTGATATGCATCTGAATATATGAGTGAGAACTTGTACCTTAAGACACATCTGTCACATGGCATATTTGTGACAGTGCATTCCAGACTACACCTCAGATGCATGCAGTTTTGGATATGCTGTCTTCATCCCCGCCCCAAAAAAATTCCCTGAGCATGTGCTAGTCAGGTTCTCCCTGCTATAGTGGAAGGACCTTTCCGGTGGAAGCAAGGAGGTCTATTTTATATTTCTGAACCATTAGTGCTTAGTTTGATGGACATCTCCCTATGGGGCAGAAAACATGTTATGTTTTAAGTGACCTTAAAATTTACAGGGTCCCTGGTCTTCCACATCCTGCCCCCACCCTCTTCCTTGCAGCCTGGTCTGATTCTAGAACTCTATGTTTGAGAGGAAATTGAGGATCAAAAACTGCACTCCGCTAATTGTGTGTTTGTATCCTCAACACACAGCACAAGTAAAGAGGTGGCAGGAACAGAATAGGAGGGGACATTATGGTGCACAATATGAGCACTGCTAAGACAAAAAAAAGTCTCCAAGCTTGAGGGCCTAAGGTGAACATGTGCACACAGTAGTAACGGGCATTTATTTATTCATATTATATGCCACCCTTCCCAACAAAGGCTCAGCACAGCATACTGTAAAAGGATGGAATAACTTATAAAACAGAAGAATGAACAGTAGAACAGAATTTTAAAAGGAAATTCAGCATAGAACAAAACCTCCCTAAACAATATCCTAGCCTACCTTTTTTTTTGCCAAACACCTGCTTTCCTATTTGTGCAGGTCTTAAACCTTTTGTGTAAGACATGCATAAATAGGATGTCTCACAGCACTTCTGAAAGATGTCCATGCTTAGGCTCTTGCAGGCTTCAAGAGGAAGGAGTTCCAAAGCTGAGGAGCAATTGAGGATGACCTCAGAGACACTTTTGCCCGGTGGACTAGGTGCACTGATTGTACTTTCAGGATGTTGCCCTCAGCTGATTTTAGCGATTGCAATGGAGCATGAGGTGGTCCCTTAGGTATGCAAGGCTTAGACTGTTTAGGTCAAAACCAGCACCTTGAATCATGCCCACAAAGCTATTAGGAGTCAATGTAGACTCTGGAGTACTGGGGTTATGTTTTCCTGGCAACCCACTCCCATCAAGAGGCATGCTGCATCAGCTGCAGCTTCTTGGACTTTGAGGGCAGCTTCACAAAGAATGCATTGCAGAAGTCAATCAAATGCATATGGGGACAACATACCTCAAAGAACTCCAGTTACTTGTAAGTAAGCTTTGTTTTATAATACATTGTTTAAAAAACTGCCCTGAGATAGGATGCAATGTAGTCTGTGCTTTTATCCACATTTTGTTCAGGGATTTTGTTCAGTTACAAGAATAACAACATCCTTTTATGTAACCTGAACTTCCTCTCTTGTAAGACTGCTGATCACTGTGTTTCTTTCCTCAAAGATCATAATGATTTTCCTTAAAGAAATATTTATCTTTGTTTAGACAAGTAATTCTCAGCCTTTTTAGGCTCCAGACACTCCGCTTTAGAATCAGGACACCCACCCAGCTCTTAGCCTTCACGTGTTTTTTTTATTTTTACTACAGAAAATTAATATTTTTCTATTGCAAAGCACTCATAGGGCATATCCAGATGAGCCTGCATGTGCCTCTTGCTACGCCTCAAAGCAGTCAGTTTGAGATGTGGCAAGAAGCAGATTAGGAAAAAAAATATTCCCCACACTGCGTATTTGCAGCATGGGCTCAAAGTTTGATATCTGGATATCCAGGTCTCAAAATAAAACACAGGGGAAAAAGCGGAGCAGGAAATGGTCCCTGACTGTGCCCTGAGAACCTAGGAGCCAGTCCTTCAGAGAGATGGCTCCTGCCGCCCCAGCACATGAGGCACAAGCCCTTAGTGTGCTGGGGCAAGCAGAAGAATTGGCAAAGATCAGGGCCTGGGTGCTGTCATGGGTCAGAAGGGATGTGGGGCTGGGGGGTGGGGGAGAGAGTTATGGGTGTAGGTGGGTGTGAGCAGTGGCAGGGGGATGGGAGTAGACTGAT
>NW_017729032.1:55552493-55552999 GCF_001723915.1 Gavialis gangeticus | reverse complement strand
GTGGCAAAGTGGGGTTCCCCGCCTAGCTACTGTACTAGATTCCCCACTTACTTTTGGGCATGCCTCCCACCTCACTTTCCTGCCATGCCTTGTTCTTATTAATTAGGATGCTAATTAAGCAGGAGGCTGCCTCTTTTATGCCCTGATGCCAGGGGGTGCTATCTGCGGCTCTGAACCTCCCCTACACCACAGCCCATGCCTCGCAAATGGTATCCAGCTGTTAGTCACACCAGCCCCACTCTGGGCTCAAGAATCCTTCTATCAGGACCCACCTTTGATCCCTCCGCTCAGGTGGCCTACTCCATCATCATTCAGGCTGCCGAGCTCCCTGTAGTTCTCTCGCCTCTTGGGTATGGTCCCCTCCGGGACCTTCAGCTACACAGGCCCTGGCCTCACCTCCAAGGTTAGGCAGGACCCTGGGCCCTCAGCTCTGGGTGTCCCTCCTGGTGGGACCCTGGCCCCTTTGACCTTATAGTTTCATAGTTTCATAGTTTCTAGGGTCGGAA
>NW_017729032.1:55549299-55550620 GCF_001723915.1 Gavialis gangeticus | reverse complement strand
GTGCTTCCCTGACTATTCTCCTTAACTCATTGAAGTCTGCCCTGACCTTCCTGGTCCTGGCCCCAGCACTGACCAATCAAGGGGGTACTCTACCTCCGGCCTCTCTGACTAGCCCCACTCTCTCTCCCAGGTCCACCTTCCTGGATGTGGGAGCTGGGGTACCTCATACCATGATTGGTGCTCCAGGGTCTCACAGGGGACTCTCACTCCCCACCTGGAGCAGCAGGTCATGGTGCTACTTAAGGTCTTACTTTTGACCCATACTTGGCCACCCACCAGTGGAGAACTTACCAGGGTTAGGACTCACCTCTCTATCTTGGTCTGAGCCCTCTTTACTCAGCCTCTGGTCTAAACACCTCATGCATCCGAAGACCTACTTTGGCCTACTCCCCTCACTCAGGGCTCCACTCACTCTTCCCCCTTCACTCGGGGCTCCACACTGCCCCCTTCACTTGGGGCTACTCGTCTCTGCCTGCTTCACTCGGGCTCCACACCACCTCCTCGCTTGGGGCTACTCGTCTCTGCCTCCTTCACTCGGGCTCCACACCACTCCATCGCTTGGGGCTGCTCATCTATGCCCCCTTCACTCAGGGACAGGGGGCTTCACTCCCCAGTGAGCTCAGGTGGCTGTAGCCATCCCTGCTCCAACATTCCCTCTCAGGGTCTTGCACCCCCACAGGGCTCAGGTGGCCACAGCTGTGCCTGGCCCCCTACTCTCCCTCCTCAGGGTCTTACACTCCACAGGGCTCAGGTGGCTGCTGCCATGCCTGGCCCCAGCTTTCCCTCTCGGGGTCTCTCGGCGTCTTGCACTCCACAGAGATCAGGTGGCCGCAGCTGTGCTTGGCCTCAACTGCCTCCAGTGTCACACAAACCTACCCGAAGGTGAGGGCTAGGGTTAAGGTGCCCCTACCTGCCTTTCACTAGGGTGGTAACTGGCCTGGCATTTCCTGGGGGCTCCTGCACCACTGAAAGTGCCACCAGGCCACCCACTTCTGGCAGCATGCAGTTTTTGGTCATGCCCAGGACCAGGAGCCTCCAATCCATCCCCTACAGCTCCTCCCTTACTTCCAGGATGTCACTGCCTGCACTGCCTGCAGGAAACTGATCTGTTTATATGGGCGGCCAGAGATCTAGAACAGCCACCACAATCAAGCACCTGCTGACTGTTTGGCTCCAGTCTTAAAGTGGCAGGCACCAACAGGCCCCTGCCACAGGTAGATTTGTGGAGGAGCTCAAGCAGGGGCTGCCACACACCTGCCCTCCCACCCCTCACAGCACCAGCAGCAGGAGCCAGCTGCCGACAATGCATTACTGTGTGACA
>NW_017729032.1:55541227-55544299 GCF_001723915.1 Gavialis gangeticus | reverse complement strand
GCACCAGCAGCAGGAGCCAGCTGCCGACAATGCATTACTGTGTGACGGGGCTTCCATACATGCTGAACAGACCCAGCCCAGCCCAGCCCACTAGTGCCTGGCTTTGGACAGGACCAGGAAAGCTGTGTGTTAGTGGGCTGGGCCAAGTCCATTCAGCATGTACAGAGCCTGGGTAAGACAGTGCCATGTCACTGTTGGCTGTGCCTGCAGCCAGGACACAACTGCGCTGGCTGTTGCTGCTGGCGCTGCAGGGGTTGGATGGGGGGCAGATGTGTGGTGGCCCCCACTCGAGCCCTTTCACAAAGTGTGCAGCTGGACCTGACCCAGCCCTACCCAGTGCAGCCCACTAGTGCACTTTCACACAGGACCAGGAGGTCTCAGTTTCTAGCTCCCCCTAGCTGTAGATTTGGGAGGAGCTGGGCAGGGTTATTTTGCCCCAAGTGACACAAGTTCCCCCACACCAAAGTGCTTGTCCAGGCACATGCACTGAGGCAAAAATCCCCGGCTCAAATTTGTGCCACTCCTATTTGAGCTGCTGCAATTGCACATGCCTGCATGTGTGGATACGCCCATAAAGACCACAACAGATCAATATATTTTTTACCAATGCATTTTTACTTGAAATCTCTGAGTTAATGTTGTGAATCAGGTATAGGTATTTACATACAAAACACTGTGGCACCCTTAAAAGGATGTCATGGCATCCCAACTTGCTACAACAACTCAGTTGTGAATCACTGGTTTAAACTGCTCAAACCTGAGCTGAGGAACATACTACCAAAGTAAAGTAGGTGTACATATATCTCTGGTGGGTGCCATTTGTAGTTTTAGGGTCCAGATACAAAGCAAGCACTTAGATGCTTTAAGTGTGCTTCTAATGGAATTTAGAGTCATCAGTGCCAAACTGTGATACTGAAAATCTCTGCTTAGCTGCCACATAAGTCACCTAGGCCAGGGACAGAAATTACACATAAACTGATATAAGTGATTGGAAACTAATTCAAATCTGTAACACAACAAAAGTTCAGTGCACATAAACTGCTTTCAAAATGGCCAAAACTGGTTTAAGATAAACCTGGATGGATTTAGTATCAGACTTAATTGATTTAGGTTAAATCTGTTTATTGAACTTCTGTCCCAGTTCTGATCCAGTTTCAAGTTAACTCACAGTCCCCCAGAATCTCATGGTGCTTCGCACCTCCCCTGCAAACCCCCTTGCACGGGGTAGGCAGGCTAGCCTTGGCCCAAGATGTCTGCTTCAGCTGAGCAGGAAAACATGCTTTAGTGTCCCCCATATTTTGGCCTGTGCCACTGAAGGCATGTGGCTGCAATTCTGGAATCAAAAGTGAATGTCTGTTCACTTGCTTATTGGTTCAATCTATGCAACTTAGACTAACCTGTGAAGATTGAATCAATTCAGCCTCTGGCTTTTTGACTGCCTGTACTTAGTCCTAAACTCCATTGTCACCTCACTTTTTGACCTTAAAGTTCCTCAGAAGCACCTTAGTCTTGACAGTGCTGAGCAGCTCATCACATATTTCAGTCCTAAGCCTGACTGGAAATCAACAATTAGTCATTTCTTTGCCAAAGTCCCCTGAGGGACTCAATCCAGTAGGGATTTTTTAGAGTACACCTAACATACAACTACAGAATTGAACAAATTGCAGTGGCACTCTCACACAGCTAGCAAAGAAGGGACATTCTCTACACAACAAGCTAGTGGTTAAAAAATGTGGAAGACCAGGTTCAGTTCTCTCCTCACTGCCAAGAAGGGTCCCAGGATTATGGTAGATACTAAAAATCAACACGAGTCAGTAATGTGATGCTGCTAGGAGGGAAAAAGCAAATGCAGTTTTGGGTTGCATTGCATTGCAGAAACACTGTATGCAAGACACAGCAGCTGATGAAACACTCAACTGGTGTTGAAGCACTGTATCCTCTTTGAGGCACAATATTTTAAGAAGTATGTAAAGAAACTAGAGAGTATGGCTGTGTGAAATTTTGTCGGCTGTTTCGATTCAATGGTTTTGACTCATTTCATGCTCGAAACAGCAAAATCAAATCAAAACATATGGCTTTGAAACAGCCTCAAAATAAAATGAGGCTAGTTGAAATGTTTCAAAGCAGCCAGAAATGAGGTGGTGGGAGACAAGGGAGAACCAGAGTTGTACTCCCAGCAGCAGCTGGGAATTCAGCCCTGGCTCTCCCTGTCTCCTGCTGTGGGGCTGTGGGAAGCCAATCACAGTGCTGGGGAAGGGAGCTGAACCTGGGCTCAGTTCCCCTCCCAAGCACTGCAATCAGGCTGGGGAAAGGAACCGAGCCTTATGGCTCAGTTCCCCTCCCCAGCCCTATGATCAAGCTAAAGAAAGGAAGTCAGCCCACTTGGACTGAGTTCCCATCCCCTGCGCTAGATTGGGCTGGGGATGGGAAGTCAGCCCAGCTGGGCTGACTTCGTTTCCCCAGCCCAATTGTGGGGCTGGGGTTGGGAACTCAGGCCAGCTGGGCTGCGTTCCTTTCCCCAGCCAATGGTCGGGTGAAACGTTGAAACAGCATCAAAACAGCCTCACTGTTTTGACTCAAATTGAAATTTGAAACAAAACACTGTTCCATCCAAACCTCAAAACTGAAGTCAAAATGGAACAGTGCCGTTTCGCAGAGCCCTACTACAGAGGTAAGTGATATAGGGCACTTGTACATGTGATAAGGGTTTAGTCCTTCAGGTTGCATTCTATATCCCCTAAATTAAAATGGTGAGTTTTTAATTGAAACCTAGGATTTTATGTTTCCATCACTGTATTTATGTGAATGTCCTTTCAGCTGCATGCACTTTCTGAAAGTGCAAAAAGCCCCCATGGCTCACCAAGAGCATACAGGAATGTCTCCTAGCTAGAAAGAAGGCGTACACCCAATGGAAGGGAGGGGCCATCACCAGGGAGGACTATACCTTGGCTGCTCAGGGCTGTAGGGGGTGGTCAGGAAGACCAAAGCAGAGATGGAACTGGGACTAGCTACTCAGATCAACATGGGCCAGCAGTGTGGGGATGCAGTCAGGAAGGCCAACCATACCTTGTC
>NW_017729032.1:55540386-55540892 GCF_001723915.1 Gavialis gangeticus | reverse complement strand
ACTAGAAATAACGGTCACAAGCTGGCAGAGGGTAAATTCAGACTAGGCATCAGGAGGCGCTACTTCACTGTCAGGGCAGCTAGGATCTGGAACCAACTTCCAAGTGAAGTGGTGCTGGCTCCTACCCTGGGGGTCTTTAAGACAAGGCCAGACAAACACCTTGCTGGGCTTGTTTGACCACAGTGCTTTTTCCTGCCATGGCAGGGGGTCAGACTTGATGTTCTACTCATGTCCCTTCTGACCCTACCAACTTTGAAACTATGAAACTGTCTGCTCAGGTCCCTTCCAACCCTACCAACTATGAAACTATGAAGGCAGAAGTGGCAAAGGGCCCAATCCTTCTTTTTTTCTTCAGTGGAGCCTGTCTGCCTCTTTCATGACCAGGGGGCCAGTAATCTGTGCCACTAATCTGTCAGCTCACCCCCTGGCCATGGAAGAGGTTGGCAGGATCTGTCAAAAAAAAAAAAGTATTGGGCCGTTAGCCACTTCTGCCTTCAGCAGCCTCA
>NW_017729032.1:55534325-55535386 GCF_001723915.1 Gavialis gangeticus | reverse complement strand
AAAAAAAGTATTGGGCCGTTAGCCACTTCTGCCTTCAGCAGCCTCCTACAGCCAGCAGGACACCTGGGGCCACCCAGGAACAGGCAGGCCAGCTGGATTTGGTGGAGGTCAGAGAAGGCAGTGGGGATGGTACACGGGGCATTGAAAGCTGAGGCAGGCTCAGCGAAGCACTGGATCGGGCACCTCCGAGCTGGGGCAGCACCCGGCCAGCTACCAGCCCACCCAGGTAGCACAGCACCTCATGCACCATCACTGCTGCCTTCCCCAGTGGCCAGCACACCCAACCGCCCTCCTGATGCCTCCCTGCACTGTCCCAGGGGCAAGCTATCCTGTTCCTGGGTGTCCCCAAGAGCCTGCTGAAGGCAGAAGTGGTGAGGGACCCAATCATTTTTTTCCATGGAGCCTGCCCACCTCTCCTGCAGCTGGCAGGTGAGCTGACTAATGGCTGCAATGTTCCAAGTTGCAACGTTGCAAACTAAACTTTATTGGGATGTAGTTTAGTTTGCAACAATGCAAACTCACTTAACACCCCCAAAACTTGAGTATGTGTAATGTGGGATGCCATTAACCCACACAGTGGGAATTTTTTGCCACATGTACATCATGACGTCATCATGTATACAAGTGCCCATAGAGAGTAAAGAGTTTGGAAAGCAAGGCATAGGGAAACAAACTGAAATAACTAGTTTGTTCATTTTGGGAAAAACAGATGAGGGATGGTGTTCATAATAGCATTTATCAAATACTTGAAAGGTTTCCATAAGGAAAACAGAGAAACATTTTTCTTCTTTGTCACAGAGACCAGGATAGGGGACAATATGTTTAAGCAACAACAAAGCAGATTTAGATCAAATCTCAGGAAAATGTTCCTAAATGTAAGAAAGTAGAACAATAAAACAAATTGTCCAGGGCAATTATGGAATCTCCTTTACTGAGGGTCTTCAAGAGGATGCTGGATAAGCATTTTTCTGTGTAAGGGACTGGGGCATAGGCAGTCTGGCCTAATGGTTAGGCCTCCAAGGGAAAGTAGGGCCAGGGCCTGGGTCAAAGGGCAGAAGCCA
>NW_017729032.1:55523204-55529325 GCF_001723915.1 Gavialis gangeticus | reverse complement strand
TCTTCTTTGTCACAGAGACCAGGATAGGGGACAATATGTTTAAGCAACAACAAAGCAGATTTAGATCAAATCTCAGGAAAATGTTCCTAAATGTAAGAAAGTAGAACAATAAAACAAATTGTCCAGGGCAATTATGGAATCTCCTTTACTGAGGGTCTTCAAGAGGATGCTGGATAAGCATTTTTCTGTGTAAGGGACTGGGGCATAGGCAGTCTGGCCTAATGGTTAGGCCTCCAAGGGAAAGTAGGGCCAGGGCCTGGGTCAAAGGGCAGGAGCCATATAACAAAGCCAGAGGGAGATTCAGAAACAAAGCCCACAACACAGTTCAGGGTCAGGCTTCAGGGGACAATCCACAAGGTGAAGTCCAAAAACAGAACTAACTTGGGGTCAGAAGCCAGAAAACAGTAGCTGAAAAACCAAAGTCAGGAACTAGGAGAACCAGTGTGCAAGATCCAGGACAGAACTGTTGCTACAACAGAACTATGAACTGGCCCGCAGACCTAAGGCCCTAATGGATAGGTGCTCCTCCCAGCAGCTAATCAGGGGTGCTCCTAAACTGGGGCAGAGTTCATTAGCTGGGGCTTGCTGCAGGTGCTACTTGGTTCAGGCTGGTGTGCCTGCTCAGAGTCTTGACAGCTCAGGGCCCAGGCTAGTTTGCCTGGTCAGCATTCCTGACAACAAGATGGTTTAGGAATAGTACAAAGTGGGTGCATCTACATGTGCGCTTTACTGCAGTTGACTAATTAGCTTCATTGTCTATACATGCGCCTTCATTGTCTATACATGCACCTTCATTGTCTATACATGCCATTGTCTATACATACTATGGCACAGTAAATAGCTGCACTGTAGGATGAACTCTGGGTAGAGGCAATATCTTTTATTAGACTAACTAAATCATTGTAAAAAGGTTGTTATTTGTTAGATTTTGAACACAGACGTCCTTCATCAGGCAAAAAAAAAAATTAAAAATGGAGAGAGAAATTAAAGATGGTCAGAAATCTCTCAGGTGTGATAAAAGCCAGTCCTGGAAAGCTGTTCTGCAGGAATGCAAATTTAGAGGAGATGCAAGAGCCACAGGCAGGTTGTTTACTTGTAGGTATCCGATGTCAGGCAGACTTGGGGAGGCATAAACTTAATGTTAAAATTTTAGTTCAGTTTGTTAAAATTGGCTTTTTTCTTCTTCAAGTTTCAGGACAGTACTATCCTACAGTGGAGTAGTTACATGCACTGGAGCACACATGTAGACTGTGACAGGGGCTGGCTGGGGCCCAAGGGTGCTACAGTGTGTGGCTGCCTGCTGCCTAGCCCCTCAATTTAGCACCCTCATGCTCTAGCCATCCCTTCCACTGCCCAGTGTTGCCATGCAGAGGCTGACATTGACTCCCCAGGTCACCTACCAGCCCAGGGCTACTTTGCCTTGGCTCAAATTGCTGTTGTAGGGGGTGCATGTGGAAATGCTGTGCCCAGCTGCAGTTTTCTCCAGCATGAGCTGCACTGCAGGTTATTGCTCTGAGTTAATTGCTCATGTAGATGCACCCCCTGTGTTCATACAGGTGGCTGAGCTAAAAGATTGTCTGACTCTATAATTCTAAGAGGTGAGGTCTTATCCTTTATACAATTTCCCAATGAAAAAGAATGAAACCTGGAAGCTAGCTTATTATTGTTAAGAATTATCTTTTTATTTTAAACAACGATTGCTTTAGGTAAGAGAATAATGTAGGGGCCAGAAGTGAATTGTGTGTGAACTCCTAAAGTTGATTTTTTTAACTGATTTTCTTTTAAATGTTAACATTCATTTGTGATAAAAAGAGATGGAAGATGATATTCAAAATAATACAGACAGCACAAGAGTAAAAGAATGTTGCATGGCAATAGCTGACCTCATGGAGAAAGGGTTAGCAGATTCCCATTCCCATTATTCACATGACTTGCTTAAATGTTTCAATGATTTATTAAACTGAATTTTAATAATAGAACAGATTATGAAAATAGAATTCATTGAAGAACCTAAGCATACAGCAGTGATTTATACAGTTAGCAAGTGACAAAATACACAACTGTGTTAGTGTAATGAACTCCCAATAACAAAGTGATCGCATCTACACTGTGTCCTAGCTCATTGCTACTGCGCAGTAACATTGCCAGGCAACACTAATGTGCAGTAGTAATGAGCTGGTTATAGTGTAGTCATTTAGTATCTGCATAACTACTATGCAAGTACTAAATGAGTGCGCAGTAACAATTGCGCACTCTGCCACTCATGTAGATGCAGCCACAGGGTAATATATTACCTATTTTGTTTTTATCTATTTTATTTAGGTTCCTTTTACTTCACCCACCACTGTGGTATCTGGTCACCTAAGTGCAGGGAAGCGGTCTAGCTCAATCAAGGTCCCAATGCTTCTTAATGTACCTGTGGGTGCATCTATACATGGAGCAATAAACTCTGGTATTCATGCTGGAGTTCATTGCTCCCAGGTACTGCATTTGAATGTGTGTCTGGGACCACAACATGTTGAGCCAGGTTGAAGCAGCCCCAGCTAGCAGGGAGCCCAGGGGGTCAGCCTGCCAGCCTGGGGCTGCTCTGACTCAGCTCCATGAGCTGGGGACAGGGTGACTGGGGCTCAAGGGTGCTCCAGTACAGAGCTACCTAGCAGGCAGCCCCTGCGCTGAAGTACCCTCATGTCCCAGCCAGCCCTGTCAGTGTCTACACATATATTGCTGTGCACTAAAGAACTCTGCCATAAGATAGTACTGGTATTTACAAGTGCTAACCTGTGGTGGAATTAATTTCCTGCAGCCTAATAGAGCCACACATGTAAATGTTGAGACTTTACTGAGTAGCTAATTAGGTGAAATGGGCAGAAACATTTGTGTAAAGCAGTGGCTGCAACCTTTGCAGACTCAAGGCACCCTTTGGAAAGTACTAGCTCTTAGCTTTCACTCATTTTTTACTACAAAAAAGTAATAAAGCAATGCTTCTGTTGCAAAGAAATCAGGAATATGCTATCGATTCAGGAAGATGCTATAGATTTTTTTAATGCTATAGATTCCTATATGAAATCTTTGGGTTTTTCCTGTGAGTCACACGTAGATGCTTGCACATGTAAGAGTGCTAATATTGCATGACACCCCAAAACATCCTTAACAGGATCTTGTTATACCCTGGTTGAAAATCACGAGTACAGAGTTTGTGGGATCAGGTCCTAAGTCCTTATACCAAGGCTTAAATCAGGGCTGTCCAACCTCTGGGCATGCAGGGGTGGCATGTCACACGGGACACAGATCTGGTGGTCACATACTATGTTGGCACCTCTTGGACTCCTTCCCACTGTACAGGCCACCTCATGCCCTTCCCCCACCCCTGCATACACAGCATGAGTAGCCTGGCTCCACCCTTCCCCGGCAAGCTGCATGTACCACACATGATGTCCAGTGGCACCTCTTGAGCTGTGCACACCACCCATCTCCCTCTATCTCCCAGCCACACAGGCAGCACCACCAGCACAATCAGCCTGGCACATGTAGCTGGGGATGTGGTCTGCTGCATGCACAGCACTCATAGCTGGGGGAGCCAGACTGCCCAGAGACTTCTCTGGACAGCGCCATAGCACAGGCTGCCAGGCTTCCCCCATGCCACTGGAAGGCAGAGGTTGGCAATCAGGTAGGAGTTTGCAGGCCACATACTATCCCTTTAGGGGCTGCCTGTGGCCTACAGGCCACCCATTGGACAGCCCTGGCTTAAATGTGTACGGTTGTATACAGGTTCTCTCCATCAAGGACCATCATTAGAGCCTATTGGAGTTCCACTGACTTCAAAGGGCATTGGAGAAGGTGCCAGAGAGGATTTTCCTCAGAGGGGTGGTTTGAGCTTGCTGTGGTGATTCAGGAAATTGGAATATATACTAGAGTTTACTGCAGTCTCTGTGGTTTGTCATATATCCTCACCTTTCATTTATGTTAAAAAAACGTGCAGTTGCTCCCATTGAAATAACTGGAAATTTGTTCATGGATGCTAGTGATTCACTGACCTAATATTATAATATGTATGTCTTTCATATAGATATATAAAGCAAAAAGCCAGCAGTGAAAAGGGGGTTTCAGCTCAGTAAAGTTAGCTGTGTTACTGAGGCTGAGTTTGTTCATAAGACCTTTTATTAGAATCTTGAGCAGAAGACTTAATCTGTTTCCTGTGTAATAAAATTGATTCCTTCATTCAATATCTCTTTTCTTAAAATGACCAGGTCTGCTTCCCAAGACATTCATACATGCATTTAAATCTCATTGGCTTTAATGGGACATAAGAAAGGACTTACATTAACCAGATGCTTCCAGGTTTCCCTGAATTGTGGTCCAAAGGAATAAAGTTTTCGGATTGGTTTGTTGAAATTATATACGCTGAATAATTTACTCAGTTTGGCTTTCATTAGACTTGTCCCCTTTTTTGTATGCTCTTTGCATCTCACCTCAGTGATGTTTGCTCACTAGCTGCCAATACCATCATTTATTTGATTTTAAATTTTTGCTTCCGCACAAACTTGTTTCTAATGTACCTTCGATGCCTGTATTTCCCACCTGATCAGTTCTCCTTTCACTAGATAAGGACAGAGAATAAACAGTACATTCCTTATTCAATGATAAAGATGCTTCAAGTCTAGAGACTTTCCTCAGATTTTTCATAATTACTGCGATCATCACCAAACATTAGGTTGGGAGTGCTTTTAGGACAATGATGGCTTTTGCTACTGTACTTGGACAAACAAAGAATCAGTGAAATGACATTTTTGCTCTCCTTCAAAACTAATTAGGGAAGGATAAAAAGGGACCCTTGTGATTTATTTGGACAGATCTGAAAAAATCTAGTAAGAGAGGAAATGGAAGTAGTACAAAAAACATACAAAGATCATAGTCAAATGCCAAAGAAGATGGGGTTGCTATCAATATTACCAAGAATATATATAATCACATACAGAAATAAATCTCAAGATCACAGGAAGATAAGGCTAGTGAATGACAGTGTGGAAAAGGTAGGGATACTTAAATACATATGAACAATAATCACTGAGGGTAGTCAAATACCTGCAGAAAACAAGGCAAGAATTTACAATGCTAACGTATGCCTGTTGAGCACGGATAAAATAATGACAAGGAAGATCTCAAGAAATCTTAAAATCCAGTTTCATAGTACAATTGTTCGATCTGTTCTTTTATATGGATACGAATTCTGGATGCTGACAAAGGCAAATAAAAAATGTTTGATAAAAAGTGCTAAGGAAAATATATAGTGCGGTACAAGAAAAAAGAGTATTGAAGAGAAGACATAATCAAAAGTTTGTGGACTTTTACAAATGACCTGATGTCTTGAGCAAGATAAGAGCACAGAAAAGGAAATGGGCAGGGCATATCTCAAGAACTGGTGAGAGAAGGCATGTGAGGCAAATTTTGAAAGCTGAGGTGGAAGGTACCAGACTTTGAGGTAGACCAAGGCAAGGATGGGAAGATAGCATAAAAACTGATCTAGAAGGGATAGGCAAAGATGCAACAAGGTGGAAAGAGATTGCACCAGATAGGATATATAGTTATATAAATATTTTGGGGCAGTTAGATCTATATATAGAAATGATATTATATGTGTATGTGTGTATATGTCTACTAGGGCTGTGTGAAACAGTACTGTTCTATTTCGACTTCTGTTTCAACGTTTCGATGGAACAGTATTTTGTTTTGAGTTTCGTTTAGTTTTGAAACCGCTGTTCCATTTCATTTAATCAAAACTGTTTCACTGTTTTGACATTTCACCTGTAGGTCTGGTGCCTCTGGACCCCACCATTTTCATTTCAGTGGAAATAAAAATTCATATTTCACAGTACTTATATAATATTATATATACACTATATCATATCTATAATACACACACACACACACACACACACACACACATATATATAATCACATACAGAAATAAATCTCAAGATCAAAATATATATAAAATACTATATAATACATGTCACAATGTGATGTCCCCAGGGATTGCTGTGATGTCCCTAGGGCTCCATGACCATGCTAGCTTCACCCTGTGGATGCCTTCTATCTTTCCTGCCACGTCTTGCTGGTATTA
>NW_017729032.1:55515627-55518204 GCF_001723915.1 Gavialis gangeticus | reverse complement strand
ACCCCCCCCCCTTCTTTTTTCTTTTGTATCTGGCCTCTTATCCACTAAGCTTGGGGTTGAGCTGTCCTACCATCCCCATGCAGAAAAGTAAAATAGCTGCCTTCCAAGGACTTGAGCTGAGCTCATTTCTTGGCCAGCTGTCTCCTGTGGTTGCCTTTGTGGATCGTGTAGTGCAGTCAAACTCAGTGTAGTAGACAATTCACTTCCTAGCTCCGCCAGAGACTCCTTGAGTGACCTTGGGCAACTCACTTAACTTCTTTTCACCTTGCTTCCCCCAGCTTTCACATAGTGGCATTGATATACCCCTCTGGTACAGAGGGGAAATACATTTACTAATGGCCGTAGGGGACTCTGATTTGATAGTGACTGGGACCAGAAACATACGGAGGAGTGACAGGTTAATTAATTCTGGCTATATTGATGGAAGCAATAAACATTCCAAGAAATATGTTTCTTCATCTTCAAGTTACCCAAAGGGGCACCTCTCCCAGCCTCATAGCTATTTGATGATATGATTCAGAACAATACAATGGAATGGGAATAACAATATACAGAGACATTACGCCAGCATCAGAGAGAACTCACCTCCATCACCTTGACAGACAAAATATAAGGGCTTCTACCAGCCACCCTCCCTTCAGACAGCTCAGGACACTATGTCTGCATAGGCCTGTAGCAACCCAAGTTAGCTAAATTGACTTAATGTTGACCCCAAGGTTAATTTGGAGCTGTTTTTCTACACTGGTATTACTGTAGACTTGCACAACATAAGTTGCATCATAATAGCTTGTACAGGTATGCTTTCATAGTGATACAATTGTTCTATCTGTCTATATCCTGGGTTTGTTTTAAGGAAAGCAGAACGTTTCACTGGTTTCAGGTCTGAATCCAGGGATTTCTTCTGGAAAAAGCAGCAGACGGATAGACTGCCCAAGAATCAAACTCTTCCAAGCCCATTGCTCCTCATGTCTTGCGTCTGGCACTGAGAAGCAAGTGCCCCCAGGACTTTGCAATGACTAGCTGGAATGGGACAATGCTGACATTTTCTTGTACAGTGATTGGAGCAGGAACATAGCTAATGCATGGGCATGAGGGAGTCCTGTTTTCTGAGACAGAGTGATCCTAAACTGCCAAGAAGCAGCTCTCAGATTTTGCTTCAACTAATGTTTTATTTTCCTGCCTCCACCCTTGAGGCCTTTGCTTTGGAAACATCTAGTGCAGAAATACTCATTTAAAACTGCATAGTGATGAAAGCTGCCCAGGAAATTACTCTGCCTACTGCGTATATAGTCTGCAGCACAAAAGAAGCCTCAGGAAAGTACTGACTCTCCATTTATCGTGGAGGAATTTTAGCCAATGTAAAACCTGTGACAACGGCCTGGGTGAAATTATTTCCTGGTGTATTTTTATCTTTTCCATGGTTAATTTTCTCCCACAATAAAGTTACTGTTTGAAACAGTACTGTGTTTTTCCCAGATCTGCCATTTTTTGTGTGTGATGGCCATTATTTTAGCTGTACAAACAGTATAGAGATGTGGCTTTGGTCCGTGTAAGGAGGTGCAGCCTTCAGGGGGCTACAGATAGCCAGCAGTTAATAGACTACCAGGCTGGCAGGCTGAAGGCCAGCTGCAACTGGCCAGTATTAAATGAAGGTGGAGCCACTAAAAAAGGGTTAAAAGCTCCAGGAGGAGCATATCAGGAGGAAGAAGCACAGAGCCTGGGTTGCATTTCTCAGGGACTGACTACAGCTTTTACTTTTGCTTTACACATTTGCTTATTATGCTGCTTGTTTTGTTTGCTGAGGACCGTGCCTGCAGTGTTGCTTCTGACTGATAAAAGCTATTTTTATTTAAAAAGAGCTGCCTGCTTCACTCCATAGGACTTTATGGGTACTCTGTCCTTTTGTAGAAGTTAGCTCCCTCTCCTGGAGCTAAGGCAGAAAATAGTCCTTTGAGGTGAAGGTCAGGAGGGTCGGGGACTGTAATGGCTCCTAGTCCAAGTAGGTAGGGCAGTGATGCTCAACCAGGTGCCATGAAATCTTTTTAAGAGTGTTGCACAATATTAGCACTATTAGGTATGAAAACACTTATATGTGGTTAACATGATAAACACAGAGACTTTTAAAATTGGAATCCATGACATCAACAGCATTCTGGTCTGTTGTGGTCTTTACGATTTCTTTGCAAGAGACGAATTGCTTTAGTATTTTTCTGCTGTTATAAAACAAGTGAAACCTAAGAGCTGGCACATTCTGAAAGATACCTTGAGTCTAAAAGGGTTCAAAACTCCTAAGCTAGGGACTCATCCTCTCTAGAAGCTGGGACCAGGTGCATAACTGAGGCGGGATGACAGGGCAACTGCCCCAGGCAGGCACGTGGTGGCAGTGATGGGAGATTCAGAATATCAGCCCCAGCTGCTCCTGCCCTGTGCACGTCCACAGCCCCAGGTGCACAGCTGTCCTGCTACACCCCTTGGGGTGTGTGGTGGCCAGAACCAGAGGGGTTACTATCATGAGCAATAAATATATGCTCTTGGAGACATTCAGGCAATTGTCTAAACAGTTAAGATTAGCTAATG
>NW_017729032.1:55501238-55505498 GCF_001723915.1 Gavialis gangeticus | reverse complement strand
GCAACCTGCAAGTGGAATTTGTCTGTCATAATTTAACCAGTGTTGAATCTAACTGTTGCACTGATCGTGGGACCACTGAGCCCCAAAACTAAGCAGAGCTACAAGATTAGCTGATCTAACAGGTTTTTTAAAGGTCAAGCCATAACAAGATCTGACCACCTAATATAATTAGCACATTTCAAGGAATCCAGGAATAAGAAACTAAGGGCAGAGTAATGCTAATTTCAAACCTCAAAGTAATGTGGTGTAATTTCTTATTGGGTGAACTGGAGTTCGGGTGGTAACCTTTCATGATAATTTCTAACACCTTTTGATCCCATAGGGTAACAGCTATTGGGCAAGATTGTGAGCCGCTCTAAAGCCAACAGATTAGCATAAGATAAGCCATAAAGGAATGCGCATGTCAGGTGACCAGCATGAAGGACGGGACAGAACGTCTATCACTGTACCAAGCCTGGACCCCAGACTCCCAGTGTGACCAAAGGACCTCCCTGGTGACCCCTCAGACAGTGTTGATCGGGGACGCCTAACTTCACTGGAACAACTTGGTGTGCACCTGGCATAGAGGGACTGCCGATAAGTTGCCAACCCCATGTGGGAACTCTGTCATTCTGTCTATCTGTTGTTATCATTCACTATTAGCATTTTATTAGTGTACTATCTGTTTGTCGCATTAACCTTTCTGTTATTTGTTGTATGCTAAGCTATAAGTAAAGTTGCCTTTACTTCACTCCCGACTCGCTTCCTTGATCCCAAACCCAGCAGCCTAATAGCTAATACACTCACAGAGCCTAGCTGGCCTGTGACGGGGTGGTCACTAAATCAGGGCTTGTAAAGGGGCTAAATTTCCCCCAGATCCTTTTGTGTGCAGCACTTGGAGTCTGAAAAAAGTCAGTTCCTTCAGGCAGGGGGTCCCTGGGGTGTGGCGCATGGCACTGAACTCACTCTTGCATCTTTGTCTCTCCCTTTAAGACATCAGGTGCATGCTGAGCAGGTAGGTGGCTCCACCTCACTCCCCACAGAGGGAAGGATCTTGGAGACAATGCAATGGGCACATCTCTGCAGGGCACCACAGCACAGCAAGCGCTGGGACTGTCCCTGAGGTGGGAAGGATGAACGTCCCCCTCTTCTCCTCAGGGAAGTGACGGCATTGGGCATGAATGTTGCGTGCCTCCTGAGGCTGGGGGAGCATGGTAATTGCCTGCAGGCAGTGGTGTTGGCAGTGGGGGTGTGGCGGCAGCAAGCGAGGAGCTTCCACAAGCGGCTGCAGCAACCACCCACAGATACCACCAACAGCATTGGCAGTGATCGGCGACCACCCACAGATGCTGCCGGTGGTGGGGGGAGAGAGGGGAATGGCAAGCACTGACCACCTGCAGGCATCGCCGACAGTGGTGACCAATCCTAGGGGGTGCACGTGCACCCATGTGCACCCCCTACAAGTTGCCAGTGACTTCAGGCACTAGCAGCCTGAAGACTGTAAGGTGTAATCTGGGCCTTCCCAGTTTGACCCTGGGGAATAGTCCTGGCCACCAGAGCTTGAGCCAACTGCCTGTGAAGCCTCAGCTCCTTTCTGATGCCAGGAAATGTCCTGGACATTTTGGAGCTGAAGAAAACTTATTGGTCCCTGCTGGGGAAGCTGGCACTGCCACTGTCTGTGCTTCCCCTGCCCCTGCGGCTGAGGCACGTGGACAGAGTCAGTCTCCAGGTCCCTCCATCAACCCAATGTTTTTACCAGGAAGCTGATTTCCAAAAAGAAAATCAAATAACACCAACTAGTTTGTTCCCAGGTGCAAGAAGAAGCAGTTCCAGCTGCCAGAGGGGATCTGCCCAGAGCTGGAAATGAGACTCTGCATCTTGTCTGGACAAAGGCTAGTTCTGCAGGAGATTTTGAAGGAGTTCCAAGGTACTGAGAAGGAGGCTGTGAAAGGAAATTGAGAAATGTCCTTGTTGAGCAAGTGGAGACAAGCAGTTGGTTTGAATTTGGAGCCTGCGTCTTTTTTAATTGGGAAAGAAACAGACTGCGCTGGGCTGATATCTCAGGAATGAACCCATAAGACAAGGGCTTTTCTCTGCCTTTGGGCAAATCACTGACAAACAAGGCATCCTCCGAGGGTCCCTTTGTCCAAGCTGCAGAGCTGCAGGGTCCTTGCTGCTCCAGCGCTGCTCAACATGGGCACCTGCAGCTGGCATGGTGGGAGCTGCAGGGCCCTGCCTGACTCACAGCCAGGCCCTGGCACCTCATGTCAGGCCACCAAAGTTAAGAGCCTAAATTAAACATGAGGCAGGTTTTCATGTTTGGAGCCTGCTGACTTGGCCCCAGGCGTGCAGTGTTACCTCTCAGCTCGGGGGTCTTGGGGAGCCCTGGCACAGGACACAGCCCGTCTGACTCACAAAGAACTCCGCCCTCCCCACCTCTGCCTGAACAAGAACTGAGTAGAGGAAGGGCTGACAAAAGACAATGAAGATGCAGTAGGAGACGCACCTAAAGCCCTGCACACGAGGGTGATAAGAGCGAAGCAACTCCCTTGGCCTCATTTGCATCGAGCTGGAACCAGATGACAACTCATTTACATAAGAGATGGGACAGGAAAGCATCTTCATTAGCATTTAGGATGGAGGGCAGAGATTCCAAGGCAAGGACCGCACTGAATTCTTGGATCAGAAAAGCAGGGGAGCACTGCATGATGGGGAATCCTTGCTCCCATTTGTAATAAATAACATCGACTTCTAAAAAAAAAAAATGCTAATCAACCCACATCTACACACGCCCAGCTCAGCATTTATCAGACCATTTCTTGTAATGACTCCTCTGTTGGTACTCAAAACACTGAATGTGCCTGTCTGTATTGTGAGCTCCCTCAGAGTAAAGCCGGAGTGATCAGTTCCTATCATCCAGCATACGAGCCATCGTTTACCCATAAACAAACTTAGTGTGCTCCCGTGAGCCATTGTTTCTTCTCTACAAAACAAACTTAGTGTGCTCCCGTGAGCCATTGTTTCTTCTCTACAAAACTCCTACCCAAGCTCAAGTTTCTGTCCTGGGGCTTGGAATCAAAGCTGCACCAGTTCCACTCCTTGTCTGCCTGGAATCCCTCCACTGATCATGCTCAGGACTCTGCTTGTCTGCAAGGTCCAGCCAACACCTGGGAACCTCGACTGGTTCAAGCTTCACTGGGTGGTGAGATCCCAACTCTCTCTCCCTCTCTCTCTCTGCCTCCTATAACCTGACTTTTATTCTCTTACTCTAGGAACAGCTTTCTAAACCGGATTTCTCCTGATCACTCTCTCTCTCTGCCTCCAGGAACCTGACTTTTATCCTGTTACTCCAGACACTGCTTTCTAAATGTGACTTTTGCTAATCAAACTTGAGCTAGACTTCCCCCAAAAACCTAATTGAAACTACGTAATATTGTAACTGTTTATTTGGTCTCTCTTTTATGGCTATTATTACTGGTATCATCATACATTCATATACCTGGCAATAAATAACTTCTTTGGTCAAACTGGTTGCTATACTTTCTTTCTGAACCTCACCTACTTTTTCTTCCCCTTGACCTCCCCATTTGCTCTGCAGCAACACTTCTTTTACCTAAGCCAAAGATCCCTGTAACGCCCCAAACCACAGTGGGGTCTGCTCATCAAGGGGGTCACTACTAGGACCATTGTGACAAGAGATTGGGGATGTGCTGAGTTTTGAGGCGCATGAGGGTATCAGCTGAAAGTACTGATCAGACCCAGTCTGCTCAGATGTACTCTGTTAGTGTGTGTGTATGTGTGTCTAACTGCATTTATTATTGTCCTGCTGAAATAGGGGATGGACTGAGTTCAAGGCACATGAGGGTGTCAGCCTATCAATGTTGAATAGTCTGGCCTGACTCAGATGTGCTCCGTTAACCCTGATGAACTGTGTTCAAGACATATGAGGTTGTTAGCTTGTCAGTGCTAAATAACCCGTGTCCTTTTGATGTGTGTGTGTATGTGCTGATTCGGGGGTTGGAGGAACCCAGCCCCATTGAAACAGTCCTGCAAGATATCTCCATTGGGGGTGAAGACTTGCAGAAGGGAGCGATACAGCTCCCTATAGAAACACACGTAACACAAGCAGCACATTGATAGGATTACAGACTCTTAGAAACATATCCCTGATAAATGAGCACACCTCAAAGTGACGAGCAAATCTGGTAACAGCAGGGAGGGAGGGAGGGTTCCTGAGGGACCAAGAGAGGAGCAGGCGGGGGCGAGGGCAGCTTGGGTGAA
>NW_017729032.1:55482345-55496238 GCF_001723915.1 Gavialis gangeticus | reverse complement strand
CAGCAACCCCTGTAGTGATGCAGGAGACCTGAGCTGCAGCTTGGGTGAAGCTGCAGCTCAGGTCTCCTGCATCACTACAGGGGTTGCTGGAGCAGAGGTCAACTGTCTGGACCCCTGGATTTCCCCAGCCAGTGCAAGCCCTTGCCTGTCCCCTCAGTCAATCAAGGAGGGAGTTGGAAATCTTATCCCTTTCCCACAGGCTCCCCCTCCATCCCTGTTGTTCGCCCCTTTCTGTCACTGAGTGGCTCTCCCTGATGTCTAAGGGGGCAGCATGGGATCCAAACTAAGCTCCCCTGTCTTTGAAATGTTTTGATTTTCTTCTGATTTGCAGTGAAAAGAAGCAGCACCTTAGACCTAGGGGGACAACAGCACTTTATTGCTTAGAAAGTGCCACCTGGCAGAAATAAAGGTATCCAAGGGAATTAGGCATGGATGGTACGAAGTGGTATTTGACCGATGGCTTTGAAAATGCTTGAATGTTGTACTAGCCTACTTGAACAGGCCACTAAGATCCAGGTCCTTAATGTGATTTAGGTGCCTAACAACCACATTGAAATCAAAATGGATTAGGTGCCCCTATGCCTCTGATTGTATGGGCCTTATCATCTAGAAGTGTCCTAAGTATGTTACAGATGTATAATAACAAGTAGCTGTGCTGAAGAGCTCTTGTTTCACTGCCTTTAGCAAAGTAGTGTCCGCATTCTTCAGCCGGAGAAAGGGAAGAAGAGAGGCTACAGAACAGGCTGAAAAACGATAGAGTCCTAAACTTGGGAAAAGGGGTCATGCTGCATCAACCTGCAGTGATGCCTCAGGTCAGCCTGGAAAAGCTGGGAGGGAAGCAGGATGGAGCTGCACTAGACAGATGGAGAAGCAGGAGAAACAGCTAGGAGCCAGACCCAGACACAGGCATGGGCTAACCTGAAAGGGGGCCTGAAAATGAAAAAAAAAAATTAGAATTGCAAAGAAAAGTTTTAATATTGAGCACATACAATGTTATCAGTTGAGAACAAACTATTTAAAGACATTGATACCACAGGTGTGGTAAAGACTTTTGTAACAAAAAAAAATCATTATCTTTAGCAAAGGGGGGCCCCAATACTAAAAGTTTGCCCGGGGCCACCGGGAGTCTAAGTATGAAACTGCTGGGAACAGAAACAGAGAAGAACAAGGAGAGTCGCCCGCAGATTGAGGGAAGCGATTATTCCCCTCTATTCAGCACTAGTGAGCCACATCTGGACCACTGTGTCTAGTTTTGGGCACCCCACTACAGAAAGGATGTGCACAAGTTGGACAGACTCCAGTGGAGGGCACTTAAATGGTTACAGGGTTAGGGCACATGACTTCTGAGGATAGGCTGAGGGAACAGGGCTTATTTAGTCTTCAGAAGGGAAGACCGAAGTGGGATTTGATAGCAGCCTTCAACTACCTGAACTCCAAACTGGTATCTATGAGGCTGGGGCTGGTGGCAGATGAAAGGAGCTGCTGTCACCAGGACTGCTGGAAAAAGGAGTCTGGCTGCAGAGCTGCCCCAGCCCTGCTGTACACCCCGGAGCAGTGGGATGCACCATGGGCTGGATCATGCCTGGGCCAGGCAGGACAGAGGGACCCACTGTGGCCCAGACAAAGTCTGTTCATGGGCTGGATCCAGCCCACAGGCCGTATTTTGCCCACCCCTGCCCCTGGGCCTGGCAGGAGGCAGCTGCAATGACATCTCTGCCCAGTCCCAGCAGAGAGGCAGTTCCCTGGGACCCAGTCTGCCAAACAAGCCTGGGAGATATGACACACGGTGGTGCGTGCTGGCCCATAAGGGATTTATCTTTGGGAAACATTGCTGGGACATGGAGGTGGGGGATAATGGAGCCTGGGCTGTGAGGGGTTGCCAAAGAATCGGTGAAGCGGAAGGGATGGAACGAGTTTAAGCCTGAGCAGGGGATCTGTACCATGCACTCACATCCCATAAAACCTGCTTGTCCCTGAGGTGGAAACCAGAGAAAGATCTGGGTCTCTCTGGACTATGAAGGGGGAAAGTGACATTTTCTGATGCTGATTATGGGACCACATTCTTCGCTTCATTGTTCAAAGGGGAAAGAGTCTACCCTTGGCTTTGGGTCTGGCAGTCTCAGCTCATGCACCGTTCCTGAGACATCAGCTGAAATATCCACTTGGAGACCATAAAAGAGGCCTCTCTACTCTTTGGCACCGAGTAGCCAAATTCCCTGTGAGCAAAAAGTTTCTTTTCTCTATGAGCAGAAGAATTGAAAGTATTTTTCTGATTTATCAAAACAATGCAGAAAAGAATGATCAGACTAGGCATAAAGATGATGTTGACCCATCTGTTTATTTCTGGTTTGGCTGACCCAGCAGGACTCTGGCATGCTGTTGGGTCACTGAGTAAAATACAGTAGATGGTGGGGGATGCAGGAAAAGCAGTGAGAGGAGGTACAGATTAAATCTAGAGAATAATGGCAATAGAGAAAATTAAGAATCTCCACGTTAGATGAATGATGTATTTAGGTTAACTTTTTTGGATATTTTTATTTCCTGCTACTGGATATTATATTGTTATGAGTCATTCACAGTCATTGTCTTTGTCAGCAAAAGCCAATGGATTACCTCCTCAGGACTCTAAATGTGCTGGAATACACTGATTTTTCTGGATAACGAAGGGCTTCTGATTGCATCTTCTTTGTTGATATAGAAATAAACACTGGAGCAATCCTATAAGGCTGTATCATATAAAGTGCTATGTTGGTTATTTTAGACTGATCTTCTTCCTGGACAGTGGAACCAATGGAACTGCACGAAAGAAGTCCCTATCTTATTTAAAAAATAAATGAGTCCTATTTCTGCTAGATCACATTCAGATGCTTTTACCTAATTCCTATGTACAGATTTCCAGGAAGGGAAGCATGAGCTGCTCAGACATTACCTTGACAGAGACAAGGATCTAGATGAGGTTTTTTAAAAATTATGTAGCTATAACAGAGTTTGGATGCAAAAGCACAGATGTCATAGTTTCATAGTTTCATAGTATCACCATCATCCAAGGATTTAGTTACTTGGTCATAAAAGGCAATCAGGTTGGTCAGGCAGGACCTGCCTTTGATGAACCTGTGCTGATTGCCCCTGAGCACGATCTCCCCTGCTGGCCCCCCACAGATGTGCTCCTTGATAACTCTCTCCAAGATCTTCCCGAGCACCGAGGTGAGGCTTATAGGCCTATAGTTACCTGGGTCCTCCCTCCTCCCTTTCTTGAAAATTGGGACCACACTAGCTAGTTTCCAATCCTTCGGCACCTGGCCAGATGACCACAAATGCTCATACAGCTGGACCAAGGGCTCCGCGATGACCCCTGCCAGCTCCCTCAATACCCTTGGGTGGAGGGCATTTGGACCTGCAGATTTAAAAATGTCTAGCCCTTCCAGAAGATCCCTAACTACTTCTGTGCTGCACACGCCTCCCCCCACTCACAGGACAGTTGTGGCCCCCTATTCCCAGGATGTTGTTGCTCACCTGGGCATCCCTTTCTCTTGTCACCCTGTCAATTATTTGCCAGTATGAAAAACTGGCCCTTTGGAGCAAAACTCTTTGGTTCCCCTTCCTTTAAATTTAAGAGTAACTCGGTTTAGCTGTCAGACAAAAACTGACTGATAGACTTGTGAACCAGCCTTTAGATAGAGTCAAAATGTACTGTATTGTTAGGCTGAAGACAGAGATAACTTTAAGCTGTTTTAAAATGTGAGGTGGGAATTGTTACTTCACTTGTGAATGGTCATCACCTGCTCCAAAGTAATTGATCCAGCTGCATACCCCTATCATGTTACAGGTGAACTAAGTCACTGATACATTGAACTTGGATAAAATCAAGTACAGTTATAATAGTTTTGATATGCTTTTATTGCTAAAGCAGCATGCAGGTATGGCCATTATATTGGAACGGCTTACATTAATCTGAAAAAGGTGCAACTGTTAAATCTGCCCACAACTTTAATTTTGCTTTCTGGCTTCAGAACATCGTATGAAGCTATAATGAGGATGTCTACACTGTGGGGCAATGAAGAGGTACCCTAGCTAACTCTGAATTAATCAGCTTGTGGTTGATAAGGTTCTTTGGGTAAATCTGATATCTTTTATTAGACCAATTAAAATAGTCGAAACAATTCTTCTTTGCAAGTTTTGGATACAAAACACCCTTCTTCAGGCAAAGGGAGCATTCCTTGTGACTGACATTTCAAGAGCCTGAGAACTATGACTGGCTCTGTGCTGTATGGGGGGTTGCCATGGTAGAAAGGGGTCTACAAACTAGCTGAGGAGAACAGCAGTTTTATGTGTCCTTCCCCTGGCAGCTACAGGAAGGGTGTAGAAGAGGGGTGCCCAACCCCTGGCCCATGGCCCAGATCTGGCCCACAGAGCCCAAAGGGGGCCCCAGGGATCTGAAATGCAGTGGCAGGGGAGTGGAGCCAGCAATTGCGGCTTCCCTGCTGCCAAATTTCTGGATCTGTGGGGAGTCCCCCAGGCCAGATAGCACATTAGATCAGTGCACAGAGTGGCCCAGGGCTTGACCTAGGCACACAGGGGCCCAGCTGGTGGCAGTGTGGCCCTCATCATACAGCTTGGGGCCTCAGGAGGCAGCATGGGGCTAAGGGAATCAGTCCAGGGCTCTGGGAAGCAGTATAGGGCTGAGGGAAGTGGCATGGTACCTTATCCTGGCTCATGGGGTCTGGTCCAGCCCATGGACTGGCCCCAAACTACTCATCTGGCCTGAGCCAGCAAAAGGTTGAGCACTTCCTTTGTAGTGGGAAGGCAAGCCAGAAGCACTGCTTATTCCACAGTTAGTCAGGTGCGTGTGTGTTCAATGCCTTCTCTTGCATCACATGGACTGCACATCAAGTGAGAGCTCAGAGAACAAAAAGACTTCCCTTGTGCTGTCATTTTATATTTTTGCTACACTTCCATTTCTGTTACCGTATTCCTTGCACCATTTAAAACCAAGCACCTGCACAAAGTACTTATAGTTTCATAGTTTCTAGGGTCAGAAGGCACCTGAATAGATCATCAAGTCGGACCCCTTGCCACAGGCAGGAACGAGTGCTGGGATCATAATACCCCAGCCAGAAATGTATCCAGTCTCCTTTTGAAGACCCCCAAGGTCTCTCTCCCTCTCTTGGGAGCTCATTCCAGAGCCTGGCTGCCCTAACCGTGAAGTAATGCCTCCTGATATCTAGCCTGAACCTGCTCTCAGTCAGTTTGTGGCCATTATTCCTTGTTATCCCAGGTGGTGCCCAGGGGAACAGAGCCCCACCTATTTTCCGCTGGTTCACCAGATCCCCTCTCAGTCTTCTCTTGTGGAGGCTGAATAGATTCAGGCCCTTTAGTCTATCCTCATAGGGCCTGGCCTGCTGCCCCCTGACCATGAGAGTGGCCCTCGGTCTGCCACAATTGTTCCTGGATGGAATCTGTTAGCTTGGGCCTATGCTGTCCTTGGGTAGTGACTGTAGCCAACCAGGCCTAAAGGCCAAGCCCTTGGGTCAGGGGTGGGCAGTCTCCAGTGCTCTGTAAAGGAACCTGAGTTTATAGAGACCACCCAGAGGGGCTCTGCCTAGATACGGGAGGAAAGTTATGATGAAAACTTCACAGAGAAACTCTATGTTGAGATTTTCCTCTTAGACTGGCAGATCGCCACCTCCAAAAGTTACCGTGACTTGATGGGACCATGGAGAGGGTGTGAGTTAATAAGAATATGTGGAAAAGACTTCTAGGGCTGCCTCCCTTAGCCCTGTGCTGCCTCCTGAGGCCCCAAGCTGCAGGATGAGGGCCACAATGCCACCAGCTGGGCCCTTATGTACCTAGATCAGGCTCTGGGCCACTCTGTGCACTGATCTAATGTGTTATCTTGACTGGGGGACTCCCCACAGGTCCAGAAACTGGGCAGTAGGGACTGACTCACAGATCTGAAATTGATTTGGCTTGAAACACAGGAAAAAATTAAATTAGAAAAAATTGCCCTTGGACTGAGCCTGCTGACTGATGCTGACCTCATTCAGGATTTCAGCTACCTCCTGTGGGACTTAGCTGGTGCTGCTCTGAGCCACTATTCAATTATTCATTCACTAAGTCCTTCTTACACATCGGTGTCTCCATTGATACAGGCTTAAAGCAAGGCATGCCTGGAGCCAAGCAACAGCCTCACCTCTGAAACAACTGTGAATAAATAAAAAGAATTAGGGCTGGGGACAGTCCCTGCTCCCACAGGACCCCACAGCACAAAGGTCCGTGGGTTTAGAGAGAGTGGATTTGCTTTGCCCCAGCTGCAAGTATGAGAAAGGCAGTCCTTTTCCATTCCCTTCACTCACATCACGATCAGCAGAGAAGGAAGAGGGGACATCACACCCCCTTCACATCTGCAGCCACTTATGTCTAGAAACTTATAATTGGTTTCATAGTTTCATAGTTTGTAGGCATGCAGGCCTAGTATAGGCACAGAAGGAACTGGCTCTCAGTCGGAAGGTATTAACTTTTATCTGTCTGGGTTTGTAGCATGACATGATGCTAAGTGAATGAACTTGGGGAACTTGGAACAAAATATCAAAGGCCAGTTTCCATTTTGCTCATCCTATTGTACATCAGAAATAACTGTAGTGAGGTCAAAGGGAATGACCCCCCACAGTCATATTAGTGCAAAGTAGCTAGAGTGCAATTGCTCTCCAGTCCACACCGACAGACCCTGCAAACTGCTAGGGTGCTCCATAAAGGAGTAACAAACTGCCTGGACAGCACAATTGGCTTCTCTAGTATCATAACCCAGCTCACTGAGGTTATCATCGTTTCCACTCCTTGTGACCCTGGAGGCTGATACCAGGTGCTGTTGGGAGCTTCTTCATTCAGCAAGGACAAGTATCAAGGGAGAATTTTACCTTGTGCATCAAGGGCACAGACTGAGCTGGGATCCCTTCTCCACCCAGAGCCAAGGGTAGATTTTCTCCCCTTTAAAATAGGTTGGAGAGAAAGTGAAGATTTGGGCCTTTGTCTCTGCATCAAAAAATGCCACCTGGTCCCTTTCATAGTACAGAGAGATCTGAATCCTCCTGGGGACCTGGCTCAGGGACAGCTGGGTTGAAGGGGATGTAATAACCAAGTACTGCTGTTTCCATAGTCCCACAGCCCAGATCCCTTCCTGAGGGCTGAAGAAATACTTTCCCTTTCTTCTCACAGACTCTCTGGCGACTCCCACACCCCAACCTGTTCCATCCCCAACCTCCACCTCCCAGCAGTGTCTGCCCGAGGTGAATCCTTCACAACCCAGCACACAGAGCTCTGTATCAAATCTTTTGGAGTTGTTGGGCAGCTGATGATATTTTTCTCCCCATTTCACATGTTTTCGGTCTTCAGACAGGACTAGGCAGGGATGAACTGTGTTTGGATCCAGAGTCACATTCACTGTCGGGAGAGAGAAAAGGGTCAGATCTCAGCCTTGGGGTAGGATGGGACCATTCCTTGCATTTCCTAGATGTCCTACATTGCCTGGGACACCCCCTGATCTTCTGTCTCTTGGACCTAGGTCCCAGGGAGCTACCTCTCTTCTGGGGCAGGGAATGGATGTCATTGCAGCTCCCAGGTACTGCAGGAGCCAGGTATTAGAGATGCTGTTCCTCTTGCTGCTGGGGCTGCAGAGGTACCAGGGAGGAAGTGGGGAAGGGGAAAAGCATCAGGGTCTGGGAGTGGGGGACAGGGAAGAACCACTGGGTTGCATTGCACATTAGAGATGTTCCCGTGTGCCTCTATACAGGAGGTGGCACATAAGAGTGTGCATACAAACTCTAGTCCTAGTGGAAGGGCATGGGCAGTGGCCACAAGCATGGGGGGGAGTCGGCAGTGTTGCAAGGAAACTGAGGCAGAAACAGGCAGAAATTGGGTGTTGCAGAAATGGTGAACAGAGGCACCCAGCCCATATGTGATGGGTACAAGGCAGTACCGGGTGGACAGTCTCCTCCCAACCCAGTTTGAAAGGGGGAGAAAGGAGGCAGTAAATGGAGAGAGACCTCAAGAATAGTGTGAAGGAAAGAGCTTCACGGAGATTCCCCCAACTCAGACGGATGGGAGAATGGTCAGTCCTAAAAGGACAGCAGTGGCATCTACGTCTGGGTATGGCTCAGGAGAGCCTTACCACTAGAAAAGGTTTTAACAGACCAGGAAGTTAAAGACCCTCTTTCTTTCTGTCCTGCTCCATCTCAGTGCATAGCAGCCTCTGACTTGTTGGAGCTCCGAATCTGACAAATGAATCCAGTCACTAACACTGCATCTTGTGTTCTTCTTGCTAGCAAAATAGCCCTGAGAAAGCTCACCATGCCCAACTCTCCCTCTTCCTCCTCAGCCAGTCCCAGACACTTACCCCATTCTTTCTCCAGCTCCAGTAACAGAGACTCTAGAGAGATGAGAGGAGGGAAATGATATGTCATGTTGCTGTGTTATGACAAGATTGCTGTTGTTAGTGATTACAGTAGTGAGTGTGATGGCACAAATGTTACAAGGAAGGAAAGGAAAGAGAAAAAACAGTAAGAAAGCATTCTTGGCAGTCTGCACCAAAAAGGTAAAAATGGCAAGGGGAATGGTAGAAAGCAGAAAGAAAATCAAAATGAAGGTCAATTAAAAGCAAAAAAGAAGAATGGAGACGATTTTGGAAAATACATTTTTTCCATCAAAAATACTTGAAAAATTGTGCATTTCGTTAGTCAAAATAAATGGCTTCAAGTGTGGGACAAGACAGGGAAAGAAACAAAGATGCCATAACTGAGAAAGAAACAAAAGTCATAAACTGCACATCTAGAGAGGGCAGGTTAAAGGACTGAGACTCAACAATAACATTTTTGTTTCTAATACAAACTTAATTTTTCCTAGGGAAACATGAGAGCCTTTTTTCTGTGTGCAAGACTTTTAATCTACTTGTGGGTCATTGTTTCACCGAACTTTCCATTAGTAACTAATTGGCCAGTGTTCATCTATTCCCACATTCTCAGAGGCAGATCTCCCTACCTTTGAAAGCCTTCAGAGTGTTCTTCAGAACAACGTTTTTCTGGCACAGGTCTCCAAATTGCCTTTTTGCCTCAGGGGAAACCCCCACCAGCTTGTGAAATGTCCCTTTTTCCCATCTAGAAGACAAAGATTTCTAATTAATCATGGCCTTTCTTTGCTTCTGTGTTCATAATTTGAACTCCATGGGCAGGTCCAGACAAGCGTGCATGTGTGGTGTGTGGCACTGTGCAGACCTGTTTGCAGACTACACATGTCACACATGTAGGCATTCCTCCCACTGCTAATTTGCAGCACTGGGGGGAGGGACGGCTTGACACCAGGAGATCCCAGGGTCAAAAAAACCTTCAGTGGAAAAAAAGTGCAGTTGTGCACATGGCAACAGCATGCACGAGCCAAAACTGGAGCCTGGCCAGGCTCCCTGTTGCTGGATTGCTGCCACTGGAGCCCTGGGAGGCCCCCAGGTCCCAAGGTAAGCCTCCCCTACCCCACCTGGGACAACTTGCAGTGTGCCAGCGTGCACGTGCATGATAATTCCCCAGGGACAAGTAGCAGCGGCACATATTGTGCCACCACTATTTGTCCCCAGGGAAACTCACCTGTGCGCTCATCTAGATGCGCATGATGGCAGAAGCTTCTGAACTGAGGACAGTTTTTTTCTGTATATCCTAACTGCACAGCAAGTATAGCCCAGGGAATGGCAGCATGGTGCTTAGTCCTTAACATTAGGTATCACTTTAATAGTGCTATCAGGCAAATAACATTTCCCTTAGATCAGATAATCAAAGAGCCCACTACGGGCATGTCCAGAATGTTTGGTTCCCTGGGGACAACTAGCAATGGCACACCTCGTGCCACAGCTACTTATCGCTGGGATATGCCTGTGCCACACACGCTTTGCCAAGTGGCAAATTGCCCCGGGTAGGGGAGGGGAGGCTGGGGTCAGCACTGGGCTGGCCCCAGCAGCCTTACCTGGAGGCCTGGGGGCCTCCGCCACAGCGATTCTGCCATGCGAAGCCTGGCTGGCAGCTGCAGCACAGCTCTGGTTGGCCTGGCTCCACTTTTCAGCAGCATGTGCTGCCCGACTGTGCGCTGCACCATTTTTTTTTGACCCTTGGATATCCAGGGGTCAAAAAACCCATGGAAAAAAAACAAAACAGTGCATCACACCCTTGGGCAGTGTGACCTTGCAGCATGGAGGACACCAGGCTGTGAGGTATCTGGCACCGCAGACATGTTTGGGGTGCCATATACTGTATGACTGTGCTCTATGAAGCTCACTGAGTCCAAGGTGTGACAAGGGTCCAGCACTACTACTGGCCCTCCTCTGTCTCTCGGCAAACCACCCGCCTACTCCCCTGTCATGCCCTGTTGGTAAGTAGTATAGATAGGAAACAGGCAGAAGGCTGCCCTTTGAGTGCCCTGCTGTACTTGGGCAATTATCCACGGCTCCAACCAACCCTTACCATGGCCCATGCCTTGCAGATGTATCCTCCAGCGATTTGCGCTTTATACAGACAAATGGACAAACACACATGCAAACATACGCTGAGCCCCTGATCCCACATACTGGGCTCCAAGACCTTGGCCCCCTCATGGGGGCTCCACACTGGGCTCCTGCACCCTGTGGGGCTCAGGTGGCCACAGCTGTGCCTGGCCCCCTCTCAGGACCTCCGCCACTGCAGGAGCCACAAGGAGCCTGGGTGCTGTTCCAGGTCCCTCCGCTGACCTGGGTCCTGCCTCAGGACTCCTATGAGCTTGGGCTTCCCCTGTGTTGATCAAACCCACCAGGGATGTGAGGCTGGGGTTATGAGGTTCACCTCCTCGCCTTTCACTGGGGAGGTGATTGGCTTCACATTTCCTGGGGGCTCCCATGACACTAGGAGCCCCACCAGGCCACTGTAGGGTGCAGTTTCACGTCTTACCCGGGACAAATGAGGCCTCCTCCATCCCGATAGCCTCACCCTTTCCTCTGCGATGTTCCTAGAACTGGAGCTCAGCATGGAGATGTTTCTCCCTTGCTGGCTGGTCTCAAACTTCTCTCCCTGGCTAGCCTAAGTTTGATAATGTCCACCCTCATCAGCCACCTGCTAGATAACTGCCTCAGTCCCTAAACACAAGGTTCACTGCCAAAGAAGCAGAGCACTATGTGCATAGCAGTCCTGATCCTTGCACTCTGCTCTTATTCTTCAAAGAGACAAAGTGACATCTTTATCCCAAGTCCCTTCCCACCAGTGTGAGTGTGAGTGAGGAGGAGCCACGTACCTGTACATGGAGGTTTTGGCATCCTAGATGGGAAAGAAGAAAAAGAAAGTTCAATCCTGCACACATAATAATAAGCCTGCACTTGTTTGCCTTTCAAACAGGTTTTATGGGGAGGCATATGCCATATTCTTAGTGCACGTTGGTTGTTGGTGCATAGATAGACCCACTTAGTGCAAACCTGGGGCTCAAGAGATCTGGGTTCCATGTCTGGTTCGGCCACAGACCCCACCTTGAAGCCTTAGGCAAGTCACAACCTCTTTTTATGTTTCAGTTCATCCATCTTTAAAATGAGGGTGACGTTATTTCAAGAATAACATTTCCCTTCCTCTCAGAGGAACAGATACATTCATATTATTGGAATGCCCAGACGATGTAGTGATGAAGGCTGAAAAACCAGTCTAGAAACCAGATACTGGAATAACTGAAAATCTCATGCACACTAAGCAGCCTTGCTCCTGGTGTCCTGGGAAGCAGAGAGCTATAATGTTCAGAACAATAACATAGAGAGCCAAAGGAAGTGACTGGCAACCTGTTTTTATTAAAGTAACATGCAAAGTGGGTCCTAGTGCATGGCTGGGATCCTGGACTCCTTCACCCTCTCCCTTTTTCCTCAAACTCTATGAGAGGCCCTGAGTTCTCACCTGCAGGAGGTCACTGGCTGGCTGCTGGCACTTCTCCTCCATCTCCCTGATCAGATCACTGAGAAGGGAAATCTCCTCAGAGAGTCTGGTGGTATTTTTCTTCTCTTTTTCTGCAGTGGCTCTCTCCACTTCCTCTAGGCAGGCCAGCAGGTGTTGTTCTTGTTTCTTCAGAAACTGGTGCAGTTGGTGAAATTCGGACACAGTCTTCTGCCTCTCAACCTTTATTTTCTCCTGCAATGGATGCATGTGATGTAAACAGGAAAAAGGCCAAGATAAGGGGCATTTCAGAGCAGGCTGGGTGGTGGCAGAGAGAATTTCCTCAGAGCACTTGACATTCAGAGAGAAACTATCTCTTGTTGGCAACAGAAGAGATTTTCCTGGCCCCTTCCATTAGGAGAGTGATTCTCAACTGAGGTGCCACAGCACCATGGCATGTCCTGAGATCTTGTTAAGGGTGCAGCAAGGTGCCAGGTAATGTTAGCATTGTTAGGTGTACAAACATGATTCACAAGATAAACCCAGCACTTTCACGTAGGAATCCATAGCATTAAAAACCTTCTAACTTGCTGTGGACTTTTTGAGTTCTTTGCAACAGAAAAATTGCTCTATTGTTTTTCTGTGGCCAAAACATGAGTGAAAACAAAGAGCTGGCATTTTCTGAGAAGGGTCTTGAGTCTAACAAGGGGTGCCTTGGGTTTAAAAGGGTTGAGAACCATTGAACTGGGATTTGACTGAAACTCTCCCAGCCTGCAAGGGGAAACCCATGGTTTCCCACATTTTTCTCCTTTAAAGAAGAATCTGTTTTTAAAGTTTGTTCACAACCCTTTCATATATGCTTGTGATCCACTTTTGGGTCGTGACCCAAGGGTTGAGAAATACTGCCCTAGGGAACTCTGGGGAGTCAGGGAGACCAATTCTTGAGGCTCTTGAGGCTCTAACTTACATCTCCAAAATAAAGGAAAGGCAAAGGTGAACTAAATCTAAACCCATATGTAGAAAGTAGCTTAACTGAGTATTAATAGCACACAATACCACCACAAAGACAGGGAGGGACAACTGCTTCCCCCTACCTCCTTCAGTGCTCTGCAGACATGACTATGAATGTATCTACAGTTCTCCTGTGCCAGCAAAAGCCCTTCTTTCTGTCAGCAGAACAACCTGAGCTCTGTGAGAGACAGATGGCTTCTCTTGACAACCAGCAAAAAATGTGTGCACACTTCCCGCAAGACAACCACTCTCTCTCCAATCTCTCAGGTCTAATCTTCAAAGGGAATTTACAAAACACCTTTCACAGACAAGTCTATGAACTTCACTTCATAAATCTACTGGATACGAAAAATCATGGACTGAATATAGACATTGGATTTATGGCATATTATAACCTGCCTGCCATAATAACCCCAAATAACTTCTCTACCTTTTCCCAGCTACATTCTGTCACCAGATTGACATTCGTCCCACCCCCCTCTTTGCCTCTGCTACACCAACCTGTCTCACACCTATTGTCTCCCATTCCCTCTGATCCTCACTACCATGCATTTGCATTTTCACAGACTTGCATTTTGCATATTGGCTTCTGTTCCATCCAGTACAGCACAAAATAACAGCAGATACTCCCTATGCCTGAAGAAGGGTGCTTGTGCCTGAAAGCTTGCAAAGAACAATATTTCCAGCTATTTAGTTGGTCTAATAAAAGATACCACATTTACCTAAAGTACCTTGTCTGTACTTCTTTTACATCTTTTACCTTCTGTCCTGTCCCTTTCAAACACCTAGTGTTGGGAAGTGGAAAGCACGCTGTCCAAGTTTGCTGATGACACTAAAATGTGGGGTGAGGTGGACACACTTGAAGGGAGAGAGGGGCTGCAAATAGATTTAGACAGACTACAAAAGTGGGAAGACGAGAATAGGATGGGGTTCAGTGTAGACAAATGCAGGGTGCTGCACCTTGGGAGAAGGA
>NW_017729032.1:55479799-55481906 GCF_001723915.1 Gavialis gangeticus | reverse complement strand
TGTGGCAGGGGGTCAGGCTAGATGATCTGTTCAGGTCCCTCCTGACCCTAGCTACTATGAAACTATGCTGCCCAGGATGCTCTGAGCACCCTGCTGGCACACTGACTATGGTGGAACTGTGCTGAGCAGAAGGTATGGGGCATGCTCTGGTGGCTACTATTTGTTGAAAGAAGTGCTGTCACATAGACCAGTGGTTCTTAACCTTTTTTGCCCCAGAACCCATTTGTAAACATCAATGGCCAGTCCCGACCCAGTGCCCCTCACTTGCAACTCACTGCCCCCTACCCCCAGGCCTAGTGTGGGGGGCAGAGGAGGGTGTGGGGTGCAGGGCTGCCCCAAGAAGCCCCTTGAATACTGGAACTCTGACAGCCTGCAAGGGAAAAGCCACCGTTTTCCATGTTTTTAATCCATTTTTAAAGTTTGTTCATGACCCTTTCATGTATTCTCATGACCCATTTTTGGGTCGCGACAAATGGTTTGGGAAACAGTGACATAAACAAGGCTTCAGGGAGAGAGACACCCAACCCATTACTCTAATGCTAATAACAAAAAAACCCCAAAACACCTACCAGATATTCCTGGGTTTTCCTTTCTCCCATTGTTTGAAATCCCAGGAGCTTCTCTCTCTCTTCCTTCAAGGTCTGGAGTTCAGCCTGAATAAATTGCTGAGGAAAGATCCAGTTTTGATTAGCATTTACTTGCACTGTTTTTGGAGGAAGTCCCTCAGCAAGGGTGAACAGTTTGTCCTGTCTATGAAATCCTGTGTCACACACAACCACCAGGTTGAAGTTAGTTCCGTATTCTTAGTTACTTATTCCTGGTTCCTTATTACTTAGTTTCGGTTCCTTTTTTCAAAGCTAATCTATAGCCACTAATAGCTTGTTAATAATAAATTACACAGTCTAAAGAAAGGTAACTGCATTAGCTATGCATATTTACTAATTAATTAAAATGTAAAATAATATCCTGCATCAAGTACAGAACCCTAAAGGAAAATCAGATTAGGATGGGATTATGGGGCAAAATACTTCTCGGGCCACCCCAAACTTCCTGTCACATAACCTGCCTCCTGGTCTTTGTCCTTTAAACTAATAAAAAACAATAATCATGAAAACATAGAGCAGTTACAAAATAGGATCCTAAACAGAAGTTTCTTACCTTGTACTTTTTGGCAGCCGCCTCTTTGCATAACGCAGTGTAAGCTTGGTGGGTGTGGGGTTCCTTGCAGATTGGACAGACTGGGTCCTGGTTCTTCTCACAGAGGAGTTTCAGCTCCTCTCTGTGTGTCTCAGTCACTTTCTCCCATCCTGCTACTGCTGTTGTCTGCAAACTCAGGCGTTTAGCTATTTCTACAATGTTTGCCAACTCCCGGTTGGGCCTGAAGTTTCTCTGCTGGGCAGCTTCTCTGCACTGGGGGCAGAAGAAGTCTGCCTGAGTTTCCTTCCAGTACTGACTGATGCAGGCTCGGCAGAAATTGTGCCCACAGGGTATAGACACAGGGTCTTTGAAATACTCCAGACAGATGGAACAGGAAAGTTCATCTTGGAGACTCCGTACAGGGCTCTGTGCAGCCATGGCTACTGGTAGGGGCTGTATTGACTAAGTCTATTTGTCTTTGTTCGGGTCAGTTCCAGAAATGGGTGTTTCCCTTCCTGGCTCTGCCTGATTAGCTGCTCTGGCAGGAAGCAAAGCTATGAGTTTGAAACCCTGGGGGTTGCATGCCTCCCCTCTCTATGAAGGAGTGACAGTAAAGTCTGAAACTCATACATGCAATTAAAGCTCAGTGAAATAGGGCTAAGTAATAGATAAATCCTGTGTCTGTTACTCAGAGAAGAGATGAATGGGATTTGCTGGTAAACTAGTAACAGCGGGATCACAGCTCAAGCTGAGTGTGAGCTCCATTCAGGGGCACTGGGACCCATAGCTCTAACATCCCATGTGTCTAACACAGAGCTGGGCACTGCCCTCCTGCTGGTGCTGTTCTGTGCCAATGCCTTCATAGCCATGCAAGGGGACGGGGAGCCATGACATTGCTGTGCCAGCAAGGACGGGCAGAGGCTGGCAGCTACAAGGAGCACTACACATCCTCTGCCAGCAGAATGGGGTC
>NW_017729032.1:55463984-55479788 GCF_001723915.1 Gavialis gangeticus | reverse complement strand
GCATATCACTTCTACTATGCATATATCTTCTACTAACAGTTATGTCCAGGAATCCACATACGTTTATAGTTGTAGATAGCACCCTGAATTGCTCCTTTCTAGTCCAAGACTAGGGACAGAAATTACACATAAACTGGTATAAGTGATTGAAAACTAGTTCAAAGCTGTAATACAACAGAAGTTCAGTGCACATAAACTGCTTTCAAAATGGCCAAAACTAGGTTAAGATAAACCTGGATGGATGTAGTACCAGGACTTAGCTGATTTAGGTTAAATCAGTTTATTGAACTCCTGAAGTCCCTGCCTCCTCTTTCATGGGGGGAGAGGGGTAGCCTTGGCCCAAGCTGTTTGATCCAGCCAAGCAGGGAGGTGTGCTCTAGCACCCCCAATTTTCTGGCCTGTGCCACTTCAGGCAAGTGGCTGCACTTCCAGAATCAAAAATGAATGTCTGTTCACCTGTTTATCAGTTCAATTTATGAAGTTTAGACTAACCTGTGAAGATTGAATCAATTCATCCTCTGGCTTTTTGACTGTCTGTACTTAGCCCAGGAGTTCTCAGAACATAGGTTCTATTGGCTTTGCTGCAGCTTCTGACCTAGCGAAATTGCCTCTGCCCAGGAGAAGTGGTGCTGTGGCTTTCCATGTGGTTTGGGGAAAGTGATGGGTAATTAAGTAGAATTGTATGGTGTCATGTTAAAAGGTAAAAATTTGACATCCAAATTGTCAGTATTTATCTAAGTCCTTGTCATTGAAACTTGCCATGTTTATAATCTAGAAGAGGTTGTTCATTGATATTAGCTAGTGAATGATGTGGTATAACTAGTACTGAGAGAAAAGACAGTAATTAGAACACTATAAAATCTGTTATAAAAAAACAAGTATTACTGTAAGTTGATCTTTTACTTAACTACAGGTACATATGATAGGTACCAGGTTCCCAAGGTGATAACAGCAAAAGTCTATTTTAAATGTCTGTATTGTCATTTGGAAGGTAATGTTGGCCAACACAGCAGGAAAATAAAATCAGATCATAATTTTAAGTTATATATATTTTTAATATCCATCTTCCTGTCATTTCCTCTTTTTTTTCTTCTCGTCTGTCTTTAATTGTTTTTCACCACCCTTTCTCTCTCTGCTAAGCTTTGGTATGAAATAGTATGAACAGCATAAACCCTACAGGGAATCTAGGGAAATCTCTGTTACAGGATATTGTCTCCTGCGGTTCTCAGGGCTTCCTCAGTGACAGACCCTCAGGGCTGTTGTGAACTAAGCTCTGAATCTAAGGCAGTTCCAAAGGCCTTGTACTATCAGGGGCATGTGGCATCAGGGGAAAAGGAAAGAGCAACTAGGCAAAGGCAAGTTAATGAGCAAAGAGAAAGAAGTACAAACATCACATTTCTTGCTCTGCCTCCCACTCTCTATCCTTAATCCAATATTTGTCTGTTGAACAAGGCATTGGCATTAAGGAGCATTTCAGTCTTCTAGCAAACTCTGACTATTAATTTCTGACAAATGACCCTTTATGCCTGAAGAAGGATGTTTGTGCCCATAAGCTTAGAACAATTTTTCCAATTATTTAGTTGTTCTAATAAAAAATATCACATCTACCCAAAGAGCCTTGTCTAACAAATGACCAGCATTTTTGCTTTTTATATATGTTAGAAAGCACATGTTTCCCTCATTTGGAGTATGTGTAAAATAATAGGTAGGTGTTCTTATTTGTTAATTATAAATAAAACTCTAAAAAATATCTAAATCCTGTTTTCAAAAGTAACTTTCATGCCTAGGGATCTAACTCCCATTGACTTCCAGTGAGACTTGGGCTACTAGTTGACACTGACTTGACTGAAAATGGGACATAAGCTCCATAATCATTAGCAGGGATCCTGGTTTTCTCTGATTTAAAAAAAACTGCAATTTTGGGGGTAAAAAAAGTAACCCAAAATCCACATTTTTCCATGATCAAAATGAAACACCACTATATTCTAATATTATATGTGCCTGTCTTCACTCGCTGATCAGTCCCGCACCGCCTTTGCTCAAGCAACTGGTCTTACTAGCCTAGGGCTCTTATAGTAGTTTCATAGTAGCTAGGGACAGGAGTGACCTGAACAGATCATCTAGCCTGACCCCCTGCCACAGGCAGGAATGAATGCTCGGTTCACAAGACCCCAGACAGGTGATCATCCAACCTCTTCTTGAATTTGCCCTGGAGGGCTCCTTGATGACCTTCTGGGTATCCCCCAAAGTCGCCTGCTACAACTTCAGATGGTTCTCCAGTGGAGTGGATCCCCTCAGAAGATGCCTCCAGAGTTGTCACATGTCTTTGTGGATGCTTACGGGGCTCCAAACTTCCCTACACCCCGGCCACATGCCAACCTACGAGATGAGCCTCAGGATCTTTTACGACTGGCCCCTTTTGATGTCTTCCCCAGTACCCATGTGTCCTCCTCCACAGACCAGCACCTTGGGCTCTAGCCAGAGCCAGAGGGTCTGGTGACGCTCTGCCTTTGGGGCTACCCCTCTTGATGCCCTGCGTGTTCCATGACAGACGCTGCTGACTGTCACTGCATCCTCATGTGGTCTTCCATCTCTGAATGGGGTCTCTAATTCCCTGAGCCTGGAGTAGTGTGCTAGGCTCCCCTGCTCTAGACAGGTAACAGAATAGATCTAACTATGAAAGAAAAGCATGAACCAAACGCTCACCATCAGAGAAGCCCCACGCCAAGGGAACAACCCAATGTGAAAGAAACAAAATAAAGGAATAATGACAAGAAACACGGGAAGGAAGAAACAAGAAAGAAAAGCAAAGTAAAGAGGGGCAACCGCGGGCAAAGTCCTGTGCCCCCTTTGCCCCTAATGCCTCTACGCTGGTGTGTCCCCTGGGCCTGGGCCCACACATTCACCCTGGCTGGGGGCTCTCTTATACCCTCCGGGATCTGCCTCTTCCTTGAGGTTGCAGCATCTGCCGCCTCCGACAGGATCTCCCGCTGCCGCCGCTGATGCTGGCTGCTGTGGCCAGATGCGCTTCACTTGGCGGTTCCCCACTGTCCCTCCTACACCTGGCATGCACCCACGTGTGCTCCTGGGGCCGGTTTTTAACTTTGCCAGGTGACATCTCTTTGTGACATCACCCAGCTCCAGCTGGAGATAGACATGACTGGCAAACCGCTTTGGCAGTTTTCCCTGGTGCGCCTCTTCATTTCTCTGGACCCCTGCAACAGGTAGGGTTTTTTCTTCTTTTACTTTCAACTGGGGTCTACCTCTGGACCAGGCTTCCCCCTTGGACAACCCTGTGTCCCTGGGACATTATAAAAGCCTTTGTCTGTCTGTCCATAATGCTTTATTCGCACTCTGATTGGTTGCGCTGGCAGCCAATCAGAGTGCTCTGGACAGATACATGGCAGAGTACCTTCATGACAGTGGGAACTAAGGGATCAGAGCTCTGTTGGCCTTGCCCCCCCGGCTTCCTCGTTGGAGGCAGAGGGGCATGATGGGGACCAGAGCACCATCATGATGGAGGGGACAGGGCTGGGGAGCAAGGCCAGCAGTGCTGGCCTAGCACCCCCATTGCCCTGCTTCTTGGAGCCAGGGGCCGGAGCACCCCCCCACACACACACACACACAACAATGGCTGGTGGGGAGGGAGAGGCAACAGGGAAGAGTGGGAGGACTGACCGGTGGGTGTGCCCCACCGTGACCACTGCCATGGTCATGGCCCCAGTGGCCCTGGGCCCTGGCTCTGGCCCTGGCCTGAAGCAGCAGGGGTGAGGGAGGGAGTGGACTCAGACGTAGCGTGAAGCAGCGGGGCAGAAGCAGATAGCTGCCCCAGTCCCAGCCTGAAGCACTGGTGGACAATTTGCTAGTAGATAGATAGATAGATAGATAGATAGATAGATAGATAGATAGATAGATGTATTAGTGGTGTTTCATTTTAATCACAGAAAAATGTGGATTTTGAGTAACTTTTTTTAACCTAAAAATTGGGGATTTTTTTTTTTAATCAGAGAGAACCAGGATCCCTACTCATTAATCACTTTTTCAAAATTCTCTTACGTGCATAATGTGTTCATTGATTAATACTTGATTACTGCATTTTTCATGTAACACTTGTTTTCCAATAAAAAGGGCTCTTTGAAAATTCATAAAATTTGGTTTTTAATTTTTTTATTTTTTATTAAAAATCTGAAATTGTTACTTGGGTTCAAAACTGAAAATTTATTTTTTTAGATTGAATTTCCATTAATTTTACTGTATTTTAGTCCATCTCTCCCCATTTGCTTTCTCTCTCTCCCTTCATTTTACATTTTACCATTGTAGAAAGGAGGAGTAAAGGTCAAAAGTCAAGAAACTGAAAACTGATGCTTGTTCAGAGAACTGGAAAACTGACTTTTTCACAACAAATAGAAAAATAAAAAAAATTCCATTTTTTTCCCCCATAAAATTTAAATGCTTACTTATTATGTCTGTTCTAACAATAATCTAGAATGAGGCCTGTGAGCCTGAAAATTTCTCCAATGTTCTGTACTTGGATCAAAATCCTAAGGTGAAGCAGTCAGAGCATCAATAAGCTATAGCATCAATTTAATTTGCTTTGAGTGAGATTTTTTTTTAAATAATGGTGGTTTTTTTTGGTGTTTTGGTAGTAAATACAATAAGTTTTGGCTATAACCTGACATTGAAAGAAAATGAAGGAGAAGAATCACAAATCTAGGTAGCAAAAAAAGAGAAAAATACCTAGGGGCCAGAGCTCAGGGGCATGTGACCAGCACCCTGGTCCCTGGCTGTTCCCCTGTGGGTGTGAACACTGAGGTGAGTGTAGTGGATCAGGGGCTCACCCAGAGGCAATAGCAGCTGGTGCTCCTCCTGCTCAGGTGGCTCCCCCTCTGGCAGGCACTTTCCATGGCCAGCAGGACCAGCATGTGGTCCTGGCCCTGCTGCTGGCAGCTCTGGCTCTGCACCTGTGTGGAGCCAGGACAAGTGGTAGGCCGGGGCCCAGGTGGGGGGGATGGGTGGCACTGGACGAAGGGTTAGGGCTGGGCCATGGGCTCCTGGATGCACCATAGGATCTCCTCCCAGGCACAGATGGGGGCCTGCTGCTGGCCAGTGTGTGACTTCCAGGAGGTGTGCGGGGCTAGGGCCGGCACCTGGGCAGTGGGAGGCAAGAGCACGACTGCCAAATCCAGGACAGTGTCCAGCACCTGAAAGTCATTATCCATGGCCTACATTGGATGGTATTGGATGGTCCTCCTGCAGCACCTGAGGCCACTGGAGCTGCTTGCACTCAGACTGTACCACTTGGTCCGACCAGTCCCTTTCCTCCTCATACTGCTCCCATTCCTTTTCCCACAGATCCCACGCATCCTTATGTGTGATGTCCTCTTCCTGCCAGGCTTGTGTGTCCTCTGCACACTCCTCTGAAACTGCCACCTCCACTGGGGAGGAGGGTGTGGTCCATCATGAGCCTCTAGTGGAGCCAATGCGTCTGCAGGGCCCTGGCAGTGGGCAATGGCAAACCTAAGCTGGCATCCCCACTGCCAAATGTGGCTTCTCCTCCGTGTCCAGGTGCAGGAGCTGCAGAGCCATGAGACAGAAGCTTTTTGTGAGAGTTTACAACATTTTAGAGGTAAGATGCTCTGTACCAGGGGCTGTGTGCCACCCAGCCTCAGATTGAGGGTTGTCCATTCACAAATGCCCAGGGGCCATGGCAAACTGGGTGGGCAGGCAGGCCCAGGCCCAGGCCCAGACAGCTGCTGGCTAAGCTCCCCATCTGTGCGTGCTCCCCTGGGGCCAACAAGCCTCTGGGTGCTAGCCATAGGCAGCCTGCATCCCCTGCCCCCATTACCAGCGTGGGACAGCCCAGGCTCCTGGCAACACCTGCTGCCACAGCTCCAGACCCAATGTTTCCCTTCTCCTTCTACAGACCAACCACTCTGCTGCGCTGCTGCCCAGCCCATGGTGTCGAAGCTAAGGGGGTGGTGCAGGGCTACCAGACAACTGGGATGAGAAGTGGAACACGGCCCTCCCCTCCTCACAGGGGGCCTCTCCAGGGAGGTGCCCTGGGCCCAGCCCCTGCCATGCTGTTGCTGGGTCCCAAGCATGCTCCTGCTGCATATATCGTGGGTGGTGTGTGATGAGCTCTTTGCACAGGCCAACAGGTGCCTGACCCACTACACCCTACTGCTGCTGATCCTCATGGTGCCCAGGAGCACCTGTGCACCTGGTATGGGATCATGAGCAATGACAGTGTGGGGGGCAAGCCTGGGCCACTGCACAACCTCTGTCGCTACCTGGATGGCTATCTGTGGCTCTCTGTGGCTGTGCTACATGTCCCTGCCCACCACTGCTGAGGAGGACATCACCACTGGAATCAACATGTTCCTTGGTATATCAGAGGTATGGGACTGCCTAGCTGTGGGGGCATGGGCTACACAATAAAGTTTTGCACTGTGCCCCACCTCTCTCTGCATGCTGTGGGGGGAACCCTGAGTACAGATGGGCAGGGGGAGGGGCCTGAGCAGGGATAGGGAGGGCTCAGCAGCAGTGCAGTGTTGCAGGCAGGCAAGCACAGGTAGCCTGTGGCCTGCCCAGGGGGATACACAGGGCCTGCTGTGCCCTCAGACTCCCTGGTGAGTGTGCCAAAGAGGCAGCCCAACCCTGAGGCAGCATGGGGTTCCAACCTAGAGCCCTGGGGTTGGCCTGAGGCTGGCTCCCCAGTGGTTGGGCAGACCCTGAGAACAAACTTGCTCCTGAATCATATCTACATGTGTGTTACTGAACAGTAACTAAACCCACTTAAATCTGCTACTTGTAAGTGGAATTAAAGGTTTTTACTGTGCAGGAAGCACACGCACTTGCAGACCCACATGTTTACTGTGCAGTACACTATGCTAATGCACAGTAACATGTCTTGTGTAGATGTGCCCAAAAGGAAGGTTATGTGTAAATGCATCAAAAATAGGCGACCAACCTGCATTCATTGGATATATCTCTACATTGCATTTTCAATTTGCTTTAACACGCTATTTAACTGCAAATTTCAAAGAAATATACAAATATTTGTTTCTAGTCATAATATGTTTTTAAAAGGACTATGAACATGTATTTGTTTCCTGTTCTCATTAGAATTTCAAGCTGTGTTCAATGGCATGTATTAATACACAACTAAGCATGTAAATATAGATACTGGTATATTTGCTTCATGTAATTATATCGTAATTTTTATGATACTGTTAAATTAATTAAAATTATATGTTTTAGGCTAGAAAGATCATATACTTAACTGAATTTATGCAATTTCCTTAATTCATCTCAAATGCTACATTATCTCAGAGCAATGTAACTATTTACATTTAAAATTATCAGCTTGCGAGGATGTCCATCTTATCTTTATTGCTTCTTTACCTCTGTAGAGGGTGTGCTGGGAAATATTCTAGAACGAGTCACTGCAATGTTACAAAAAGAGAGAAAGAGTAGTTGTAAGTACAATATTATTTTCCCCAAGGCTAATAAAATTATGTTTTGTGTAAAAAGAAAATGATGATTCTTTACGATGGTCACATGCTACTTCTAATGGCAACCTTTTCTGAACTGATGGTGACCCTAAATCAGTAATATCTTAGATGCTTTCCAAGACAGCAGATAATCTTATTACATATCTGGACAAATATTTAGTGTTTTAAAATGGTAAGTAATCACAATAAAAAGGAATTAAATTCATTAAAATATTAGGAAAATATCCTTGTGGACTTCACATAACTAACTGATTGGGGAAAGTCTAGCAACTTTTTGCTCCTCAAATTTTATAACCCTGGACAAGAGGGATCCTTTTCTACTGTTTTCACTTCTTGTTTAGCCTCCTCTAATGCAGATGACCCAGGGCCAACCATTTTCCTTTTCCAACAGTGTGTATATAACTCATGCAAGTTCTTCCTACTCCTCCCATCAGTCATATCTGGGCTGAGCTGTTTCTTTCATGTACTCCTGAACTATGAGTAATTTGTTCCATTGTCCTAGCCTGGTCTGATGTGATAGAAGGGTAGAATTGCTATAATCAGTGTGCTACATACACTAGACTGTATATGCCATAATTCTTCCAGAACTTTCCCACAGCATCATATACACAGGAGGTTGAATGTATTAAATCTTTAAAATTTCTAAGCTGTTGCATTTAAAGATTTAAAAATTATTGATGTTTTTCAAATTTTTTACAACTCAACGATATGATTATAAAATAAACATTGAAATAAATGCTAAGCATCTCTATCTGACCGTTTTTTCATTTTGCTGACCTGAAAAGATGTTTGGTCTAAAAATTAAACTTGGTTTCTTTGCTGAGAGAATAGATTAATTTTCAGTTTGGAGGGGGGGTGGTGTTTCCCCCTATCCCTTTGTTCCTGGAATCATGTCCAGACAATAACATTTGCATTTCAACTGCCATCAGAAACCGAGGTAAGAATGCTAGAATTCTTTAACGGCTGCTGCCTGTCAGCTTGTGTTTTGTATTAGCTTATGTTAGCCACCAATCTAGATGCAGCAACTACAGACTATGCTAATAACAGAGGTAGAATATTTAAAATTGCAAAAGAAAAACTCAAAAAAGCTCCTGTGCTGATTCAAGTGATCCTAAACAAAGAAAACGTTTCTTTTTAAAGATCAGTTGTCAAATTTCACACTGCTTTATTGTTTCCAATTTAACCTCTAAAAGGGGTTAGGAGTGTTTTATGCAAAATGGGTAGAGAGACATGACTTAAAACATGAAGGCAAAAAAATGTTCACATATGAAGCCAAAGGCATCATAATAAAATCATCTGAATCTGATGCACATGCTTAGAATATTGAGAATGCTTGCTTTTGTATTGGTGTGAAATAAATAGCAATAACTTCACATTAAGTTCCTTAACATCTTAAAGTGATTGAAGCTTATGTTTTCTGCTGGTACAGTACTTTTAAAGTGGGCCAAGCAATTATCTCTTATATAATAAGCCATCTGCATGGATATAATTAAACATTTGCTTAGCTGTATCTCTTATAAAACCAGAAAAATGGGTTAAATCATATTTATCGAGCAAAAGAAAGAAACAGTTGAAATTCCATCCATTACATCATAGAGAGTTACAAGGTTTTGGAGGGGTTTGAGACTGGATCTTAAGTTTAATGTCATTTAACTCTTGTTGATACTGCACCATGCAAAGTAAGAAGAGGTTTCAACTTTATATTGTGAGTTTTCTTTAAATTTGTTTTCCCATGTCTCACAGATCTTTAACACAAGAGTCCATGTCCATGACTATGTAACTGCACCAGATCATGACTAACTGATCATGGGACCAAATGGCTAAGCAGCAGCTCTGCAGAAAAGGACTTGGTGGTAAAGTGGACAATAAGCTGTATATGAGTCAGCAGTGTGCCCTTGTTGCCAAGAAGGCTAACAGCATACTGGGCTGCATTAGTAGAAGCATTGCCAGCAGATTGAGGGAAGGAATTATTCCTCTCTATTCTGCACTGGTGAAGCCATCCCTGGAGTAGTGTGTCCAGTTTTGCCCCCCTCCCCCCACCCCCCAATATAGAAAAGATGTGAACAAGTTGCGGAGAGTCCAGAAGAGGGCAAGGAAAATGGTTGGGGGACACATGACTTCTGAGGAGAGGCTGAAAGAACTTGGCTTATTCATTCCACAGAGGAATCGGGGCTGATGCGGGAGAGCAGGGGATTGGCAGGATGGGTATTTGAGAGCAACCTTTAACTATCTGAAGGGCGGCTCCAAAGAAGATGGAGCTTTTCTCATTGGTGGTAGATGACAGAATAAGGAGCAGTGGTCTCAAGTTGCAGTAAGGGAAGTTTAGGTTGGATATTAGGAAAAACTCTCTCACTGGGAGGGTGGTGAAGCACTGGAATGGGTTACCTAGAGAGGTGATGGAAGCTCCATCCTTGGAGGTTTTTAAGGCCTGGCTTGGCAAAGCCCTGGCTGGAAAGATTTAGTTGGGGGTGGTCCCGCTTTGAGGAGGGGGTTGGACTAGATGATCTCCTGAGGTCACTTCCAACCCTAATTTTGCTGTGGTTAGGGGCATCTGTGTTCTACTTTTTTATTTGTAGAGTGGTAAAGGCAAGAGGTTTACAAGTCACAGTCTAGCTTGCAACTTGATTCCTTAATATTGTTTTATAATAACTGTGTTGTATTGACTATGACAGATTTGGAGCTGCTCTCTTAGAATTTATGAGCAATTCATATTGGCATGGTTATTGGGATGTTTACTGTACTGTGGTTAACTCAACAGAGGGCTGTCTAAGAAAACAGGCAGGGGAAAAATATGTCTATACAACTACGTCAGGAAAATACTTGAGAATTGATAGGGATCAATGCCAAAACTACTGACCCGAAGGACTCTTGATGAGCCAGCAAGGCTGGTTTTAACTAAAAGGGCCACAGCATGAGAACACAGAAGAACAAAAGAATTACAGCAGAGTAAAAGGGGCCCTCCAAGAAAGAGAGGAGTACTTTGTGGGAACAAGTCATGACAACTTATTGGTTTGTCTACCTAAAACACCATCACAGGTTAGTTGGAGTTATAGAGTGTGTTAGAATTATGTTCTCTAAAAACTCTCTTCCTGCTGCAAACTAAATACTACTTTAATTATAAAATGGCAATTTAATCACTGTATACAATTGCTTATAGATTTCCAAACAGAAATGCAGGGGTGCATCCAGATGAACAGGAATGTGTGTTTCCCTGGGGAATGCCTGTGCCATCCATGCTCTAGTGCATGGCAAGTTACCACTAGTGGGGCAAGGGAGGCTGGCCCCAGCAACTTTACCTGGGGTCCTACAGGAGCTGCAGCCATGGTACTCCTGCAGCAGGAAGCCTGGCTGATAGGCTTGGGAGGCATGTGCTGCCACCCTGCCTTTTTTGCTTTGGCATGGGGTTTTTCTGGACCTGAGATCTCCCATGGTCAAGCCCTCCCTCCTCTCCCCACTCCATGCTGCAAAGTAGCAGCACAGGGAAGGCCTACATGTGTGGTGTGTGGCACTGCCGACCGGTCTGTGACACCACATACCACATGGACGCTCGTCTGGATGCACCCCAGGTGTCCAATCTCAGTCAAACATGCCAGGTAAATATGGTTGATAAATGCGGTATTGTAACCCAGGGTCTAGTCTAGGTGTGGAAAAACCATAAAGTTCCATATGGACAAGGAAAAGCATGAGGCCTAACATGTTACAGTAGGCTCAAGGAAAAAGAAAAGGACTCACATGTGCAGCTAGCCCTGGAACTGCGATACTGACTGCCCTGCAAACCAGAAGCTGTTTTACAACATTGACCTGTTGAAAATCCCTGACCATGCCAGGTAACAATTCTATGGGGTAGAAAGGATTTTTTTAGTTGTCTTTTTCAGCTACTCTAGCATAAGGAATCAAGCTGTAGGAACTTAACTTTTTAAAGAATGCGTTTACATATCTCTGAGTTGGTGTGACCAAGACATTTAACAAAGAAATTGATAAGAAGTTTTTTTTAATTGCCATTGAGCTGTCTGAGCCACTGATATTGACAATTAAGATATAAAATATTGGAGAATATCTAAGACTTTGAAAGAAACCAGTGTTGTGCTAATATTTGGTATGAGTCAAGAGAATAATTTGAATGATTCCAAGCCAGTTTAGTCTGATATCAGTCATGTTTGATACAGTAGAACCTGGATTTTTTTTCTATAGGGATGGATAGCAATTTGCCTAGTCCATAGTTACTGTATTAAGGATAAACTGCTCATCTGATTGCTACAGCTTTTATTTTACAGGGTGCAGCTGCTTAGACTGCAACTGAGGCACAGCCTGAATCCTGTGCAACTGTTCAGAGAAGTGGGGCCATTATAAATAAAAGCCACAACAAATCAACTGGTACAACTCTGCAGTCCTGCACTGCTGTTTACTCTGGGTTTTTATACCACCCTGGCTAGTTTACAAAACCTCATTTCTACAAAGGAGTTAGGAACTTAATCCTGCAAAGAATCCAGAATCTATGGTATCTTCTTTAGTGAAATTACCAGGTTTGGTTGATAAAGGGATCACTATTAGTATAACAAGGTATTTACAGTTCTGGAGAGCATTTGACTTAATGCTGTATGGCAATCTAATTAAAAATTAGAATTATGCCAAATCAATGTAACACATGATAATGAATTACAAACAGGGTAACTAGCAGAAACCAAAAAGTAACTGTAAATGGAAAATCACCATCCCCTGAGGGTGCTTCTAAAGGATTGCAGAGTCAGAGATCTGGGGTTTTTTTATTCTATGCTATTCAATACATATATTTATCAGTGATTTGAAGCAAAAGATAATGTCATTGCTGTAGAAGAGTAAAGGTGACACAGAAAGTTTGTGGAATGGTAAATAATATAAAGATGAGTCAGTTATGCAGAACAATCTGGATCCCTTGGCAAGCTGGGCTGCATTTTAACATAGTCAAATATGAGGTCTACAAAAAAAGAATGTAGGTCACATTTACAGGACTGCGGACTGTATCCTGGGAAACAGTGACTCTGAAAAGGATTTAGGGGTCATAGTAGATTATCAATGAAATATGAGTTCCCAAAGCAATGTAGTGGCTGAGACAGTTAATGGGAACCTTGGCTACATAAGGGAAGAAATATCTGAGCAAAGGAAATTATATTACTTCTATATACAGCCATTCTAGAATACTGTTCTGGTGTTCATGCTTCAAACAAAGAAACTTAAAATATTGGAAAAGGTTCAGAAATGGATGATAGGAACACTCTGAGATCTGAAGAACCTTTTTTACAGTGAAAGATTTTCAGGCTTAGAGAGAAGTTCCGTTTTTCATGCAAACAGACCCCTGAAAGTGCCCTACAGCCATGCCATGACATGCATGTGTGGCTGCAGAATGCATTTAAAGTGGCTGATCATGCAAAAAACGAACTCTACTCAAATGAGGTATTATAGGTTCATAGAAGTTAGAGGCTGGAAGGGACCTCACAAGATCATCAGGTCCAGCCCCCCTGCTTTAAGGCAGGAATGACTGATGAGGTCAGATGACCCCAGTGAGTTGTGCATCCAGTTGTCTTTTGAAGATCTCCATAGGTGACTATACCACCTATGTGGGGAGTCTGTTCCAGACTTTGGACACAAGAACCATAAAGAAAATTTTACTCATGTGTAATCTGAAGTGATATTTTATGACCATTATTCCTAGTCTTCCCCTGGGGTGTCTTAGTGAACAGCCCCTGATGTTCAATCCTTATATACTTAAAGGCTGTCACCAAGTCCCCCCTGAGTTTTCTCTTTTCCAGGCTGAACAGTGCCATGTTCTTCCACCTCTCCTCATATAGTCTGTTCTCTAGACCGCTAATCATTCAAGTGGCCCTCCTTTGGACTGTTTCCAGTTCTCCACATGCCTCTTGAAGTGCGGCACCCAGAACTGAATGTGGTACTCCAGCTGCAGCCTCACCAATGCTGAGTAAAACAGAAGGATGACATCCTTAGTTTTGCTTGTGATGCATTGGTAATGAATGCCAGTGTTGTTTGCTTTGCCGGCTGTAGCATCCCATTTGTGGCTCATGTTCATTTTGTAATCAATCCTGACCCCCAGGTCTCTTTCAGTTGTGCTGCTGGCTAGTGTATCACCACCAAATCTGTAAGCATGTTGTGGATTATTTTGACCCAGATGGAGCACTTTACATTTCATGGTATTAAACATCATCAGGTTTAGATCCACCCACTTTACAAGCCTGTCCATGTCAGCCTGTATCTTCAGCCTATCTTCCAGCATGACAAAACTCCCCCATAACTTCGTGCCCTTTGCAAACTTTGCCAGTACACTGTCAGATGAAGGCACTTTGCTTTAGAGCACCTGAGGGAACTTGAGTTCCCTAGGGTTAATTTTTTACACCATCGCTGTTGGGCTGATGCACAGCCCCATCCCCTGGGCTGGGGAGAGGGGTGGCTCTTTGGCTGGGGGAGGGGTAGCTCCTCGGCTTTCTGGTTGCCTGCACACAGGCTCAATCCCTCCCCTGACCCAACAGGCAAATGTCTGTTGGGTCGGGGGTGGGGGGGAGAGGGCATTCTAACTCATGGCATCTTATGTAAATTGGACTTCTTAAGGGTGCTGACAGATGTTCAAGTCGCTGCTCTAACTCATGGCACTTTACGTAAAGCAGGAACTTGAATGTCTGTCATCACCTTTAGAGTTAGAGCGGGAGCTTGAACGTCTGTCAGCACCCTTAAGCAGCCCAATGTATTCAGTTCATCCAAAAACTGGTTTTGAGGTAATTGAGTCATGATTTATAAAACAAAAAGATTTCTGATAGTAGAAGTCTGTTTAATATAGTGAACAAAGACAACAACAAGATCTGAAGTGAGAAAAAGTAACACAGATCCAAATTAGGAAAAACTACAATTTCTGAACAGTGAAGTTGTTTAGCCATTGGCATAATTCACATACTCCAGATCTAGACACAGAATTGCACTGCTTTAATGGAAAGTGTGATTCTAAACTGATTAAATTAATGAAGTGCAACATTGTGTATGCACGTTTACCCTGTGCCTATAAATTTACACTTAAATTCAATATGGGTTCATATTCGAAGTGTTAACACACAAAATTGTACTGGATAAGTGAGTGACTCCCTGCAGATGAGAGACAATGGGTGTGTCTACACGAGATGGTAACTGTGTAGTAGCCTAATAACACTGCACAGTAGCGTGCTGGGAAAAAAATATGCTAATACACTACTGTGCAGTAGTATTAAGGTACTGCTAAGTAAGCATCACTAAAAACCCATGCGGTAGTGCAGATTACTGCACATTGATTTAGTACTTGCCAAGTACTAAAAGTAATGCACAGTAACTACAGCACATTAATGAACATTAATGAACATGCCCAGTGGGTGTGTCTACACATGCATTTGGCCTGGGAGCAGTTTACTCATGAGTAAACATTCCCAGGCAGGCATATACATGTGTAAGGGCTCGGGAGCAGATTTGCTACTCATGGCAGCAATCTGCTCCCAGCCCTGCTGGCCCTGTACCGGCCCCCTTCAGCAGCCAGGGGCAGCTCTAAACTACTCCCGGGTGCTAGCCCAGGGGCTGGCAGGGAGCATGGGGCCAGGAGACAGCTGTCTCCTAATGGGGGCTGGGACATTGCTCCCTGCCCCTGGGAGGCTGCCTGCTGCCACTGGCAAGGAAAATGTACCCTTGCCCTGTGTAGCAGGACACTAAGGTGCCTGCTACTGTCAGAGCAGAGGCAGGAACTCAGGTGCTGGTTGCCGGGACAACCGGTTAAGGAGGGAATTGGCCGCACCTGCACCTGGTCAGCTGACTGGAAGGGGCAGGGCCTGGCTCCCACATAAATCCCAGGCCTGAGGCCAGGAGGGCAGTTCCTTGCTGGCAGCCAAGGGGGAAGGGAGCTCTGCTAGAGCAAGCAAAGGGGAGAGGCCTGACTGCATGAGCAGCTCCTGATGCTGTTATGGGATGGAGTATTCCCTGGTAGAGATTGAATGTTGTTTTAGCCAGGCAGCTTGGATTTTTGTTATACCTTGTATTTTGTGTTTGCTTTTTAGCCAGCGGTTTGGGTGAGGCTATTAGGGGATGGAAGAGGCCTCAAAGGGTACCCGCAGCAGCATGGGAACCCCAGCCCCAGAGAGAGAGGGGGGTGGCGAGAAGCCCCAGAGAGGGGGACGGTGAGCGCCAGTGAGGCACAGTATGAGACAGGGCCACTGAGAGCCTGAGTGCCAGAAAGGCACAGAGCAAGAAAGGGCTGTGGAAAGCCCAGGGAGGACAAGGGGGGGGGGGGGGG
>NW_017729032.1:55460091-55463971 GCF_001723915.1 Gavialis gangeticus | reverse complement strand
AGGAAGAAAGGGGTGTGGAAGCCCCCGGGGGGAAAAGGGGGGGGGGGGGGGACAAATTACAAGGCCCAGATCAAACCATGTCAGTATCATCTGCGAAGCTTGGGCTGCGGTGTAGGGGAGGAAAAGGAGCTGCAGGTAGTGCCTCCTGGCACTGGGGCAATAAATGGGCAGCTTCCCACTAATTAACATCCATTAATTAATTAAGATCAAGGCATAGCAGCTGAGAAGACAGGCAGTTGGCCCATAACAGGAGGGTGGGGTCACCGATAGATGGATTCCAGAAGAGGCATTCCTGTCACACCCTTGCATCAGGGAGCTCCTGGTCTAGCTCCCCAATCAGGGGCAGGGGACTTGGAAAGAGCTGCAGGGGAGGGAATCCCCACCCAGCCTGGGACTTGATGCTAGCTGCCCCACCAGCTGACCTGCCTCACCCCTGCAGCTCTTTCCAAGACCCATGTGTGATGAGCTGGCTGGCAGTGACCTATCCCAGGGTATTTGACAGGGCAAAAGATGATTGGAGGACTTGGGATTCCCTTTCCTCACCAATCTGGACCCAGAGACTCACCCCTCATGTCCCAGTTGGCCCCTTGGGTCACCTGGAGGGGGATAAAAGGGGCAGCGTGGGCTGACTCAGGGGAGAGACCAGCAAGGGACAACAAGGAAGGGGCTTCACAGAGCTGGCAAGAGCTGAGCCAGTGGGGCAGGAGCAGTGCCCCAGGAGAGCCTGAAAAAGCAGGACCTGCAGGCAGCAGTGGGACCCTCAGCAGAGCGGCGTGCGGCCAGCAGGAGAGGCCCCCCACTGGGCTCCAGGATCCCCTATGAGAAGCTGCAGCCAGAAGGAGAGGCTCCCCAGCTCCAGCAAGGATCTGAGCAGTGACCTGAGAGGTTCCCAGTGCTGCTTTCAGCTCCTCCAATCAGAGGCCAGGCAGCCTGATGTGAGGCCGGGGCTCCAGGAAGGTCAAGACCCCTAGCAGGCTGGAGCAGTGCTACTAGTGGTGGCTGTGTGGCAATGTTCTTGCTTACCAAGATCTCAGTTCAATTCTCAGCTGAGGTAACCTGGTGTGAGTGAAATAACAAGAAGCAACTCTTCTTGCAGTGGAAAGGGGCCATTGTGTTTTTCCCCCCTTTCTCCCCCTCCAGGTTCCAAGGCCCTATATTCCCTTGTTAGTTTACATTTTGCATTTTGTGCCTTTTTATATTTCACCAACCCATATTGTTTGTTCTGCTGTTAGTGTTTTATATTTTGTTAACCCTGTTTTTTGTCAATGATTGTCTAACCTTTGTTGAATCCTGCCCCCTTGGGGCATTGTAGTGTCCACTATACCCTCTGATTTATGCCTGTTATGTTCCCAGTATTAAAGGTATATGGTTAAGTCCCCATTGGTGGTCTGGCTCTGATCTATGGGGAAGGAGAGTCCCTACACCTCCCACAGCACTTGTGCACCTGCTTTGATCTCTTCAGGTGGAGAGGGGGTACCTCTTCAAGTACTGCCTGGGTTACACATGCATCAATAGCCTGATTGGGGCATGGGGCTGGGACCTGCCCCTGTCCAAGACAGTTCCTAGCCCCGTTCTGTAATCACAGGGCAGGGACCAGAAAGCCTGTTCCCTGCCCAACTCCACAATTGTGGAGCTGGGTGGGGAACATACTGGAGAGCCTGTTACCTGCCTAGCTCTGCAATCATGGAGCTGAGCAGGGAATAGACTCCCCAGCCCCTACCAGCAGGGACCTCCCAACCCCCACTCCATGACTGGGGAGCAGGGGCTGGGAGATCCTTCTCTTCCAGCACCAGCTCCATGGTTGCAGGGCCAGTGCAGGGAGATCTTTATCTGCCAGTTCACGGAGCTCCATGTTGCGAGGGCTGGGGGACATTCTACCCGTGCCTTGGCAGCAGGCAGCTCCCAGGGGCTGGGAACAATTTGCTGTCCCCAGGTGCCCGGCTGACCAGGAGCTCATGTAGATGCACCCAGTGTTTTTAGTCATGTGAAAAGAAGAGATGTGCAAGCAGGAGATGAGAACACACTAAGATATTTGGATGTGTCTGCATGTTAGAATTAAAATTTAAAAATAAGAAAAGCAAAACAAATGTTGGAAATTATGCAACTCGATGTTTATGTTCTGTTTCTGTTTCGCTATTGATTTATGTTATATCCCTTTCTCTTAATCTTTGATGTTTGATCTGTGCTGTCTTTAAAATTGCAGACTGTTCAGGGTTGAAACGTATTTTCCATGCCTACAAAGCACTTTGCCCATTTGTGTGGCATGGAAATAATAAACATCAGAAACAGATATAAACTAGTAGGCGAAAGAAATTATGTAGGTGGGTATGAGACACTGTTGTCAGCAATGGCGTTGGCGATCCCTCACAGTTGAAAAGGATTATTCCCTTGGTTTCAGTGGGAGAGGCCTTGTTTTACATGAGAAGGCCATTGCGCATTGGCAAGTGCATGGATCCTGGTGGAGGAGAAACCTGTGTCTAGTGGCAAGGAGATCCACGCTGACTAGGATTATAGGGGTGCGGGCACCCAGAACTACTCTTTGGGTGAGGCCCCCCCACCAACTACCCAAGTCCCAGACTGCCTGGGTATAGGTGGAGCCTCCCTAAAAGGGTGCAACTTTTAGGGACTTGGTCCCTGGAATGGAATCTAGTCCCAAATAATGTGTCAAAGTTCCCTATGCAATGCAATAGGAGAATTAGATGGCTCATAGTCCAATAAACAAAAACACAATGAAAAATGGGAAATAGATGCTACACATAGAAGTAATGAGTTGAAATACAAGGAGTACTGAGGACAGCACTGAAGGTAAGCACCTAGGTCTTTTCTTTCAAAAACTGAGTAGGACTCCCATTTTTCCTTTGCAACACAGATAGAAGAGAAGCCTTGTGGCAGCCTTTATACAATAGCTCACTGAATAGGAAGTTTCCTTCTGAAGGGCTATTTCAAAGTGGAAGTCCTTGGTGGTAGATTGCATTTGGTCCAGGTAGGAGCCACATTTTGGGAACTGCTAGAATAGAATCCCCTGAATAACTAGGAGGTGGAAGACATACTATTAATTTTCTCGTCTGCCTTGCGGAATCTCCCATCCTCCATAGATGTGTCCTAACTATAAAATTCTGGAATCCAGTATGGATTCGTAGAAGGTAGATCATGCCTGACCAATCTGGTTTTGTTTTATGACAGGGTCATGAAATTCTTAGACACAGGAGTAGAGGTGGATATCTTTTTCTTGGATTTTAGGAAGGCCTTCAACACGATATCTCATCTCATTCTCATAAATAAATTAAGAGGCTGCGACATGTTTACATGGTCCTGTGGGTGGCAAATTGGCTTAGCAGTCGCACCCAGAGATGGTAGTAGACAGGTCAGTATCGACCTGGAAGGATGTGGGTAGTGGGGTCCCGCAGGGTTCGGTCCTTGGACCTGTACTCTTCAATATCTTCATCAGTGACATGGATGTGGGTGTGAAGTGTACTCTGTCCAAATTTGCGGACCAAATTTTACTAAATTGTGGGGTGAAATGCACACTCCGGAGGGTAGGGAACGATTGCAGGGAGACCTAGACTGGTTAGAAAAGTGGGCAGTACACAATAGGATGCAGTGCAACAAGGACAAGTGCAGAGTGCTGCACCTAGGGTGCAAAAATATTCAGCACATCTACTGACTGGGAAGTGACCCTCTCAGCAGCACAGAAGCAGAAAGGGATCTTGGCGTCATAGTGGACTCCAAAATGAACATGAGTTGTCAGTGTGATGAAATTATCAGCAAAGCTAACTGTACTTTATCATGCACCAGCAGATGCACCACAAATAGAACCAAGGAGGTGATACTTCCCCTCTATGTGGCATTGGTCAGACCACAGTTGGAGTACTGCGTCCAG
>NW_017729032.1:55459704-55460071 GCF_001723915.1 Gavialis gangeticus | reverse complement strand
GATCCTATGACCCCAGCTGACTTCCTGCCCTCTGGGCGGGGGGCTGGGCTCGATGATCTTCCGAGGTCCCTTCCAGTCCTAATGTCTATGAAATCTATGAAATCTTATATTTACTGTTTCTCACAATACAAGAATTAGAGGTCACAAAATGAAATGAATAGATAGTAAGTTTAAAACTAATAAATGGAAGTTCTTTTTCACACACCATGCAGTTAAAGTGTGGAACTCATTGCCACCAGATGCTGTGGAAGCTGACATTGTAACCAGATTCAACAAGGGAGTGAACACACTCTTGGGAGAAGGGGACGTCAGTAGCTGTTGAGCATGGGAGTTAGGGGCACAGCTTCTGAAGCCCAGCTTCTTAGAC
>NW_017729032.1:55453866-55454704 GCF_001723915.1 Gavialis gangeticus | reverse complement strand
AAGGGATTGGAGATGCTCTGTTCACCAGGGTGCCTCTTGGGGAAACAAGGAACAATGGTCACAAACTGACAGAAAGCACATTTAGGCTAGACATCAGGAAAAACTTGACACAAATTAGTTAAGTTTGATACTACATTCAACCATGTTTCTTTTAAACCAGTTTCAGCCATTTTGAAACTGGGTTATATGCACTAAGCTTCTGTTCTGTTGCAGGTTTAAACCACTTTCTGATCACTTAAACTGGTATGTGTAACTTCTGTCCCTAGGGCAGGGGCGGGCAATTATTTTGGGCAGAGGGCCTCTTACTGAGTTTTGGCAAGCCATCGAGGGCCACATGACAGGCAGTCCAGGGCAGATTAATATTAATTTTCTAAATTTTTTAGGGGCCCCGTGGGCTGGATAGAATGGCCTGGCAGGCCACATCCAGCTCCCAGGTTGCGTTTTGCCCACCCCTGCCTTAGGGGTTCTGAGGGACAGTCTTTGACTAACCTCTGCCTACACCCCACTTGAGGTGCCTAAAACCCTTGTTAGATCTTGTCCTACTTTAGTGGAAATGGAGGGTGCTTAATACCTGAGATGATCTTGCATCCCAGACTTGAGCCTCAGGGGGACTAAGCTGCCATATTCCTTTAGTTAGCATAAATACGTTTGAAGGGCAGCAAGGGTGATTAGTGGTATGGAGGGAGTTCCATATGAGGGGAAACTAAAGAAGTGAAGCCTATTCAGTTTAGAAAAAAGACTCTTGAAGGAAAAAAATGATAAGGGTATACAAAATACTAAATGGCAAAGAGAAAGTATATAGGGATTTATTTAGCATCCATGCCAGGTGAAGAGCATC
>NW_017729032.1:55446962-55448866 GCF_001723915.1 Gavialis gangeticus | reverse complement strand
AGTGTGGAACTCATTGCCACCAGATGCTGTGGAAGCTGACATTGTAACCAGATTCAACAAGGGAGTGAACACACTCTTGGGAGAAGGGGACGTCAGTAGCTGTTGAGCATGGGAGTTAGGGGCACAGCTTCTGAAGCCCAGCTTCTTAGACATTAAAGGCTGGAGGCTGCAAGTAGGAGAGGAACAGTGGAAAAAACCCTGCTCATATATCCAGTTCATTCTTCCTTTCAGCGTCCACTTTCTGCCACTGTGTGACACAGGCCATTTCGTTGCTTTCAAGGGATTGTGGTCCACATGAGTGACTGGTGCCTCCTGAGTCTGGGGGTACACCAGCAGGGCATGACCGGGGGGTCCCCCAGCAGCCAGCCAACAACTTGGTGGGGAGAGGGGCTTCCACAAGTGGCCAGTCGCCGAGTGCGCCGGCAGCATGGTGGTGGTGGAAAGGCCAGCACTTGCACTCCTGGCGGAGCCAATTTCAGGGGGGGCACTAACACTCTCTATGCCCTCCCTACCAGCCAGAGTGCTCGCTGTCAGGAGGGGCACCAGCACTCTCAGGAGGGCATGTGCCCCCCCGTATTCCCCCTACGTGTTGCTTATGGTGGTCCACCAAGAACTACAATCCTCCCTCAGAAAGGGAGGCCTGAGGAAGTCGCAACTAATTTTTTGGGACAAAAGAGAGGCAAAACAAGCATGGAACGATGGTCAAAGGTTCAGGATGAGTGCACCAAGGGGAGATAGGGAGCAGAGTACACTACATGGTGCCCATTGGCCCTCACACTCTGCCTACAGATGTGAACAGACCAGGGATAGGAAAATGGCCCTGCAGTCCCTGGGGATTCTCCCAGCCAGAGGTCAGGTCAGGTAGATCATTAGCTTAGCTAGGGCCAGGAGGAGGTTGCCCTGGAGGTCTCAGGACTTGGTGGGCCGTGGATGAGGAGTGCATAAACAAAATGGCGCAGGGAATAGTGCAACTGGACCCTCAGCAGGAGGTGGTGAAGGAGCTGCAGCCTTATGCACCCGGGGTTGTCCTTGCCTGGGTCTCCCTCTGCTTGCAGAAGGGGCAGGTGTCTGGGGCGTCTGTGAGACATGCCAGGCACGTGCCTGTGGAAGAACTGCCAGCTGAGGTTAGCCGGGATCAGCTTGGAGTACAGGCTGGCCGATGAACAACACATGCCCCCAGAGGCTGGGGGGCACGGTGACCACCCGCAGGCAGTGGCACTGGGGGCGTGGGGGCGGTGAGCGGGGAGCTCCTGCAGGCAGCCACGGCAGTGGTGGTGGCGGGAGGGTGGGGGGATGGCGAGTGCCAACCAGCAGTGACCACCTGCAGAGACCGCCGCCAGTGTTGACAGCAGCCAGTGGCAATTGGCGACCACCTGCAGATGCTGCTGGCGGTGTCGGTGGTGAGGGGAGGGAGGTGGCGAGTGGCGACCGCCCACAGGTGCTGCCAGCAGCATTGGTGGCGGCCAGCGGTGATTGGCGACGGCCTGCACAGGCCTCTGGTGGTATGGGTGGCGAGGGGAGGGGAGGGGAGAGGGTGGTGAGCGGTGACTGCCCACAGGTGCCAACACTGCCTTGTTGCTTCTTTCAGGAGGTACGCTGCCAGTCTCAGGGTGCACATACACCCGCATTCAGCCCCGATGCATCGCCAGGGGGCTCCCCCCGGGGCCCCTCGTCCTCGCCCAGTGACCCCGGGTGCGACGCCAGCATGAAGCGTGTGCACGTCCCACAGCCGTGCAGAGCTGGGCCAGACGGACCGATGCGGTGGCAGCTCTCGGGGCTTGGGAGGCAGCAGCACCCCCGAGGCCAGGGCGTGAGCGGGTCCCCGGGGCGCTGCGGGAGGGCGGGGCGGGGCGGGGCGGAGGCGCGCAGAGCCGCATTTGCACGAGGGCCGGGCTAATGCAAAT
>NW_017729032.1:55440655-55446746 GCF_001723915.1 Gavialis gangeticus | reverse complement strand
CAGGCCCGCGGTGCAGCCCTGCCGGCTCGGCCCTTCCCTCCGCGCCGAAAGCCGGGCGGGGGCCGCGCCCGCACCTTTGCAGCACGGCGGGAGGAGAGCTGGGCTGGGGGCGGTGGGGAGACGCCTCCCCAGCTGATTCCGCCCCATGAGATCAGCCCTGCCTTGGCATCGCGGTGGGTAGGGGCTTTATGTAAGGACCGCCGCGCTAGGCTGGCGTGCGCGCCCGGGGGTCTCGGAAGCGGAGGCGGCGGGGAAGCAAACTGCGGTTTCCAGCCTCTTTTGTCTTTCGTTAGCCTCGTCTTGAATTTCAACACGTTGGCTTGCGACTGGCAGGAGCGGCTCGTTCCGGGGAGAAGTCCCCTTCCTTACTGGAAAGGGGCTCTGCAGTGCCGTGGTTATTTAACGGTGAGGGCGAGGGGCAGAGGATGACTCTTCTGCGGGCGCTGTTGGACCTAAGATGATTAAAACGGGGCAATTTGAGATGTCCTGTCTTCCTCCTATCTCCCCCCTCCCTTCCTCAGGGCAAGGTTAACGCATAGGCAGACTGGGCACATGCCTAGGGCTCTGAGCTCTGGGGGGCCCTGGTCCTTCCCTCCGTGGTGACAGCTCAAATGACCCCATCGGCCTCCCTTCCCTCCGCCAGCCTTGACGCCAGGGTGGCTGCAAGCTGTGCTCCCCGCGGATGGCAGCACCGGGGTGGGGAGGGGGTCTCGACTGGCCCAGGGCCTATGAGTTTGTTTGCCTAGGGCCCACTGAAGATGGGGTGGCCAACCTGCAGCTCTGGGGCTGCATGCGGCTCTTCAGAAGTTAATCTACATCTCCTTGAATCTTTGCACAGGCACACGGTGACCAGCTTCCAAATGGACGCTGGTCACCCTGTGCTTGTGCAAAGATTCAAAGACACGCATATTAACTTCTGAAGAGCCGTGTGTGGCTCTGGAGCTGCAAGTTGGCCACCCCTGCACTAAAGAGTTAATTTATCCCTGCCCTTCCTACCTTTTGAGTTGCTTTGGATGACCACACCAACAGCAGGCATCTCATTTCTTTTTTTTCCCTCATCCCCTCTCTTTGTTTTTCATTCTTTTCAATTTTGCTTCCCCATTGCAGCCTTTGAATGGCAACCTCTGCAGGGTTGTTTATCTCCAAACAAGTGGCTTTTATGAGCATTATAATAAAAAAAGATAAAAAACCTAATCCTACGTCAGAACCATACCTTTTTAATTTGGGGTCTAAAACCTGCCCGTGGCCTTTTTTAAAAAATAACTTGCCATTTTTGGTATAGCCAGGGGTTGGTGAAAAGCTGTTGTTCCAACTAAAGTTTTCCAGAGGGTTTTGTATCTCTCCAGTAGAGCGGGTAAGGGAAGGTGAAGGGCAATTTTGAAAAAATGTGTGTTGGGCTTTTGTTGCGGGGGGGAGGGGGAGGTGTTATTTTAAAAAAAAATCTTTTTGGAAGAGTATAGAGTCATTGGAAAGTATGGCAGGAAAGAAGTTCATGACGTCACTTAGGCTAGCCCCTTGCTCAAGGCAGGAACCTCCCTGACTACACATGCAGATAGAAGGCTAGGTATGTAGCTACGTATCTTGTCTATATTTAAACAAACACTTGATTGCATGTTGATGTAATAAAATGGACTGTGAACTATATCTGAGGTAGGAGAAATGAAATCCACAGCATCTTTCCATGGTTTAGACATGTGAGATGGTTACAAGCATGTGGATAGTCTTATGAAGTGGGTGGGACTACTTGTATGCTAACAGTTAAGCAGCGATGGGGCCCATCCATATGTTCACCATATTAAAATTTACATGTAAACCCTATTCTGTCTTAGAATCATAGAAAATTAGGGTTGGAAGGGACCTCAGGAGGTCATCTAGTCCAACCTCCTGCTCAAAGCAGGACCATCCTCAACTAGATCATCCCAACCAAAGCTTTGTCTAGCCGGGTTTTGGAAACCTTCAAGGATGGAGTTTCTGCCACCTCTCTGGGTAACCTGTTCCAGTGTTTTATTACCCTCCTAGTGAGAAAATTCTTCCTAATATCTAACCTAAACTTCCCTTGCTGCAACTTGAGACCATTGCCTCTGTTCTGTCATCTGCCACCACTAAAAACAGTCTAGCTCCATCGTCTTTTGAACACCACTTCAGGTAGTTGAGGCTGCTATTAAATCCCCTCTGTCTCCTCTTCTGTAGACTAAATAAGCCCAGTTCTCTCAGCCTTTCTTCATAAATCATGTCCCCCAGCCCCCTCACTATTTTACTATTTTTGTTGCCCTCCATTGGACCCTTCCAAATGTGTCCACGTCCTTTCTGTAGGGGAAGGAGGTGGGGGGCACAACTGGACACAGTACTGCAGATGTGACCTCACCAGTGCTGAATAGAGGGGAATAATCACTTCCCTTGACCTGTTGGCAACACTCCTGCCAGTGCAGCCCAGTATGCCATTAGCCTTCTTGGCAACCAGGGCACACTGCTGGCTCATATTCACCTTACTGCCCACTGTAACCCCCAGGTCCTTTTCTGCAGAGCTGCTGCCCAGCCAGTCACCCCCCAGCTTGCACCAGTGTGCATGGGATTGTCCATCCTAAGTTCAGGACTTTGCACTTATATGCACCTTTGCCTTTACTTTGCTTTGAAACATTGCTTTGTGGCTTTTTTATGGTCTCCTATCAGTGGCTATAACAAAGTTGGTGCTAGCTATTTTTCCCCTCCTTGTGTGTTGCAAATCGATGATTACTTCTAAATTAGATCTGTGTATCTATGCAATAAATACATTTTATGTGTTTTACAGATAATTACTATTACAAATCTAGGTGGCTTTAAATGAGAAGAAACATTCTTTTGTTTAAATGTAACATAAGGATTCAAACACATATTTAAATAAATATGAAGATCAGCATGAGGGTTGTAGTAATTATGCTGTTCAACATTAGTTCAGATGATATTTTAATACTTCCAAAAATGGAAGTGAGGTCAATAAGAACTCTCCATTTAGAGATTTCCAGGGTGTGCTGTATTTGAAAACTGAACTCCCTTCTTTCAGAACCACTCAACTCAGAACCTTATTTGTGGTCATCTCAGGGGGTTGAGATCAACTTCAGGGGTTTCAGATGACGTCAGAAACAAAAAATTAATTATCCATTAGTGATTCGAGAAAAATTGAGTTATACATTTTCCTGAGGGGGTGGGGGTGAAATCTGTTATGACAAACCATGAGACATAGAATATTGTCTTACAGACCCTTTCTGTAAATTCAAAAGGTTGTTTGCTCAGTGGATGATAGTGATTTGAGGAGCTCCTTTAAATCATGGAAGCACCCAATTTTCATAGAGAAGAAAACACCATCTTTTCAGTGTGTATTAAAGATTGGAGAGTGGGGTCGACCCACATCAGCTTAGTATAAAGCAGGGCGTGAAGGCAACTAATGACCAGAAGGAGCAAGACTTTGTCAACTGTGAATCTGACCAACCGACCTGACTCTTTTGCACTCAATAATTGTGATTTCTCTTCCCACCATACATGACTGCTTCCTCTGAAATGTTCTTAATGGGATGTTGCTGAGGGGATTATACTTCCTACCAACCAATAAGTGACAACTTTTCTGAGATCAGAGTTGGAGTAAGCAGAATTGAGAGCATGAGTGAATTGGTTATGTCACCCTTAATAGGACTGGAAACCGTGTTGAGTAGAAGGCTAAGAGAAAATCAGAAAACCAGTTCTTATGCTTCCTCCCAAGTGATCAACTCTGTGCTACATACGAATGAAAGCTGTGTGACATGCCAGTCCTTAATTATTTTCTCTGAGAACTGCTGGTGATCAGCTTTCTGGCTGGCATCCATACTATGCCAGATTACAAAGGCTGGTAACAGACTTCGGGCAACCAAAATTTTACAGCATGGCAAGAGAGTTGTAAAGCTTACTCCTGCATCTGGGAGTTTAACTCATTAGCCTCCACCTTCTCCTATAGTATGTATGTCAAAGAATCTCCTGTAGTATGTTACTGATAACCTGCTGTCTTAATTTAGAGTTTTTAATAACCAAGTCCTTAAAACATATTTTTTTTCTTTCTTGCTGTTCTCAGGCTAAATTTCAAAATGTCGTTTGGGAGAGACATGGAGCTGGAACATTTTGATGAGCGTGACAAAGCACAGCGGTATGGCAGAGGGTCTCGGGTAAATGGCCTGCCCAGCCCTACTCACAGTGCCCACTGCAGCTTTTACCGAACCCGCACCCTACAAACCCTCAGTTCTGAGAAGAAAGCCAAGAAAGTTCGTTTCTATCGCAATGGAGATCGGTATTTCAAAGGGATTGTATATGCCATTTCCCCTGACCGGTTTAGATCTTTTGAGGCCCTGCTGGCTGATTTGACCCGAACTCTGTCTGATAATGTGAATCTGCCCCAGGGAGTGAGAACAATCTACACCATTGATGGCTCCAAGAAAATTTCCTCCTTGGACCAACTAGTAGAAGGTCAGCATTAAAGAGATGCAAGTGTAAAGTTCCTAACTGCATGAATACATTACCTTGCCGTTTTTACATTTGTATCGATGCATGCCTAACTTAATAAATTTTCCATAAGTATGGGTTGTAAATGTAACCTGCTGCTACCTATTTCCCCCTGCTGTTGATTTACACTGATTCCTCTCTCTTGGAGCAACTGAATCAGGAGAGGAAGGATGGTAGAGGCTGAAGTAAGGAAGACGGCAGATTGCAACTGTGACTCACATGGCCCCTGCCTGCAAACTCCCCACCCCGCCACCCGCCCCATAGGAAATTCTCTTTTCTCTGCCTAATAAGAGACTTCAGGAATGTGATTAGCAATAGTGTTCTACTCTTTGTTAGGAGGAAACTTACAGGATTATTAATATAATAACATGCGTTAATAGTTAATATGTGTCTCCTTGAGTCTTTGCAGAAGCACACGGTGACCAGCTTCCAAATGGTCATATTAACTTCTGAAGAGCTGCATGTGGCTCCAGAGCCACAGGTTGGCCGCCCTTGGTATATAGTCTTGTTGGAACTAGTAACCTTTTCCTTTCTGTTCCCATCACAGTAACCATCCTAGATTTTTTGGAGCTGTTTCCTTCCTAACATATTAACACTTCACTGAAGAACTACTCTACTGAACTAGACCAAGCAATTGGTACCCTTAGTCAATTGTTTGTTATAGCAGCAAGTGTCCTTGCTGACGCATCAATGCTGGCTGTGGTATGTTTAAGGAATCTGGGTTCCTTCAGAGTGAGGGCATGCCATTCTTTTCTTTCAGTAAACCTCTTGCTTTAGAAAAATTTGCATACACCCCACTCCTTGTAACAGAAGGAAAAGTAGGTTTCATAATAAAGGCTAGTTATGACACCAGCTCAGTCGGGGCAATGCAATTACAGCCGTTACTTTCTTCCTGCAATGCAGTGATGATAATAGGCCATTGCCTCTGGATGTAGACTGTTCCCTAATCCTCGGGTGTTCAGAATCACGAAGCTGCTTCTAAATTAGGTCTCCCTCACCTCCAGCAAAATGCAGTGTCACCAAGATGCCTGTTCATTTGTCTCTAGCATCATTCTTCTGTAGATAACCATTTCTTAGTTTAGAACACAGAACAAAATGATTTACATGGTGTCTGACATTAAACCTGGTACGTTCCAGAAACGTAACTGAAGCCCAGTTCTGCTTGAGAGAAGGGATAAGAAATATTATATCACTTCAGCACGAACAGAGACATGCTATAAAGGCCTTTAGGTCCAACAAGTGGCCTTAGTTGTATTTAATTCATCTGTGAAGGGGAGGAAGACTTCCCAATGCTTTAATTCTTTTCTAGCCTAAAGAAACCCAAACAACCCTGTGAATTTGAGTTTGAGCCTGTTCATACTTACCCACGTGAGTAGACTCACTAATTTCATGGACACGTGTATAGGTTTTCTTTTTTCATTGTTGTATCAGCTAAATATACCAATGAGGATAGGTACTGTATCACCACTTGTCTTTTTTAAATGTGACAAAGAGGATCAGCATTTGATGAGAGGATCAAATAAAGGAAAACTAATGTAGTAACTGGAAGAGGAAAAGGTAATAGCAAAAATGATATAACAAAAAACAA
>NW_017729032.1:55429502-55435655 GCF_001723915.1 Gavialis gangeticus | reverse complement strand
TCTTTTTTTCCTGAACAGAAGACCTCCTTTCTGCTAATTAAATATATCCAGGAAAACAGCAATGGACATCGAAAACAAAAATCCAGTATGACAGCAATTAAAAATCCGAGCACATGAACTACGTAGCCATTACTGAGTGTTCCTTGTAGGCATCACAACAGAGGGAAGTCTTGAGGGAGCGGGAAAAGGCAGCAAAGGAAGAATTGTTTTTCTCAGGCTTTTTTCCTTGGGTAGGAAATAGAGTGGGAGAGAGCATGAAGGGGTTATTGCATAGGTAAGGGCTGTCAGGAAAGGCTCACAATTTTAGTGTAGTGGGAGGGAAGAAACCTCATATTGAAACAATGTCTTTAGTTCCAAGGTAGAATCCAAATGCTAGAAGACAAGTGTAATATTTATATTTATATTGTGGAAGGGAGATATTAATCCACAGCTATGCCAGGGCTGCAATTCTGTCTTCCCTTCCTTTTGGAAATAATTAATAGAGCTCTTCATACTATCTCCTGGCGTTATCAGCAAGAGGTAAATGTCACTGATATTCGTGCAGATTGGTTGGCTGCAAAAATTGTGCAAAAGCCAGCTCTTAAAAAGAGAGAACAGAAAGAAGAGGGAGCAGTAAATTTATTTATTTAAAAATACCAAACTGGCTAAAAAAAAAACTGAATAAATTCCTCCCTTATTGCCATTGTAGGTAATAACAGATCTGGAGAGAGAGGGGTTGGTGGGGGGTGTTTTTTGTGTGGTTTTTTTTTTTTTTTAATCTTTCTTCTCTGAGGCAAGAAACATACAGATCTGTACTTTTCCCCATCTACTCTTCCTCTTGCATGCTTTCCATCCATCAAGTGCCTATGTAAAGGTCAAATCTCAATAGCATATTCCCATTTCCATATGGTATATTTGTGGTGGAATTTAACAAAATAAGTGGCTGTATATAATGGAAAAAATAAATCCATATCCCCTCCCCACCCAAAAAGGTGGGGTTTTTTGTGGTTTTTTTTGGATCTTAGTTTTGGAGAACTGGTGCTGATTAATTTTTAAAAAAATGCAGTGGACTATTTTGTTGCAATTGGTTGAAATCTGCATAATAGAGCATGACTTAACATACTGACAATTCACAGGGTTTTAAAAAAATTCAATCACCTCCTTTTTTTTGTTTAAATTTAACGTATTTCGGTTGTTTATTACAGCAGTAATTAGCTTGCAGCTGTGCTTTGTGTTTAAATAGCTGGAAAATCACTTGATTTTGCCACTTGTCCAATTAAATTCCTGCTCAGACTATTGAAATGTGAAATGTTGCTTTGTTTGCTATGGGACTAATGCTCTCTTGCTATATGAGCTAACTTAATGGGAACTTTCTTCAGTCAGATAACTATTAATATCTGTACTTTTATTTTGAGGCGCTCATACTGAAGACAATGTTCTATTTGGTACAAATGAGGCTTGCCTCAAATTAAATACCGATAATGGTTTGTCTTGAAATGTGAATCTTTCCCCTTTTTAGATCCTTTTCTTCCAGGCAAATGGAGAAGATGGTGTTTTCTCCAATGGGGCAAGAAGCAGGGAGGTCTTTAGATGATCCGTGAGAGACAGTGACTGGTTCTGTAAGAAGCCATATTGAGCGCCTGGTGGCAAGGATGTCACTATAACAGAACTGTGAAGAAAGTAGGCCTGAAAGAGGAAATAGGATGCAAATGAGCTGTTTTGCATCTGCAGCATTTTGCATTGCTATGCTGGAAGCTTATGGCAGTCTGGAAAGGAACTGCAAGATGAGAATTTTAAAAAGCAGTTCAGGTGTCTTAGACACCTCTTCCATTAATTTTAAATTCAAAGCAGTCCATAACCATTTGTATACTGCCTTTCTGGTAAACCTGGGAGAACTTCTGAGAAACAAGCCTCACCGGTTTTCTCTCAGTCTTGCCCAAGCTTGAACTGCACTTCTTATCTTTCAGTTATCATGGAAGAAGAACATACACATGGGCAGTTAACATGGAGCAGCTGACAAATGATGAAGTCCCATCCCCTCTTGCCCCAAACAAGCCACTTGCATGTCTGTACCCAGTGATGAACTAGCACCTCCACCACTGATTTGTTACTGGACAGCAGAAGTAAAAATGAATATATTGGAGGAAGCAACACAATTCTGAAGTGGGATTATATATTAATAAACCTTAACTGTTTTTGTAGTGGTCCATATTCCTGAAGTGTATAGACCATGGAATGAGCTTTGGCTGCAGTTCTCCTTGGGTGCATCTACACATACAATTAACACCTGGGACAGCAGCACTTTGAGCCAGGGTGGAGCAGCCCTGGGCTGGCAGGGGGCACGCAGGGGGTTAGCCCTGGCCTCTAGGTGATGGTGCCAGGTGCTGGAGGGGCTGGCTGGGGCACAAGGGTACTAATGTGTGGGACTAGGTGGCAGGCAGCCCCTGCACTTCAGCACCCTCTTGCCACTGCCAGCCCTTGTCACCATCTACATGTGTTTCAGTGCAATTAAGTACTCCACAGTAAGATAATACTGTTGGGGAGTTGATTCATTTACTGTGCCCTAATAGTGGTGCACGTGTAGATGGTAATGCTTTACTGCAGATGCAAATCTACTCTACAGTAAAGCTCATGTGAAGATGCACTCCTCCTTTATTTGTATTATCAAGGACTTCCAGTCATGGTCTATTATACCAACTGCTGAAGAAGCCCCAAACCAAAAGAGTTTTTGGCCCAAAGGGCAAAAAGAAACAATGAGACAACATTGGTCAGGCAATAATTTCCATGTGGTCTAGCTGTTACCACTTCCCATGATGCCTGATCAACAAAATGTAAGTCATTTTGTGGGTGTTCCAAGGAATCTCCTCATGTCATGTGAAGACGAATATAGGCGAGCACATATGTGTGTCTTTGAAAAGCTAACATGTAATGGTAAAGGCTGGCACTGGAGGTGATTTTGAAACAAACCAATCTCTCCATTGCAAGCGAGGTGATAGTTAAGGTGAGGATAAGTCATCAGTGCCTCAGAAGTAAAAGATAAACAGAATATTTGAAGTGAAGAAAGGCACAGCACAGTGGAGTGATTCAAAGAGAGGATGAGTGGGTGAAAGCAATGGGATAAGAGGAGGATCTTCCAAACAACACATGTATGTATACATAGGCTTATAGTTAAATACCTGTGTCCAATGTTTGTAGAATTATGGCCTTATGAACATAGGAATGCCTAACTCCATTTTGGGTATTCACGAAGGACCTGATCCTGTACATGATATTTGGATTGGGTCCTATAACAAATGTCTGCAGTCTCCATATTTTTTAGTAAACGTGCTTCTCAACTTATGTAATTGAACAGTCTGGTCCCATAGAATATCCAGTTTTAAACTTTCCAGCACCATTTTTCTTACAGCTTTTTTTCTGACCATATTAGGCAGATTTATCAAGGCTGATAAATGGTTTCTTTCCACTATGCAAGATGTATGCTAATACAAATGCAGCTCTTAATCTATGAATCAAACTTAATTCAAAATTAATTTATTGTTTTTGTGATAGTTTGTAAGGCCAGGCCTCTCTTGGTTTGCTATCTGGGACCATGTAAAGTAGTATAACCTGTTCCATGGTTGAGTGGTTGGTAACTAACCTGGCACACCCATCTGGATTAGCTTGGGTGAAGAGGGTACGTAGACATCCAGCAGGTCTAGAAACAAGACCTGTCAAAGGGCAAATGAGCTCCCTGTGAGCCAACAGCCATCCATACCTGGAGAGGAGATGAGCGCCACCAGGTCACTTTGCCTGAAGAATCATCAATGAGGCAAAGCAACTTAGCTAACCTCGTGCAGAGTGGAGGAGGGTTGTTACAGCATCTAAGGTGCCCCAACAGTTGTGGTGGCCTTGGGACTGACTTGACTTGACTTTTGTGATAGAACCAACAATATGGTAGGTACTTTCCAGCTATTTTTCCAGGACAAGTACTAGCCTTCCTTTCTTGGTCCAAGGGCTGCAAATACTTGATTTGTAAGGGAGAGAGGGATATGAGATAAAAAGTTCCATTGATCATACTGGGACCTGGATTTACATTCCATTAAAAAAAAAAATACAGGGGAATTGGTTGTGCAAAGGACTGCCATGTCATCTACATCTTTAAAATTAAGAGTCCTTTCAAAATAACTAATGTTGTCTGATCTGTACGAGATACTAGAAAGTTGTTGGGACAGTGACTATTAAGTGCTGAAGACCATATGAGGTGCAGGTTTATTTACTCGTTTTGTGGCAATGTTGCAGTGTCTTCTCTTATCTCAGTAAAAACTGCAGGAGTGGAATGTTACAGTGTCATGAATACTGCTGCAAAAAGTCAAGACACCAAGCATGCAGTTCTATTAGTTCACAGCTCTATTAGGAATCACATCTGGGAATAATAAGTATAACTCAAATAAGAAATCCAATGATAATTCATCTAGTGCAGGTTGTTCTTCCTTTGTAGTCCTTTCTGTTTAGTGGATGGCTGCCTCTACCCTCTCAATCCCTCTGTTCCGCCTGTTCCCATCACTTTATACTTATATGGAGGTGAAAAGGGTGAAGCAGAGGAGCTAGTTTTGAGGTATCTGCAGACATTAGGATCTCCAACCACATTCCTTGTGGTCTCTTGATATTCTAGCATTGGAACTTGCCCCCTACAGGAAGCACTGGCAGTTTGCTTGGCTGCCGCCCCTCACTTCTAGATTCTGAGCTGATCATTCACTTTCCTGCTTGAATTGTACCACCTCTTTTTCTTGAATACCTCCGTAGTGACATGCAACTTCTTGATGGGCAGTTGCCATCCTTTCTTCTGCCATAATCTAACCTGTAGCTGCTTTATTCTTCAATGATATTTATATATATCATTAGATATATTTTTCCATTTGCAAAAATCAGGTGGCCTCTAACCTGTAATGCCATAGCAGAAGGTCTGGTAGAGGTTACACCAGCTCCCAGGAACACAGACTCTGACTGGACCCTTTAAAGGCTGGATGATTGGGATAATAGAAAGACATTAACACTACATTTACAAAGACATTAGCACTAGAAAACGAGCAACCATCTTCCTTGGAATGTTAGTGTCAAGCAAGCTGCAATACTGACAAGCCAATAAAAGTTGATGTTGCCTCCTAATCAGTACTTCATCTCTTAGCAGCCATTGTATGGCTGTATTATTTTAAATCAAATGAATACCTCCCGTCATAACACCTGTCTCTGCTGAAAGTACTAATTAACTAACAAATAGGTGCCTTTTGGTTGCACATGGTTCAACCGCAAGTATTGAACAGTTCAATGAGCATTTTGAGCCCAAATGTGGCCATTATAGAAAATTGTATTCATGATTTTGAATCAAAGATTTGTTGTATGAGTTACACTTGGAATTTTAAATAGGCTATTAGTTTAAATATTGATTACCCACAGAATTTATAACACCTACATTATGTGTTGTGCATTTATTGAGCCACTAAACTATATATAAAACAATTAAAAAAGAATGTTCCCTCTACTCCCATTTCTTATGGATGAATATATATGTTAGTGAAGGTATCTTCTTAATGGTTCGTTTTATTTTGTTTTGAATTCATAGTTGAATGTCTGAAGCAGTTGGAAGTTCACATGCTTTATTTTTCTTCAGGAGTTATAAGTACTGCAGACAAGACTTGTGACCTGCTTAATGATAGAGAATGAGCATTTCATGGTGCAATCTCTTCCTTTGGGTGGATATTCTACAGTTCTATAGATACTGTCTTTAGGATACTTTTATGGCAAGTATCCAGTACTGCATGTTGACTACTTTAGTTCTGGTTTATTTGAAATTTCACGAGGTACAAAATTACTCTTCTTTGTGTTTATGGCCTTCAAATACTTTTGTAGTTGGTTACTTCCATCATACATTTCCCTCTCATAGTTTCATAGTTTCTAGGGTCGGAAGGGACCTGAGCAGATCATCTAGTCCGACCCCCTGCCATGGCAGGAAAGAGCACTGGGGTCAAATGACCCCAGTAAGGTGGTCATCCAACCTCCTCTTAAAAACCCCCAGGGTGGGAGCCTGCACCACCTCACTTGGAAGCTGGTTCCAGACCCTAGCCGCCCTGACCGTGAAGTAGCGCCTCCTGATGTCCAACTTAAACCTTCCCTCCGCCAGCTTGTGACCGTTGTTCC
>NW_017729032.1:55420518-55428931 GCF_001723915.1 Gavialis gangeticus | reverse complement strand
GTAAGACTAACTGGCCTATAGTTTCCTGGGTCCTCCTTCTTTCCCTTTTTGAAGATGGGAACCACGTTGGCCCTCTTCCAGTCCTCCAGCACCTCTCTAGAGCCCCACGAGTGTTCATAAAGCCGTGCCAGGGAACTTGCAGTGACCCCAGCCAGTTCCTTTAGGACTCTAGGGTGAAGATCATCCGGGCCGGCTGACTTAAAGACGTCCAGCCCCTCCAGAAGCTCCCTAACTAAATCCTCACTAACCCTAGGCCCAGGTGAGCCTCCTGCGGGGCCCTCCTTCCTCCTCCTCCCCACGCACTTCATTGTCATGTTACAAAGGGTTATGTTTAGGGCTAGTTTATATCTTCAGGCCAAACCCTATGTAAAAAGTGATACTTAAGGTTCAACACTTCTGGAGCAGCCCATAAAAGAACCTCCTTGGGGCATATTTCCCTCCCTGATTCTGTGCTTCCCCAGAGCTAATCATCTGCTGATGGACTAAATCCTTAGTCTCCTGTAGCCCCAAAGCATATATTACTATGGTAAGATTCATGTGTGAAAATTGTGAATGTAACCTTTTGTTATCAAACATTGTTGTTTGACTTTAAATTTCTGGCTGCCATCAATTTGGAGTACTGGTACAAGCAAATTAAGCTTGTACTTAATTGCTGCTCTAATTGGGGGCCAATTTTTTTAAAACTTAGGTATAAAACGGGCTGTTAACTAGGGATACTTTGAAAGGTCCCAGGAGGCATGAGGGGGTGGATGAGGACGAAGCGTAGCCACCCCATGCTGCTGCCTACAGGTGCAGAGCTGGGGGCGGGGCGAGAGCAGGGCTGCGCAGATACTGCGCTGCTGTCTCTCCCCACATCCCTGCTCGGTGTCTGGCCACTCACCACCTTTGCTCCCCGCACCCCTGCTTTGTGTTTGGCTGCATGCTACCCCTTCCCTCCAGGGGTACATTTAATTAAAGGGGGCCACCGGGGGTACATTTATTAAAAAAGTTTGAAAACCCCTGGTTTTCAAATGGGATGTACATTGCTCAGAATAGGACAAGGGACAGCTCTAAATTGGGTGCTGATTGATTTTTAATTCAATTTGGTTCTTGTGCTTTTTGAAAATCCATGTGAATGACAGGTATCCACAAATTAACTTCACTGAAGCCTGTTGTGTGGTCAGATGAGTGTTATATCTGTGATGTCTCTGTTGTGAGCCTACTATATCATGACTTTTAGATTGCTTAAAGCTTGTGTATCTATAGTCTTCAATCTTAAAACAAAAAAAACAACAAAACATTAAAATGATGGCCTGTTAGGTAGAACAAGTTTCAATAAACCTCCATCAGAATCTTATAATCATATTTTAGGCTGCTCCTTGAAGGGGAAAATAAAGTATCTTGATATAAAAAGGATACCTTTTTGGCAAAAAGCTACAGGAATATGGAAAGATACAGGGGATGTGGGAAATCTGGCAAATAAAACAACCAGCAATTTTAGTGGCTTATTTTTTAAATGGTTCTTGATGCTAGTTTACCAGCAGAAGAATAAGCAGTTTGTGGTACATTCATTAGGTACCTAGTTAACCCTTACAGTTGTGGCATAATAAGTTGCCCAAGTTTAGAGGGGGAAGACTGTACTGGGGTAAAAATCCAGCATGCTCAAGGCATAAATTTTTTGGGGTAGTAAAAGCTATTGTAACCCTCTAAGTAATAAAATTGCAACTAGCTTGGCATTGATTTATAAAGAATGGAGGTAGCCTGCCCCTTTGAAATATGACATTAACAATTTGACTCTTTTTTTAATACTGTTTTCTTTTGTGATTGAATGATCACTTGTGTAGTGTTCAGCATCACACAGTAAACCTGTTTTACAGAAGATCCTATTTTAAATGTGCTTTTTGTAATTAAGTGAATTAAGTAGATATACTTAACTGTTATTGATTGAAGATTCATAGAAATAAGTAGTTTTGTTAATTATTAGGAGGGACAAAAGTAGAGCGCAACCAGTTTTATATCATAAGTAACTCCATTCTACAGAGTGGTTTTTTTTTTTTAACTGCATCAGTAAAAACTATCTAGACAAAAAGATTTATATTATATTATATTAATAGCTACACTTTAAAATTCTTAAAAATATATGAATGAGGCATGCTCACAAAGGCTAGGACCAGAAATTACATATAGAATGGCATAAGTGATCGGAAACCAGTTCTAATCTGTAACACAACAGATGTTCAAAATAGTGGAAACCAGTTTAAGATAAACCTGGATGGATGTAGTCTCAGACTTAGCTGATTTAAATCAGATCAGTTTATTGAGCTTCTGTCCCAAATCCCCTCCAGTTTCAAGTTAACTCAGTGCCCCAGCATCCCAGGATGCTTTGCACTCCTCCCCTCCCCCCGCCCCCTCAAAGTGCAAAACTGGCTTTGGCTCAAGCTGTATGCTCCAGCAGAGCATGGAGGTGTGCTCTAGGACTCCCCACCCCACTCTCACCCCAGCTTCTGATCTAGGCCATTGCAGGCATGTGGCTGCATTTATGGAATCAAAGTGCATGTCAGTTCACTTGCTTATCAGTTCAATCTATGCAGTTGAGACTAACCTGTGAAGATTGAATCCATTCACCCTCAGGCTTTTTGCCTGTCTGTACTTAGCCAAAGAGGCAGCATTTACATGGTGCATCAGCTGAAAAGTTCACGCTAAAAGTATGGGCAGAGATATGGATAAAAGCGAATGTGTCCAGTTTGATCAGTCTGAGATCATTATTAGAGTTAATTGCTGAGCCTTTTTGTTCTGAGGACACAGTGTATATACATTGGATGACTGAAATGATGGAAATGGACGACCTCCCCTCCCAATCATCTACATATTTTATGTTCCAAACTAAATTGTACAGAGTTCTTAAATCATATTTTGACAACTGTAATTGCTCTACTGGTGCCCTTATTGCATCTCTTCTTTCTCCTGATCATGGCAGTTTGATACTTCCTTCTCTCCTCTTTAAAACTATCTTCTTAACTTGTTGGTTTGATTCTGTTGTTACCTCTGAATCTCTCAGTTGGCTTCCCCTTGTTCACTGCATCAGGTATTAACGTCTGATCATTAGAGTTCCATTCTGACCACTGCCTTGAACCTCACTGCTTATCATATATTCCTAACCCTAGGTCAGTTGTTCTCAACCATTCTAGACTCAAGGAACACCTTGGAAAATGCCTCCTCTTAGTTTTTACTTACTTTTTGACTACAGAATAATAATAGAGTAATTCTTCTGTATCAAAGTGCTCTGACTACAACAGCTCAGAATGTTTTTAATGCTTTAGATCCCTATTTGAAATCCCGGGGTTTATTTTGTGTATCCCGTTTCATACCTAACAGTGCTAACCCTTGAAAGGATCTCAAGGGAAACCTGATTGAGAATGACTGCCCAAGGTTCTCTGCCCTTCCAGTGATGTCAGTTTGATGATTCCCTCTCTTTTCAATGCCTTTTTTAAATGAGGTGCACTAGGTGCAGTAGATAGCGTATGAATCTTGAATCAAAAAACATACTTGTCATTTAGCTACTTCTGCAAAGCTAGTGCTAATAGTAATTTGCAGTTATTTCCATTGTAGGAATGTCAGAGAAAATATTTTTAGTGTTTCTTTCTTTCTTTTCCTTTTTTATTGGTGGAGGGGAGTCTTTCTTACAATATTTAGGGCAGGAAGTGTGTTTGTCATTTTCTTAACAGCACAAAGCACCATGGACAATATTATTGATGATGCATAGTTTTTATTTATGTCAATGCAAATCAAATTACAGAAACCAAAAAGAACTTTCAAATTGAAATCCTATTTTGCAGTGTATGCTTTTGGTTTTAACTTTTGTCCACCATTCAAAATAATTTTGTCCAAAATTAAAAATACTGACTAATATTTTTTGGGTTGTCAACTTTAACACAGTTTTGCTTTGCAGGAGAAATAATTCCAAACACAATCTGTTTGGATAGTATTTTGAATGGAACTGTTTCTATTGCCATTTATTTAACTGATACTTTAGATTTTTTAATTTCTGGATTGAAAGTGTCCAACATGGTCGACTCTTTAGTCTAAATTCACCAATTCTCTATTAGTTAAAAACAGTTTTAATTAAAAAAAGTCATTAATATTTGATTATTTTAAAGTACATGGGATCTGTGTTTTCTCCCACATTAAGAGACTCTGAAAGTGCAGTTGTGTATATGAGGGTAAAAGGACTGTTCTGGCAAATATTTTTATTTTATAATTAGGTCCTTCGATTCCAGTACATCAGATTATGGAATATTCAGTGCGAGACCATGGACAGACACAAAACATCACTATTTTAAAAGCAAGGGAAGTTATCACTCATGACTGTGAATTAGCTAAGCTGTTGTAATTATTGTATCTGTTTGCAGTAAGGGAAGGCATACCATGATAATTTCAGTCAAATTTCATTCAGGGTTGAGGTGCTTTGCCTTAACTATCATTTACTATGGTATAAGAGTGGGCTGCCTGAACATTTGCAGCAGATTCAGCTGAACTGCAGAAACTTTCCAGCCCCCATTTAAAACATTAAAATTGTTTCTATATGCCCTAAGAAGCCATTTGAAAATCTTGCAAACAAACTGCTATTTTAATCCACGTTGTAATGATGGTTTCCTGATACAGTTCTATGGCTGGGTGATACAGACTGTAATATGGTCTGCGCTACTTAAAAAGAAGAGGAGAGATGTTACAAATAGGGTAGATCAAGAACAGGGCAGTGTCTGTCTCTCTGTCTGTCTGTCTGTCTTTTTTCCAGCATTAATCTTACTAGTATGTCACTCATTTTCTTTTTCAGGGGAGAGCTATGTATGTGGTTCAATAGAGCCCTTCAAGAAACTGGAGTACACAAAGAATGTAAACCCAAACTGGTCAGTGAATGTTAAGACAACTTCCGCTTCTCGTACAGTGCCATCACTTGCCACTGCCAAAGGAAGCACCCCAGATACAAAAGAGAACAAGGATTTCATTAGGCCTAAACTGGTCACCATCATAAGGAGTGGTGTGAAACCACGTAAGGCGGTCCGGATTCTGCTTAACAAGAAGACGGCACATTCATTTGAACAGGTTCTCACTGATATAACTGATGCTATCAAGCTGGATTCAGGAGTGGTAAAACGCCTGTACACATTGGATGGAAAGCAGGTAAGAGTTTTCATCATCCTCATCACCATCACCCATCTCCAGCACTGGGAAATGGTAGGGGCCTTCCATAAAGGAAAACTTCTTATTTACACATTAGTCTTGGGTATAATTCAGTTTGTTCCAGTGGATCAGCTAGTGCTGTATTCTACAGAAGAGAAGCAAAGTAATGTTGCCTCCCTTGTTCTTGTGTTAATCAAAGATTTTTTTATGAAATAAAATTTGGCATCAGTGGATGGTCTGGTATTTACGGCATGTTTTATAACTGAATCTGCCAAGAATTAAGATTGTAACATGGCTTTGAAAATCAATGTCAGAAACCACAAATGAGGGACACAATCCTAAAGAATGATGAACTGCTTCCTTTAACCTATTTTTGGTTTCTTTTTTGTAACAGCCTGTGAATCATTGTTCTTAGCGTCAGTAATTTCTAATAATGAGCAATGAGGACACATCCCATTGTCTTGGATAATTTTGTGTCTAAAATGAACAAAGTACAATCTGTACCCTATTTCTGAGGCATAGTTTTGCATACTGAACTAATTGTAAAAAAAAAAAAAACAAAAAACAAAAGAGGTTACAAGCATAAAAGGTAGGTGAGGACTTTGTCTTCTACAGAATGAACGATGGGGTCAGTTCACTAGCAGCACCCAAATGAGAATCTTTTCCAGTTGTTCCAAAGAAGTGCTATTTAACCATTGCTTCACAGTGTCACTTTGCGCAGTGTCTGTTCCTGATGCCTCCAGCCTGAACAAAGGCACAGTCAAAATTCTAGAGACTTTTTTGACCAATTTAAACTAAAGATACTTGCCTCTTTCTTTGCAGTGTGCTTCCTATGGGATGTGTGTGCGTGCACACATGCATGCGCTTGTGAATTTAAAAAACAAAGAAACAGACCTCCTCAAATAGATCCATGATAGCAAAACTGGAGAAGTACAATTCTTGCAAAAGGCTTTTGTAAACCTTTATTATACAAATAATAGAAACAAATTAGCAAAGGGGCCAAGCATGAAACCCTTGTCAGTGACAAACAAATAACATCATGTCACCAGAGATTGAAACTCCTTCCCCCGTGTCCCTCATGGGTTTACATATGTAGGATCAGCTGTCCATCTTCCACCTTGCAGACGGCCACCTCAGTGGCCCACTGCAATACAAACTGGTCTACATTTTGTTGCAAGGTGAAGTGTCCAAATTCAAATGTGACATGTACCTGGGCCAGGAAGGGGATGAGTTAGAAGGCATTATCAGAGCCAGCCCCCACAAGCTAGTTTCTGCAGCTTTTCAGAGTTGCCATCTTGACCTGACCCAGCAGGAAATTGGCCAGGCAGATTGCCCTCCCCTTGGCCAATGGTACACGGGATGGAGAAGATGTACAGTCCTGGGGAAGTCCAAGTTCAGCATTCCAAAGAGGGTTCTGAGGGCAGCAGAGAGCGACTGCAGCTGGGGGCAGTCTAGGAAGAGAGTCTCGTCCACCTCCTTCTCACAGAAAGGGCAGACTACCAATGCCACCAGGTCTGAGTGGTGGACAAAAGTGCCTGTGGCCAGGGCCCTATGCAGTTCTCACCAGTTCTTTTGGCAATGGGTAGCTTGTACAGGGTGCACCAGGCCAGGCAGGCTTGCCCTGGTGTTGTTGCCACTAGGTGTTGCCTCCAAGTTGTGTCAGGGTGGGTGGTGAGGACATGGGCCTGAAATGCTTTGACTGTCCATGTGTACAGTGCCTTCCCAGACAGGATCTCCTGGCAGATCCCCCTCTGTTTGGGCATGGGGGGGAGGAGGGAGTGGGCAGTCAGCAGAGTGCTGGGCCTGCCGCTCTCATTGCTGTCCACAGCTGGAGAAACAGACAGTGATAGAGGGGGTCTATCCAGCAAGGTGCTATCAGAGCAGGCTTGTCATACATGGAGGTGGTCTTCTAGGGCAGCAAGTGCATCTGCAAGGAGGGGAGCTTTCATGTTAGCCCAGAGGCATGAAGCAAAACGGAGTACAGACCTAGCCAGGACTTTGTCTAAGTGCAAGGCAGACTGAGTGGAGTTGGAGGGGGTGGGTCAGTTTATTTATGGCATGCAACTGTACCAAGGAAGCAATGAGACTTGGTGCTGTCTGCTGTAAGGAAAGAGCCTAAACCCTATGCAAGAGACAATGATAATTTTTGACTGCTTGTTACTTCAGAAGAGGGGTCAATTTATCATTGATGAAGCAGCTGTCTCTGGGTGGCCTTGGATTACCAACCCTTCAGTTAACAGCCAAATGCACGAGCTGATTTCACCACAGACTTGAGAGCTCTTCCAAAAGGACAAAGCTTAACTGCAGTGCCGCCTGAATTATTGGGGCAATGATGGATGATGAAGGCATATTTGAACTTACAAATGTAAAGGTTTGCACTAAGGAAGTGGTACAACTATAAAAGGTAGGGAGAGAAACAAACAGACAAACCATTGACATTAATGGAAGTCTCTCTATCTTTCTCTCATGAGAAACTGTAAGAGACTTTGGGTGTATCTTTACTGTAGCCAGTGTGACAGTGGCTTGCATAGACATTCCCAACACAGCTTTAAACTGCCTGCAGGAGTATAAGTTAATTGTCAGAGTATTTACCCAGGGTCCCAGGTGGATTGATCAGTTGTTCTACTGAAGTAGTATAGATGTTTGCATCCTAGCTACTTATTTTGGGCATGTCTATTACAAGCCACAATCATACCTTTTTGCACTTTAGTGTAGTCATTGCCCTAAGTGATCCGAGGAACTGGTAATTGAAAAGACTTGTATCTGGAATACTGATTCAACTTGGATCCAAATCAATATGTCAAAAGTCATTCCCATTTTGTGGCTGATGATCAGTGACCCACCTGTGAGACTTGTTTCTGACTGAACTGAATTTCCTAATAGTTGAGTGCACATCTGCAGTAACTTGCAGTCAGTTCACTGTTAAAGACAGACTGGTGGTACCTGGAGTACAGCTTGCCTTATATTCCTTCAGATATAATGTGCTTGTGTGAGGAAGATTTTGTAGCTGAGGCCTAATTATATTCCTCTTCTGGGACAGGTGAGGGAGTATAGTCAAATAGATTGAAATGAGGAGCTGAGAGTTAAGGACACCAGTGTTCAAATTGGGGCTGAAAGGGTGAGAGAGTATCTTAACTTGCCGGTGTCTCCTGTACCTCCATTTTATGAGTTGGGATATATGCTCATTTTACAGGGCTGTTGTGAGAAGCTAATAAGTTTGTTCAGCTATCTGCAATTTCTCCAAAGCATTGTA
>NW_017729032.1:55414056-55415518 GCF_001723915.1 Gavialis gangeticus | reverse complement strand
TACCTCCATTTTATGAGTTGGGATATATGCTCATTTTACAGGGCTGTTGTGAGAAGCTAATAAGTTTGTTCAGCTATCTGCAATTTCTCCAAAGCATTGTCAATCCTAATTTTTGTAGTTTCATGGAGAAATTCAGTCTGAATAAGTTCAGCACCATTTTCTGGACATTTTATTTTAAATCCATTTAATACTTTCATTAAAACAAATTAAAATTGCTTCTTGGGGTATTGCTGTGACCCTTCCATATCCAAGTCCTTGTTTGCCGTACACAACCATAAGCAAGCAAAACAACAAGAAAGTCCAAACAAATTATCTTCAGTCTCTTTACATGGTTTGCAGAAACAATTGTGCTGCTCAATTACAATATATGAGAAGACTTTGGTATTTCCTACTGTGTTGATGTCACAGTTCAACGAGATCCTTATGTCAAGCCATGAAATCTGAGATGAGTTCAAATCAATGGTGTTCCTGGGAGGTTCTACACCCAGTCCTTGGCTTGCTAGTCTTGTAGCTACTGGAGCCCCCAGGAGACAGGTGCCCTGACAGTTATCCCCTTCTTTTCTTTCTCCTGTACTCTGTTGAAGAGGCATAGTCTGCTATCTAACCCTGCCAGTTCAGCAGAGAGGAGACATTTGTGTCCTGCTGTCTGTAACAGACCCCATCCACAGAGCAAATAAAGCAGCTTAGCTAGCAGAAAGGGAAATCAATGATTTTGCACTCAGCAGGAGCGACCTGTTGCTCACCCCTATGTAGGACAAAGCCATCGGTTTGTTTGTTTTTCTGCCCCCTGTTCCTGGCTAGGCGATTTCTGTTTCATTTGCTCTGCCAAAAGCTTGATCCTCCCATATGGCGCTTGGGAGTGTGATGATGGATTTCTTTATTGCTAAACTCACGCTGTGAATAATTACTGGGCGGAAATCCATGGTAAATCCTGAATTTTTCCAGTAGTGTTTAGAGTTGAAAACTTCTATGGTGGTTCTTGCTAGGGTCTGAGAGGGTTTCCAAAAACCCTATGCTATCTCTGTTCTCAGAAGCTAAATCTGATTAGATCTTTCATCACTAATTTTAAAAGCTATAAAATCTTAAAGCATTTTAAGCCAAAAAAGTAATTTGCCATAAGGATCAGAAAATAAAGCTCTGCTAGGATTATTCTTGTAGAATGTAACTTGGAGGCAGGGGTTTTCTGAAGAATATTCAACAAGGTGGGGAGGGAAGGGAATTCTTGTGAAAGCACAACACTTGGATGACCTCGTGATGGGCCGGCATCAGAAATGATGCTCAGGGGCAATCTGCATGGATTTATTAGGGGGAGATCATGTCAGACCAACCTGATTGCCTTTTACGATCAGGTCACAAAGGCCATGGATGCAGGTGTCGCGGTGGATGTAGTCTTTCTGGACTTCAGCAAGGCCTTTGACACCGTCTCTCACCCCATCCTAGTTAAAAAACTAGGCGACTGTGG
>NW_017729032.1:55392372-55413507 GCF_001723915.1 Gavialis gangeticus | reverse complement strand
GCCTCAACAAGAGAAGGCTGAGGGGGGACCTGGTGACCGTCTATAGACTCACTAGGGGGGACCAGAGGGGTTTGGGGGAGACGCTGTTTCCCCTAGCGCCCGCTGGCATAACAAGGAGTAATGGGCATAAGTTGATGGAGAGGAGGTATAGATTGGACATCTGCAAAAACTACTTCACAGTTAGGGCGGCTAGGAGCTTCTGAGGGAAGTGGTGCTGGCCCCTACCCTGGGGGTCTTTAAGAAGAAGCTGGATGCCTACCTGGATGGACTCATTTGAGTCCCGTTTTTGTTTTGGGGTGTTTTGTTTTTCTCCCGCCCTGGCGGGGGGTCGGGCTAGAAGATCTACTAGGTCCCTTCCGACCCTAAAACTATGAAACTATGACCTGTCTGCACTAAAGAAGGAGATGCTGAAACCCAGTGAAATGATTTGACTTGCCTAGGTGGTCAGTGGGGATTCTGGGATTGGAACCCAAGTGTTCCCAGTTACCAGTATTATTTGGGTATTTACCTGAATATGTGTCATGTGTTGTGTTTAGTTTAGGGGTTGACAGCCTATGGCCCACAGGCCAGATTTGGCCCATGGAACTATAGTCTTGGTGGTATTTGGCAGCAGGGGACTCTGCCCATGCCATGATGCAGCCAGGAAGCAAGAGCTTTGGCAGAGGAAGACCTCTTCTCCTCCTAAGGGGTGGGGAGGCACGAAACATGTTTGTTAGTCAGTTGACTTGACTTTGTAATAGAATTGGGATGGACGCAATACACAGCAGTACTCTGTAGTAAAATGCTGGAATCCCAGGGGAAAGTTACTCCTTGAAAAATGTGTAGTAACTTTTACTCTGTGGGAGCATGTTGTGTCCCTTCTCAGCCAGCCAGTTTCATACCAGGGCACTAAAATAAACTGGGTCCCTGGCCCCTAGTGTCTAGGCATTTGAGAGCATCTAATGTAAGCAGCCATCCTGGGGAAAACTGGTTGTTTAAATTTATTATGAGTAAAATTCAGTATAAAATATTCCACAAAAACTATATTGTCTGTCATTACACAACATTGTCCAAAGTTATAGTTTTTAGGAACCCAGGTCAGAAGGCCTTCAGAAACTCTTGACAATCTGCCCCTATCCACTGGTTTATGTGAAGCTAAAGACTGTATAGGCAAAAGTCTTGGATTATTTTCCTGAGACATGACCTCTTTTTTAGTGTTTTTATGACCTTCTTAACTTTGTTAATTTAAAATAAGCAAATGTTTGTCTTTAAATTGGTGGAAATTATTGATACTTAATGCAATATGCTCACTTGCATGCTTCTTCAAATGGGGGAGTAGTCACTTACATCTAGAATGTGCCTGTCTTTATAAGAGCTGTAGTAGTTTGTCTAGTTTGTCTTCAGAAAGAAAGTGCTGACTATAAAATGACCATCTCACAAGTCCTGGGACAGTGGAAGGGGGCTACTGTGCAAACTGGTAATGGAATCAGTGGACAAAGCTGTAGCACTTCCGGTGTAATCAGCTTGTTCCTGGATTTCTGTATGCCTGGGTTACTCTAAGAATTCTAATATTATAAAAGCCTAAGTCTGTCTGTCTGTAACGCTTTATTCGCACTCTGATTGGCTGATGGAAACAGCCAGAGTGCTCCAAGCATGGGGGAGTGCCACCATTATTCCGAAACCACTCCCTGCAAGACGCAGAACGGTGGCACCATGGGGCATTAGGTGGCAGCACTCCATCCCAGCCCCTCGCCCATCATTCTTGATGGGCAATTGGCTAGTCACACACAATGTTAAAGTGGGAGAGAAATAATGTGGGCCAGTGTACAGCCAGTGTACAGTGTACAAGCAGTATCATGCTGTTGTAACTTGTGTATTATATCCAGCTTTGGGATACTGGAGCATGTCAGTTGTTTGGTTTAGGTTTAACAGCTGCTAGATATGGGGAACATGTCTTCCATTATGCTAACCCCCTATCTACTTAAAAAAATGTGCATGAGTTTGTCCCATCAGCTAAGCGTTTTTTATTTTGGGATAGAGGTGCCTTGCATAGGTTTTATACACTCTACACTGTAGTATAAATATTTCTTCTGTGTGATGTGGGAAATTGAGCACCAGATAGAAGTTAGAAGACAAGTTTATTTACTGTCCCTTTGTTGTTGACTGGCTGTGTGAACTTGGGCAAGTCACTTTACCTGCTTTTAAAAAAAACAAAAACTTTTTCATGTTTACCCTTTAAATAACATCAGTTATGAGACCATAACATTAATCTTTTCTGTTAAGACTTTCATTCCAAAAGTGAGTGAACAACAGCATCAGAAAGGTACAAAGCAATCAAAATGCTAAGTCTTCTCCCACTTAAGTGGGGTGTATGTGTAATATCCAAAAATGGCTTTTTAGGCTTATGTCATAGGAAATAGCTTTTGTTCAGACAGGATTGGCTACAAACTCTGCTTTGTGAACGGTCCCCACTTATGTTCAATAATTCCTTTTAAAGCAGGAAGTGATATGCTTGCTTTACAAAAGCAATCTTTTATTTCAAAGAGGGAAACTTGTACATACTCTGGAAAATACCTGGTACAGAGGAATGTAATCTTAAAATATTGTGTGTGCATACTGTATTGTATAATATCATATACTTAGAATGCACACTATTTCACTATTTCTTTCTTTGATATAAAAGATTGTTTTCTTAAAGCAACCATATCAGTTCTTGCTGTAAAAGAAATTTAGATTACATTCCTCTCTACCAGACATGCACGTATGCGCATGCATGCACGCACACTATATACATTTCTTTTATGCATTTTATATATTAAATATGTACATGCACACATATACACATACACATATATATTAGGGCTGTGTGAAGCTTCTGTCGCTGATTCAATTCGGCTTGATTCGGTGGCCGAATCTCTGAATCTGAATCGAATCAGAAGACACTTTAATCTCTCCAAATCAAATTGGAACCCTCTGAATCAATTGAATGAGAGAGCTGTCCAGCCAAAATGCCTCAACCCTAATGTGGAACAGTATATAAAGAAACTTGAACAATACCTCTTCCATGATAACTATTCTAAAGCTGGATGTTGTATGAGTATTATAGTAGTGCCTAGATGTTTTGGACCTAGACTAGGTCGTATGCATTATACCTGTTGCAACAGCTTGAATATTAGAGGGTTGCACACTTTGTTTCTGTGAGTTAAACATGATGTTCACGACAGGGACTCCTTTCATTCCTCCATTTTCTCCCACATGTTCACTGTGTGCCCTTCTCCCATTCCATATATTTCAGGGACATTTTGCTAGCTCCCTAAACCAGAGACCATGTGTGTACGTTTCTCTTCCCCTACCCCAGCTCTGGCATTCTTAATTCATTCTTAATTCATTTCAGGGTGTCAGCACCTAACTGCATTGGGTAGGTGGACAAAGCTGAAATTGGGGAGGGAAGCTGGCTGTCATCATCAAAATAAATAGTTGTATAGACAATTGGAGAGGTGGGTGCTTGCCCATTTCCCTTTTCTGAGTTTCTGTTTTTTGCCAGAATCAATTGGCTGTGTCTGTTGATGCCTAGAACATTCACAGACATCTTGGAAGTGATCATATGCGGGCTCTGAAAGCTACTGTAATTAGACTGACAAACAGAGAAATGCTGCCAAGTTGTGTTTTAAGTTTAAGGCCTCACTTCACTTGACCAGTAAGACACAAGACAACAGATGGGTGTAGGCAGACTGTGGTAGAATAAGAAAATGAGACCGGGTTGTCTACATGATAGGCAGGTATCTTGAGATACCAGCTGCCCACCCATTGTCAAGTTCTTTTGAGTCTTGAGAAGAGATTTGCAGGAGGGTAATGAGGTAGTTTTGGGATTTTTTTTATGGTGCACTTCTCCCATGTGTGAGGAACTACTATGGTACTTGTCTGAGAATTTAACAACCATGAAAAAAGCTGAAAGCATCATTAGCTGTTTAGAGGTGGGAGCTGTCAGCTGTCATCTTGACAATGATATTTAGGAGACAATAGGTGGGAGAAGAATAAACTCTTTTGGGCCTTGAAAGATTAAGCAATGGCTTTCCTCTGTGGAAAATAGAGGAAACTTCTTGCAAATATACATCACAATCCCTTTATATTGGGGAAGTTTTACAATCTAGTACAATGTCAGCAAGTGGCTCTGTAGAGTTGTAGGAGGATCCTTGGCATTTGACTCATAGTGTTACAGCTAAAATATGATGAATGTTTCCTTTCCAGCTTTGGTAGCCCATGCTAGGCATACATTTGACATTGACTAAGCATTTTAATTGTTAACCAAACAAGTGTGTCTGCTGTAAAGAAGTGAACAGAAGCCAACACCTAATTGAAGAGAAGTAAGTGTTCATTTGTCTATTTTGGGTTCTTATTAAAACTGAAGCTGACAACTGTGTTGCTCTATCTCTTAAAAACTCTCTCGCAATAGGATTTTCCAGGGATGTTAATTGGCATTCTTTATGAAACTTAGACTTACTTTTGAAAATTAAGACAGGAGAATTTTGTCTTCAGTGACCTTTAGATTAGTTTCTTTTCTGCATAGCCTAGAAAGCATTTTTAATTGAACTAGGCAGAAGGTTTGCAGATCAACTTATGATAAGATGTTTAAAGTATATTCTCTTGCAGCAGATGTTACTGTATCATAAGGGCATCCAGATATTCATTAGTTTTTTTAACCAAAAAAAAATCTTCTTTAAAAGCTATTTCCAACTTTTCAAAAGGGCTATAATGCCTCATATTCCATAAGTATGACAGATGGTGCTCCCTAAAAGACTGTCTGTTAAGCTAAAGGACTTTTTGAGTGTTACTGGAATAAATGCTTTTTCAATACCAGGAGACTTTTTTGAGGGTGCACAACACAGGGGACATGAAGTGTTGCTGGAAACTGATGTGTGTGGTTGCCCTTGGCCTTGTAGATCATTGGTTGGGTTTCCTTTTGGGGGGGGGGGGAAGTTGTTTTGTTTTTTAACCTTCTGGTACTCTTTGTATGACATTAGGTGTCTATACCAGTGTTTTTCAACTTGTGGTTTGTAGACCCCTGGGGGTCCACAGACTATGTCTCAGGGGTCCCTGAAAGATGACTACGATCAATCAAAAGTATGTGAATACCCACACTTACAATTCAAAAGGGCCCACACCTTCAGCTGAAATTTTTCAGGGTCTGAAAATGAAAAGAGGTTGAAAGCCTCTGCTCTATGTTATTGTGCCCAAATCCTGAGAAGTTGGCAAATAATAATACAGGATAGGAAACAGACACTAATTCTTCTGTAAACTTGAATCTTTTGTGATGTTTGAAAATCAAAGTAATAGTTAACAATATTTTTAAATGCTGTTGAATTTCCCTCTCTCTTGTTTCCAAAACGCCATTAATATAGAATGGTGAGGGCTGTGACTGAAGGAGAACATCTTAACTGTAATAATTTAAGAGGCCTTTGCAGTATCCATAACCTGCATATTTGAGCTGTGGTGAGACTTCACATTGAGTTTATTCACTACAGTTAATTTTCCCCTGTCATCTAAGTAAAAACTTTTAAAATTAAACTGTACCTTTTTTTAAGCATCGGAAATTTTTTTTGGATATTTCGTTGAGTCTCTTTTGTAAGAGCATCTGAATAACTTAAAAAAAATAGTACCACAGAACTGAACTTACATTATAGTTTACTAACTAGTCAATCTGATGTGTGGGGTTTTATTGCGGCATGCCTAACATTTTACTAAAAATATATATATTTTTCATTTGGTGATATGAATGTACTCTTGTATTATGTTTGCTTTAGAAGATCTGATCTAAACATGGACTTACGGCTGGTAATGTATCTCGTTTAAAAACAACAACTGACAGCTAGCAACTCCCTCTCAGGTTAATGCAAGTAGAAATGTGTCCTTGACTTGTCATTTCTGTCCCTTGCATTCCTTTTTAAAAACATTAAATCCAGCTGTTGTATGATCTTTCTGCTCTGCATGAGCTGCAGTGTGTTGCCATGTGTTGGTGCATTTCTGTTTTAGAGAATAAGTATTTGTTGGCACAGTAACATAACTACGTCATAGTTTTCATAGTTAGTAGGGTCGGAAGGGACCTGAGCAGATCATCAAGTCTGTCCCCCTGCCATGGCAGGAAAGAGTACTGGGGTCAAACGACCCCAGCAAGGTCTAGCCTTGTCTTAAAGACCCCCAGGGTAGGAGCCAATACCACTTTGCTTGGAAGTTGGTTCCAGATCCTAGCCGCCCTGACTGTGAAGTAGTGCCTCCTGATGCCTAGTCTGAAACTACCCTCTGCCAGCTTGTGACCGTTATTGGTAGTGCTTGGGGGAACAGGAACTCCCCCAATGCCTGCTGGTCCCCTCTGACTAGTTTGTAACAGGCCACTAGATCCCCCCTCAGCCTTCTCTTGTGGAGGATGAACAGGTTCAGGTCCCTTAGCCTCTCCTCGTAGGGTCTGCCCTGCTGCCCCCTGATCATGCAAGCGGCCCTCCTCTGGACCCTCTCCATGTTGTCCACATCCCTTTTGAAGTGTGGCGCCCAGAACTGGACGCAGTACTCCAGCTGCAGCCTGACCAGTGCTGCATAGAGGGGGTGGATCACCTCCTTGGACCTGCTCAAGATGCATCTGTGGATGCATGACAAGGTGCAGTTGGCCTTTCTGACTGCATCCCCACACTGCCGGCCCATGTTCATCTTGGCATCAATGATGACTCCAAGATCATTTTCTGCCTCTGCACTGATGAGAAAGGAGTAGTTGGTGAGTAGTTAAAAAAATGTATTGACTTTTCTAGGACAATACTGACTTTTCTAGGAGAATAGTGTTTCTAAATCATAACATCCCATAGCTGTTTCTTTATTGGTTTGCTTTTTAATATTCTTTGCCTGCCCTTGATTATGCAAATACATGCTTAACTCTACAACTGTGAGTAGCTTAGTTGCTTCCATGGTAATGAAGTTTAGCACATGTGTATGGGTCTGTAGGATCAGAGGCTGCTTGCAGTTGCTGAAGGATGCTGCAAGAACTTTCCAGTGATTACAGTAAATAGAGGAGCATGACTTCATATGACTTGTATGGATGGGTTGAAAGAACCAGGTTTTTTGAGTCTGGAGAAGAGAAGACTGAGGGGGGATTTGGTAAGTCATCAAATACCTGAGGGATCATTGGATGGAGGATGGAGGCAGACTATTTTCTGTGGCTGCAGGAACAGGACAAGGAGCAATGGTCTTAAATTGTAGCAAGAGATAATCCATGCCTTGGACTAGATCTCTTGAGGATTCTTCCATTCCTTTTATTTTAGGATTTCATATCAAATACAAACTCTGCAGGTTTGAAGACTGTAACAGGGTGGCCTCCTTGTCAGGTCTCTGCCAGCTGCCCTGCTCCTAGGCTAACTGTCCACTTTGCTTGGCTGCTATGCCTTGATGGAAAAATATGAAAGTTGTTACTAAGGTGGGAGGCTACCCATTTACTTACCCTGCTGACAAGGGCCTAATACCCGCTCCAACCTCCCCTCTATGGTTCCTATGCCTCTCAGATGCTACTCTCTGCATGTTGCTCCTGCCACAGGCCGGAGAAGTAAACTGGGCACACAGTTGTAGCTCTTCTCTACAGCCCCGAAGGGCCACTCACATGCCACCCCTCTCTCTCTGGGCTGGCTCTCACCCAACCTCTTTCATACCACCCTCTCTCAGGGCCACACTCATCCTGCCCAGCCTCACCCAGCTTTGGGCTTAGCTCTCCTTGCCTCCTTGCCTCGGTTAGCCCTGGTGCAGTCTGTTGGGTGTCTCCCACTACCCTTACCTGAGTGGTGACTGAGCCTATTTTGCACCTGGCCCCACACTGGGCCACTATGCCTCCACTGGGCCTCCTCACTCACCCACACCCACAGGTGCCCCTCTACTCGTTGCCCCTTTTACTCAAGGTCTCACTACTCATCACCAGGCTTTCCTTTGCCACCTGGGCATGGCCCCAGGTCCCTCCTCTGGCTTGAGCTCTGCCTCAGGGCTCCTTAATGAGCCTGGGCTCATTAGAGCATCGCCAGGTATATGGGACTGGGATTATAAGGCACCACAACCCACCTTTCACCAGGGAGGTAACTGGCCTGGCATTTCCTGGGGGCTCCCACATGACTAGAAGCCCCACCAGACCACCCTTCCCCAGCAGGGTGCAGTCCTACCCAGGACAAGGGGTCACCTCCACCCCATAGTCCCTGCCCTTACCTCCTGATATTTCCCAGAGCAGCCTTTCAGCCTGATGTTACCTCCTTCCTTCCTGCAACAAACTGCAGCCCAGCTTATATCCCTGAGCCAAAATGGCTGTCTTCATCAGGTACCTGGCTGCTACCTGTTTTCTGCCCTTAAAGTGGCAGGCACCAAAAATGCACTGTCATAAGGTCTGTTTTGGTTGGTGCCTTATTACCAGGGGTACTGGTTTTCTCTGTTTAAAAATCTCATATTCTGTGATTAAAACGTCCAAAATCTGCATTTTTTTGTGATTACAACAAAACATCACTGTGTGTGTGTGTGTGTGTACACATACATACACACTATATATAGCTATAGATAGATATATAGATATAGATCAGTTGAACACATTTTATCGATCTGTTTACAATTTGAAAGCAATTTGAAACCCTGCCAGGTCCTTAATCACTATAATAAAATAATTCCTAAATACCTATAAATTGTGGTGTTTGATTTTGGCATTTTTTATCATGGAAAATCAGAGCTCCCCTTGCTCTCTTTACTCATCAGGATGCCCTTAAAGTGGCACAGCTGCTTCTGTGTCCTGCGCCTCCCGCCCCAGGCTTTGTGACCCTGAGCATCCCTGATATGCCAGGACCCTGTTCGTACCATTGTCCCTCACTCCTCAGTCCTGCTGCTGCCCCTCACTCCCCACCCACAGCCCCCTGCCCCCCACAGCCCTGCCATAGGGGGTCCCCAGCTTCCAGGGCTACAGGGCCACGGGTCCACTCCCTTTCCCCTCAGCAGCACCCAAGCACCAGCTGCTGCATGTGGTAGGTAATGGCTGCTATGTCAGAGCAGAGCATGGAGCCTGACTCCCCATTCCCCAAGTGGCATGGCTGGAGTGGAGCCCGTGGGGGGCAGATGAGTGTGAGCTGCCCACTGCAGGCTTGTGCTCCCTGCTCTGCTGCTCTCTTCCTGGGGCCTCTGTAGCCCAGTGGGCAGGACCTAGCATGGCAAGACAGAGCAGGGCCAGGTGGGGAAGCTTGTTGCCACTGTAAGCCCCATGCCACCATGACATGGAACCCTCTGCTCACCTGGCAGCAGCACGGGGCACAACTCTGCATTGCTGCCCCTGCTGCTGTTGGGTGGGCAGGGGATGTCTTGTCATGGCAGGGTGGGGCTCCAGTGGCAGCAGTGAACTTCCCCACCCAGCCCCGCTGAGCCCTGGTGCACCAGGTCCTGCCCTTTGGGCCCTGGAAGCCCCATGGGCAGGTCAGCAAGGTTGGGAGCCTGAGCTCACAGTGGGCAATCTGCCCTTTCCCTGTGCACAAATCTGGGGGGCATGTGTCCCCCATGTCCCCCTGCGAGTGGGGGAGCCAGCCCTCCTCTTCCCCATGGATGAACCACCTGTGGCCCTGCCCTGCTCCCCCCTGGCCCTTGCTGCTGTACATGGCCCCGGGCCCCGAGCCCCATGCACTGCCCTAGCTGGGTGGCGGCAGCAGCAGCCACTGCCGCTGCCCCAGCCCTGCCCAACTCCCTCCCTACCTCCCTATGTGGGGGATCTCAACCCCCCCCCCACCAGACTTACCTGTGGGAGCTGCTCTCCTGGCTGCCTGGAGGCTGTGTGTGTGTATATATGCACATGCACATGGTGTTTGCTGTCTGACCACCCTCCTCCTACTCCTCCTTGCAGCCTGGAACTCTACCAGCCTGCAAGGGGAAACTCACCATTTCCCGTGTTTTTCTCCTTTCAAGGAGAAAATCCAGGTTTTACTGCATTTTTCTGTGGTGAATAGAAAACCTGGATCCCTTCTTATTACATAGAGGGCTCCCTGGCATAAGTTTAAAATGAAGTGGGTTTTTTTGTTTTTATTGTTTTTTTTCTAATCTGATAATAGCTTTGAACAATCCTCTTCAGTAGCAAATATGAATATGCAATATAAATGTGAAATACATTATCACCACACCATTTTATGCAGCAGTAAAAGAATAAAATAGTGATTCTGATATTTCAAGAACAAAAGGCATTCAAGGACACTAAACATATCAGGTGCTTATGGGGAGGAGTGGGGAAGATAGAGAGTTAGATTTTTTTTCAGAATAGCTCAGCACTCAGTATGGTGAGCAATCTTGGAACTGTGCGTGTGCTCGTGTACGCGTGCGCCAATTTTGAGGCTTAACCATCTTGGATGGGCAACATGGAGGAGTTTGTTCTGCTTCAACTTCTTATCACATTGCTATGGATAAATAGGATGTCTGTCATGCAGACAAATCCGTGACCTTTCAAATCCATTACAAATCAGTAAATTCAATAAAACATTTGTTTGATTTATCTAGTATAGCTCTGAACCCTAGCTCTGAAATTGTCAGGAATAAGTAAGCTTGAACTTTGGAGAGTATAGCAGGAATGGCATGCTTCTAACTGACCTAGTGAAGGGAAATAAGGCTTAGAAAGCTATGTTGGACTTCACTGAAAATAAAATTCAGATTGTAAACTCTAAAGTTGGTTGACCTTCCTGAATGGCTAGTTCTGGAGGATTTGGTTTTTTTCTGTTTAATAGTGAAACTTACAGGTTTCTACTATGCAAAATTATTTTGAGCCTTAATATCTTACCTTAAATATAAATCTATTTATTCATCAAATGAATGGAAAGTCTGACCTCAGCTTGAATTATTCTCTGACTTGGTTTAAGCTATGTCTTTTTTGTAAACCTGAAAGACCACAGAAGAAGATAGAGGAGACCTGTTGGAATAGTCAAATACTTGCTACTGTGGTTAAAAGTGCTTACAAATGAACCAAATGGTTGATTTATCAAACAGAGTAGGTTTTGTTCCTAAAAATACCTTCACCTGCTTTACATTGTGGCCAGGTTACATATCTCTCTTTGCATTCATTTGAATTGCAAACTGTGGCTAATACTATGCAGTATGAATCAACGAGTAGAAGTGTGTGGCATCATTTATTTTGGATGACCTTTGTATTTCCTATAGCCTTTCCTGGTTTTGTGTCTGTTTCAAAGTCAATCGTTGTTTAAATGTCTGATTCTCACTTTTCTAGGGATTTTCTCAATTACTTATAAACTGCTTTAACCCTCATTTCCTCACTTTGCTTGTTCAGTATAATCTACATCTCTAATTGCTCCGCATTTCCCATAGGTTGCCTCTTGCCCTTTTACACGTGCTGCTTTTTAGCTGGAGCTTATTTTTTTTCTGTTTTCAATGCTTCTTTCCCCTCTGTCATCCTAAAATCTTGTATTCAGAACTTTCTGTCCCCCTTAGGCTATGGTGACCATTACACCTTACTTTTTTTATCTTTCTCCCTTTGCTGTCTTGGGTTGATGCTCTCCTTTGTAAGATCTCAGGCAAAATACTTAGCCCATATGTAGAGAATGCACAGTTCTGTGGAATCTCCAATGAAGTTGACTCCACTGTTTCCCTAAGCACTTTGCCCTAATGCAGGGGTGGGCAAAATACAGCCTGCAGGCTGGATCTGGCTCACCATGCCATTCTATCCGGTCTGTGGGACCCCTAAAAAAAATTAGAAAATTAATATTTATCTGCCCCTGGCTTCTGTCAAAGATGACAGGAGCCAGAGGAAGTAGGACCCAGGGGAAGTCATGGTAGGCTCCTGCAACAGCAGGGCCTGCCAGGCCCTGCCCCCCCAGCTGGAAGCCCCTGCATAGCAGGGGCTTCTGGCCAGGGACTGTGGGGCTGTTCATGCCTGCACTGGCATGGGAGCCGGAAATTCAGGTAAGAAGTGTGTGTGTTTGGGGGGGGGGCAGGGGAGGATCGCAGGGATCGCCCCAGTCTTTGGAGCCCAGATGGCTCCTGCTGCGTCCCATGGTCCAGCCATACAGCTGGGAGCTGTGTAGTACAGAGTGGGCAGGTGGGCAGGAAAGTGGGGATGGATGGGGGGGAGTGGAAGCGAGTGGGAATGCGGGGCCTGCACCAATGTCCTGGGGCCAGTGCCGGCAGAGCCCAGAGTAAGGTGGCAGGACCATGGGGCATGGGCTGGCAGGGGTCTATGGAGCTGGGCTGGGCTGTACCAGTAGGGAGAGGGGGGAGCTGACCTGGCTCCATAAAGCCCCTGCTAGCTAGGACCCTGTGCTTGTTCTGCCGTTCTCTGGGCACGACTGGTGCTGGGCCGAGGACACTGGCATGGGCCCCATGCTCCCGCCTGGCTGCTGTTGGCTCCTGTGCACCCACTCACTTCCAGTGTGTCCCCCCTCCCCCACCGCCCTGCAGTACAGGTGGGGATGGGTGTGCAGCCCCAACCCTGCACGCCCTACACTGCCCATCTGGACTGAGCAGCAGCGGCGGGGATGGTAGGAGAAAAGCGGCTTCTCCACCTCCCCGTGGCCGGTGCTTCCTGGTGCAGCCTCTCGCAGCCCACAAGGGGCTGTCCTGCCTCTCTGCTGTGTCACTGCTGCCTCTATGGCACAGCAGTGGCAATGGAGAACAGGCACAGGCAGCCCTGCGTGGGCTCCAGGCGGCTGCAGCATGGGGTGCTGGCAGTGGGAGGGGGAGCGGCTGATTTTTGCCCGTTCTGAGCACCAGTTTGTTCCCCACCACTGCTGATAGCTGGGGCCCTGCACTGGCTCTGGGCTCGCCCATCAGTGCTGAGTCACAGCAGGGGCATTTGGGCAGAAACTGCTGCTTAGCATGGAGGAAAGTGCCCCACTCCCCCTCACCACTGCCAGGCAGTGTCTGCTGTGGCTGCTCGCCCAGAGACCGTGCTGCACTAGGCTGCAGTGCAGCTCCTTCACTGCTGCTTGTGAGCTGCCTTATGGCTGCTCCACAGACCCCTGCCAGCCTGTGCCCTGCGCTCTTGCCACCCGACTTTGGGCCCTGCCAGCACTGGCCCCAGGACATTGGTGGAGGCCCCACGCTCCCGCTTACTTCCACTCCCCATCCTCCCACTGAGCCCCTCTGCTGCTTTCCCCACTTTGCTGCCTGCCTGCCTGCTGGCCACTCTGCACTACATGGCTCCCATACCCACACACACAGACATTCAAATATCCCCACAGCCCCCCATACCCAACCTCCTACAGCTCCCCACATACCCCACACCCACCCACCCATACTCCCTGATACCTCAGCATACCCCACACAATATAAAGGAGTAAGTCTGCATTTTGAGATATTATGCAATCACTTCTTCATATACAGCACAAACGCACACAAATCAAGAGAAAAAATATGTTTTAATTAAATTAAAAAATATTATTATGGGTGTGTGATTTTTAGTATGTAATTAGTTTTTTCCTCCTAAGATGGCAAGCCCTCTTCCCAAAAGGAATACTTCCAGGGGCAAGAGGAGGGTCTTCTGGTGGCAAAGGTCAGAGGTTAGGGGCGGGACTTCTGGTCCCAAGATGGCGACCAGGGGGCAGGCACCTGTCAAGGGGCGGGACTACCCATGCCCTTGACAGCTTGCCAAAACTCAGTAAGCGGCCCTCCACCTGAGATAATTGCCTGATGCTGCCCTAACTCCACTACTTGTGATGCTGAAACCAGCTTCTCTCTCAGAGAAGGAAGCAGATGGTAAGAAGCAGTTGAAATAAGATGGCTTTAAGGGATTCTGGAACATAAGAAACTTCTTATTTTTTCTATTTGAACTTTTGATTTACAGTGGGATCTTTTGTTCCTTTCTTTTTCTTTCTTTCATTCTAAAGTCTTTGTTCTTTGCTCATGTAGTGAGATATTAGGTAGTACCATTGCATACAAGTGTGATCATGTATAATTACCGTACTTTTTTGTACAAGCTGTAAATTTCCCTCCAGACTGGGGTGCATGTATTAAAAAGAGAAGCTGTTTTCTTCACTGAAAAAGCAACACATGTGGAGACACTGTGCATGCCATGCAGCTGCCAAGGTGGGTGCTGCTTGTGTCTGTCTTAGCAAGCTGAAAGGGCAGAGTATCTTCAGACTGGTGATGTGGAACCGAAACTTTATTTACAGGAACTTAAATAAAGAACTACTTGCAGTAAAAAACAAACAGACTTGCTACTGCCCTTGCAAGGATCTGGGGCCTAATCTTGCATGACAGAGTACGTACCCCTGGGAACATGGAGTGTCTAGGAAATGTGGTGTCCCAGGAGACAATCTGGGTAAGGCATCAGGCACTGCTATACTAGAAAGGGAAGCCCAAGAGTTCTTACTCTATCACACAGTTGACTGACTCCGGAAAAATCTTTTTTCTGCATTCTGCCTCCCAAAAACCTGGTGCATGTTTTATTTTGGGGGGTGGGGAGGGCAGGTGTGGTATGCAAAAAAAAAAAATTATATTTGCACAGGAGAAAATGTGTTTTTTCTCCTTTTTTTAAAAATGGAGTCAAGGCTTGTGGTTTCGTCAGGAAAAAATGTGAGTCGGACTATGTGACCATGATCCCATGGGGAGAGACGATGGTTGTGGGTACATTTTTACATTTAGATCAGGCATTGCATAAGAAAACAACCAGCATGTTATAAGGCCTTGCATGTTAATTTACACACAAGGCATTCAAAAGATATTTATACTTGTAGTTATAATCTAAAATGCTTCATAATAGAGTGCAAACAATCATTTGAGTGAAAATGTAGGTTGAAATATGTTCGTTTGATAGCTGGACTTCACTTTGGGGGCAGGATGGGAGATAGCCACGTTCCTGAAAGTATCAAAGTACTGAATGTACGATCTCTGGTGAGCTTTAAGTGTTGTTTTATGTCTTTGGTTCAGGCTGAGAAGATTCAAACGGATTGGGATTCAGATGAAACCAAATTGCCAAGCAACAACTCTGGTTTAGTTTGCTATTGCTTTGGGATGTCTTATTTTCTTTGTGGTTTGATTTCCTAATGTAATATTCTGTTTTTTAATTTTTCCATCATTCAAAACTCATTAAAGCTGTTTGCATGCTGCGGTGTGCTAAAAAGTCCTTGTGAAGCTATTCAACCTTTGTGTAATCTAAAGAAGATGTTGTAGTAGTACCTGAAGGGGAAATCCTTGCTATCTCTATACAAATATTGGAAGTCCACACAAAATCCCAGTTTTTTGTTTACTGCTGATTATGAATTACTGGTCAGTAGCTATAGCCATATCTTCGGTTCTGTAGGAGTTCTAGAAAGCAATTGAGAATTCGTAACTTCCACAGAAAAAACACGTAGTAACTCTTAAAAATGAATTGAGGGGTGTGTGTGTTCTGCTTTATGTGCAGCTTTGCGTTTACTAGATTTAGTAACAAAAAATGCAGGAATAGTTTCTCTTTTCCTTGGTTGGCAAATTTTGAAACTTTGTAAAATGTGATCAACTTCAACTTTTGACCAACTGCACTAATTGATTGGACCACATGACTATATTGCTTAAGCATCTCTCAAATGCTTACAGACTATTCTGCAAACACTTTCTTGCCTGCTTCTTGCTTACGATGCTTTTATAAGAATCCAGATGCGATTCCAGAATGGGAACGTGTCTATTCTAAACCAGATTAAAAAGAATTAGAAAAACTCTGGAGAGTCTGGCTGAAACAGGATATGAGCTTGATGAGTTGGGAACATGGTTTGAAATCAATATTAAATTTAATAAGACAAATATAGAATGTATGAAAGAAGGATCAAATGAATGGTTTCCTCCATTTTACAACTGTTCAAGTGATAATATGTATGGAGCAGATGAAGTATTGACTGAATTTTCACTGAGATAATGAAAAGGCTAATAAACTGTGCTGTACTTATAAAGGCACCATGTGTAAAACAAGGGATATAATGACTTTTAAATACAATGGGGTAGACTTCATTAGAAATACAATTAACTGTTGACACTTAATTTTTCATAAGGCATAGACAAGAGTATAAGTGCTTTGTGGAGAAGACTGTTGAGTCATTGGGCTAAGGGCTGACAAGCTTAAAGTAAGGTTATTTATCATTATTTAAATTCTACAAAGTTAAAGCTGCAAATACTGAAGCATGAGGAGAAAACATTTAAATGGTAGAGATACTCAGATATCTTACCTTAGTTGTATAGAGTTTTTTTATTTTTACTTAGTTTAACTTCAGATATAATAATAATAATAGTAATAATAATAATAACAATTATTATTATTAAATGGCATTAACAGGCAGGAACAACAGAGAATAGCAGAATAATGCAATGTTTGTTTTGTATCAGTGAACCATGATAATTTGAGTTTAAGTGGATTTTTTTTAACAAGTTGACTTGACTAAAATGACTGCTTGTGTTGTCTGAGACAATGCATGAAAACTAGCTTTTCTGAGAGCTGAGTCATGCACCCTGATCGGATTTGACTTAATTTGCGTGCATTCTCTTTCAACTGCCCTGCATGCCTCTAGACTTTTCATGTTTTTGCATTATGAGCTAGACTTGCTGCAACCTTCTGCCAAAAGGATAGCCAGCATAATATATTAGACAGTGTGTTTGGACTGGCAGCACTGAAGCTTGTGATGAGTTCCTCTTAATGGTGAGTAAAATAAAATTGTTATGGACAAGTAGACCCTACACCTGGTCTGGCAGACTTTTTGTTTTTGTGTTTTGCCAGGCTAACTTAAGTTATATATCAAATTATACTTCAGACATGAGCTTCTGGGATCTCTTCCCCACATTTGGCTTGACTCCATTGAAAAATGTTATAAAATATGTTGTGTAATGTACACATCACATGTGTGCGGTCCGGTATCATGCAGAGGCAGTCTTCTGCATGATCTCTGCTAGGCATAGGAAGTAGATATGAACTGCTGTTATATACCCTGCTTGTCTGACCCTGAAGGGCTTCTTATCCTTAGCCACCTTTTGTAAAAAGTAAGTAAATCAATGAATGAATGAATGAATAAAAAAAAATTATGATTCTAACTTTGTTTCTGGGGAAAAGTAGTGTGTTCTAGTAGTTAAAACAAAGTAGTGGATTTCTTAGGTCTGGAGAGAGAGCAGGGCCGGTCTAGGACTTCTCATCCAAATGAAGCAATTATAACTAATATAAGTAATATTTTAGTTTAAAAAAGGGACTGAAGTATTGCCCTCTGGTGATGAAATAAACATGAACTCAGAGATAAATGAAGAACATAATCTGTCTTTAATTTTAGATAAGAGATTTATGTGCGTTCAGATACTATTATATCAGTATAACCATTCAAAGGTGGTCTTGCTATTTAGATAGTTATTAAAATGTAATTTGACCAGGGATGATTATATGAGAGATGGAGTATTGAAATATTGTTAACTGTTGCAATACCTATCAGGGTTTTATTAAGTTAAGGGCTCTTGAAACAACCAGAGATGAGCATAAGACTGTTAAGATTGTATTACATAGAATGCTGTACATCATAAAGGACTTAAATCTTGAGTGTGCCTCAAACAGTTGACATGTTAATGAGAACTTCTGACATTTGCACACAGTCTGGAAAGAAGTGTAAATGGGTGATGCACAAGTCTCGTAATAATCTGCTAAACTTACAATGAATCCCTAATTTTTTGAGCCATCTGGATACCCAAATATTTGAATATGGAAAACTTCTGATACACCAGAATAATGCTGTTAATTTTTTAGTTTCTATAATTTAATTCCAGAGCGTGTTCAGAATCTTTGTCCTTGTTTCTGTTCTCCAGGTTTCTCTAACAGTAAGTTATGTGTAGCTATAACTTTGAATGTGATTGTGTAGGCAGGGGTTGGGTGAATGCCCTAGGGAAGACCAGGAATATAGTTGTGGGTAAGTAGGTAGGTATGTATGTATTAGATTTATATCCTGCCTTACACAAAAGGTTCAGAGTGGTTAGTGGAATACTAGTAGGTAGTGGAGCCCAAGCTACTTGACATTGTGTAGACAAGAGCTGCTCAATCTCTGGCCCATAGACCAAATGTGACCTGTGGAGCCATCACATCTGACCAGACCCAGACACAGGCATGGGTGAACTGGGTGGCCACCCAGGGCCTGGACAGAAAGGGGACCTGAACATGGTATTTTTTTTTTCCGTTGTCCGATTATTGTTGTCATTATCTCTGGTGGAGCGGGGTCCAATACTAAAGGTTTACCCAGGGCCTCCAGGAGTCTAGGTATGGTACTGCATCTGACCTGCAGGCCTACCCACAGGGCAGAAATTTGATGGCAGGGGAGCAGTGACCATTAATATGGCCACCCTTGCCCCTGCCAAATTCCCAAACCCCAAGCTCTGCATGCCTGGTCAGAGCCAGGCTGTGTCCTCTTTCCTCCTGTGGGGCTGGGTTGGGGCTGGGCCATGCCCCCTTTCTTTCCCATAAGGCTTGCCCATACCCCCTTTCCTCCCTGCCCCACAGGACAGGGTTGAGGCCAGGCCACACCCCTTTTCCCCTGGGGGGCTGGGTTGGGGGTTGGGTCATGTCCCATGTGCCTCCTCCCCACCCCCAACCCCAACCCCAGCCCTGCTGCCCTCCACATGGCACTGGATCAAAACCACCATCCAGCCCACAGTGGCACCAGGCACTGCCTGTCTGGCCTGCCACGCAAAAATGTTGAGCAACATTGGTATTGACAATCTGCAGGGGCTGCTGTGTCTGCTATTGAGACCCAGCAACCAGCAGTTCCTGATGATATACTGAAGACAAACCTTGGGGATTAAAGGTCTGTCTTCTGCTTTCTTGGCTTTTAAAAAACAAAATAAAACAAAACTGGTGAACAGAGGAAGCTGTATGTGGGAGTACTTGTGAGCATTGAAGGATATCTGTTTGGCAATGAGACAGTTTCTTCATTGTACTAGAGACAGTTTCAAAAAAATCTTTTTCCCCTCAAAAAGGTGATTCCAGTAATGCTGCGCATGTTAGTGGAACCTTTGGGGACTCCTTGTCAAGTGGCCTCTCCTTTTGTTTTTGCTTTAAAGCTAAAACTGCTAGTGAGATAGAGATGTGGGTGGGTAGGTGGGTGTGGGGGGTTTGTGTGGGTGTGGGGGGTATGTATTTATATACATAAGTATATAAATATATACCTAAATAAAATTCACTGATATATATTCTGTAGAATGGTGTGTGTATCGTCTGTCCATCTATTTTCTTTTTCTGGCACAGACACCTGCTCCCAAGCTTTCTCACACACTCTAACTGGTTGATATGCAGCGTTTTCAGCTGAGCTGGTTGTCTGCCTTTGTCTGTTCAATCCACTCTATTTTTATACACCTGGTAAACTTGGTGTGACATCACCAGCTTGCAAGAGTGAGAATGCCAGTGTCACAGCTCATTGAATAGCTTGAATAAAATAACTATCTATGACAAATTTCTCTCCAACAGGAGAAATGGCTAAGAGTAAATTAAAATTCTAGTTATTTGTTTTTATGGTTTTTGCTAGGATTTTTTGTTTTGTATCCTCCTCCCCCTTCCTCCCAACAATTTGAGTGTATTTTTGTTACTTGGATATCAAGCTATGCATTTTAGTTGCTTGGCCAGGAAATTACAGTATTTTTTTTTCTGCTTTGGGCATTCAGACCTGGTACATATACTCTACTTTGACTTTAAAATGTCATTTTAACAAATGCAGTATGCACAAGATTTGCTTTCCTTGATGAACACAAAAGGAGTGCTAGTGTGGTTCAAGTGCATTCAGAGGCTGATGAGTCTCTCATTTCTAATTGGATTACTATGGCTAGAGACGATAAAATACACTTCAATTAATAAAATGACTCCCCTTGCTCAATTCCATCAATGCTGAAAAGATTTGCACACTTGTAAGCAGGTTTTTTATTATAAAAAAATTATACATAATGTCAGTAGCCAAAATACAGCTTTTTTTATTTAAAAATTGCAAATGTTATGGGCATGCTTCTGAATAGGTAGTATTCAGAAAAGAAAGAAATAATTGTATAGAATGGGGGGAAAAGTTATTCATTTTCTTCCTAAATCATCAGGTGCCAACTTGTCATTAAAAGAGATGACTACTTGTTTTGGGATGTGCTGAAATGTTAGAACGGCTTGGGCCGGGAGCATTTGTATTATTTTTTTACTAATGGACATTCACTATGAAATGATACAGAATAGGGTTACTCTCCTGTGTTCACATCTTTACAGTTGCTTTGTTTCATAGTTTTTTATAAATTAGTCTTTCCTGTTTCCTTGGTAACTCGGTTGTCTGCCTTGGTTGCCAAGGAACAGCTTCTGCAACACAAAGGACAGGGACACTGCTACAGAATGATTTCATTCTTGGCACTAATAGATGGTGGAAAGCTTCATGGTGTTTAACGTGAGGCCTCCATATTGATTGTGAACAGAAACAAGGCTTTACTGTGGATTTAAGGTGCTTGAGTTTCTTCTCGTTAGTCATTGCTCCATTGATCATAATCATCACTTATACCCAGCCACAGCAATCCCCATAAAGTGTTGTTTGTGTAATATACATTAGAAATGGCCCTACTTGTTTCCAGACAATTTTCAGTGCCTTGTAATTTGAAGTTACAATAAATCACTTGAATTTGTTCTTGGTTAATATGATTATAGTTTCACTTTTTTAGCAAACTAAATTGAATTTTAGGCAGGAAACCCCCTAGCTTTTGGGATACTTATATAGGAGTGCGATACTTTTGACACTGTCCATGTTTTTGTTATAGGATAGGCTTGCATCTGATCTGTTTGTTCAAGCACTGTGAATTGACAACTGCAGTCTATTGTTTAAAATATTTGAAAGCATTGCAGAGGTACTGTGTCTTTGTTTCATATGAGTATGTGCTAAGAACAAAGTAAATTACTTCTTAAATTCTATAATTTTAAGAAATGTCTTCAAGTGGATTATACAAGAACAATTTTAACTAGAAAAATGTACTTGATAGTCAAATATAATGTGGTATTCATGTGTGAAACTAATCAACCTTGTTTTTTAGGGATAACAAATGAATTCCTTTTTTGGGGCTGGTAGAGATAAAGAAAAATGATTTTTCAAAAATCTTTATTCCACGTCCTTCCATTTTCTAATGAAGTGGCATTAGTTACCAGTTTTACAAATTCCCATGGGGGGGGGGGGGGGG
>NW_017729032.1:55391323-55392236 GCF_001723915.1 Gavialis gangeticus | reverse complement strand
GTGTGTGTGTGTGTGTGTGTGTGTGTGTGTGTGTGTAAGTATATATTCCTACATACACAATATCACAATACCCACCACTGAAATGAAATGTAGCCACTTGTAAGGTGGAATGCAAATGCCTTCCTACAGGATTCTGCAGTGCTAAATAAATTCATCTAAGAAGGAATTTTTAACCAAATTGTATATTTTTAAAATTAAAATTTAATTCTGTCTAACATCTGTACTCACATGAAAAGTACTGAAAATTTTCTGAGTGAAAGCAGCTAGGACTGCTGGCTCTGTCTTGGGGTGGGGGGGGGGAGCTATACTACCTAGAGTAGGGGTTGACAAAATATGGCCCACAGGCTGGATCCAGCCCACTAATTGATTGTATCTGGCCCACCGCTGCCTCTGTGGTGTTTCGCACAGGGCCGAGCCCTGCCTGCTCTCGTCTGGGGCAGGCTGTGCTGTACTCCTGCCCACACCTGCTCTGTGCCTAATGGTGGCACCGCTGGGTCCCCAGCCAGCATGTACAGCTTCTTGGCAGCGCTGTTGCTGCTGCTGTAGCCCCCTACAAGTACTACTCAGCTCCCCCACCTCCAGCAACTCTTCCTCCTCCTGCCCCTGCTGTACTGCTCTGGACAGTGCAGGGAAGTGGTGGCAGCTGTGAGGACATGTGATGGGCCCCAGATGCCCAGCCAGAGAGAGGGGAAGCTGCAACCAGGTGGCTTCTGCCTCAGCAGGCAGGGCTCCAGCTCCTGGCCATCTTCCACCCATTCTGCCTGCTGGGGCCATCAGCAGGAGTGGGGTGGTGTGGGCAGGAGCACAGAATGGGCTGCCCTGGGTGGGAGCAGATATGGCTTAGCCCCCTGAGAAGTGTCATGGGCAGGCATGACCAGGATGAAGGGGAGAAGGATGGACTGCACCTGCACAA
>NW_017729032.1:55384430-55386323 GCF_001723915.1 Gavialis gangeticus | reverse complement strand
CACCCTGCCTCTTCCCCCACCCCGAGAAAGCTCCCAGGACCTTGCATGCAGGCAGACCCCCTGCACGCACATGCACGCCGTCCCCACACACACATTATCACCCCCTCATACAATATGAGTGAGACTTTATTTTGAAATATTCTGCAATTGCCTCTATATATGCTACGCAAAAAAAAATAAATGGGACAAAATATTTTTTTGAAATAAAACTAAAATATGTTATAGTAGATGTTTGATTTTTGTACATGATTTTTTATTGATAATTTGTTAAAATAATATCTTCTGAAAGATTTTGTGTGTGGCCCTTGATAGCTGGCCAAATGGCCTGCCAGCCAAAATAATTGGCCACCCCTGACCTAAAGGAATGCTGCTTTGAGACATCATTGAGCCAATCAATTTGTGAATTTACTGATACGAGTATGACAATGAATGTCCCTTTTTTGGAACAGCTTGGTGTTTCATTCCATTTCTCCTCCTTATAGCAACCAGCACTTACACCACATACATTTTTGAGGTCCAATGGATCCAGAACCCAAAATGGAATGTCTTTTAAACTAGTTTAAAGAACTGCTTTCAACTTTCCTTAAGATGATCTAGGCTTGGAGAACCAAAGTTTAGTCTTCAAAGTTGGTCAGTGCTGCCTCATTTTGCTGTGAGCTTGAGAAATCATAGGGCTAACTACAGTGAGATCTTTGACCACTGTAAAGAAAAGTACACAAAGGTTCACTGTGCTGTACCATTAAAATGAAGTAATAGATTTTAGTTAAGAACTTTAATATAAGCAAAGTCGTAGTGCCGCCAACCATGGATAAACCTATTGGAAATGGTACTGAGGAAAAGTCTGGGAGCCTAAAAAGAGCAGTGTATTTGGGAAACTTGAGATCAGATTTCAGATGTTGGTTTGCCAAAATTATAGTCTAGTTTTAAATGGACATTGTTTTATTATTAACATCTTTTTGCAAGTTAATATTTTTAAAATACTGACAGTGTATGTGGTGTTTACAGTGCAAAAAAAGAAATTGTCTCTTGCCCCTAGCAAGTCAATAAACTGAAAGACAGCTAGAGGGAAATGGGATGCACTGGGAAATTTAAAGGAAGAAGTAACCTTTTTACTGATTACTACAAATGGCACCCTATCATTTTTAGTTGCTTGCTATTTCAGACATTGTGTTCTTGATGTTCTTAAACTGTTTAAAGAATCACAGTATTGTATGAACATGAACTTTCTTTCTGTGTAATGCATGTGTTAATGCCCCAGTAGATTTGCAAGCCACTGGGACTATGATTCACTTAGGAATCTGTGAATCAATTAAACATGTTTACTGTTAAAATGAAAACAGGCTGATAAAAGCCTGGAGATTTGATTAGATTTGACCTAAACTTGTCCTCTTGAACCAGATACATGGCAGCATCTAGGCATGTGAGGCAGATACTCTGAATTGTAACATTGTTTCAGTATCTGCTAACCAAGGGATAAATTAAGGACAATTTGCCTACAATTGTTACCTAAATATTGAAATTTTGATGCTTAGAGGTACCTTGGAAATGTAGTGCTAGGTGTGATTTAGATCATATAGTCCCTCCCCCAACTCTGTGTACCTGCAACATACCTGACAGATGCGTGCCAGACATGTTCTCAAATACCGCTAATGACCGGGATTCCACAAGCTCCCAAACTAATATGCTCTTGTTTGAGCTGTATTTAGGCTAAAAGCGTCTCAAACACGGTATGTCTAGAAATGTATTGTACCTGACCACTTACTGGTACTGTGTGGAATGTTTGCTTTATTCTGTACTAAAATACTTATTTTGAGAGAAATTCTTAAACATCCGGGAATGTCTCCTTGCCAAAAAGGAGGCTTACTCCCAATGGAAAGGAGGGGTCATCACTAA
>NW_017729032.1:55383269-55384377 GCF_001723915.1 Gavialis gangeticus | reverse complement strand
GTCTGGAACCAGCTTCCAAGTGAGGTGGTGCAGGCTCCCACCCTGGGGGTTTTTAAGAGGAGGTTGGATGACCACCTTACTGGGGTCATTTGACCCCAGTGCTCTTCCTGCCATGGCAGGGGGTTGGACTAGGTGATCTGCTCAGGTCCCTTCCGACCCTAGAAACTATGAAACTATGTACTTAAAGCAGGGCTGGCCATGGGCTGCAAGGGGTTAAGTTGCCCATGGACCACATGTAGCCCACAAAGGATTAAGTTGCAGCCCCTGAGCTTCCTCTGCTCATTGCTCCAGCTGGAAGAATATTTGGGCTCCCTTTCTCTCTTCCAGCTTTCACCACTTGGCTGATCCAGGTAGCAGTGTGGTGTGGCTGGGCCAGCTGAGGGTGAACCTGGGATCATGCACTGCAGTGGTAGGGGAAGGCAACACTGCATGTCATGTGGTGCAGCAGTGGCAGCTATGCAGTGCAGTGGTGGGGGAAGGCATCTGTGTGCAATATAGATGAGAGGGCCCTTGGTCTGCCCTGGTGCACCCCTGTGTGTGTGTGTGTGTGTGTGTATGTACACGCACGCCCATGCAAACCTATGAATACATGTATTTATATATGCATGTATACCTATTGCCAACTCTCTGTACATCAGGACTGTTCAGCTGGCAATCCAGGGGCTGCATATAACCCAAGAAGGATTAAATTGTGACCCCCAGGTTCTCACCTGGCTGCCAGTCCCCCACTACTTTGACTGCAGAAGCAGCGGGGATCTCTGGGCTTCCTCTCCTTACAGCTTTCTCTTCCCTCCTCCCACCCTAGAGGATAGGGTGGTGGAGTGCAGCCCAGCCTGCAGCGTTAAAGCTGGTGGATTTGACATCCCGAAGCTCTTGAGAGGTGCAGTGCAGTGGGGGAACCTGCGGCTGGGGAGCTTAGGGTGAGAAGGGAGTGCCTTGGCATGCAGTGTAGCCGGGAGTTGGGGGGAGCATACGATAGGTGACCCCAGAGGCCCATGGCCACCCTTTGGTGTGGCCCCACTAGTGAGGGCCTTGGGGAATACAGGTTGGGCTGCTTAGAAGTTGGACAGCCCTGCTCAGCCAACTAAAGCTACATTTAGAGATTATG
>NW_017729032.1:55370737-55378269 GCF_001723915.1 Gavialis gangeticus | reverse complement strand
AGGTTGGGCTGCTTAGAAGTTGGACAGCCCTGCTCAGCCAACTAAAGCTACTTTTAGAGATTATGGGGACACTTGTAATTATCACAAGGTTCTTTTCTGTTTTTTTAAGTCACTTTAGAACTGAAGGAAATTTGACACTGTAGGGGAGCAACTCTCTGGCATTTTAAATTGCAAAACCAAAACAAATTGTTGTGGTATAATTGATTTTAAAATCATCCACATGTTCAGTTAATACCCTAGAAACTTAATGCTGAAATTCCTTTTAACTAAAATATGGTGTCTCATGCCTTCCCTGTCCATCGTCTCTCTTCAGAATACTCCTAGTAAGCTGATAAATACTTAATTTCTAATCTTGTGAACAAAAACAAAGATACCCAAAACATAGGTCTCTTTCCTGGAAGGCAGTTAAAACTTGTGTTTGAGGGGAGAGTTGTAAACAACTTACCTCTTGTATACCATTCATTTGCTCTGAATGGAAGTATTTGTGGCTAAGTTCTGATACTCTACACTCTATGTTTTTTCTAACAGTAGTAACTCACCATTAATAACTTGTTACTGAATTTCAATTTTTTGCTATAGGAGACAGAAAATTATGTTCCTGGTTTCAGGTGAGGGGGAACATTGACAACGGGGGTATGTTTCATCAGAAGCAGTACGTGATGCTTGACAGCAAACATTCTTTTGATACGCCTGGATAATTCACTACACAGGGTTTGGTTCAAATTGCAACCACCAAAAGCAAATGGGGTAGGCAGTTTTAATTTTTGCTGTACTCTTGAAGGAGTAGGTGGCTTTGTCACTGCCTATCCTCCCTGTCAGTTCTGAAAATGGAGTAACAGGGTGGGCAAATCTAATCTGCGTGAGACATTGCACAATAATTTAGCTTGTGAAGGCTGAGTGCTAAAAATGCCAATTTTGCAGATTCCCATATGCTCCAGGTCCTGGTGTCTATGTAATCTAGTAAGTATAACCTTTTGCACAGGGAGAACCCATAAACTCTCAGTTGAGGACACAACACATTTCTGTTAATAATATACTGCTTATTGCATTATGTATTAGTCTGTGTGTTCTGAAGTAACCTGAAATTTACATAAGGTAATAAAGTGACTTCTTCATCTTCATTTATTAACATAGCTGCAGAATTTAGTGTGCATCACTAAATTTTCATGTTCTAGAAAATCTAATCCTTATCTGTCTTCCCATCAAATACATGAACCTGCTGGGCCTTCTGGCTGTTTATAGATGTGCTCCAGGAGGCGTGGGGAGGGAGGGAGGTGCTTTAATTAAAACTGCCTGAGCATCACATGTATCAGCACCCCGACACTGAAAAAATGGTGATGGGGCGCTTTGAACTAAAGTTCTTTCAATGAGCATGTGTGTAAGTGCCCTCTGATTCTAGTACCAAAGATGACCCCTTATTTGTGAGCAGCACAAAGTAACCATAAAGCCAGTTTAGCCAATCCTGGGTCTTACATGTCTTTTCAAACTTGGTATGTGAGGGTGTGCTTTAATCATAGGTGCATGGTCAGAGTACTGGAGGTGGAGGGGAATGGGGTGGGTGTTGCTTTATTTACTTATTTTGCTTTGGTAATTCTTGGAAAGTGAACCTCGGAAAATGAGTGGACAGTAAATGACAATGAATGCATATGTTTGTAATGCTCTCAACTTAGAATAGTTTGAGGGGAAAGAAGTCAGTGTGGTTTAAAGTAATTTTTGCTGTGGAACCCTGCTCAGTTGAACACAATGGAGCCTGAGTTGTGAATTCAGCCTGTAATTCATGTTACCAGCATCACTGGGGAGGAAAGGGGAGAAGGCTACATTTGCTAATAACTAGTTACTTCCCAGACTGTCTTCTGTATTATATGATATGGCGGATATCAGGTATTATAAGTACTGCAAAGGATGTCAAATTCTGAACTTTGTGACCAACAATGTGCAAGATCCAAAAGATTAGAGCTTCACTGCAAGCTGCCCCTGGTGGATAAGTTAAGCTACCAGGGAGAAAACCCTATTATCCATATTGATGTAAAAATAATAGGAAAAGGAATGGAATATAGATGCAGTTGGAAGACAGCTGTCCAAGTAAATTGCTTTTTGTAGAAATCTCTCTTCAAGTGTACTGTATTGCACTAGTATCTCAGATGACCATTGCCATTACAGAATGGAGATTTTGGACATTATAGTCTCCCATTATCAGGTTGTCACTAACCTGATGTTGCATGAATAATGTACCAAGTGGTGCTGCAGTATTATGTGAATATAGATTTAATAGAAATATTGATAGTTGCTATTACAAATAACAGATAGTCTGTGCATTTTTAAAGATTGAGACCCAAGAGGTTGTATAAAAATTAAGGGTGGGTCCTCTTAAGTAATGAATCAGTTGTAAATAGGGCTACACTGAAGAGGTACAAAGTGCTGTTTCTCAGAACACAGCAGGAAGCAATCAATGATCAATACCACATCAGAATGCCAAGTCCCTTTTCCAATCAGTTCTTAATTCAAATGCTAAGCTTTTATTCATGGTCATTCTCTCAGTACTTGTTCTGAATGCCCTTGACTCTTCTGCCCTGGACTTCTTATGTTTTCTTCTGCTTCTCTCACAAAAACATACCTAATGTCTCCATCAGTTAATATTTATGCTCTGCATTTGCTACCTCAGTCTGTGAAAAGCTCCTTAGCTAGCAAGGCATAGGGTCTGCTTGGTCCTGCAACATTGGTCTGTTTCATTCAGTGCCCTACCTTGGTTTGTCTCTTGTTAAATAAAGAGGCATTCAACTGTTCTCCATTTAGCCTAAATGGAAGGCAGCAAGTATATCCACTAGCTGCATATGGGCTTAAGCCAACAGAAAACGTATGTACAAGAAGAACAGAAACATTGGCATTAGCATTCAGGTAAGAAAGAGACATTCAAAAAGCCCAAGGCATAATTGATCTAAGTTGCGCTGTTTTCTCTAAGCGGTGTAGTTTAGATCAGTAGTAAACAGAACTCATATTCGCCCTTTGGGTGGGGAGGGGAGCATGCAGGCTGCCTATCTTAGACCAGGTTCCAACATTTTTAAACCAGTCTATGTATACTGAACTTCTGTTCAGTTACAGGTATAGACCAGTTTCCAATCACTTGTACTGGTAAACGTGTAGTATTTATATCTGGCCTAATGTGACCTGGCATGGTAAAGATTCCTGAGTTCAATGTACTTAAAATCCCAGCACTAGTTAGGATGGGAAGAGGTAGAAGGGGCAGATTCTACAAACTTGGTTGCACTTGGCTACCTGATTTGCTAAGTCGGAAAGAATATTTCCAAGGTTCAAATCTCAAGGAGTCAAAAATTAGGAAATGTTAAAATTTTCAGGTTGCCTACGCAACTTTCATTGAACCTACTTATGCATGTACACAGACAATCAGTTTCTTGGTTTAGCTTATCTTTTTGAGTCCATGACTTTAGAACTATAATGTAATGCTTGGTCCTGCAACATTGGTCTGTTTCATTTTAGTGTCTTGGTTTTTTCTTTTGTATGTAACATCCTGTTTTAACAACTGAGAAAATAGTCATTGACACTACCCTGGTTAGGAAGTGGAGATGAAACCTCTGGTTGCATCATCCAGTTCACTTCTACTTAATTTAATGGAGTTGGTGCTGGTGCTGCTAGTAGTAGGTTATAACTGTCTATAGAGAAGCATTCTCGGGGAATGGGGTGCTTTGCCAGGGGCTCCACAGGTACTTGCTGGCCATGGAAGAATGACAGTCCTATGGAAATGTGGGGTCCATTGCAGGCTGTGCTAGGAGAGGTGCTTTAATAGGCCCAGGATCTTTTGTCTCTTCCTTTCCATTCTGTAAATATGCCACCCCAGCTTACCCAGGTCCTCTTCTCCCCACTCAGCTAGTTCCAAGTCTCTGGTCCTAAGGATTTTTATTCCAATCCCAGTCTTAACTGTCATGCAGTCCCGCTGTCCTAGTTTTCCTACCCAATCTTCCTGTCTGATTTTTGTCTCTTGCCAATTGTGATGGCCAACAGTGTCCCCCTCCTCTTTCCAGGCTTGTTCCATCTATCCCCAACCAGGTCCTTTTCCTAGTTTTCTTTGCACATCCTAGCTCCTTATCCAGTCTCAAAGCTGTCTCTTATTCCCCACCCAGCCACATATTCTCTTTCTTTCTCTCTCATTGCTATATTTCTTTCAGTGGCTTCCAAGCCGTTTGAGCAGTCTCAGGTGTCCTATTTTCTTCCTACTACCACCAGCCTCCAGTGCCAGTTTCCACTACCCAGATCCCTTCTCCATCCTCCAATACTGCAGGACCGTTTCTAGCCAGTTTGCATCAGATCAGAGGCCTACTCTTAGTATGGGGGGAGTTGCTGAGAACACTGAAGAGACATTTCCTGACTTTCAGTTCAGGTACCTGTGCCTGGCTTGGCCTTTCATACTCCAGAGCTGTGCTTGGGGAGTGCGCCCCAGGCTAGAGATAGCCAGTGAGATCTTAAGGGCAATTGGCTGTTAAAGGACTGCAGCCTGTTCTTTTATATTCTTATCTGGCCACCACATTCTATGCTTTCATGAGCTTGAGGCAGTGCACTGTACGTGGAGCTTGATGACTGCCCAGAAGCTGCAGTTGGTGCAGAACAGAGCAGTCATCAGGAGCAGTGGAGTTATGAGTTTGGAAAGCTATTGGAAGCCAGTTTAGCCACAGTTAAAGGTGCTAGTTCTGAGCTATAAGGCCATAAACAATCTGGATCCTACTTACCTAAGGGATCATGGTTTCCCTTACCTCTCATTAGCATCCCAAAGGTCAGGAGAGTGCAACCTTTTGCAACTGCCATCTGTGGCTATGTCTGCCTGAGAAACCCATGGGAGGTTGTTCTCAGTAGTTGCTCCTAGGGCTTGGAACCCTAGTGCCTTAAGTGTCTTCCTCAAATTTTATTTCAGGGCCAGAAATACATTTATTGCAATGAGCCACCCTTCTGAGTATCCAGCCAGACAGTAACTGTGCTGATACCCTCAACCCAGATAATTCCAAATATCATGTGACAAGACACAAGAAATGGCTGACTTAAAAGTCCTAGTACTCATAAAAATACCTTCTGGGTTTTGAGCCCCTTGAGTTTGCACTGTCAAGCCTGTCTCCATAGTCTTGAGGACTGGGATCTTTCCTTAAGAAGGATCTTGCATGAACTGCATGGATTCAGAAACTGAAGCTTTAAGAAGAACATAAAAAATTGTGAGACTTGTGTGAGTTGGCACCACTGCTGCCCCTTAGGGAAAGATACTTTCCCCCAGCATTTTGAATGGGTCCTGTCACAGTCTGCAATTTGTGTACATGTGAGTGTGTGTCCATAAATGCCCTAGGGTGGGCAGAAAACAAAATGCCCTGCAAAGAATGGGGCAACAAGATGAAGCCTTTGTGGGATGTGGGAATGGCACAGACTGGGATAGGCAACCTATGACCCATGGGTCGCATCTGGCCTGCATATCCATGGGATTTGGGCCAGGGACATGGGGCTTCAGCTGCAGGTGCTCTGCCTGTGCTGCCATGGGGAGCAATGCCAGGTGTCGGAGGGACTTAGCACCTAAAAGACGCTACCTCGCACTGCCATGTCTCAAAACCATTCTAATTATGAGACTGGAAGAGAAGTTACTACACTTGTATGAGTAAATGAAAGGCATGTACAGGTGTTACGTTTTTACCCGGAGACTCGCTATTCTCCTGAGAAGAACCACAAGCATACAGGTGTTCATCCAGTTTCTTCCACAGGAAAGAAACCCTGTCTGCTTCCCTACTACTAGACTGGGCAGAGGTGGTTAGTACAGCAGTGAGAAAAGACTCTGTTTACCTTCCCCAGTCAGGGTCACCCTGTTTTTGGGAGGGTATGGGGAGCAGTGGCAGCTTGACAGCTCCTATCCTTGGGAGGAGTAGAGCAGCAGGAAAAGTAGTAGAGCACCTGTTCATGGCCAAAATGTTTCCATGCTATCCATCCCCGAGATTAGGAATCTAGCTCTTGACATGATGTCATAATATTGTCTCACTGGGCTTCCCTGCCCCTCTTCCCAATTATTTTGTTTTGACTTTCTTTTTAAGCTCTGGTATCATTAACCCAAATTCCCAGGACTGCTCCCTGGGTTTACTTAGAAACAGGTATTTATGGATTGTGTCTGATACAACAATATCTAGAAATATGAGATCTTTAGTAAAGCACTTTGAGATTATTGAATAGCCAGAAGTAAACATAGAAGAGACAGTGCAACCATTCTAAATGGGCCTGGCCTGGGGACAAATTCAGGAGATATATCTTCTATAATGCTAATCCTTACTAATTTCAACAGGCAGCTGCAATGGGCTTTGATTACAATGGATGATGTTTTTCACTAGCAGCTGCATATTTACTGTAGCTAAGTACTCTGCATACTCTTTTTTTAAAAGGTATTTACATGCTAGAGAATTTAGATAAACACCTGATATGAATTTGGGGGGGAGGGGTTTCCCCCTTACAATTCCCAGCAGACAAATTGATGGTTAGAAAATGGTATTTAGAAGTTTGTTTTGGGGAACTGATTTGTAGGTAAATATATATATGCATTAGAACAATAGTCCAGGGCGGCAGCAAGAGTTAATTGACTCCTAAAGGCCTGGTCACACAGTCACATTTTTTAAGGCAGTCAGGTTGTCTAACACAACAAGGTCAATGGATATACACATATCCTGGGAAATTATGGGCATGTACCACACTGTTTCATAATATGAGATAAGGTGGCATCAGCTTACAAGGCCCAAGTGTGGGGGGCCTGAGACTTCTGGTTTGGGGGGAACAAACCAAATTAGGAGAAGCCCCAGAACGCCCAAATTAGGATGTGTGCATGTGATGGGTTTGTGAAGCAAAGTAATATGTTGATAGGACAATGTGGACAGTATAACGACCACAGAAAGAACAATCGGTGATAGCCACAAATGAAGAGTCATCAGGAGGGAAAAAGAATACAAAAGCAGAGACTTTAGAGCAACAAAAGGTCCCTGCCCCCGAGCAGGGAACCTAAGATCACCATGGACGGAGGGAATACCACCAGCCCGTCTCATCCACCCCACTGGGGGTGGCACTGGGGGTGGGGTAAGCCTCGGCCTCCAACCTCCAGGCTGGTCACATCTGACATCTAAGAGCGAACCTCACTGTGAAGCTTACATCCTGGTCAGATGCATCTTGACTCTGATGACAGTGCTCAGATTGGTAGCTATAGAATTGCTTTTATTATTTTTTCTTTTATTATTGTGTATCAATAAATATGCCTATTATTGATTGCAGAACCCCTGGCATGGCTGTACGAGCACTTGTGGTGCTCTGGTGTGGTGCCAGGGGACTGGAAGAGGGCCAATGTGGTTCCCATCTTCAAAAAGGGGAGGAAGGAGGACCCGGGAAACTATAGGCCAGTTAGTCTTACCTCAATCCTGGGCAAGCTATTTGAGAGAATTATTCTGGCACATGTCCATGAGGGACCAGCAGGGGAGATTATGGTTAGGGGCAACCAACACGGGTTCATTAGATGCAGA
>NW_017729032.1:55367214-55370471 GCF_001723915.1 Gavialis gangeticus | reverse complement strand
ATACCTACAGGCTGGGGAACTCCCTTCTCATGAGTACAGAGGCAGAAAAGGATCTTGGAGTCATCATTGATGCCAAGATGAACATGGGCCGGCAGTGTGGGGATGCAGCCAGGAAGGCCAACTGCACTTTGTCATGCATCCACAGATGCATCTCAAGCAAGTGATCCTCCCCCTCTATGCAGCACTGGTCAGGCCGCAGTTGGAGGCCTGCATCCAGTTCTGGGCGCCGCACTTCAAGAGGGATGTGGACAACATGGAGAGGGTCCAGAGGAGGGCCACTCGCATGATCAGGGGGCAGCAAGGTAGGCCCTACAAGGAGAGGCTATGGGACCTGAACCTGTTCAGCCTCCACAAGAGAAGGCTGAGGGGGGATCCAGTGGCCTGTTACAAACTAGTCATGGGGGACCAGCAGGCACTGGGGGAGTCCCTGTTCCCCCAAGCACTACCAGGAGTGATTAGGAATAACAGTCACAAGCTGGCAGAGGGTAAATTCAGATTAGACATCAGGAGGTGCTACTTCATGGTCAGGGCGGCTTGGATCTGGAGCCAACTTCCAAGAGAAGTGGTGCTGGCTCCTACCCTGGGGGTCTTTAAGAGGAGGCTAGATGAACACTTTGCTGGGGTCGTTTGACCCCAGTACTCTTTCCTGCCATGGCAGGGGGTCGGACTCGATGGTCTGCTCAGGTTCCTTCTGACCCTACAAACTATGAAACTACAGTTGAAAAGGTGTGGTTGGTCTGAGGGTTTTGGTTCCCCACCCCTGCCAGAACAAAGCATCTGGGTCCTAAATACAGTGCCAGCAAAGTAACTGAAATGTCACTGTAACAGGGGGACTACCAGGACTGATCTCCACGTGTTCCGCCCACCTGTTCTTGGGCAAACCACCTGCCTTCTCTCCTGCCACGCCTTGGTCTTAATTGATTAATTAATAGATGTAATTAGGCGGGAGGCTGCCCATTTTCTGCCCCACTGCTACGGGGCGCTATCTGTGGCTCCATTCCTCCTCTGCACTGCAGCCCAAGCTTCGCTGATGACATCATGATGTTTTCAAATCCGCCAGTCCCCCACGATGGGCCCCAGAATCCTGTTGTAGGACCCCACTTGGGTTCCTCCCTTCAGATGGACTCTGCCACCATCATACTGGGCCACATTGCCCTGCCATCGGTTTCCCCTTTGGGTGTGGTCACCTCACTGGGACCTTTGGCTCACACTAGCCCCGGCCCACCTCCAGGCCAGCTGGGACCCCAGGTCCCTGGCTCTTGGGCATCTCTCTCGGTGGGCCTCCTTGCCCTTCTGACCCTCCTGGTCCTGGCCCCCACCTGGGCTCGTCAGGGGAAGCTCTGGCAGGCCTCACTGTATGACCCGTACTCTTTTCCCAGGGTCCCCCTCTCTGGGTCCTCTTTTATGGATGTGGGGAGCTGGGGTACCTCACACCACAACCGGTGCCTCAGGGTGTCACAGGAGACCCTCACTCCCCCCCAGGCAGCAGGTTGTGGTACTACTACTGGTGTTATATTCGACCCAAACTCTGCCTCCTCACATTGGAGGACTTACTGGGGGTCAGGACTCAGCTCTCTCTCTCTCTGGCTGAGCCCCCTCTCCCTTCACAGGGCTCCACACGCTGCCACCCTCACGCTGGGGGCTCCACACTGCTCATAATGCTCCCTTTACTCGGGGTCTCGGGGCTTCCCTCCACAGGTGGGCTTAGGTAGCTGCAGCCATGCCTGGCCCCAACTCTCCTCCTCAGGGTCTCAAACCCCCACAACTACCTCTGGTGTACGCAACCCACCCAAAGGTGAGGGCTAAGGGTTAAGGTGCCCCAACCCGCCTTTCACCGGGGTGATCACTGGCCTGGCATTTCCTGGGGGCTTCTGCACCACTGGGAGCCCCACCAGGCCACCCACTCCCAGCAGGGTGTAGTATCCGGTCATACTCAGGACCAGGAGCCTCCTACCATCCCCTGCAGCTCCTCCCTTACCTCCAGATGAAACTCGGCAGCCCTCAGGCCAGGCAATGTTATTGCCTGACCTCCAGCAGCCAAACTGCCTTGTTTATATAGGCATCCCTGAGCCTAAAATGGCTGCCCTCCTTAGGCACCTGGAGGCTGACAGCTCCAGGACCTTAACGTGGCAGGTACACAGTGCCCTGCCACAGTCACCTAAATATTTTTTCAAATCTGATACTTTTTCTTTTGTTTTTTTCTGATTTGCCAAAGTACTTACAGCTTTGGAGTAATTGTAGTGACTTGCTCTCTCTTAACCAAATGGGGTTTGCAGGATGATGAGGGCCTAATCAAAATGAGATGGTGCCACAGTCTTTTCATTCTCTGTTATTTAGAGAACTAATGACTATGGAGAAGCTAGGGTATAAGCCAAAATGTGTCAGTGCAGTTTAGAGAACTTGTGATGAGACATCAAGGGTGGAAATCCTGGTCCTGTTGAAGTTTATAGCAAAAATCCTCTAGACTTTGATTTCCAAAAATTGTTTTCATGTGGTGTGCCTTCTATTTGGGCCATTTAAACATCACTGCAGTGTAGCTTTGTAATTAAGGAACTAGACTTTGGTGATCTGGCCCAATTCCTTGCTCATGTTCAGATCCTGGGAGACGCTGTTTGCTTTCCTTTCAGGGCCTTTCTCTGACCATCTATGCAACATGCCTGTCACAGTAGGGCTCCTAATCTTAGCAGCAGCCTGCAGGCACGATTGCAATGAAAGATGAGTTAAAGTTTTCTGTGCAACAGGAAGAACATATTTATTATAGATGGGCCTGGTTGACATTTGACAGATTTGGATTCTTGTTTCTACTGGAAAAAACAACATTAGCATTTCAAATCAAAGATACAAAAATGACAAAATTGCTCCATATTTAAGAGAAAGTAAACTAATATGTGTAACCTATATCTAACTGTGACCATGTAATGAACCAAAGTGTAATTTAACCATCTGCCTAAAGGCTTCCCTGAAAATATTATCACGGAATCATTTGGAACTGAAGACCACTAACTGGAAATTTAAAGGAGGAGGCAGTGTGATATGTCACCACTTACGTCTAGATGTTGTTTTCAGTCTTTTTCAGTCTGCAAGCAGGTTGTTTATATAATCTGTAGGGGAATGAAAATTTCTAAGTGTACTCAGATGTATCATGAGAGAACCATGTACAAGATTTTATATTTGACTTGCTTAGCAAAACAAGACTCTATTTTAAAGGTTTTTTCAGTTCTGAATGTATGAATTCTGAAACAAAGGAAGATATTTGA
>NW_017729032.1:55350936-55362214 GCF_001723915.1 Gavialis gangeticus | reverse complement strand
AAAAATTTTTTTTCCCCCCCCCCCCCCCCCCCCCAGATTACTCTTTAGTTGCACAGTATTTTATATTACATCTGATGTCTAAGATCAGGGCGCTGTCTCAGAGAACTGAGAGTTCTTGTTGATATACTTTTCTGCATGCTTTATAAATCAGATTTAAAGCAGACTTTCCCCACTTTCACCCTTCTTTGGATGGAATCTCTTATTTTACCTATTCATTCTGGGCACTGATGTAAGTCTGTGAACTTTGAATTACCATTTTACCTTTTATGTGAAAAGTTAAAGATCTGTTTATATCCATGGTGGTATCAGTGTACGTCAAGTAAAATATGATTAGATTGGGATAGGCAACCCCTGGCACAGGTGCCGAAGTGTGGCACTCGACAGGATTTTGCTTGGTACACATACCTTGGAGGAGACGGTGGGGAAGGGTTTGGGGTTTCCCTGTTACAAAAAGGATTGGGCCCCTCCCGACTCCCTTCCTGTCTGGCCCTGGCATGCCAACATCTTGCAAGTCGAGGTTGTAGGTAGTTTTGGCATTCTGCCCAAAAACATTGCTAGTCCCTAGATTAGACCATGATCCGATTGCTAGAGGTCTCCATTAATCGTACCAGAAGTGTCCCCCGTAGCAGTTCCTTTAATGTTTTTCATTTTGCTGCTTGTGCCATTTTGCCCCCCACCCCTGCCCCGATTGGCAGAGGGGCCCAGCTTGCCAGGCCGTTTGCTGCTGATTGCTGGGGAAGAGAAAACCGCCGTTTTAAATTTCACACAAGCAGTGAAATGAAAAACATTGAAGGAGCTGCTGGTTGCGGGGGAGGGACTGGCGGGGGGAGAGGGCAAGCAAAATCCCGTCAAGGGGTGCACTTCCAGTGTGATTTTTTATTTATTTATTTATTTATTTATAAATCCCTACCCATTGCAGTCTGCTGTTCCATAAGTCATAGATTTTTAGATTAATAGGTATTTGAGTCTAGAAGGGGCTATTATTATTATTTAGTCTGACCTCTTTTTTTGTATTAAAAATTTGAAAAATCCTACTAATGGAGCAATTTATTATCTATCTACAAAACTTAAATCAAGATCAGATTACTTTGGGCTTCATTGCAGATTATTTGAGTCAGATTCACATAGTTCTATGTGTCTTTTCTGTGACACATTACTAATATGCATTTATGTATAGTACATAACACATCATATAAATAAATCCAGATGAGATCAGTGGTTGTTAGTTTTTTCTTAAAAAAACTGTGTATAAGAACTATTATTGCGGAGCATCAGACCCTCTGTTTGGTATACTGTTGGCATGGAAGTTTCTCATTTTGATATACCAGACAATTTTTATGTAAAATTTTAAAGTTCAACATGGAATGCTGGATAAATTAATGTGATAAAACCTCAGTAATAAATCATTTTGACAGGAGCTATGTTGTTGCCAATGGAAGAGGGAAAATTCCCTACCTTTTATAACCTTTCATCATTTGAGGGAGCATTCCCCCAGTCCTTGAAAAACCTATCTCCTTTTTTTATGAAGTTCATGGTCACCAGTCTTGGTCTGTTTTGGAGAAAGCCTTGAATCTCTTGCAAAGAACACTCTGCTGCAAGTCTTCCAATCCTCTTTTTTATTATTATTACATACTGATAGCTCCCTTTCTTGAATGCCTCTGCTGATACTGTGGCAGCAACACAGAAAACATAGCTAAAGTACACTTTGCCAATGTCTTTTACCAATATCTGCTGGACAGCAGAACAAGGGCAGAACTCTGGGCAATAATTCATATAGAGAATAGTAAAGGAATGAGAAGTAAAAAGCAAAAAGGCCTACTCAAAGGGAGAGAGCCTTTAAAGGAAAGAAGGCAGGGTACTTGGGTCCAGATCCTATTCCACGTATTAAGCACCTAGGAGTGATTCTGTTCCACCATGTTCATGTACTAAAAATCCATCAACGCATCTACTTTTGTAACATGACATCATCTTGTCCTTAAAACAAGTGACAAAAAACAGAGGAGGAGGAGGATGACCTATTCACCTTTTTGCATTAACAGATTTTTAAGGATTCCAGCTGGGAGTAGTAGTCACATGCAACCACCTAAGTGCCTTTATGCACCTAATAACTGGAATAGAATCTGGCCCTAGATAAATAAGGCCCAGGTCCTTGTTCCAGACAGTGTGACTGAAAGCAAAAAACTTCAACAGGAAAAATTTAAATGAAGGGAGGAATAAAAGAAGATGTTTGGGAAGAGCACAAGTGCAGGAAGACTGCAGGAAAAAACAAACTCAGTACTGAAGGTGGGGCAAGGAACTCATTAGTAAGCACAAAGTCTGAATTTATGGTAAAACAGGAAATCATAAATTAAAGTAAAATGAGCTCAAGGAGGAGTGGATGATAGGAAAGATAGCTTTGACAGCTTCATTTCATGCAAACTAGAAGGGTTGGAAGCGGTTAGATCATGGGGGAGATAGAAACAAAAGTACAAAGTAACTAAATTGTCTTTAGCTTTGTTGTGTTAGGGATTAGGACACTGTTCTGTTTTCTCTAGTTTTTTTCTTCATTTTTTTCTTTTAAAAAACTTAATAGAACCCACCCCCCTTTTTTGTAAAAAAAAAAAAAAAAAAAAATAGAGAGAAAAGGTTGTGCCCAGCCATGTGGCTACCTGCTCTCAGGCCTAGAGGATGATTAGCTGTGCATCTCAGGTGTGTTTATTATGTATCTGTACAAGCACTGGATTTATCCTCTTGCCTGGAACATCCAGAGCTGAGGAAATAGGTACATGTTTGTAACTTGTAAGATCTCTTATTACTCTTCTAGCTAGAAGCTACATGGGGGTGGTAATGAACACCACACAGTATAATCATGTTTTCTCTTGCCCATCAGTTTTCCTTTCTTTCCTGGTTTAAAATCCCCGTTTCATTAATCTAATGGCTATTTTGGGTCTTGTAGTGGGGTCTTTCAAATTAGACAAATCTGTTACATGACCAAACAGATGACATTTAGTACAGCGGGATCAGTGTTGTGATCTACTATTTATTTTTTGTTTATTTCAAAAGGTTTTTATGTTTTGTTTTTGTTTCTTCAGTTTGCTCTTCAGTCTACTGTAGTAGAAAAAGTTATTGATAAAATAGGGAGACATTGCTGAGGGCAAGGAAAATGGCAGAAGGAGTTTAGGTGTGAAGATGACCGTATTCATTTTCTGCTCGTACAGCTAAAGTGGTAGCACTTAGTGGGTGCAACTACACATGCCCCTGACTGCACAGTTGGTATTGTGCACTCATTTAGTACTTGCTTTAGTAGCTCACTGCTACTGTGCAATAGTGGCGGCATCGCAGCTGGTGCCCGCCAATGCTACGTCGCTGTAGCTCATCATTATGACAATGTAGTGTCTTGTGTAGATGTGCCCACTTATGAGCAAAGATAAAATTTATTTTAAAACTTCAAAAAAATCCTCAACAGAAACAGTTCATGGTGCTTAAAGCCTTGGGAGTTTACAGCTCATTTAAAATCATTATTTTTGTTTGCTCAAGAAAATAAGAGAGTGCCTGTGGCCAAAGAACTAATAGCAAGAATATGCCTCAAATCACAAGTAACTACAGGCATTCCCTTGCTAGGTTTTCATTTGGATGATACAAAGAGAGTACATAATTTATACTCTTTATCCCACTCAATTACCACAATTTATTAAGACTGTAAAGGCAATGAGACTCCACATAATGCATTAAAAACAATTCTGTGGTATTTCTGGTAACACATCTTCATTCAGTAGGTTTCAAACTGTCACACATTTGCCTTTTGGTGGAAAGAGTTTCCCGATTTAAGATGACACTATGTATTTCAAACTCCCTCTACAGGTAAAGGTGAGATTGCATCTAATGCCCAGTCCACACAGTTGAACCTCCTGCCATGCTACATGTGCAATTGCACCTTATTGCTGGTGTATGGGGAACCCAATCCTTGGCTCCCTCTGCACTGGCAAGACACAGGCTCCCATGGCTTGGAGTCCCCTTTGCTGAGGGGGCTCCCAGCCACAGGGGCCACATGCAGCTCAGCTTCAGATACCCTGCAACTGATGGAGCTCCTAGCTCCAGCTGTACCTTACCTGCAGCCAGTACTGAGTGCCCCCACATCTGATGGGGCGCCTGGTCCCGGCTGCACCTCATGTATCAGGGCTGACAGCCCCGTTAGTTGCGGGGTTCTTGTGGTCCCTGCTGTGCAGGAGGTGCCTCTGAAACTTCCCCTGTGGACCTAGTTAGGTCAATATAAGTGTAACTTCTGCACATACCCTGAAACAGTAAATGCTGGTATCGCAGGAGCCAAGGTTGATTGCTTGAAATTGTACAATACATGAAGCAATGCTAAGCCAAAGGATCTTTTATACTGTGGCATTTCCTTGTCTTGTATATGAACATTTCATTTTTCTGTCTTGTGGTGGGAGGAATGTGAAGGTAAGGGAGATTGGGCTCAGGTAAGGCAGACTGGGACTTCTAGTGAACTGGCAAAAGACACATTGGTAGGGGCTGAGAAAAGAACATGAAGGAGTAACTTTAGCATCAAGCATTCCTCAGGTAAAAGTTTTAAAGGGAAAGAGATGAGTAGTGAGGAAAGCCAAGTTGAGTAAAGCCAAAAAAGCAGGGATAAGGAGATAAATATGGTGCAAGGCATATACCATAAGACCATAAAAACCAAAAACTATAAAATGCTTTGTACTTCCTGTTAGCAGCATACTTTATTACCTGACTTCTTTATCTGGTCTGTTATTTATTTTTTTCCTCTAATTGTTTGGGGGGTTGCATTTGTATGTGTTTGCAGTAAATGAGCCATATAACCATATATGTACATTTAGGAGGTTCCAACGATGCATTAACCACTGGATTTTTGGTGAGTTTTGGTTTGACATTCAGACCTTGTGTATAGGGTTGATACAAGTGGCTCTTGTTGTAGAATTCTCAGGTGGAGAATATTTGTCCATTTGGGGGTATTTTTTAGCAGGAAAAACAATGCTTGCTGAAATTCATAAACAGCTTTCTCTATGTGTGGCTTTTCTGAAGCACAGGAAAAATGAGAAAAAAAGACACGACTTCAAAATCCTTTTCAACATCTTATTGCTGTTGCAACTGCAGTTTGTAAGGTACATCTGCCAATTGCCAATGCTTTGCTGCTGGTTAACTTCTAACTGTAATATTGTCAAGTAAAAATTCATGGAAGATATTGCGAAGTCATGTATTAAGTGAGATCTTTCTCTGTCTCTTATTTTTCTCATGCCTGGAAATGATAGAAATATATACCAAGCAGAAAATGTCCAAAGTCACTGAGACGTTGAACATAAGATTCCAGGACTACTGATTCTTGGTTGAAAAAGTGATCCAACCTGAGATTTAGCCCAAATCCCAAGCAGGGGGGCATTATTACCTCTAAACCGTTATTTCCCCCACTCAAGAATACCCTGTAACTTTAAAGAGAGTAGTGTATTCTATTCTCCATCTACCCATCTATCCATTTTGCCCACACTTCCAATAAGCCTTTTTCTTGTATTAGGAGATTACTAGACTTTTTGCCTGTCTGAAGCAACTTTTTCCATTTTTAAGTGTGGAGTATGCAGTACATCACCTGATGAGACCTGGCTCTAGGGCTTTCTGAATCAGACATTTTGATGCCTCCTCTAAAGTTTTTTCGCCCCAGAAAAGTAAATCTTTGCCAGAATTAATTGGCTGTGGATAAAAATGATATGTTTAGAGCACTTCTACATGCCTGCCTCTTACTTAAAAGTTTGGTGCTGTGTGTATCTGGTTTCATGGGTCTAGATACAGTGCAGGTGCTGAGTGGGTTCCAACAATATGCTTAGTAACAGACCTGTTACTGTAATACCTGTGGAAAATATGGAGGAAGCACCTTGTTTGAGTTTTTATTTCTAAGTTGGAGGCATTATCTGCATTGGAGTTGGAAGAAAATGGAACAGTTGCAATCTCAATTTATTTATTTCTCTGTTTTCTTGTCATTGTCTCTCCTTTCCCTTCCCCCCACCCCGCCCCTCCTCACTCCCGGCTCTGTGTTATGCTGAATTGTGTAGGAACTGGCTATATTAGAAGTGGGGTTTCAGGCACAGTAGTGAGTCTGGCTCATCCAAAATCAGACTGTGGATAGCAGAGAAATAATAATGCTTTATGTGGTTATCTGCAACCTAGCTTGTTTAGGTTCCACCATTTTCTAAACAAAGTTGGCTATTACCAAGTAGATGCAGAGGGGCATCCGTTTATATAGCAAAATGTATTAGATGACAGCATTAGCAGTGACTCATTTACAACAGAAGTTATAAAAGCCACCTGAAGAATTCCCAAGTTGTTATTTTTTCGACACTCCATCCTTAGACATGGCAGCAAGAGCTGTTCCTTGTTCAAGCAGAGGCCCTTACTCTAAAACAGAATGGAGCAGCTGTGTCAGAATAATGCAGACAGGAGCGGTGGTTTCCTTGAATTCTGTTTCCTGTGTATACCAGCTGTCAGAAGGCTGGCCCATCTGCTTATCCCATTACTTGCTGCTCTTCTAGGTCAGAAGCTTTTTTAATGCAGAGCTAAAATGACTGCAGCCACTGTGTAGAGCTACCTTTGCTAGCATCCTGTCAAAGTATATAATGCTCCATGCTCTTTACATGTTAATTTCTGTGTGCTTTCATCCTGTGCAGGTGAACTAGATCCTATACTTAAATGCACATTATGGGCAGGACAACTTAAAGGACAACTTACGTTTTCAATCCTTTTTCACTTATTTTATAGCAAAAGAATGTTTGAGTCTCACTTAAGAGACCACAATTTTCAGTTTTTTAAAATGATGACATACAAGTTACTGGTATTTAAAAATAATGCATTTTGCTATTTTTATGTGAACTTTGTAGTATACCAGCCTTGAAGAGGTACCAGAGTGTAATCAAAGATCAGAGGTCTTTTCTGAGTAGGATTTAGCAAGCAGTGCACTGGTGGTGGACCTGTGCACAATTCTAAGGTTGTACCTAGCAACTCAGGAATATTCTGCAGCATCATCTGGTTATGAGGGATTACAACTCTGCATTGATCACATAGTGGTGTCTCACTCCCATCCTCCCCCCACAATTGCAGGTGATCGCAGTTAACACCCACTCAGAAATATAATATCCTTTGCTTGTCCCAGCCCTTAAGAGATGACCCTAAGGGTCGAGACAGAGAGCCATGTCATGAGAAAGCTCTAGGAACACTTATGTTTGTGGGCAAGATGAGGCTGAGAATGTTATTTGTGGTTTCTCTCAAATCTCTAGTCAGGGACAGACACTCCATTGTTGACTATTGCACATGTGTTGGTGGTGATTACATGCGCATGCATTGTGACTGTATGTGGGAAGATCATATGTGGCTGTAATAAACAAATGGGGGAGGAAAAAATTAACAAGGTAACAGTGAAACAATCAAGTTAAGCCTTGAGAGCAAGGCTTGTGGGAAGTATTTCCAACAAACTAAGACCATCATGGATGCAGAGGATGGGAAATATTTTGTCTATACATGAAGTTTGGCTGGGGACAGAGGAGACAAAAAATGGCACAAGAGCTTGTCTGACAGATTAGGATGACAAAAGGCAAATGCAGGCTGACGGCTTGAACCACCTATATATGTGTGGAAGCCCAATATTTGTTTAGGGGGAGCTGGTTGCAGGGAGTCCAGTAAAAGAAAAGGGCATAGCTTCTCTACAGCTTTCTATATGAGCAAATTCCCATTTTGTCTATTATCCATCAGGGTGCAGCTGACCAGAAGCATGTTTCTGCACAGAGAGGAGAGGAAGCCTAAGACTCCAGATTGCAAGGGAAGGGCTATCTGCCAGACGTGACCATTAGGCCTCCAAATGCAAAAGAATGCCAGCCTTTGTGTAGGTCAGGGGCTGGCTTCAGCCAGTGGGGGATCTTGAACAGGATGCTTTAACAATGAGAACTGCGTATACTTCACCGAGTTAGCTAGGAAAGATCCCTGAAGAGTGCTGGTCTATAGCTGCATAGCTAGGTGAAAGTTTCCCAGGAGAAAAGCAATGCTCAAACACCCCTCCTCTCTGGAGTGACTGTGTAGGAAACTGTAATGTAACTTCACATTTTTACCTTCTGTTGGGCTTGGAGAAATGGAAATAAAATATGCCAGTTTAAAAGAACGGAGTGTCTGACTGTGTTAGGTCCAGTGTGAATGTTTTTGCATTTGCTCCATCTCTCAGTGAGTGGAAGTAAAGTCTTGGTGACTTATCAGCTGTTTCATTTAGAAGACACTGCATTGGTTATATATATATATATTGTATATATATTTATTATCCGATAAAGCATATATATACAAACTGATAACCTCTCTTCCCCCTGCCCCATACCCATTGCTTTAGAATAATTGTTTTTTGTGTTTATACTTTTTGAGCAGTTTCAAGGAGCTCCAAGGCACAGGACTGGGTGCGTCCATGGCTTACCTGAGACCTATGGAAAGACTGAGGCATTACATCCTCTCTACGTTGCTTTGTATAGTTCTGATGATATTCAGTTAGGGACGATGATTTGTAGTGAAGTCTGCTAATGATTGTGCATTCATTTAAACGCTTCCTTTGACTGTTTGGATCTTCCTTTTCCATCTTCTTTTTACCTTTAGCCTTAACCTTAAACTGTTAGCAGGCCAAACGGTCCCTGAGCTGCAGGTGGTCCCAGTCCTTCCCTCTGTGGCAGCAGCGCCCCCCGGGCAGCACCTTCCTGCTAGCACTCTGCCTGGGTGATCCTGGAGGATGCTGCCACCACAGAGGGAAGCACCAGGCCTTGTGCAGCTCAGGGACTGGTGGCAGTTTGTGGGTGGGCTCCACTGACAAAAAGAATAAAGAAAAGAGTGGCAAGGAGCTCTTCCCTTTTTTTCTTCTCCCTGTCTCTCGGAGCCTGCCTGCTTCTCCCACGGTGGGGGGATGAGTTGCGTGGGGCCCAGTCATTTCCTTTGGGGTGGAAGCACTCCCCAGGATCACCTGGGTTGGCTGCTAGCAGGCGGGTGCTGTCTGGAGGGTGCCGCCACCAAAAAGGGAAGGACCAGGGCTCCCTGCGTCTTGGGGACTGCTTGGCCTACCATCAGCTTGCTCCCCCGCTGTGGGAGAGGCAGGTGGGCTCAAAGGGGGAAAAAAAAATCAGGCTCCTCACCCCTTTTTTTTCTTTCTTTTTTTCCTCGGTGGAGCCTGCCTGCATGAACTGCCTCTGGGTCGCACAGCCCTAGTGCTTCCCTCTGTGGTGGCGGCACCCCCCAGGACCGCCCGGGTGGAGTGCTAGTGGATGCGTGCCACCTGCGGGGTGCCACCACCATAGAAGGAAGATCTGGGGCCCTCCGCAGCTCAGGACGCACTTGGGCTGCTGGCAGCACACCCCACAGCTGCAAAAGAGGCAGGTAGGTTCCGGTGCCCCATGCATCCTTCCTGCCACCTGGGACCACCAGGGAATGGGATAGCTTGCTGGGTGTGCTGGTGGCAGGAGAAAGGTGATGGAGACAGTGCATGGGGTGCTGGAAGCCTGCCATATCCAAGCTTTCCCAAGCATGTCTGGGCTTCCAGCACCCCATGCATCATTGCATTTTGTTATGTAGTAAACTAAAATACCTCAGATTAGGTTTTACCTTGCTATGTAACAAGGTCATTTAAAGCAAAATACACTGCCAAAGGTGTAAATAGCAATGCCATTAAAGGGGTGCGAAAGATCAATTAAGCCACTTTAAAGGCCAATTTTGTCACAGGTACAAGCTGTCAGTGTGTGTGTTAGGTGCATTCAGCACAGCTACTGGCTCATGTGAGCAAAGGTTCCTAGTCTGTAAATTCCTAGTGGGTTCAGGTGCCTCGATGTTTGGCTTTGCCAATATGGTGGCAGTTCTAAGCATATGTAACACTTTAGCTCAGACACCTGTGGCTTCAGGAACTTAAATAATTTAGGTGAGAGTTTGGCAATTCTAGGCACTTCAGGGTGCAATTTGACTAGGTCTCTGAGAATCCAGCAACCAGCAAACTAAGGGCAGATACCTTTCCTGGGCCTAAGACGCATGCCAAAACAGAAGCTTAAAATTTGCTTTCAGCTCCTTGGCCCCAGTGTGATATATAAGCAACCAGTCTTTATCATATCCACCACAGAGCAAAGGTGAAGCATTTGAAATTAAATGCATGTTACTTGTGAAAGGAGCGAGCTGGGGATGCTGATTGCTGTGGGAGTTTAAATATGATCTGTCTGGAGGTGTCTAATTATGATGTTTCCAGCTCAGAACATGTGAAACATCACCAGACTTTTGTGAATTTTATATTTAAAGAGAATGCTCCAGGAATTTTGTAACTTGTGATTTTTTTTTTCTTTTTAAAGAAAGTTTCAGGAATTTATGGCTGTGAAGAAAATGATGAGATCCCAAAGCACTTTTTAAGTACTACATTTATTTTTCTTTAATGAGTTTGGGGGCCTGACCTGTAGTTGTTGAGCATTTGGGCCTGGCCATGGTGTAATTAATTGTTGAATTCCCAATTTCTTCTATTGAAATATTTTATCTATTCCTGTTCTGGATGTTGTGTACAGATCAATCTTTGAGTGACTCATTTAGGTGATAATTAAAGTTATGACTTATCAAATACATTAGAAACAGAACAAGCACTTATTTTTTCAGCTTCTTCATGGTAAAAAATATTTTGTCTTCTAATGGAAAAAGTAATAGGGGAACTACAAGTTATTTCACAGCTTTAAATTCTACTCTTTTCTTATTTACTGTAACCCTGTATGTGTCAAATAAAAGATTAACTGATGGCAAGAGAATTACATTCCCTTGTAGCTTTCCTGCCCTGAGAACATTTAATTATGTTTGTTAACATGCAATAAAAAGTGATGGTCAAAATACAAGGCATGCTAATATAATTATCTTCACTGTCTTGTGTCTACTGAAAGGTAAATGCAAACGGACAGGCAGATTAAGTATTCCCATCAAGTATTGCTAGTCTATATATGCTAAGAGGGTTTGATGCAAATGCAAAAGGTGGTTGTTCTTTTTTTCTGGGTGGGAGGTGCTTTAGTGAATGTTAGAACAAATAAGATAATTTTAAGAGCTATTGAATGTTAACCTAAATTTGCCAATATTTTGGATGGAGAGGAGCTGCGCTGGGCATGGGGTAGAGGGGGAGTCAGGCTATCTAGGTTGCCAGATTGTATATGCGGTGGGCTGACCCTGTGGTATGCATGTGGGGTAGGCTGCCTGCATGGCCTGATAGACCCCAGGAGGACTGCTTCTCCTGGTGTGCAGCCTATGCTGC
>NW_017729032.1:55340404-55345936 GCF_001723915.1 Gavialis gangeticus | reverse complement strand
ATAATTTTAAGAGCTATTGAATGTTAACCTAAATTTGCCAATATTTTGGATGGAAGGGAAGTAAGTAATAGATACATCCAAAAGTGACCCCTCTGCTCTTTAATATTTTGGAGAGGGATGGGTTGTGGAATTAACAACACCACCATCACGCATCAACAGTGAGGATGGGAAATGTCTGCAGGCTACACAAGCCTCCTCTTTGCCTTGTGAATTTCTATTTAACTTCACTCTTTTCCTGTCTTTAGTCATGTACCTTCAGAAGATGTTGGCAGCCTATAAAATACAACTAAATGCATAAGCATACTGAGACTGGGCTCATGCTGACTCTGTACAGTGAATACAGTGCTGGAGATGCCTAAAAGCAGCTGGAGCAGCTACTGTCTCTTACTGAAAGCAATACTTGTGTGTCCCATTTGTAGGGTGACCGTATGTCTCATTTTAGCTGGGACATGCCTGGATTTCAGAGACTTGTCCCGGCTGGCTGTTGGGAATTATAATGGCACTGGAGTGGTGCAGGGTGTCATGTAGTCAGGTAAGCAGGCACTGCTGCCTGCCCGGCACAGAGCCCTGTCGCCGCTGATTTGACAGCATGGGGGTGGAGGGGGGAAGAGTGTCCTGGATTTCTGGGATTTCTATATGGTCAGCCTACCCATATGGGGATCCACATGGAGCCGGAGAGGAGTTCACTGGCTTTAAAGTCCACAGAAAATTGCATGTGGCCATGGTAACACAATCCCACCTCTAGAAGGCTAGAAGTCTCTTGACTGCTACAGAAATGGGTGTTAAGTTCTTACCCATCAACCCCTGGGCTCAGTGCATGCCCCAACCTCCTGTCTCCTTTCAAGGCACCCCATGAGCAAGAAATCCATGCACTCCAGGTAGAGGTGTGGTGGGAGGAGAGAGACATGAGCTACTCCGCTGCCTGCTAGCATCCTTAGCCTTGTACCTTTCAGACCTGTAGTCTGTGTTACAGAGCTGAAAACTCAGTGTTCACAGTCCTGCTGATGATACTGATGGGATGGGTTACTGCTGTTGTACAAAATTGAATGCTGAATTCACCTATTCTCCCTCTCAAAGTTATCCTTGGAGATTGTTTTTTTTTAAAGCCCTTTATGATGACTTTTGAGATTGCAAAACTGCATTGAAGAGTTAGGCATTCAAAAGCCAGGATTATCCCTTTGCCTATGCAAAGAGGTTTTTACTCTACCTCCTTTTGTGCATAGTCTTATAACTGCATATGGTGAAATAATTATTTTTGCAATGGATCTATGTTTCACTCATAGCACGGAGGACAGATGTTTAGGGAGCCAAATGCAAAGTTATATGAGCAGCTATAAATTGGGCACTTCCCAATTTCTTGAGTGCTTGACTTTATATTTGTAACCTATTTGAATATTAAAATGCAAGTGTACTCACTTAGAAGATGGAGTATAGATCACTAATACTGCTGTTTATTCTGAACTGTAGAATGTGTTGAGTAGATAAATCTGGAATAGTTCAGATTTTTAATGTATGTGTAACCCAGGCGGTACTTCAAGAGGTATCCCCTCTCCAGTTGAAGGGATCAGAGCAGGTGCACAAGTGCTGTGGAAGGTGTAGGGACTCTCTTTCCCCTATAGAGCAGAGCCAGACCACCAATGGGGTCTTAACCATATACCTTTTAATGAGAGAACAGTACTGGGAACATAACAGGCATAAACCAGGGGGTATAGGACACTACAATGCCCTGAGGGGGCAGGATTCAACAAAGGTTAGACACTTACAATCATTGACAAAAGACAGGGTTAACAAAATATAAAACACAAACAGCACAACAAACAATATGGGTTGGTGAAATATAAAAGGCACAAAATGTCAAATAATAAGGAATATAGGACCTAGGTACCTTGAGGGGGGGAAAGAGGGAAAGCACAATGATACTCTCCACTGCAACAAGGATTTCTTCCTGTTATTTCACTCACCCCAGCTGGGACTATGAACTCAGATCTCCTATGTGGCAGGAATAAACTCTACCACACAGCCACCAGTGCTGGTACTGGGCTAAGCTACTAGGGGTCCTGACCTTCCAGGAGCCCCGGCCTCACGTCAAGCTGCCTGGCCTCTTTTTGGAGGAGCTGGAAGCAGAGCTGGGAACCTCTCAGGTCACTGCTCAGATCCTTGCTGGAGCTGGGGAGCCTCTCCTGCTGGCTGCAGCCTTTCGCAGGGGATCCTGGAGCCCAGCGGGGAGCCTCTCCTGCTGGCCGCACGCCACGTTGCTGAGGGTCACACTGCTGCCTGCAGGTCCCACTCCTTCAGGGCCTTCTGGGGCAACTGCCCCTGCCCCACTGGCTCAGCTCTTTGAAGCTCCTTCCTTGTAGTCTCTCTCTGGTCTCTCCCCTGAGTCAGCCCACGCTGCCCCTTTTATCCCCCTCCAGGTGACCCAAGGGGCGAATCAGGGGACACGGAGGGTGAGTCTCTGGGGCCTGATTGGTGAGTAAAGGGAATCCCAAGTCCTCCAATCATCTTTTACCCTTCAAAACCCCTGGGCCAAATCATTACCAGCTTGGTGCAGGAAGGGAATCCCAAGTCCTCCAATCATCTTTTGCCTTGTCAAAACCACTGGGCTAGGTCACTGCCAGCTAGCCCATCACATATGTATTTAATATCTGAAGACTTCTTAATCTTTGCAAGTTTGGGTTTTTTTCTGTGAAAGCAAGTGTAAGTACAGGAGCATATATCCGCACTTGCTTGATATCTTGCTATGCAGCTTTCTATGGCAGGTCATTTATATGGAAGGCTCTGTTAACCTAGATTTTTACCTTTTGCAGTAATTGAATTTACTATGCTGTCTTCTGTTTTTTCTATTCAAAGTATAGGCAGTGTCACAGTACGGTGCTTTTGATAAATCATGAAAAACAGAAAACTCTCCCAAAAGTTGGCTGCTATACTGATAGAAAAATCATTAAATGTCTTTATTATAGAGTAATAATTTAAAAACTCAGGTTTTTAAATGTTAGACATAGGAGGCTAGAATTTGATCTTTCATTGAAATACTGTATTATATATATACCATATATATATCTTTCCCTGAAGATTAGTGATCAAAAGTTAGGATGTATGTCTTTAAATGAGGAAACTTAGTTATGAACTTTTTGGTTAAATGTGTTTCGGCATATCAATAGGTGACCTTACATCATTACTTCATGTAGGCTGACTAATTTCTGGTCACATACCCATGCTTTATGTCTTACCCCACACTTGCTGAGTCAGCCTGGTAGTATATGCAAACATATTTGCTTATGCATGAAACAAAGTTATTTTGTGTATTTTACATCTTATTATATTAAATTACTTATTTTTAAGGAAAAAATTCCCATTCATTCTGCCTTCTCAAAACACAGTGTGTGATTTTTTTGGGACGTGGTATGTGAATGAATATGGTAGTTTGATTATCAGTATAAGTGAAATCAGAATTGAAACTTCAGTTTGTGTTTTTTTTAATGTATAGAAATGCTAGAAAAGATGCCTGTGCACTAAGCAATTTTCCATTTCACCTTAGAAGTAGTAGTGCAAGAACTAAAGTAGCCACATATTCCTCCCCCTTGCCCCGTTGCACCATTCAACTCAAAGACTCTTAAAGCACTTTATAGCTTAACTTATGAGCAAAGAATACCAGCTTTGCAAAAGCACTCTGAAAATGTACCAACCTGGGCAAAAATGAATTTGCTCATCAGTTTTATCATAACAATTGCAGTTAAACCATAAAATATCTCTCTTGTGAAGAATATAATCTCCTTCTGTTAACTAGAATTTTTTTCTCATGGGAGACAATAACATAAAGCACTGAAATACAGCTATCTCTGAGTAGGATTGTAACAACAATTCAATAGTGTATACCAACACTATACATCAGTTTAAGACAGGAAGTAAACATGTTTTCTATTTGAATTAGCTGGATGGTCCTGCTTTGAGCAGGGGGGTTGGACTAGATGAGGCCCTGAGGTCCCTTTCAACCGTCATTTTCTATGATTGCATGGGACACTTAGGACAGTGGAATGGAATGATGATTGTAGCCTTTTAAACAGGAACTGTTGATAGCTTGATGCATCTTCCATAAGAAACTTTTTTATGGTGGATGATGAAGGTGATCAGCTCATGGTTGCTTTCACCCAACTTGCCATCGATCACTAGGTCGCCAGTTAGGTCATCCCCAGTAGCCAGTACCAGGAAGCTTTGCAACCGCTTGGATTTTGCTGAGTGATCCTCCCACAAGATGTCTGGGATGTAGACAAACATGCAGACAAAACCACTCCACTAAGATGTTATAGTTACCAGCAGATAGGAGTGGGGGTAAACAGACATGCCTGTGTTTCATGACGTTGCAGAGAGTGGATTCCCCATCATGGCTTGTCTGCATCTCACTTTTGTAGGGATTTCAAGTCTTTGTTCAGTATTGGGGTTTTTCCATGCTCAGTTTTTAATTAGAGGTTGTTTCTTCTGGTTATCTCAACTAAGGTCACTTCAGTAAAGTTGGTATCTCTGCCTTGAAGTATTGTGTCCTTGAAGTATTGTGTAGTTCAAATGGCAGGATATGCAAAATTCCTTCTTCTCACTACCTTCTTTGCACCTGATCACGGATGAGTGCTTCAGCCATCCATTAATTAGCTTAATTAGTTTACTGTCTTGTAACTTATACATTGGCTCTTGTTGCTTACACAGTCAATTAAATCTTCTTCTGTTTTCATGCAAATAGTTACCATTCTTTCACCATTCACCCTCTGAAACAGACACTTACGTACACAGGGCATACAAAGTTCATGTACTCATGTCAAGCAGGGAACAAACACAAAATGGAGTTTTAGTTGTTCATACAATTGTTTATAAAAGACACAGAACAATAAAGCTAAGACAATCATAGAGGTTGATCAGTTCAATACTATTATCATTTAAACATAAAGAATGCAAAAAATCATACTACACCCTTCCACAGTGTTGAGCCGATGGGGGTGGGGGGCATTAGGAAGGGGTGTAGACCCCTATCCTGTCTGCACGGTCCCAGGCTTTTTTGCATCTTGCTGCTCAAAGGGTGAGAATGTTGCCAGCCCCTAGCCCCTGGCTAGCACTCTGAGGCAAAGGAGTGTGTGTGTGTGCAGTGCACGCATCTGTTGATGATACTGAGCTTTTCGATCTCCCTCTTCCCTGCTTCTTCATACTGTCTGCAAACCTGAGAGGTGAGGGAGCCAGCAGGGGGCTGACAACAGCATTTATCAGGCCATCAAGAAAATAAAAACCTCTCTCATTAGTTCAAACCCTTCTTACACAGCTTTTTTCCAAGGAAGCACCAGAGGGACATTACCAGCTGTCCTGTTGATTAACTCCAAAAGGCCCTAAGCAGACACTGTTCTGTCTGTCTGTCCCAGTGAACTTAGAGAGACACATGCACAGACAACTCAGCATTAGCTAGCATACCACATGCCTAGGGTCCATGGGGCTGGGGTACCTGCTGTGGGAGATGGGAGAGAGGGAGTGGGGAATTCCTGCTTGAGCGGGGGG
>NW_017729032.1:55326948-55340183 GCF_001723915.1 Gavialis gangeticus | reverse complement strand
CCCTCAACTTCTCTTGCTGCAATTTGAGACCATTGCTCCTTGTTTTGTCATCTTCCTGCCACCACTGAAAAGAGTCCAACTCCATCTTCTTTGTAACCACCCATCAGGTATACTTGAAGACTGCTATTAAGTCTCCTCTGCAGGCTAAGTAAGCCCAGTTTCCTAAATCTTCCAACAATTTCGTGATTAATTTAGTTATTTTTCCAGCCTGGATTCCAAAGGGGTGAGGGGTGAGCAAGCTTGTGAAGTAAATATCAAAGGGGTGGGATTCATTATTTTTCCTTCTTTTTCCCTGTCTTCCCTGATTCTTCCAACTCCTGAAAATCTCCCTTGCTTTCTTCAAGAGGCATGTGCAGGCTGTTGTGAAAGATGCAAATTACTTGGATATTGTATGTACTTTATTCACAGCAAATTACTCTTTTTGATATCAAGTTCTGTTGTTGCAAGGGTAAAGCATTCAAGTATATTTAAATCCACAAGCATAATAATTTAGTGTTCTAGTCTAGAAGAAACATTTGGGATTGGCTTCAGATTGGTAAATTAGACAACACAACAGAATGCAGGCAGAATTTTGGTGTCCAGATCAGAGAAAGTGATGCAGAATACCTCCCTACCAGTGGCCTAAGTTCATTTAGCAACTACATATTGATTTATTTTCAAAGAAAACCACCTTGGGTTGAGTATTCACAGAACTGCCCCTATTTGGGGGATTGTCTTAAATTCGAGGTTGTCATGGATATGAGTAAATACAGTACTTATCCAAAGTCCTGGGCAAGCTTGTGCAGCCCCTGCTGCTTAGGTGGACTGCTTCCAGGATCCATACTAAACCATTTAAAACTAGCTCAGATGTGAGCTGTGGTTGCACCTCTAGACTACAGGGTAAAACATATCCTTATTCTTTATCCCATAGAGATGGCAATCTGATGTACTATTCCTGCTATCAAACTGTTACATTAATTTTATTGTATGAAAACATCTCCCAGAAACATTTTAAAGAACAAATCAGTAATCTGTATATATTAAACAAACCTTACTTTTAGTTTTTGTATTGGTAAAATCCAGGCTTCATTTGAAATTTAGGAAGGGATCTTAACAAGCTTAATGTCTGTGTGGCCTTTGACAAAATGAAATTACTCCAATCCTAGGCTATAGCACAAGGCCCTCTTCTTCTCTGAGACTGGTATTTTATTGCAGGAAAGTATTTGAACTGCTTGTTTCTTGATTATTATTTTTTTTGTCAGCTGGCATATGGTATTTGCTATGCTTAAATTGGTTTAAAACTTAGATCCCCTGCTGTGCTGATAGCTAAATCTGATTATTCAATGATTTGGCTTTTCCTGCAAAATAGAATAAAGCTGGGTGGCATATTTAGCATGAGATGCCTTGTGATGGCACGAGTGCCTCATTTAATGAGGAATCGGAGAAACTTTATGGGATAAGGATGCTCTAGGTCTGTGGTACTCAGTTTTGGCCCTGTGGGCCAGATGAATAGTGTGGGGCTGGTCTGTAGGCCAGATAGTGTCCTCTGCTGCCTCCACCTGGCTAGAGCCTGATCCCAGCTGGGCAAAAGTGGCACAGGCCCCAGGGCCAGATCCCGGCTGGGTGGAGGTAGTGTGGGGCTCCCTGCCCTACCAGAATTAGGCTTTGGGGACTCTGTGCTGCCCCACCTAGACCCTGCACATCAGGACTGGGCCCTGTGCTGCCCTGTGTACCCAATCTAGCACATGGGGCCAGAGCCCATGGGGCTCCCTTCAGGATTTGTGGGAAGCCCTGCAGGCCAGATTATGTGGCACCAGAGGTCAGATCTGGCCTGTGGGCTGGGGTATGGCCATACCAGTTCTTGGTGAAGTTTGCTTATTGCAAAAAATGCCTAGCAATATTTGCCATTTATAAAGTGAAAGATTAAAAAAAAAAGAGGGGGGGATGTGACCTAAATCCCATCCTAAAATAGATTATGAAATTGAAGAATTTACAGTTTCACTAGGTATAGTAGCATATATCTCTTTGTCACCTACTACTGAAAGGTGGTTTTATGCCACTTAATGCAGCAAAGCCAACTAAAATACCTGCTTTGTACTGTAATATTTGATCCTGCCATAGTTTTTTTTCTGAGAAAATAATATGAAAGTTCATTTCTTTCATGCTGCCCACAGAAATATTCCCAAATGAACATGGGGAAACACCAGCTATACTTCCATCATGCCTCCCTCTTACTTTTTCATGCCTTCTCTGCATTTTAGGTTGTAAATTCTTTGGAGCAAGAATTTATTTTACCATAAGGCCCTGAGAATATTGTTGTCATGCAGCTGAATTTACCATTACCATTGTTTTATCAGAAGTGATCACCTTCTTTATTTAATGGCATTCACTATATCCTGAAGTCAGTATGCTTAATAACCCTACAATAATTTGTCTTCCACTGGAAAGCAGCCATTCCTGAAGTGGAATATAGTTGCTCTCAAACAGTACATGTTGGTAACTATTGAAGAGTTGCTGGGCACTCAGCTCTCATTGAAGTCAGACTGCTAAATCCCAAAAGCTTTTTAAAGGCAGCACAAATTTATTTATACCAGCCTCTTATTTACTCCAGATATTTGAACTGATATTAAATGACTCATGTGATCCTTCAGTTTGTGGATAATGCCCGGAGCTCATAGTGAGATCATTGAAGTGCTGTAAACTTTCGAGTGGAGAGCACTTGGCTGCAGACTAGAGAGTGTACAGGGGAGGAGGAGGAGGCAGATGATGATGATGACTTATAACATTTCCATGTGCCTGAAATCTGGGCCTAGCAACTTCAGGCTCTTGAAGCAGATTTATTAAAATTAGTCTGGCTTGGCCTTTTATGACAACAGTGAAAACTGAACAGCTAAAAATAAACAAAGGAGATGCTGACAAAAAGAACTGCTTTTTTCCATGGTCCCAGTGGAGATTGTATTGCATTGAGGAACAGCTGAATATGTGTTGCTTAAAGTCAAAAGTTCATGTTCCCTTTAGACCTTTATTTCTATAATGATGGCAGATAAAATTCAGTATCCAAAAATGTAAGATTATTATGTGCAGTTAAAGGAAAGCTATTAGCTACTTCCAGGTCCTTCTTATCCACGTTATAAAGCTCTTCATTGGAGGCATAACATAGGACTCGCTGTAATTTCTAACAATAATGAATGGATTTAAGAATAGATTTTTTTTCCTTACTATCAGTGAATCATATGTTGTTGTAGGTTTATAGCATTGATGCATTTTTAGATGGATTATTCCAGATTTTGTTCAACATATGTTTTAATCTGCATGTAATATAATGCTGCATCTGGATAAATTTCTTGCATATTGAGTATTTATGGATACTACTCAGCGCACTGTTCCAATTACCCTACACAGTTTTAATGCTCAGATCTCTAGTCCATGCTTATGGATGGGCTTGGCAGTTGTTATTCAACAATAACTCAAGGAAAGACTAGTATTGGATAATATATTGGTTTAAGATTATTCGTTAATGCTAGCTGCTTTTCCATATTTACAGCTGAAATGACAAGTGAGGACTATATAGTGATTTGCAAAAATCACTTAATTGAAGAAATATATGACATTTTTAAAACCTATTGTTTTTACCCTGTATTTTTGTTCAAATGATTCATATACATCTTGATTAATGTTCTTGGTAGCAATCTGTAGTGTGAAGCCCCTTAATTGTTCAAATATTTAGCTTAAATACTTCAGTTTAGAAAGTATTCACTGTCTGTTTTTTGGGTACACATCTTGGGAGAACTTAGGCCCTATTTTTGGGGGGTTGCTTTTTTGGGCTTCCCCTTCCCCTGCTTCCTCCCCAAACTAGTAAGCACTTTTGACTCCTGTGTACTTAACACAGAGTTTGGTATCTTTGAAAAATGAGTCACTAGGTGTCAAAAAAATGAAGCACCCAGAACTAGCTTTTATGAGCTGGAAATACACCAATATATGAGAAGGGTAGGAAAAAATGGGGTGCAGTGTATAATTCCCAGAAATGCGATTGAAAATGTCTTGCAAACTTTGAAGAGCGTTGGCAGTTAGATTTGCGTTGGCTATGGAAGTTTGTTCAGTTTCTCCTTTGTGGGAGTAGGAGGAAGATGTTGGATTTATCCCTGGTCTTCTCCCTTTAACCTATCAGAAATCTGCTGGCTCTTTCTATACCATTGCGTGAAATTTCTTAAAGGAACTAGGATACAAATTGCACAATATATGGAATTCCTTCAAATGAGAGTTAAATCCCTTTGTAATAAATATAAGTATCCTTAAATAATTCAGAGCCAAACACTGCCTGCAGGTCTGTGATATCAGTCTCCTGTTAAAGATGCTGATGCCCAGAGGCATAATAGGGCAGCTCTGTGTTGGGGACAGCACCAGGTTACTGCAGTGTGGACTGTGATGGTACACTCAGCCATCACTCCAGTGATAGCTATTTTTGTGCCCCGCTTCTTCCCCTCCCAGAGGCTGCGCGCAGGACAGTTGCCCCTGTTACCCCCAACCCAGTTATACTACTCCTGATGCCAATCTATATGCATCTCTCCCACCTGTAACAATAGCACCTGCTGAGGCAATCTGGAAAGTAAAGGACACTGAAATTGTGTACAAACTAAAAAAAGCTATAGGCTTCCCTTCCAGGAAACTTGATATGTCTTTAGTGCTTGCCCATCTTGATGCAGTTGGAAGTTCTTCCTGCCTCTGAACAAAAGCCTCTTATGTGGATTTTCAGGTCTTTTTTATCACATACTGAACTGAAGCATGGAGCATCTATAATCCATGTTCAGGACTGTCCAGCTGTTCAGGTAGACTTTCCTTTCATAGGGTCAGATTTAATTTAGCACTTATGCCATCTGTTTATTATAGAGATGTAATTACATCCCATTTTATGCTACTTGAGTCAATATGTTTCTTTTTTTCCTAGGGGCAGCTAGCTAAATATGTAATCTTTCATTTCAAAACACCAGGTTACTTTCAGCATGTTCAGCTCTAAGAAAAATACATTCAAATGAAAAGTAAAAGTACAGAGAAATTGTCTGAGTGGTACAATCTGAGATGGGCGATCTGATACAACCTGAGAGTGTAGAGGGAATTGTTACCTTATTAAATTAATGCCAACCTTGGCTGAATTAACTAGTATTCTCCAGTTATCTCACTATGTATGGTCCTTACTGACTGAATGTAATTTTGTCAAAACAGTGTTTCAAAGACCGAACCCAGTACTTGGAATACATTGGCTTTGGGGCACATAACACAATTAATTAATTACAAGGAAGAGTTTAAAAAAATACATTTTTATCTGCAACAGAGAAGACTGTAAAGTAATAATTCTGTTAGTAAAATGAAATACCATTTGGATCCAGCACAAATAAATTAAGAAATATAAAATATAGGGTAAGCAAAGTAACTAATGCAGTTTATTTTCCTTTTGGTTTCATAGTATTACACAAGATAGAATTAGTCAAAGTAAAATGGATTGTTCTAATTGGGAGGTAGGGTAGCAGCATTTCAGTCACACATTTGCTTTTGACCATGGCATTTAACTTAAAAAAGCCTGTCACTTGGATGAAATGGATTATCATGTCTGGCTGTCTCACATGTTTTCATCCTCTTCTCCTTTCAAGTCTTCTCTCGGCATATACTCCTTCCCTGAAGTATAAAATCCCTATGTTTTTATTTCAAAGTTCATGATTAAACAAGTGTTCATATACACATAAATAACTCAGAATCTGTTGTGCGTTGCCAACCAAAGCAACTGCATGGCTATTGCCATTTCCCGCCCCCACCTTGTTTGTGCTACCCATTTGTCAAGATGCATTTCACTTTAGGGGCCTGCCCTGCATGTTCTGACTCAAGCAAGTAGCCCTTCTTCATACTAGGAGCAGTGCTGAAGGGAGTCATTGTTTGCAGCACCAGTCTGGTGACCGTATTTTCCCTACTTTCAAATGGGACACCCCACTCTCAGGCTTGTCTCTGAGCTCCAGTCTCAGTTGAGCATTGTTGGGGAAGTGGGGTAGGGGAGTGAAACAGTTCCATTTGTGCCAAGACACTCCTGTTATAAAGGTATGTCCTAGGCATCCTACTGAATACTGGACAACAGGGGTAATTTGCCAGAACAGATGAAATGTTTGGGACAGGTAAAAACGGGAGGGTCACTCAACACACCAGACATTCAGACTATAAGCTCTTTGGACAAGACTGAATACCTAAATCACTTATAATTATCTATCATAATGCTTCAAAGGTAAGAAACCCTTGTATTTTTTTTTTGTAAAAATATATTTCTCTATAAAAGGTTATATATATCTACTCTCTAACCTATTACATCCCAAAAAGGTTAAACCGCACCCGTACAAAAGCCCGCTGGCCACCCATACCTGTTACAATATCCGCAAATGCGCGCAACACACACAAACTCCAAACTCAGTCCTTTCTGGTCCCTCCTACCAGCCCTCCCTTCGTGTCCACCCTCACCCTGCTTCCGGGGTCAGGTACTCAGCTCAAAGGGTCTCTCCGTCGTTGTCACTCCACCTTCTGCTGGAGGACCTGCTGCTGCTGCTACTGCCGTTGTCGCTGTCGCTGTCTTCTGTTCCACTCGTCTGTTCCTCTTCTCCACTGCTGTCGCTCCCTTCTTCACTTGGCGGGGGTTGTATGGTCCTGTGCCACTTGTCCACTTTATAACTTAGTTTAAGGAAAAAATAAAACAGCAAATGTATAATTTGGACCCAGTGCTAGATCTTGGTCTTTCAGATCATCGTAAGTCTGCTTCAGATGCCATTTTTAATTAAGAAAAAGATATATTTAGACGTGGTAATTTTCTCCTCTGCAATAATTTTATCGGGAATCTTGGTTCCAGAAGTCAGAGAAGAACATGAAGCCTCTTTGTTAGAGAGAATGGAGGTGGTAGGAATAATTAAATCTAGACCCAGGTTCAGAAATATTTTCTAGCTAATGATCTGCTTTTCCAACGTGCGAATCTGCAACTCCCTCCCACGCCCAGATCTGCAAGCATAGATATGTGAAAATCAAAGGGCATAATCTGCTAGAAATTCTGCTGTCCATTATAGCACAGATAGAGCTGATGACAGTTTTGGCTTCAGTCTGTTTTTTTTCTAAAAGGCAGCATCTGGCTTTTTAGTATTAAAAGCAAATTTGTGAATAAAATTCACACTATTCAAAATGTGTTAACAGACGAATATTTGGCAGAAATTTTTTTTTTCTTTTGGGCACTAGCTAGAATGATTCAGTGTTAATGATAAACATTTTGCCTCTGAATCATTTTTAGAATTAATACAATTTATTAGACAAGTGCATAGAAATCTGTTTACAATGAGCCCAAGTCAGGTTAGTCAGCCAAAACAAAAACATACCCAGCATTGACTGCGAAGAACAATCGACTCCGAAGAACTGTTTTTTTATAAGCAGAAGGAACTCTGCATGTAGAGTGTCAGTTGCTTAGGGGACATTGCAAGGTTTTTTGGTTTTTTTCTTAATTAAAGTAATTCAGAGTCAGACATAAGCAAACATAGGAAAGCGCTGAGATTAAACTGTGCTATGTTTTCTTCTCCTTTTTTCCTTGCATATTTTACCTTTATTCTTTAAAAAGACAAGAAAACCTCCTTTTCTACACATTCAACATGGGTGAATCTCCTCAGTTGAAAAAACAGTATTCTTTTATAAATGTAAAAGCCAGTTTTGGCTGGTTTGGGGAAGAATGAAAACCCAATGATATTTTCCTTAGATTAAAAAAGCCTGCTGAACTGATACTGCATTTGGAATATTGGATTTTATTTGGACTTTCCTTATAAAAGTGTAAGATCTGTTGCCATGCAGAAAACTGCACAACATACCTAATTAAATTTTGTTTATCCACATCTACCCATTTATTGCATGGCAGTTTATCTACAAAAACGTCCTAAATTGGATCAAGCAGCATTATTATTATGTGCTTATCTTCTTGAAGATCCAGACAGGTTTTTTTTGTAGAATCTGTAGCTTTGACTTTGTTTAAATTGGGAGCTATTAATAAACAAAGTTTTTAATAAGGGTTGATGCTTTTTTAACCAGTCACTGTACTCTGACTGAAGTGGTCAAAAACTTTGGACTATCATGTAGGATACCTTCTTTATGTGATTCATTATAGGAGAAATGAGACTGATCTAGTAAAAGTGCAGCCTGGGCATTATGTGAACGATAGTGTAGATGAAGGTGTCAACAGCAACTGGTGTTTCCTGGAGATCTCTCCTGAGCAGGGTTCTGAATAAGAATCATTACCACTGGTGGAGTGGTACCAGTAGTAGCAAAATTTGCTGGTTAATTGGTTGCTTTTTCTTAAGACAAAACATAACCCAGAGAGAAAGATTTAATACAAACAGCTCCACAGAGTCAAATATTACAAGTTGCTTATTTTTTCATCTTCTACTGATGAGCTTGGAGAAAACAATTACTTTTTGCCATCTCTTGTTAATCTTACTCAGATCCCTGTCAGAAAATGATGTTGGAGAGACTGACACTTTGGGAAATGCTTTCCTTTCTATCTTACTTTGGAAAAATACAAACACTCAGAGGAGGTAGCTTGGAGGCATCTTAGGAGATGAGAAGTTTGAACACTCTCAGAGTATAAACAGCTGCTCCGCTGTGTGAGAGGGATTAAATTTTGCTGCCCTTGCTTTTGTCAACTTCTTAAAAGACTTGTATCAAACAAAACAATTGGAGGTATATCCATACCAGTGATGATATTAGATGCTTGAGTACCTTGGAGCAGCACATGGGGCAGAATCAAGGGCAGCTCCAGCTGCACAGCTGCTGCTATTTTTGTGCCTCCACCAGTATTGGCACCTGGGGCTGGTGGTTCAGTTGTGCTCATTCGTGATGTTATAGATCCATAGTGATTGTCAGATGCTGCCTATTTGATTGCTGTGGGGTACCCATCTCAAGGTGTCCCATTAGCTCCTACTTCACCTTAGCAGGATAATGCATAATAAAAAGTTGAATTCTAGGAATCCCTATTACAACTTCTGGGGAAAATATTACATTTAAGACTATGGAAAAGAAGACATCTCTAATGTCCCTCAGGGAGCAGATAAGAGAGCTACAGAATGAGGTGGTGTGGCTCTGAAGCATCCTCTGCCATGAAGGGTTCACTGGTTTGCTGGAGGAGACCTCGAGGACTGCAGAGGAAGGTCTGCTAGAGGTTGTGCTGAAGAAGTAAGAGGACATGGACTCGCACAAAGGTGGAAGCTGGAAGCTTATGACCTTTGGCAACAAGCAGAAGTCTTCATCCCCACCTACCACAGTTTGGCTGGAGAACAGATATGGAGCAGGAGAGGAGAAGGAGAACATTCCATCAGCAGAAGAGGCCAGGCCAGGCCAGACCTCCCCAGAATTGGGACAATTGAGACCCCCGCCTGCCAACAAGAGGAAGCAATGGGTGGTGGTGGTTGGTGATCGCCTTCTGCAAGGGACAGGGATCCACCTACTGGCATGACCTGTTGTGTCAGGAGAAATTATTACCAAGGGATTATTACCAAGACTCATCTGGTCCTTTGACTACTACCTTATGCTGCTCATTCATGTGGGCACGAGTAAAACTGCCAAGGTGACCCTGACCAGATCAAAAGTGACTACAGGGCTTTAGGTGCACGGGTGAAGAGGACAGGGGCTCAGGTGTTCTCCTAGATCCTTCTGATCAAGGGGACGGGCCTGGGCAGATGTGGACACATCCTACAGATCAGTGCATGGCTGTGTAGATGATATTACCAGTAAGGCTTTGACTTTGGTAGGAAGAGACAGGATCCACCTGACAAAAAGAGGGAAGAGCATCTTTGAAGACAGGCTCACTAATCTAATGAGGAGGGTTTTAAACCAGGTTTGCCAGGGTTGTAGACCAAAACCCTGAGGAAGGTGGGAAGTGAATGACCTGGAGGAAGTGCAAGCAGGAGCAGGCGACAGGGGAGGCCTTCTCATTCTTTCTGAGTTAGTAAAGAGCTAGTTACCTCAGACGTCTGTACATAAATGCATGGAGCCTGGAAAACTAGAAGGAAGAACTGAAAGTCCGTGCACACTCACGGGACTGTGATGTGATTGGAATAACAGAGACTTGGTGGGATAGACTGGAGCACCGTCATGGATAGGCAAAAACCATTAAAGAAGTACAGGCAGGGGAAAAGTACAGGCAGAGGAGGAGGAGTTGCTGTTTATGTAAAAGAGCTGTATTATTCGCTCAGAGGTCTAGTATTAAAGTGGAGATAAGCCAGCTGAAAGTCTCTGGGTTAGGGTCAGAGGAGAGAGCAATAAGACTGAGGTCATGGTGGGTGTGTGCTATAGACCACTGGACCAGGAGGATGAGATGGATGAGGCTTTCTTCAAACAACTAGTGGATGTTTCCCAAACAATAGCCTTGGTTCTTATGGGGGACTTCAGTCATTCTGACCTCTGCTGAGACAGCAATACAGCAGTGCACAGGCAATCCAGGAAGTTTTTGGAAAGTATTGGGGACAGCATCCTGGTGCAGAATCTTACAAGAAGTGGAACTTGGACAAAGTGCTAGGTAGGTATATAAGAGTATTGCTCAGGTATACAAGGATGAAATCAGGAAGGCCAAATTGCAGCTAGCAAGGGACATGAAGGGTAACGAGAAGGGTTTCTACAAGTATGTTAGCAACAAGAGGAAGGTCAGAGAAAGTGTGAGTCCCATATGGAATAGGGAAGGCAACTTAGTGACAGATGATGTGGAAAATGCTGAAGCACTAACTGCCTTTTTACCTCAGTATTCATAGGCAAGGTCAGTTCCCCGACTACTGCACTGACAGTGGCAAAAACAGGTTGGAGACTAAGAAAAGCTGGACATGTACAAGTCCATGGGGATGGACGCAATTCTCCCAAGAGTGCTGAGGGAATTAGCCATTGAGATTGCAGACCTGCTAGCCATTTATCTTTGAAAATGCGTTGAGACTTGGAGAGGTCCTGGACGATTGAAAAAGGGCAAATATAGTGCCATCTTTAAAGAAGGGGAAAGGGAGGATCCAGGGGACTACAGACTGGTCAGCCTCACCTCCTGGAAAAATCATGGAGCAGGTCCTCAAGGAATCCATTTCTAAGCACTTGGAAGAGAAAGTGATCTGGAACAGTCAGCATGGATTCACCAAGGGCAAGTCATGCCTGACCAACCTGAATGCCTTCTATGACAAGATAACTGGCTCTGTGGATGTGTGGAGAGCAGTGAGTATGATATACCTTGACTTTAGCAGGGCTTTTGATATGGTTTCCCACAACATTTTTGCAAGCAAGCTGTGGAAGTTTGGGTTGGTTGAATGGACTGTTAGGTGGCTGAATTGTCAAGCTCAAAGGGTAGCAATTGATGTTTTGATATGTAATTGGCAGCCAATATCAAGGGGAGTGCCTCAGGGGTCTTCCCTAAGGCCAGTTTTGTTCAGTATCTTCCTTAATGCACTAGAAAATGGGATGGAATACACTCTCAGCAAGTTTGTGAAGGACACCAAGCTGGCTGGAGCGGTAGATATGCTGCAATGTAGGGCTAGGATTCAGAGACACCTAGACAAATTGGATCAAAAGAAATTTCATGAAGTTCAATATGGACAAATGCAAAGGTCTGCACTTAGGATAGAACAATCCCATGTACTGGTACAGACTGGGGACTGACTGGCTAGGCAGAAGCTCTACAGAAAAGGACCTGGGTTTTACTGTAGACAGTAAGCTGAATGTGAGCCAACAGTGTGCCCTTGTTGTGAAAAAGGCTAACAGCATACTGGGCTGCATTAGTAGGAGTAATACCAGCAGATTGAGGGAAGCAATTATTCCTTTCTTCAGCACTGGTGAGACCACACCTGGAGTACTGTGTCCAGTTTTGTGCCCTCCACTACAGAAAGGATGTGGACAAATTGGAAAGAATCCAGCAGAGGGCAACAAAAATGGTTTGGGTGTTAGTGACCATGACTTCTGAGGAGGGGCTAAGGGAAATGGGCTTATTGACTCTGGAGAAGACCAAACTGATTGGGGGGATTGAATAATATAATAGCCTTCAACTACCTGAAGGGTGGTTCCAAAGAGGTGGAGCAAGGCTGTTCTTACTGAAAGCAGATGACAAAACAAGGAGCATTGGTCTCAAGTTGCAGCAAGGGAAGTTGAGGTTAGATATTAGGAAAAACTTTCGCCCCACGAGCGTAGTATAATCACTGGAACAGGTTACCCAGAGAGGTTGTGGAATCTCTATCCTTAGAGCTTTTTAAAACCCGGATAGATAACGCCTTGTCTGGGATGGTCCTGCCTTCAGGGATGGTCCTGCCTTAAGTAGGGGATAGGACTAGATGACCTCCTGACATCCCTTCCAATCCCAATTTTCTATCATTCGAAATGTTCCTGTGCCACTTCTACCCCCTGCTCCCTCCCCCAATCCCTGTGCCATGGTTGTACATTATGTATATTTTTCAGAAGTGCAGCTGATGAGTTAAACATCTGGTAACATTTCAAGCTGTATATTTAATGAATTTGTAATAACACAATAGTAGTTCTTTTTGATATTCCAACTATGACTGTAGAGTACCTCAATACTGTCCCTGTTACAGTCTTCATCACTGAAAGAAGCTATGTTGTATAGAGGTGCACTGATACATTGGTCCCATATTGGATTGGCACTGATATAAGGAAAATTAACCATATTAGCAATCAGCTTTTGGGGGGCTGATAATGTTGCTGATGAATGCCCCATGCATGTGTGCAACTGCAGCGCAGCATGCAGGCGGCCAAGAGCACACCCTGGCAGTGTGGCAAGCACCCGACTGGTAAGTCTGTTGTGAGGGAAGGAGCATGGGGGGGGTAGATTGAGGCCCCAGTGGTGACTGAGGGAGTGGGGCAGGGGCAGGGACAGGTGCTGCACAGCCAAGGCAGGCCATGGGAAGGGGGTGGCAGCTCCCACTGCTGCACACACCCTGGGAGGGCATGGGGAGTATGTGCTCCTGGATCTGTGCATGGGGGAGGTGGTCTGCTGCTGTGGGCTGGGGTCAGGGTGGCGCTGGGCTCTTCCTGGTGTGGGGCTGGGCTGGCGTAGGTGGCAATGGTGCTGGAAGTGGGGTTGGGGGAGCTACAGCAAATTTTGCGGTGGTTGCAGCCCCTTCCCATAGCCCCCTCTCCCAGTGCCGCTGCCGTGAACCCTGAGTGCAGCCTTGCCCAGCCCCCCGGCAGGAAGAACCCAGCGCAGCCCCGGCCCTCGGCCCCCC
>NW_017729032.1:55325802-55326824 GCF_001723915.1 Gavialis gangeticus | reverse complement strand
CCCCCCCCCCCGCTTCCAGATCTGGGGACACGCCCCCCCAATGCTGTCCCAGGGTGCAAGCAGTGGCGGAAGCCGCTCCCCCTTGGCCCTTCAGATGAGCCACTCATGGCTCTGTCCTGTGCCTCAGTTGTGTAGTGCCTGCCCCTGCCCCTGCCCCACTCCCTCCCTCATCATGGGGACTTCAGACTGTCCCCTTCACACCTCTTCCCTCCCCCCTTACCCTTTCACCACTTAGCAGCTGGATGCCACTCCTTGCTGCCCAGCTTTGTATTGGAATCGGATAGGTATTGACCAATATGGCTCATTAAAAATTGGCCATCAGTATCAGCCCAAAAAATGTCTATTGGTGTATCCCTAATGTTGAAGAGTAACTGGGGATTTAGTTGGGCAAAGAGTGGAGTGAAGGGAATAAGTGAATGAAATTCACATGTATCAGTACCATGCCACGTTGAATAGATGCAGAAGCTTTTGTGACTACAAGCTTTCAAAAACTGTGTGTGGGCCTCCAGATCATCAGATTTGTAGGCAGCAGCTTTCTGCAGTGACAGCCTATGTATTACTCTTGCCCTGTAGTAAGTAGCAGGTGAAAGGAGGATAACTGCACAGGCAGTGATCATTGCCTTCACTAGTGTGTGGTTAAATCCCAACCATCTTTGTATGTCACAGTAGTTGATTGTATGTCTCCGCAGCCTCCGTGCTAGTTACACGGATGTTAATGAAATTACTTTTGCCTAAATATATATTGTATGCCTGTATCTCAAGACTAACCCATTTCTACCTCTTTGGGTGACCTATCTGAGTCTGGCATGGAGACTGATTTTATGTAACATCTTTCCTGGATTTCACCACTGTGAAGTTAAGGTAGTTAAGGTAAGGGCTTTCCATACCATAGTGAATCTAACAGCATACTTATGTTTTAAAATTCTTTCTCAGCCTTGCAATTTTTTTCCTGTGTCATTGGCAGCATCCCCCCTGCATCCCCCCTCTCAACTTTCCCACCTGCTGCCACCACCCCTCCCCCC
>NW_017729032.1:55325239-55325777 GCF_001723915.1 Gavialis gangeticus | reverse complement strand
CCCCCCCCCCCCCCCCGCACACACCCAATGCCTGGGTCCATTAGTCAGTTTGTCTGGCAGGTCATGAAAAGAAATCACCACTTTAAAATTTCATTAGCTTTTTGCTTTGAAATTAGATGGCAGTGTCAGCACTGTGTTTTTACGGGATGTATGACAGGAAAGGAATGCAAATTCAGAGGGGCACTCGGCAAAATAGTAACACAAGGCTTCAGTCCAGATAAAGCCAAGAAATAGAGCCCTTGGGAGGTGGTTCAATGACAATATTTTCTCCTAAATTGCAGAGTTGTGATTTTTCTATTCATAGCATTTATGAACATACAAAACATTAAGGCAGCTATCAGGAGCAAAGCAGAGGTTTAAAGGAACTTTAATCAAACTGCATGAGGACAGATAATATGAACAAGAGGAAGGAAAGAGCTGTAATATTTGATAATTGACTTAATTTTTTGGTTAGACAAAATTGTATATATCATTTATGTGTAAACATTTGTGTATGATTTTATGCATACATATATAATTATGAAAATATAATAATGAA
>NW_017729032.1:55314558-55320239 GCF_001723915.1 Gavialis gangeticus | reverse complement strand
AACCATTTTGTATTTAATAAGGAAAGAGCTGTAATATTTGATAATTGACTTAATTTTTTGGTTAGACAAAATTGTATATATCATTTATGTGTAAACATTTGTGTATGATTTTATGCATACATATATAATTATGAAAATATAATAATGAATCTGTTAAAAGAACAAAGTCTCTAAAATACAAATATTCATGTCTTGTGTGTTGACATTTGGCAAATATTCTATTAACTAGCACTATAAATTAAAGGTTTGCAGCTGCTGACTTTATTTGAGTGTGCCTGTTGTCATTTGGTTTAGTTGAGTACTGGAGTTTGAGAAGGTATTTTCATTCTGAATTCTCTCTTTACATTTCTTGATGATTTTTGGTGCTAGGAAAATTACTCTGTAGGCTAAAATTGCATGGATGTATTCAAAGTGAAGTGGCAATATTATTTTAAAGTTGAAAGAAATTCAATTTTAAGCCCTTCTGACTTAATGGAGCATGGAAAAGGTATTACTCATCTAAAAAAATACCCAATTTGTTTCTCTCTGGCTGCAGTTATCATAGTACCTGAGCATATCCCGGTCTCTTAATTTATTCAGCCTTTCTTGCCTGTGGGAGGTAGGAAAATATTATGACTGTTATTTTACCATTTTACTGGAACAGAGTGAGAGTGACTTGTGAAGAGTCATTTAGGATATCAGGGTGTCAAACATAAAACTCTTGGGCTGGATTTCCTCTGTGGAGCCCAGTTATCTGGCCCACTTGGCATAGGGAACTGGTCTGGTGCACAAGCTGGACCTGGTGCTGCGGGCATTGTGTAACACAGGGCCAGTCCGGGGCATGAGCTGCATTTAAGACATCTGAAATGAATCCAGATCTCCCAGGTACCAAACTAGTGCTCTAACCAGTGGATAACTCTGCCTTGCCATATATAAAATCTAAAAGCTACCCATTCCCCAAGGTTTTAGCAAGTTATGAGCAAATTGGAAAATCTTTACATCATTTGGTTATTGTCAGTGTTATAACCCCAATGGGAATCCATGTCAGCTGAAAAAATGTCATATCAATCCTTTATCCATCAAGGAGGACTGAAGAACCGAAAAGTTTTAAGTCTGCTTTCCATAAGTGTAGAGTTTTAGGGCATTGAGTCCCTGCGGAGCCTGAGGGAAATACCTGTATTATGTTGTATGCATATATGTACCTCTGTTTACTTTCATGTTTCTCATTCCATGCCAGATAAACAACAACAGAGATAAGGGAGACTAGTAAGGGTCTGTAAGGCTGACCATGGGAGAGATGGTCAGTGGAAATCCATACTTGCCTGCTGCAGGATCAGAAATTAATATCTAAGGTTGCCAATACACAGGCAGGGAAGCTGCTCGGACATGCTGTAATTCCAGGAGCAGGGCAGTTACTGTGCTCCAGGAGCCTCCTATGCCTCCTGTATTAATGAGCTTTAGATAAAGCACCTCCACCACCATTTGAGGTGCAGGGAGGCTGATACATGAGACACTTGCTTAGGGTGCAATCCATCTCATCTTCCAAATCTTTAATGAAGTTATTGAATAAAACTGGCCTCAGGATCTACCTCTGAGGCGCTGCACTTGATACTGGCTGCCAACTAGACATTGAGCCATTAATTACTACCTGTTGTAGCTGACAATCCAGCCAGCTTTCTATCTACCTTACAGTCCATTCCCCACATCCAAAGAGCTAGTTATCTCATAAAAGGAAATCAGGTTGGTCAGGCAGGACTTATACATGTCCAGGTTTTCTAAATAGTCCCTACCTAACCTGTTCTTTCATCACTGAGGACTGCTCCCCTCCCCAAACTGTGCTGCCCAGTGCTGTAGTCTGGGAGCTGACCTTGCCTGTGAAGACTGAAGCAAAAAAAGATATTGAGTCCATCAGCTTCTTCCTCATCATCTCTCACTAGGTTGCTTCCCCCATTCAATAAGGGCCCCACACTTCCCCTTATTTTAATGTTTCAGGGTGAGATTTTTCAGAATTCTGGCTGAAATTAATGATTTTGATGGGAAACTGCTTTTGATGTTCTTCTGGAAGTTAAATTTTCACTCTCATTCACACATACATACAACTAGCCAATAGGCCTGGGATTAGGGTACTCATCTAGGAGAGTCTGCCTAGGCTTTTGCTCTGCTAGAATTTGGACATCTTTTTGGAGGGAGTTGACTGCCTGGTTTTGATAAGATATTCCATTTTGGAGTTGAGCAAGCATTTTTCAACAAATATGCATTTTTTTTCAGTAGAAAATCTGCTCCAGTCAGTCTGAGTTAGTGTAACAGTGTGTGTTTGAAAATTCTCCTCTAATTTACTGGCCTACTGCATGCACCTATTCTTAAAATTAGCCACCCAAAATTGGAGTGTACATTTTGAGCAGGAAGACAATTTCTGCATTGGAATGGAGGCATAGGGATACTGGAATGGCTGAAGGACATTTTGCTTCCTTCACAACTGCATGCAGGTGGGGTGGAATCTACTCCTCAGTGTCACTCACCCTCTTCTTGCAGCTCTACAACTAAAGCTTTAACCCCATCACAGGTGCTGCCAAATTTGGCTGCTTGACTAAAAGCTGCTGCCAGTTTAACAGTGGCTGTGACAGAGTTAAACCTCTAGCTTTTTTTTGAACAGTAGAGGGAGAGTGAGTGATGCTGGCGAATGGACTCTTCCTGCTCCATGAAGCCAGCATTCAACCATGACTCTGGAAAAAATCTTTTATTCTTCATCCTGCCTTCCCAAAACAAGGGGTGTGTCTTACTGGGGGTGGGGAGGGGATGTGGCAAGAAAATATGATAACTTTGGGTCTTGCTTCCTTACTCAAATTTCTAATGTATGTATTGAGAGCACTGTAGAGAACAATTAAAACATTAATTAGTATTACAGTGATTTTTGCCTCCATAAGAAGTAAAAATTGGCCATAACTGAATGGCAGCCTTGTATACATGTGCCTAAGCATGCACATATCACCTGAGGTCTGTGCACTGAAATACACAGATGTTTTTCAAATAATACAGAATTGCAGTCACCTGAAAGTTGTGCTTCAGTTGCACCCAGATGATCTTTAAAAAAAAAAGATGTCTTTCCTAATAATTTAAGTTAAATAGGAGAAATATTTAAGTACAGGATAACTGATTTTTTTTTCTTCTGCATTACACAAGTCATGCATTGGTATTCCTTAGCAATTATTATTTGGTGTCCTGGTGAACACACATTTTGTGTGACAACATAGGAAGTTAAAATTCAAGTTAAAAATGAGATACAGTCCTATTCTGCACTACTTCCACATGTAGAATTTTCTCAGGGATACAGAAATAAATGTTTCTTATGAAAAAAAAAGGAATTTATGTTGGTTGTAGGAACCATGCACTTGATTTTTGTACAGAACATCATCAGAAAATTAAATCAGAATATTTTATTTTCTAATGTAGATTTGAGGCGATGCAGGCCATCATATGTGTATAGAGAAGAGAAAACACAGTTCATCTTCCATCGGTGTTGGACTTTTCCTTTGATCCTGAAAGCATTGAATGTCTGGCTTGGCAGATATGGGGTGAATCTCCAGTGAATCTGTAAAAAGATTAATGCAGAAATGTCAGAAGACATCTGGTAAAGGAAACCTCAGACTTCATTTAGATTCTGTATATTTAGACAGAACATCTAATAATACTGAATGATTTAGCAGAGTTTATAGTAATAATTTAAAGATTGACAAATGGCGTGTTTATTTAATCACGGGAACACTTGTAAAGCTGTTGACTAGGGTTTCTTGTGTCCTTATTGCATTTTGATCAGTCTAGTTTCCAAGACAACAGCTCATGTCAGCACGCAGATGTGCTTAAAGTTGTGTGAAGACATTTCCTGAAAATAATTAATTTAGTGACAAAATACAAGGAAGCACAAATTTTGCTTTTTTTCCCCCACATCAGTAAGTTCCAGGATTTTTGAGATTCTCTGAGGGTCAATGGATGCATAATATAATCCAAAGTTCACTCTGGAAAATGGTTAGGGGAAAAGAGTAGGTGAGAGACTGACCTTATTTAAATATATGAGCTGTCCTTTGATGAGATTCCTTGGTAAGGCAGACCAGCTGGTGAAGAGTGGAGAAGACCCTTAACCCCTATTATAAATGAAATGAGACTTGGTGCCTTAGGAAGGCTTGAGTAGCTTATTGTGCAACATAGTGTGATCTTGGTTCCTATCGCTATAGCGGCAAGATACAGTGTACATCAGTGCCGCATTTATTGGATCCTAATTTATCAGTCAGGTAGATCACTTTTCAAAATGACTGCTGGTTGCCTTGGAGGAAAAGAATAAGGAAAATTAGTGTCCTAAATTGCTGAGCTGATGAACCATCACTGTTATAGCTTTAGCCCAAGTTAGCAATCAAGTTCAATATACTTGCTGCTTTCAGAATTGGAAGCATTTGAATGAGAGCCCATAGAGGTTACTGAATAAGGAAAAATGAAGATTGTAAAACCAGAGGGACTTCCATAATAATCTAGTCTGACCTTCTGCATAACAGAGGCCTTAGGACTTTGCTGTATTAATTCCTGCCTGCAGTTTAATAGCTGTGGTTAAGACAGCATATACTAAAAAATAAATCTTGAATTGAAAAATTTCTGGTTATTAGGAACCTACCACAAACCTGTGGGCAGGGATAGATATTAAAAAAAATGGAGCCTGAATTGATTCTATCTTTGCAGGTTAGTGAAACATGCATAGATTAAACCAATTTGCAAGTAAATAGACATTCTCTTTTAACTCCAGAAATGCAAGCACATGCCCACAGTGGCTTAGGCCAGAAGCCAGGGGGTGCTAGAGCCCTCAGCTAGAGGGAAACTAAACTGTGTGGGGGGGCAGTGGCCAGGACAAGACAGACCTGAATATGACTGGGGAGCGGTTTAAAGTCCCACCCTGGCCTCTAGGGACCCTACCCAGGGTGCATCTGGAGGGGGAGGGGGAAGGCAGCCCCTGTCAGGGGCTCCCACCCCTATTCACTCCCTCTTCCAGTGGCAGGAGCAAGGGTAGGGCCAGACCTCAGTAGCCTGAGGGGAAGCAAGGGTTTAATCCTCCCTATTGCAGGCACAAGCACTGATAGGCTCTGCTTGTGCACCCGGGGCCGTGCACCCTGGGCTGTGGTAGCCAGACACTGGTAGCCTGAGGGAAAGGATGGGGGGCATTAATCTTTCCAAGGAGTGGTCACCTGGCTATAGAGAGGGAGTGGGGAGAAGGGATGTAACCTGGCTGCAGGGTGGCGGGGAGCTGAGGCTAGTTACAGCCCGACTCACTGCTGCCTCCTGCTGCAGCAGTGTGGCCTGGGCTGGGACAGCCCCAGGGGGTGGGAATCAGCGCCTACCACCTCCTGGCCCACAGCAGCCCACCCTGAGCATCTGGCACTGCTCTGAGCAGGCAGCAGGTGACGGGTGCTTCACCTGTGCCTGCCACGATAATTTGCTTCACTGCTGCCAGGATAGGAAGGGGATGGGGAGCCACGCTGCTACCTACAGCTGCACAGCCTACCTACCTAAACCACAGCCCCTGCATGGAACTGGATGTTGGAAGTGGTGGGTGCTGATCCCTGCCCCCTGGGTCACCCCAGCATAGGCAACACTGCTGCTGCGGGAGGCAGCGGTGAGTCAGGTTGTAATTAGCCCCAGCTCACCCCCTCCCCCCAACCCTG
>NW_017729032.1:55271803-55314403 GCF_001723915.1 Gavialis gangeticus | reverse complement strand
CTTGCCTGCGGGGGGGGGGGGGTGGAGTCAGGTTTGAAATAACCCCCGCCCCCCCCCCCCCCCAACCCTGCAGCCAGGTGATAATCCCCCTCTCCTCCTGCCTCCTCCCCTCCCCTCCCCTCCCTGCAACTGGCTGGCCATTCCTTGGAAGGACTCAGCCCAGGGCACCCTGTTGGTGTCTCTGCTGCTGCTGCCTGCATTGGGGGATTAACCCCACCCCCCTTCCCCTCAGGCTACTGGTGTCTGGCCACCACGGCCCCAGGTTTATGAATGGAGTCTATCGGTGCCTGCGCCTCCCCCCCTGCAATGGGGGGATTAAACTCCACTTCCCCTCAGGCTGCTGAGTTCTGACCCCAGACCCACTCCTGCTGCTGGAGCAGCAAGGGGCGTGGAGGGCTGGGGATGCCTGGCAAGGGCTGCTGTCCCCTTGCCATGCAGACTGAGCAGCACTCCAGAGTAGGGTTTCCCACCTTCACCCTTTTCTCAGCGAGCTGGAGCAGTCATAGTGCTTCAGGTAGGGAGGAGAGGGGTGGGACCAACGCTGCTTGGCTGGAACAGACAGTCCAGAACAGACTGCAGAATATGCTGGGATGCTGAAGGACTCTGGTTTAACTTAAACCAGGAAGGGGTCTGGGACAGAAATTGCATAAACTGTTTTGACCCAGATCAGTTAAGTCTGATACTACATTCAACTGGGTTTATCTTAAACCAGATTTGGCTATTTTGAAACTGGTTTATGTGCTCTGAACTTAAGTTGTAATACAGGTTTAAACCAGTTTCTGATCACTTAAACCACTTTATTTGTAACTTCTATCCCTAGCCCAAGAGTAGTTCCAGTGATTAATTACTTTTCTTTTTAAAAATTTGAAGCTTATTTTTCATTTGAATATTTCTTGTTGCAACTTCCAGTTGTTGGATCTTATAATAGGCATGTCTGCAGGATTCAAAAGCTTCCAATGGTCAGAGATGTGTGGCCCATGAAGGTACCACAGTGTATTTTTCTGACTGTAAGTTTACCCCAAATATAAGCTGACCCATATTTTCAGGTTCAATCTTAGGAAAAAAAGCTTCTTACTGAACATCACAGAATTACAGAAAAGTAGGGCTAGAGGGGACCTCAAGAGGTCATCTAGCCCAGCAATAGGCAGTCTTTTCCAGCAGCAAGGGACAGAGGCCTGCCAGTGCGGTGCCACTTTGGGTCAGAGACAGGCTGGTAGCTGGGCTAGGACCTGACTGCAGCTAAAGCCTCTCCATGGGGAGAGTGCCTGCAGCGAAAGCCTCCTACTGCTGAAGCTCCACACCTATGGGCCAAATCAAATAGCTATTCAACCTGTGGGCTATAGGTTGCCTACCCCTGATCTAGTCCAACCCTCTGCACAAGGCAGGATCATCTCTGATTAATCCTTCCTAGATAAATGTTAGTTTAACTTTCTCTATAAAACCTTCCATGGGGTGTTAATTCCATAACTGCTGCAGCTATTCTACCCTATTGCTTAACCAGTCTCATAGTTAAAAAGTTATTCCTAATAGATAAATTATTTTTCCTTATTGCAATTTAAGACTGTTACTTCTTATCCTGTACCATGCAGATGCAGAAATACTGCATTTACTCAAATTTAGGATGACCCTAAATATAAGATGACCCCCCAATAATGTGGGCATGTGGTGTTGCAGGCAGTGAGGGGCAGGTGGTGGGGGGCAGGCAGTGTGGAGGCAGTGGGGCAAATACAGAGAGAGGCAGGCAGCTTGTTTCTGCTGCCTGTCCCCCATACATTTATACCCTGTGGCAGGGCACTGTTTGTGCCTGCCACTTTAAGACCTGAGCCAAGCAGCTAGCAGGTGCTTGATTGAGGCAGACATTTTAGGTCCCTGGCTGCCTATATAAACAGATCAGTTCCCTGCTGGCAGAGGAGGCAGCAACATTGCCTGGCTGCAAGGCTGCTTGCAACAGCCTGGAGGTCAGGGAGGAGCTGTAGGGGATGGCTAGGAGGCTCCTGGTCCTGGGCATGACCTAAAACTGCACCCTGCTGGGAGTGGGTAGCCTAGTGGGGCTGTCAGTGGTGCAGGAGCCTCCAGGAAATGCCAGGCCAGTTATCACCCCGGTGAAAGGTGGGTTGGGGTGCCTTAACCCCAGCTCCCACAACTGGCTGGGTCACCTGCTAGTAGGGTCCAGAAGGCAGACCCCAGAGAGAGAGTGGGGCTAGAGGCTCAGAGGCCTGATGTAGAGTACCCTCGACTGGTCAGTGCTGGGGCCAGGCCCAAACCAGTCAAAAGGGCTAGGGGCCCACCACAAGGGACGCCCAGAGCTGAGGGCCTGGGGTTCTGACTGGCCTTGGAGGAGAGGCCAGGGCCTGTGTGGCCAAAGGTCCTGGGGGGACCATGCCCAAGAGGGGAAATAGTTTCAGGGAGTGAGGCAGCCCTGAATGAGGGCAGGGTAGGCTGCCTGAATGGGGGATCTTAGAGGGGTCCTGATGGGAGGATTCTGGGGTCCAGTGTGGGGCCAGTGAGAGTAACATCTATGGATGCCATCTGTGAGGCATGGGCTGCGGTGCAGGGAAGGTATGGAGCCACAGATAGTGCCCCGTGGCATCTGGGCAAGAAAATGGGCAGTCTCCCACCTAATTAAGATCATTAATTAGATAACAACAAGGCATGGCAGTAAAGAAGGCAGGCCCACAAACAGGTCGGCGGGTCAAAGGCAAATCGGCCCCAAGAAGGCCCCCTGTTACACACCCCCATTGTTCCTGCCCCCCCCGACTCCAGAGCCTTAGGTCACCCCAATTCCCTCTACTCCAGTTCCCTATTCCTTTGCGCTCCATACTGCTTCTGTCACCAACAGCCTCAAGTCCTTGCCCCACTTCATCCTGTTTTCCCCCCACCAAAGTCTGTCCCCCTGCCTTACCTTTGCTCCATGCTTTCAGGCTTCATCCCTGCTGCAGCCCAGGGCATAGAGAAAGGCTCCAGCCCAGCCCTGTAGCAGCAGTGCAGAGGAGGCACTTCTATTCCAGCCCAGCCCCATAGCAGCAGTGGTGGGAAGCCAGGTTGGAATAGCAGTGGTGGCTCTGCACTGCTGCTGTGGGGCTGTGCTGGAGTCTTGTTCCATGCCTCAGGCAGGACATAGCCTGCTAGTGTGGAGCAAATGTAAAGAGGAGTGTGGCAGAGTGGGGGATAGTGGGAGCAGGGTGCAGGGGGGGGAACTGGGGGCTGTGAGGGAGGAGTGGCAGGATGTGCAGGAGCATTGGGAGCAGGGGCAGATGGCAACTGTACCTCCAGCCTCAGCCCCAGATTGGGACTGCAGCTGCAGCCACTGCCTGTCCTCAGCTGCCTTGTGCTTGATTGTGAGGCGAGGGGCTTTTTCCGCCATGTTAAATGTGGGGGGAAAAAACCTCATTGTCTAATTGAGTAAATATGGTAATTTATAACCATCCTTATTTATGAGTGCCTTCATGTATTTGAAAAATGCCCTCTTCCCCACTTTTCCTTTTTCTGAGTTAAATAGTCCCAGTGTTTCCAAACTTTCCTCGTATTCCAGGTTTTCTAGACCTGTAATTATTTGTTGCTGTATTCTGGGTTCCTTCCAATTTTCCCATGTCTTTCTTGAAGCCTTCCAGGTCAAGTCTCATGAGTACTGGATAAAGTAAAAGAATAATTTCCCATGACTTGTATGAGAAGTTCCTGTTAATATATAGCCCATTATGCTCTTAATGTGTACACGCATAATATCAGGACACTGACTCATTCAGCTTGTGGGTCAGATTCTTTTCTGCAGCACTACAATCTACCCAGTCTATATTTGTGCATTTGACTATTCCATCCTAAGTGAAGTACTTTGTACTTGTCCTTATTAAATTTCATTCAATTAATTTTGGACCATTTCTCTAATTTATCAAGGTCATTTTGAATCCTAATTCTGTTATCAAAGTCAGTAACTACTGATGAATTGTTTGAACTTCGGTTGTCCTTACAAAACCCTGCAAGAGATAAAATAAACAAAGAAAATACCCGAAGAGTTAAATGCACTAAAAATACTAAATAATAAAGCATCCTCCCTGTCATAAACCCTACTGTGTTTGGTGGGTGGGGGAGGTTTGTGGGGTTTCATGCATGTTGAGTGCCATGTATAGTCTCTACAAATAGATAGTAGGGCTATGCGAAATGGCAATGTTTTGGTTTCAGATTTGGCTGTTTCGGAGGACAGCGATTCATTTTGGTTTTTTGGATCACTGTTCTGTTTTGATTCGGCCAAATCTGTTTTGGAGTTTTGACGCTGTTTTGGTGATTTGGCCATAGGCTATAATGGGGAATCACTAAAACATCTATCACTTTGTCATTTTGTGCCTGATTTGGATGACAATTGCAGGGATGGTAGTCCCTTCTGAGGACATGAAGCCTGCCAGGTTTCAAGGAGATAGATGCAGGGGTTTCTGTGAAACTGCACCTCAAACTGTTCAAAGCCAAATTTGTGATGTGTGACTTAGTGTGTGTGTTAAGGTGCAGCGGGATGAAACCAGAAGGATGGTGGCCTGTAACAGGGGCCTTCCCGGTGCTGGTTAGATCTCCGCCCATCCACCTGTTCCTGGGCCAACTGCCCACACTTTTCCTGCCATGCCTTAATGGAAAACTGATTCAGATGTTTCCCAGGTGGGAGGCTGCCCATTTAGGTGTCTTGGGGTGACATCCATTCCACAGCTCCATACATTGGCAATGCGTAGCGGGTGCATGTGGCTGCATGTGCACCCTCTGTGCGTGGCAGTGCACCCCCTGTGAAAATGCACCGCCAATACTACTGGTGACACCTATAGACGCTCGCCATCCCCCACCCCTTGCTGCCACTGCTGCTGGCAGCATCTGCGGGTAGTCTCCAACCACTGGTCGGTGCTTGCCAACCCCCCCGCCCCCCACAGCACTATGGCTGCTTGCAGAAGCTCCCTTCCCTGCTTGCCGCTGCCACACTCCCACCACCTACAGTGCTGCCACCACCTGTGGGAGCTTGCCATGCCCTCACAGCCTCCATGGACACACGTTGTTCATGGCTCAGTACCTTCCTTACACTGCAGCCCATGCTTTGCACATTGCATCCTCCACCTCCTCCAGCTGTGGTTCTCTCTCTGGGACCTTTGGCTCTGCCTTAGGCCCTGGCCTTGCTTTCAGGCCAGTCGGAATTCTGAGCCTCTTGCTCTGGGCATTCATCGTGGTGGTCCTCTGGCCCTTTGACCCCCATTTGGGACCTGGACCCAGCATGGACCAGTAGCGGGTACCTCTGATTTCTTTTATTAGGCCTACTGAATAGTTGCAGGAATATACCTTGGCAAGCTTTCGGGTTTAAAAACCCTTCTCCAGACAGAGGAAGCATCTAGTTGGTGTGTGTGTGCTCTTCCTGGATGGAATTAATAGTGAAGAAGCCAGAGGCTGGCATGCAATGCAAGCAAGAAAGCCAGTCAATGAAAAGTGGTTTGTAAATTCCCTTTGAGGATCAGGCTTGAGAGATTGGATACAAGAGTGGCTTTCTTGTGAGCAATGTGCCCCCACAGGTAGTTGAGTATTTTTGTCTGTAATAGATTTCCAGTGTGCATTCATTCTGGTGTGCAGTTGTTATTTTGTGTCTCCTACATATTTTCCACCAGGGCATTTGGTGCACTGGATGAGATATATAATGTTTCTGAAGGTGAAACTGTAAGATCCAGGAGTGGTGATGGTTCTGTTGTGGGGTATAGTAATTGTGGAGATACTGGAGCTATGTTGGCAGGTTTTGCATTTCTTGTCATGGCTTGGTCTGGATCCATTCGGTGTGTTTTGGGCTGTAGGAAGTTCGTTTTTGGTTATGAGGTTAGTGAGGTTCTGTGCTTGTTTGACTTTACAAACCACTTTTCACAGACGAGCCTATGAACTTCACTTCATCAGCCTCCTGGATATAAAAACACATGGACTCGATGCAGACATTGGACTTATGATACACTACAACCTGCCTGACCCCTCTCCACTTTTACCTGACACATCCCCCCTCCTGCCCCTCCCCCCCAGCCTGTCTCTCATCCCCTGACACCTGAATTTACATTGGGGCCTTCCCAGTGCAGGTGAGATTTCAGCCTGGGTACCTGTTTCTGGGCCAACTGCTCGCACCTCTTTCACCTGCCACACATTGATGGAAAACTGATTCAGATGTTACTCAGGAGGGAGGCTGCCCATTTAAGCCCCTGATGTCTAGGGATGACATCTGTACCGCAGCTCCATACCTTCCCTAACACTGTGGCCCATGCCTTACAGATGACATCCCAGACAGCTAAACTCACCTGGAGCCTCACAATTCCACTGCAACCAGCAAGCCTCAGGCCTCCCAAAGATCTTACAAGTCTGGGCTTTCTCTAGCCAGGACTGTGCATGTGTGTAGTGGCTGGAGGTTATAAGGTGGCTCCTACCTGCCTTTCACCAGGGAAGCCTGCGGTCCTGGCATTTCTTGGGAGCTGCTGTGCCACCGGAAACCCCACTAGGCCTCCCAACCCTAGTAGGGTGCAGTTTTAGGTCATGCCCAGGACCTGGGCCCTCCAAGTTCATCCTGGCACAGGAGCTCAGCGGGGGGATGTTATATCACCAGCCAGCAGGGGAAAATCAGTGCCACCTCTAGCTCTGAGGGTGGGATATTAAATGTTTTTAAAAAAATTTAAAAAGGAAATAGGTGTGGATGGAGTGAGGAGGGTGGCACTCACTCCGTCTGCATGTGGAGCTTGGAGAACCCGAGCAGCGGGAGGTTCACCTTCAGGAATACCAGCTGCTCATCCAAACCAGCATCCAAGCAGGTGCGGTGGGGTGTCACTGCATCCCCAGTGATGCTGAACACCCTGTTGCTCGGAACACTGGTCAGTGGACAGGACAGGTGTTCTGGGCAACTGTGGAAAGATCCTGCCACATCTGGCTGCAGCTTGCCCAGTAGGCCAAGGGGATCCAGAGCAGTGGCTCCATATCCTTGGTGAGATAGGTAGCCACTGAGGCCTTTGTGCTACTTGCCCGAAGCTGGGGACTGGTGCCTCTGGACCCCAACATGGAAGCCCTACCCTTGGCCCACATTGGCAGTGCCTGTGGTGGAGTAGACCGGCTGGTGGATGGAGTGCTGGCACGGGACAGTGGATCCCTTTCTTCCACGTCCTCCTGCCTCTGTCCTTCTGCCTGCTTGACTCTGTTCACCAGCACCTCCGTCCAGTGATCCAGGGTTTTGGTGGTGCACATGCTTCCCTTCACCCTCAGATCACACATGGCCGCCAGCATGTGGACCATACTCAAGAACAACAGATCCAGCTGTTTCTTGAGGCCCTCTTTCAGCCACTTCACCAGTGCCTGCACCTCTAATGACAGTGGCTTGCCCCAACTAGGGATGTCGATCCCCTGGAACTCCTCCATTTGGTTCTGAAGCTCCCTCACTATGGGGATCACTTGGCTAAGAAGGGCATCACCAGTGCCAAAGCTCTCGGAATGGCTTGAGGACCACCAAGATCTGGGATAGTATCCCATTCAGCTTTGTTAAGGGGGATGGTGATCCCAATCTCCCCAAGTAAGGCCATCTCATGGATGGCCTTCTGTTGCTTGACCAGCCTTTTGAGCATTAGGTACTGAGTCTCCACATCCTGCATGATTTTGCGCTGTGTGTCATGGGATGGGGTCCCCAGGGATGGCGTCCCCAGGGATGGCCTTGATACCCCTGGGTCTCCTTGACTGTGCCAATCTTGCCCAACAGGCACCCTCTTTCTCATCCACCACGTCTTGCTGGTACTTTTAGTATAGGGAGGCTGCCCTTGATCTTATTGTCTGGACACAGTCTTGCTGGACCCCTCTGAACCCTGTGGGTTCTTATACCCCTTGGCATCCCGCTTCAAAATGGGTGATTCATGGAACATCCTCAGCCTTATGGGCTAGATGCATGACTCCAAACCACCCCTTTAGCACGGCCCAAGTCTCACGGATGGCATTGACATTGTTTCTCCTGGACCTTGTTATAACTTGGCCCCTTGTCCTCACTGGGCTCTCCACAAACCTGTCTCTGCACCCACACTGGTATGGGGTTCTCCACAGCCCTGTCTATGTACCCTTCTCTGGTATGGGGCTCTCTGCAGCCCTGTCTCTGCACCCACACTGGCGCAGGGCTCTCTGCAGCCCTGTCTCTGTGCCCTTCTCTGGCGCTGGGGTCCCCACACTGTTGTGTGCCCCCCAATGAGGCCTCCTCCTTCCCCAATAGCCTCAGCCCAATCCACCAGTCAAAATAGCAACTAAACTCTAAGACCCTGGGCTATAACATATAAAATAAACAGTTCTGGGTGTGTATGTCCCTTTAAAACATCAAGCTTCTCCTAGCACTAAGTGCCTTATAAACCAGAGTCTTGGGTGAGCTCTGGGAGTCCCTTAATCCTACCCAGGGTAGAACAAGCAGCCAAGCCTCTCTCATGAGCTTCTTCTCCGAGATCTCCTTCCCCCTCAGCTGCTGACAGAGAACTCCCCTTCTACTCTTAGCCTTGGGCTTTATATTTGCCCAGGGCCCTGCTTCTCCTGGTCAGCTGACTGGGTGCAGGTGCAGGCTAATTTACTCGTTGGCCTGTTGCCACAGTACCCTGCACCTGTGGGCTTCTGCCTGGCTCTTAGGACCCTCTCCCCAGGCAGTTTCTGCTCTTATAGGAGCAGGCACCTTAGTGACCTGTGACACTGTGGCACACTTGGCTCTGCCTGTTTGTCCCACAGGATCTTGCCTGCCTTGATGCTCCAGTGGAAGCAGCTCATCACCTTCCTGCATTTGAAATGAGCTGGCTGGTTGTGATGGCGCCCTCACTGGCAGTCCTGTCCCCTTCCAAGGCATCCCCTGACTATAAGTTGGAACTTATGTGCCACGTAGCAGATGCCAAAAAGGTTGGCATCACGGACCGCCTTGACCATATTGGCCCTGTTGTCATTGACCATGAACCTGTGGGTGAGCTCACCCTGCCCAATGATCCACCCCTGTACTATGCTGTTCATAGCCACCATGATCTTCCTTGCCATGTGGGATTCATCCATCACCTTGGTTTGAAGGAGAGCCCACTGAAGGCCTGACTTCCAGTGGCCTGTGAGGGAAAAGTAGGCATGATCTCCATCCCAGCTGCTCTAGATGTCTGAGGTGAAGTGTAAGGCCACCTGTGAACCTGCCTTGCGCAGCTCCTTCCTCAAATACTCCTTCATGCCTCATGCAGGGAGGGCACAGCTGTCTTGTTGAAGGTGGTGTATGCAGTATGATGGGGCCATGAGCACCATAAGCCACCTGAGGTCTGGCCGCTCAACTAAGAGGAAGGGCTGGCCAACCAGAGCAAGCATCTCAATGCTCTGGGTGACCTCCCTCGGCTTGGGAATGCGTCCCCCCTCTGCCCCTGCCTTTCCACCACTGGCCCAGGGTGGTCTGCCTCTGTTTCTGGGGATAGTGGCTTTGGCATGAGAGAGGGACTTCCCTTTGGGCATGCTCCCATTGGTGCCAGGCTGAATAGGAGCAACGGCAAGGGCGTGATGCCTTCTGCTATACATCAGCATCCCCATGGTGTAGAAGTGTGTCTCGTCTTTGCCTCAGCTGGCCTTGCATCGGCCGTGCAGGCTGATTGCGTACTTGGGATCATCTGCCACCTCAAAATAATCTTGCACTACACTACCGCCTCGCTTCTGGGGTGCAGATCTTGCCTTATCCCCCTCCTCAGCAGGCAGAGGCACAACAACAGGTGGAGCTGACTCAGCTAAGCCACTTGCCTCCACAACCTCAACCTCTTTCGAAATGCCTTCCAGAGAAGGAGACCTGGGTCTAGGGGAACTTTGAGGGGTGTGGAGCACAAATTCAGATTCCTTCTGCTTCCCCAGAATTTCCCTGGCTATGGCACTGAGCTCCCCTGGTTCCAAATCCAGCTCCTCCTCTGGCACTGAGAGGCTCATGCTGGGAACTGAAATTGGGGTGGAGGAGACTGTCATGCCAATGCTCGTCATGCTGGTGGTGCTGGGGGTTATTATTATTGCTGGTGTTAGTGGAGGCGGGGCTGGTACAGACACTACTCCCACCTCGTTGCTGCCACTAGCAGCCGAAGCTTCATGGCTGCTACGGAAGAGGGTGTGTCTAAGTTGTGGGGGGAAGGGAGGACTTGCAGCTCTCCCACTACCCCCTCTCACTCCCCTGCCAGAAGACCTGGCACCTGCCTTTCCAGCACACTTCATAATGTTTGCTGTGTTGGAAAATGTGTGTGTGTGTAATATATCTTGTATGTACAATATATCTTCTATCTGCTTACTATCTGCTTACTACTATCTGTGATATATTGGAAAGGTGTATCCAATCCTTTCCAAAAAGGGAGACTAGCCAGTCACTGCAGCCAGCCAATACCTTTCACATGCTGTTGCTTCCAGACAGACAGCTCATAAAAGGCAGAGAAAGGCTTTGCATAGAGCCTTATACGCTGTTTCTCCATCCCTCCCCAGAGCACTGGGATTGGAAGGGACTTCAGGGACAGATCGCAGACACTGGCCAGCTACAGATGTCAATATCAGAGAAGTCCTTCCCCGCTTCTCTTCCCCCTCCCTGAGTTTGTTTCCCTGCAAGCCCGCCTCCAAAGCATTCCGAAATGTTTTGGATTTTTTGGTTCATTTCAGAGATGTTTCGAAGCCTTCCATATCTTTTCAGATTCGGTGTTTTGGGTGCCAAAATGGGCTGAAACACCCCTGTAACAAAATTGCTGCTGAAATTTCGCACAGCCCTAATAGGTAGCATCAAGCTGTATTTAGCTGTATCTATATATCTTTATATCAAGATATATCTATAGATATAGTGGTATTTGATTGATTTTTATATAGTGGTATTTGATATAAGATGGATTTATTTTATGTTATAATAGAGCCAGGGTTGTACAATATGTAACTGACTTTCAAGTGATAAACAATAAGTTTTGTTGGTATGTGGAAGAGGTTTAAAGACTAAATGTCTGAAGAGCAGTGATCACGAAGAATTAGCATCCAATGGGAGTGTGTCTGCTCACAAATAAGCCCTCCCAGATAATGACGAATTTACATTTTAAAAGGAGGAAGCCTAACATGAGTAGCACCTGGGAACAGGAAGGACAGTTCTTAGAATGGGGTAATTAAGTGTGAGAGAGAGTCTTTGGGATACGTCTAAAAGGATGCAAGTGTTCTCCTGGCTATAATCAGAACAGGAAAGAGATTTTTAGTCTGGTAGACAGGCTCTTGTTCAGGCCCGGGGGGAGGAGGGCAGGAAGTTATATGCCTAGTGTGGGCTCTCTGAGAATCCAATGGGTGATGTATGAAAATGGCCAGATAAGAAACTATATTTCAAATTGCTTTGAGAGTAGGTTTTGGTTTCTAGTTTTCCTGGGGTTAAGGAAAACCCTGGAGTTCCTCAGCTAGAGAAATTTTACATTCCAATTTTACAGGTATACAGCAGCAACCAGAAATTAGTAGTGTTGCTTAGAATAAGCGTGTACATGTATATTTTCTTCCATGTAGTCTAGTTCAAGTACAAATAGAGTATGAGCAGGCATGTTATAATAGGCAGGAGCAAGAAAATATTTTTAGGAGAAACTCAGCATTTGTTTTTAAAACATTCACTTCTTGTGCTGTTTTTTTTTTTTTTTTTTTTTTTTTTTTTTTTTGCAGAGACTTCCCAGTATATGTTAATCTCTGTGATTTGTATCATTTGATCTTGTAAATGATTTTTTGTACTTCTGTTGGGCAAGTGTGAGTACAAGTACATTTTTGTGATTTATTATGCTAGTCATTCCCATTACTGGAGTTCAAGATTAGAGCTGTTCCAATCACATTTCTGTCTTGGTTGCAATTCCAAAACTTTCTATATTTTTGGTCCTATATGTATGTATATGGCACAACAGGGGAACAGGGGCGGTACTGGGGGCAGAGGGTGCACTGATGTAGTTGCACCCCTGCCTCCCTTTGATTCCTGCTCCACCCAAAGTTTAAAAGCAACTGCTTGGCAGTGGCAGCAGCATTTCTGTTCAGGCAGCAGTGACAGCATCAGTGGAATGCATGGCACATTAAACTTTACCTGATTTCTTGATTTCTTCTAAACTCTTCATCCCACAGATGTTGATGACCTCTCACCTTTTAAAATCTTGATGTTCCACTACTCAAGCCAGCTTTTCTTCTGCAGACACTTTTAAAATCATTCCAATAAAGTTATATTGTACTTGCTCAAATATAAGATGACCCTGATTATAAGATGACCCCCAATAATTAGATTTTATATATGGAAAATTTATAAATTTATCATTTCCCAGGAATAGAATCTCTAATTCGTGGAGGTTTATCTTGAATCTGTCCCCCTCTCACTGCTACAGCAGGAAAATAAATCATGGGGGGGGAGCAAATGGCCTCTTTGCCTCTTGCCTCTCCCCAACTTCTCCCCCCTGCGGCCCCTCCCTCCACCCCTTACTGCCAGCCCCTTCTCTCCCTGTGCACATGGAAGTGAAGGGCAAATTTGAAAACACTGACCTTTAAATTTAAACATAGCTTTAGTAATTTGTGTATAGCACCCGTAAACATAATTTATCCAGTACCTTCTTTTGAAACTGCTTCATGTTTTAGTACAAGCACTCCACTTTTAAGCAGCACTTTGACACTGACTTGTATATAGTGCAAAACTATGCATATTAGTCCAAAGTAAAAAAAACCTCCTCATTTACCTAGTGATTCATTGGACCCCTTTCAACAGGATTTCAAGCAATGGTAACCCCACTGCTCAGTATGTGTGAGTACTCCAGTTACCACCACACAAAGTATCCATCTGCTAATTAGGCCCCTCCCCATTTATAACTGGGAGTCCTTGTCATGAGTTCCAGGATCCTCCAAACATTTATATGCAGATAAAGGTGCAGGGCAACCTGGGCCAACTTCAACTTGTGGAGGGCGCACCCACACTAATCATACGTGACAGGCTGAGAAAGGGGATGACAGAGGGAATTCTGGGTGAACTGTTTGGGACCCCATTTGGAGATGCTTGCCAGATATTTAAGGCTGGTGAAGAAACAGCAATCATTGGAAATGGGAAAGAAAGGCACAGCTCAGCTGTGGGAGTGAATGTATACAATGTAATGCCTCACTATGATGCTGAGGGTGGACTATTATTTAATGAGGTTTTCTTATATGTGAATGTGGGATGAAGAGTTTCCCACCCCCCTCCCATGGTGATTGGAGGGAAAAAAACGTGTCTTATATTCATGTAAATATGGTATTTTTTTTGCTTCAATCTTAAACTGAATCATATAGATATGTATATAAATTGATGTATGTGGAAAGGCTTAGGGAACTGGACTTATTTAGTCTGGAGAAAAGAAGATTGAGGGTGGATTTAATAGCAGACTTCAACTACCTGAAGCAGGGTTTTGAAGAGGATGCAGCTAGACTGTTCTCAGTGGTAGAAGATGACAGTACAAGGAGCAATGGTGTCAGGTTGCAGCAAGGGAAGTTTAGGTTAGATATTAGGGGCTGCAAGTACACTAGACACTGACTGCACAGTAGCTCATTACTACTGTGTAGTAGCTTTGCATGGCCTAAAGCATGATGCGATGCTACTGCGCAGTCGTAACAAGCTACTCAGCAGTCGGCATCACCTAAAAGCCATTTGGCAACGCTACTACACAGTAACTCTGGTTACTGCGCAGTCATTTAGTACTTTAATTTATACAAGTACTAGATGACTGTGCAGTCAGTGTCTAATGTAGATGCAGCCAGAAAAGACATTCTCACTAGGAGGTAGTAAAACACTGGAACAGGCTACCCACAGAGGTTGTAGAATCTTCATCCTTGGAGGTTTTCAAGACCTGGGTGGACAGAGGCTTGCCTAGGATGATCTAGTTAGGGGTGGTCCTGCTTTGAGCAGGGGGTTGGACTAGATTACCTCCTGAGGTCACTTCTAATCCTAATTTTCTATGATTCTATGATTGCTCTGGACCCCCAGCATGCTAGTAAAAATTCTAGTTTCTTTTATATCTGGAGAAAAATGTCTTGTGTTTGTATGGGGTGATGTACAACACCATCTGCGCTTCCCTTTTTAACAGCCTAGATCTATCCATGGGCTCAAGTATCCTATGTAGGATTGTCAAGCATGGTCTAGCTTCAGAATTTCTTTATTTTTATGTAATAATTATTTTTATGACAGAATTGCACTTAAGCCATTTTAAATCAGTCTTGATTTGATTTGAATAGCCCCCTTCTTAATACACTTCTTAGTATGGTTTACATTATGCAGACACATTGCCTGTACTAAAAATTCAAGTAGCAGAAGCATGCATGTATTTGCTGAAGGTCTGTATATACAGTGCAATAGTTCACTACCCTGTCTAGTTGAAAACATTTCAGCTTATGTTTACCCTCTCTGTTTACAGAGTTTAACACCTCCGTTGTAGAACAGCATTCAAAAACTCTTCTTGTTGTGTAATGCCCCAGTCATGCTAGGGGCAGAAGTGTACAACCTGAGCTCAAGATCTCTCTCAGCTACTGGAAGTTTGTTTCCAAGCATGGGCATTCATTGAATACTGGGTGGAAGAATGGACCTAATTTGCTATCCTGGGCTGACAGGATAAATTCTGGTCTCATGTTCAGTAAATAGTCCTAAGGCTATGTAATGAGGCTATGAAGACCTTATCACATATTTTTAAATTTGTTTAAAACAGTGGCATTTTGTTTTTGTGCTTTTTCCCCTCTCTTTTGGACATAAAGAATTAGAAGAAGTTGGTCCTCAAAGTAGACTATCGTGACATCATACCAAAAGTCAAGGAAGCTGGCCCAGGAATAGTCTTATTCGCCTTCCAGTGACAAACCAGAACTCATTTGTGTAGTGGCGTTATATGTTTCTGTACTCTTTTATCAGGATTTCCATCAACAGGTGTGCTCCAGAAGCTTCTTTTCCAGCTGGCAGTATGTAGTATTAGGGTAGTGTTGGCTTGAAATATGCCACTTGTCTCTATATCCTTTCATCTGAGTGGGTGTGTCTACTCGAGACATTTTCTTTGGAGTAGGCTAATTAACTCTGCAGTAAATATCTCGCATCTCTGTGTGCAGCCGTATTAGGCCACAGGAAACTAATTAACTCCACAGCAGGGTAGTACTTGTCATGAATGACTGGTGCTTCCTGAGACTGGGGAGGCACCATGGCAGCGAGCAGCAAGCAGGGACTGCCTGCAGACATTGGTGTCGGCGGTGGGGGTGGGGAGAGTTGGTGATTGGTGAGCATGGACTGTCCACTGGCAGCAGCAGCAAGTGGCAAGAAGGGACCACCTGCACATGCTGGCAGTGGTGGCGAGCAGTGAGTAGGGGATGCTGGACTGGGGTGGTGAGTAGCAAGTGGGGACTGACCACAGAAGCCAGCAGCAGCCAATATCAGGGGGGCAAGTGACCAGCTGTGTCCCCTCCTACATATCACCTATGGTACTTGTAAATACAAGTACTACCCTGCTGTGGAGTTTTTTTACTTGATAACACTGCACATGTAGACACTGATATAGCCGGCTGGGACATGAGGCTACTTCAGTGCAGGGGCTGCCTACTAGCTAGCCCCACACTGGAGCGCCTTTGTGCCCCAGCCAGGCCCTCCACAGTAGTGAGCTGGGCCAGAGCAGCCCCAGGTTGGTAGGCAACTCCCTGCCCCCTCCATTTTCTCCCCTGAAACTCCTGCTAGCTGGGGCTGTTCCAATCTAGTTCAACATGCTACAGCCCTGGGCGCATGTGTAAATGTGGTGGCCAGGAGCAATAAACTCCAGTGCAATATGCACCAGAATTTATTGGTGTATGCTGATAGCATGTGTAGGTGTACCCAGTGTGTTTAAAATTACAGCCTCTATCTTGTGTTCCTGACAGACCTTAACCTGTTTTAAACTCTGCTGGTGAAAACCCAGGGTGACTCGAGTCTTTTTTGCTTCTGTAGTGGTTTTTGAAGGATGCTACTCTTGAATTACAGAAACAGTATGCCAAATCATATGGCTCAGATCTTTGGAGTTTACTCTCTGGGAAAAAGATAGAGACTGTCTTATAGAAAAGCTTTTAAGAAGGGGGGAGGAGGGATGTTGTACAAGGGAAAGTGCTTCCAGACATTGACCTTGTATGCCAAATCTTAGCTCACAGCAGTTTCTTTGTAAGCGTGTTGCCTCATAGCATGGTAGTAGCACTTATTCAGCACTCCCCTGTTGAAAGCCTACCTATGGCTTCAGGCTGCTTCCAGGGTCAGCAGAGCTGAGATTTGTCACGGTCTAAATCAGTTTATTTAAAGCCAAATAAAGAAGAAATGCAGCCAGTTTGTGGGTCTGTCCTTTCTTGCAAGGAACCAATTGCCAAATGTGGATAGGAGGCAGGGAAGCAGGTACTTGGATAGTAGGCCTGTGCAAAGCAGCTGGTATTTCCTTTGGATTCAGATTTGGCTGATTCAGGGGACAGTGATTCAATTCGGTGATTCAAATCACTGTGCTGAATCAATTCAACTGATTCTGATTCAGAGATTTGGCTGCCACCAAATCAGCCAAATCTCCAAATCAAACAGGCCCCATCAATGGCTGCCCTGTCTGGCCCCAGCATTCTGGCTCTTTAAAAAAAAAAAGCCCCACATTCACCAGCTCCCCGCTGCCTCCCACTGTCTCGCGCTACTTGAGGGGCTTCTGCCATGAGCCCCCAGAGACCCCGATGGCTGCTGCAGCAACCAGTGAGTGTGGAGCTTTTTTTTTCCAGAGTCAGGATGCTGCAGCCAGTCGGGGCAGCCATTGAGAGGGCTGGGAGAGCGGGCAGGGATTGGGGGATGCTCGGGGGGGGCTGGGGGAGCAGCCTTCCCCACCCACCCCCTACTGATTGGCATGGAGTCTGGCTCCGGCTTCCTGTGGTGGCAAGCAGGGGCTGCCTGAATCTCCGAATCTCTCTGAAGCTCTCAGAATATTTTCCAAATTGATTCGGAGAGCTTTGAATCGATTTAGACCTTTTTATTAGTCTCCCAATTCAATTTGGATTCAGAGATTCACCTGCCAAATCCGGCTGAATCACCTCTGAATTGAACCTGCACCCAAAGCTTCGCACAACCCTATTGGATACCAAGACATAGCCGTAACATTTACAAGGCAGTAAATAGTTTCTTGCTGTTACTTCATGCAAGTCTTCTAGAAAAATATGGGACTGCGAGCAGTTCAACAAATTAGAAATGTAGAGCAAGCGTTTATGTCGTAACAAAGTCAGCCTCAACATTTTGGAATTAAATCAGAAGCATGGGGACTACCATAAGAGGCATAGTAATAAAACAAGACTTTTGGAACAGTATTGCAGCTCTTTTGTTAATTCCTGGTACTTCTTAATATTCTTGTCAGCTACTGGTAAGTGTAGCTGCAGATTATCCCTGCTGTAACTTTGTGCAGTGTCAGCATCTGCTTTTCAAGCTCATATGCAAAATCTTGCCTTGGTGAAAGGCATAAGTAATTTTTGCTTATGTAGTTCAGAACACTTTATGTAGAGTAAGTCTTAATTCATGAAGCGACTTAAAATATGGCATTTTGTGTAAAACTGATATATGTAGTTAAATACCCAGTTTACTGTTTGCAAAACAATACACCAGTATAATTCAACAGCAAAACTGAAGACTTGAGGCCATTTTTATTACTTAACTGCAAGCAGATGTTATTCTCATGTAATTTATATGATAATCTAGCCTCAATATTTTCTGTAAGAACACAGCAAAAATGAGCTTTGTGACTTAATGTCAGTATGGTGACTTTGCAAATTAAATCTTTCTATTTATTCTCTATCCTTTTAAACTAAACACCTTCTTTGACTTCAAGGACAGGCACAGTCTTGGTAAGAGGGATGGATAAAGCTGTACTCTTACTGAATAGATTGCAGTGGTTAATTGTAGGCTGCCCTAGCTGTAGTCTTGGATGAACCGAGATTTTAAGACAGTACTTGTGTTCTAGAGTGTTTTAGAGTTTTGAAATCCATTGTTACAACTGGAATCTGCATATGATGACAGCTCAATTTAAGTGGAAAAATCTTTAGTGGAAATAATTATGGCCAGATCCAGGAACTACATGAGGCAGGGTGTGGCTACACCCCTTTCAGCTGAAGAGAGCTCATCCAAAGGGGGTGAGGCTGCAACCCCCTTGCTGTGAAACTGGATGCCAGTGATACCATCACTGACATAATGGTGCCACTGCTGCTAAAGCTCCAGCCTGTGCCCCAAGTCCTTAGCTCACCAGCAGGTTCTCACTGGAGCCTGGGTTTTTCACACAGCTGTCAAGCCCAGGGGTGAGAACTGCTGCTATTCATCTTTCTGCCTTCTTCCCTCCTTCATCCTCCCCAATACTGACTTCAGAAACAGGGGAAAAGGGGAAAAGTGGTAGCAATGTTTAGTCCCTTAGTCCCTACGTTCATGCAGCTCTGGGGTCCATGGTCTGAGTACCACCATTGCTCATTCCCTCTTTTCTCCTGCTGTTGAATTCAGAGGAAGGAGGGGAAGGGTGAGTAGTGGCAGCACTCACCTCCTGGGTTTTAGAGCTGTGTGAAAGCAGAGCTCTGGGGGGACCTGTCATTGATCTGCTGGTGAACTTGGAGCTCAGGGCACTGGCAAAGGTCCATAAGACCTGCCTGCCTAGCTGTACTGACATGCAGGTGAGCTCTAAGACAGGGATGGGCAAAATATGGCCCATGGGCCAGATCTGGTACACCAGTTGATTATATGTAGCCTGAGGCACTGTGCTTGGGATGAGCCCTGCCTGGGGCTACTCATGCCACACTCTGGCCCTCACCTGTCCTGAGCCTGCTGATGGCATTGTCATAGCCCTGGCCAGCACAGTTTCCTGGCGGGCCTGTGTCCACTGCTGCCACAGCTGTCTGCATATTGCTTGGCTCCTCCTCCTCCTCCTACTGCTGTGCTATGATAGTGAGAGGAAGGGATGGCAGGTGGAGGGGGAAGCTACAGCCAGGCATCTCCTGTCTCAATGCATGGGGCTCTGGTTCTAGCTCCTGGCCAAGTTCCACCCACTCCATCCACCCATCATGATGAGCAGCCACTTGCAGGTGGTTTAGTAGGTGGAAGGTAGCCCTGCTAGGAAGCTGTGCGCTGGGGCTGGGGCTGGGACCATGCCATTGGTGGGTGCGAGCAGGAGCACAGTGTGGGCTGCCCTGGGTGGGAGCAGGCAGGGATTGGCTCCATGCAGAGAGCTGCAGGGGTAGCCATGAACTGGATGGGGAAGCGGGGACAGATTGCACTTGCATCTGCAGTGTACCACCCCTGCAATTTCTGCTGCATGCACATCCTGGTCTCCCTCCCCTCCTCTCACCACAGGCTAGCTCTTAGGACCTACCATGTGGTCAGCACCCCCCGCAATACAATATACAAGAGTTAGATTTTATTTTGAGCTGTTATGAAATCACCTTTATACACACTACTAAAAAAACCCCATAAATCAGGATGAAAATATTTTTGAAATAAAATTAAAATATCTACTACATATTTGATTTTAATGTATGAATTGTTTTTTATCTATAATTTATTAAAATGATACCTTCTGCAAGATTTTATATGCGTGGCTCTTGACAGCTCAATTCATTAAGTGGCCTGCTAGCCAAAATAATTGCTCACCCCTGCTCTGAGAGCTCACTGTGACTGTATTGCTACAATTCCCCTGGATCTACCCCTGGGAGTGCTGGAGGTTCCTCTTCTAGTGTGTGAAATACATGAGTGCCGGTAAAACACTTTTTATTTCTTTGTCACACTACATGATGGGCATTGGTTCTAATGACTTGTGCTGTCTTTTAAATGTAACAAATTTAAAAAGCCAGCAAAAATAGTGGCATTTTAAAATAATTACTGAATCCAGCTGTGCAAGTAGTCAGAAAACTCAGGTTCATGGCTAGGTGGCCTACCCTCTTCTATTCAGTATCAAATTAATCACCAAGTTATGGGCCAGGAAGGACTTTCTTCCTCTAGGTCAGATTGGCAAGGAGTGTGGGTCCTGTTTCTTGGCTCCTCTACGCACCAGTTTTTTAACCAGTTGTTTTTTTTTTCTGACATTGCAATAACATGGCATTAGCAGTGCCCTCATCTCCCATTTTTGCCTGTTGCATGTTCCATAACTTCATGGGTTTGTGCTTTGTAGTTCTACATAAGGGTTGAAATTGCACATTTTATGAATCTTTGGGTAAATGGCAGTGTGTAGACGTGGTGGGCTGGACTTGATGGCCCTGGTGGCCCCTTCCAGTCCCATGTTCCTTATATTCTTAAGGCATTGTTTAGAGATTGATATTTGACTAATATAATGTGCTCTCTTTGTAAGGCTTCCCTGTAGGAGCTAAGCACTTGAGTGCATTTTGAAAGGTACTATTAAAGGTAATTACTAGTAGAAATTGCAAGTTAAGCTGAACAAGTTGCAATTATTCAAGCTTTTTGTAGGAGGTAAAGCTGTGTTTTGCAGGAAGAAGGTGGGTGTATTAGTAATTAGTATTTATTTTTATAGTTTCCTGTACAGAGGGGCATGAGGGAATAGCCTATGGAGTTGGATGCAATTAAATTTTTACAGGTTTGAAAAGTGATTTAGAGTAAAAATATAAAGTGTAAACATTAATGCTTAAATATCTAATTATTCTTACAAACCAGTTCCAGTGATCAAAGAACAGGAAATATCTATAGGGTTCCAAGTTCATCAGTAGTTAAGGCATAGAGTTAAAGGCAAGATTTGAGGAGACTGGAATTTGGAGACTTACGTGAGATTTGTTACCAACCCCTAACTGTGGGAAGCCGTAAATTAGGGACAAGAGAAGAAGCTAAAACTGGAAAAGATACAAGACTGTGTAGCAAGGCACTAAGATGCACCTGCTCCTTAGGGCTGAAGAAGCCTGGCCAAACAGAGCTTCCAGCTTCCAGCTGCGCAGGCCAAACAGAGCTCCACAGCTACAGGTTGCCAGGGTAACAGCTTAAGGGAATAACTGGCCGCACCTGTCGACGTCACTTGACTGGCAGGAGGCAGCATTCTGGGTTATGTAAGCTCAGGCTGTAGTTGGCAGACACTCTCTCTCTCTGGCAACTGACAAGGAAGAAGCTCCTGCCTGCTGAAGCTACTTGAGACCTGGTGCTGCCTGCCTAGCTCTCCTGGTATTTCCTACTCTATCTAGGTGCTACATGACTACAATGAATCTCCCATGTACCTAGAATAGGGACATGTTACTCTGAGTGGAAGTTTGTCCCCTTAAAGAGGCATAGCACTGTTGTTATTATTTAAGTTATAGCCTGGGATGCATGTAGGGCATGGGATACATGTAGGAGAGGTCAGAGCATGTCTGGTATAGCTGGGTGCATTAAGGGCAGCCTTCTGCTTAATGAACAACTTAATTATTTACTAACAAGGTGTGGCAGGTGAGATAGGTGGGTGAACTACCTAAGACAGGTGGGTAGGATGATGCAGAGGTCAGCTTCAGGATGGCCCCCATCATAGACTGGGGTAACTTTATGGACATCTTTGGCAATTCAGATGGCAGTTTTGAATTGGAGTTGTATGGGAAGCCAGAGACACCTGACACAAAAAGGAGAGGAAGAAAGAATTTAATATGCATTTCATTTTTGAAGGGGAAAGAATAACTGAAGACTAGCATTATGCACTCTGAAAAGCTGTAGGTGAAGGATTTCAGTCTACAACATGAGAAGGGAGTGGAGTAGCTGAGCTGGAAGGTGATTAAGGAAGAAATATAGAACCTAGTAAAGGACTTTTAGGACTTTTGGTTTATGCTTATGCTGCGTTGGCCACTAATAAGAAGTTATCTTTTACCACACAGCTGTTGGTAGCTAAGAATTGTTTATATTTTTTCATTTTAATTGTAACCATTAAATAAAGTTACTTCAAGGAATATTAGCATGTAATGAAAAGAAGAATCTTTTGAAAGACCAGTATGGGAATACGCACTGAAATCTTTCTAACCACTCATTAGTCATAGCCATCTGTTTCCCTTTTCCATCTCTTCAGTGTTGTAGATCTTTTTTGTTTTTATCAGGAACATTCTTGTCAAAGTTCCACTCCCACCTTCCAATGATCTTGCAAATTCTGCAACTCTAATCGTTCTCTCAGAACCCCTTTCCAAGAAGACCCGATTCGATTTGTAGCTTTCCTGTCTCTTTTTTGTAACAATTAAAGGTTGTTTTTTTGGTATCTTGGAACACTCATTCCAGTGTCAACTTGTGCTGTCTATTCATAGTTGCAAGTTTGCAATGAAGAGAGCCTATGTGGCTGAATGGGATGGGCAAGGAAAGTTTTTTTGAATCCGTTGCATTCATTTTGGTGCCAGAGACAACATATCTTATTTAGATGGGGATTTAGTTCACAGGGAAATGTGGCAAGATGTGCAGCATACAGATATTTCAAACCCTGGAAGTTTAGAGTCCCCTGGAAGTTCCTGCCCACTAGAACGAAGTCATCTCAGAGACAGCCAGGGTCATCTCTCCAGCCAGGGTGTGATAGGGAGCTGCTCCTTTCCTTCTACCGATGGCAGGAAAGTGGAAGTAGGTATCCATGTGGGCATGAGCGAGAGGTAATTGAACTGATTTTGCCTCCTGCTGCATGCACCTGGAGCTGAACACAAGATGCAGAGGAGTCTACAGCTACATTTGTCCAACATGTTTTTACTGCAGGAGTAGCCCTCCTTCCCTGCGCACAGCTCTGGGTCACCCAGAACTTGTGTTCAGGGTGGGATGCAGCAGGACAGGTCCACCTTGAGGAGATGCAACAGAGATCCTAGAGGACGCCTTGACGGCTCGCTACATGGCAGGCTATCAGATAAGGTAATCAGTACTCTCTTCCTTTCCGTTTCAAAGAGAGAAAGGGAGTAATAGCAGAGTAGTGTAGGATGCTGGGGTCCTCAGGAGCATACACACATTCAAGTTTTCCTGAGAGAAAAGAGATCTTCCTTATTGGAAGTACTCTCTCTTTTCATAGGAAAACTAGTTCTCTTTCACAGACAACTGCTTAAATGGCTTTGTGGGGTGGTTTTTTGGGCGTTTTTTTTGTGCAGGGAGAATTGTTTCTCCTGGCACAAATGTAACACCTGTCCATAATTATAATCCCATTTACAAGCAGCCAGTTCAAAGTGAAATGGACATTTCCATAGATTCTATAGCTTCTAGGAGTAACAGTTGCTCTCCATCCCGCTCTCACGTTAGGCCCACAAAACAATGCAATGGTCCATATAGTATTCTACCAGGACATCTCTAAATATAAATCTGGAACATTGCTTGCTTGTATTCAGAGTGGTACAAGTATTGGGACTGAATCCTGATGGAAGACAATGTTTTTTGGGTCCAGAGTTGATTTATTCCTTTAACATCATAATTTCTTACATTTATAACATCTTACCTTACCCAGAGCTTTGATTGCCTTAGCGGTCAGGTTGTGAGTGTTTGGAACAAGCAAAGTCTGTTTTTAAAGTGTGTGTAACAGCTGGTAAGTAGGGTTGTATGAAACTTCAGGTGCTGATTCGATTCAAAGGAGATCTGGCCCGATTCAGTGAATCTCCAAATCTGAATTGAATCAGGGAACCAATAAAAAGGTCCGAATCAATTCGCAGCTCTCCGAATCTTTGAAAAGATTCTGGCTTTCTCGATGCCTCCTAATGACCCTCCTCCCCTAACTCTGGTGAAGTGCACCACTGAATCCCAAGGGAATTTACTTGGGAAGATGAATTCACATAGGCAAAAATGATCTAGAACTAAATCTCTCATTAACCCAGGACTCATTGACATCAATAAAGTTACAAAATCCAAGTGCCAGAGTAGTACAGATAAATCCTTTCATGTTATAACACTCAATATATTTCAGAAATATTTATCTGAAGTCACTTGGCATGCAAGACAACTTGCATATCAGCACCATCTGGGATAATAATGTACTAGCTGAAATTAAGCCAGGCTCTAACATTATATCAATGAGCTGCTGCTGTAGGCCAAGTGACTGTTTATCTGTAACATTGCACATAAAACCAATTTGCAAAGCAGTTCTATCTTCTACATTTAAATTATGCTCACATATATTTCAAGACTTTTCAGCAGTGATGTATACGGGCCATTATTCTAGTTGCATTCCTTCTTCTGACATCAAACTGTAATTAAATACCTTGGGGAGGGTGTGTGGGGAGGAAAGAGACAGAGAAAGAGAGAGAGAGAGAGAAAGAGAGGTCACAGATATAAAACTCAAAGGTAGGAAGTGGGGAAGAGACTGATAGGAAACTGGCAAGAAAAAAAAAAAGAGCAAAATAAATTGGATGAAGTAGTATCATGATCCACCTGCTGCATACTTTAGCATTTTCAGTCCAAAGAAGGGAAGTAAAGTAATGGAGGGGAGGACATGGGATCCTGTTTGAACCCTCTTTGTCGATACACATATGCAGAGGGCAAAACAGGGCACAGCAACTCTGCTAGAAGGAACCAAAAACATACAGATGTGCTTACCAGTAGGCCTGTGCGAAGTGGCTAGTATTCGCTTCAGATTCCGATTCAGCCGATTTGGCCAAATCTGATTAAGAGAGCTGGCTGCTGCCAAATCTCGGAATCACTCAGGCCCATCCCCTGCCCACTCTCCCAGCCCAGCAATGTTTGCCCCGCCACCGCCTCCCAGCACTTTGGAAAAAAAAGCCCAGACTCACCAGCTGCTCCTGGGCAGGGGGTGATCCCTGCTGCTCCCCACTGCCCCACACTGCATGGGGGGTCTGCCCAAGCTCCCTGACACCCCCCACTGTCCCAGCCCCCCCGTTGCTGCCCCGCCCACTCCTGCTCTGACCCTTTAAGGAAAAAAAAAGCCCAAAACCACAGCCTTACAGGCTGCTGCCCAGTGGGGGTGTCACAGAGCAGGGTCCTAGGGGTGGCTGTGACCTCTCCTAGTGCCCCTACCGTGCCAAGTTTACTTTAAGCACCCTCAAATCTCGCCTGCCGAGTCTTGATCTTAAATATCAAAGGGAAAAGCTGCCTTTCGTCCTCTTGGACACAGTTTTCTCCTGCTGTCACGTATTCTGTTTTTATAATGGAGTTTCTGTGCACCCCGGCCTTATGGGCAATGCGTGGCTCCAACCACCCCATACCACGCCCCAAGCCTTGCTGATGTACTGGACGCTGTTTGTTCTGTTTCACTGTCTGTGCCCCACAGGTGCTCTGGCTTGTCTCACAACCTGCGCCCCACAGGCACTCTGGCTTTCCGCTGCCCCCTTTGCTCTGGGGCTTCCCGCTGCCCCTTTTGCTCTGGGGCTCAGGTGGCTGTAGCCATGTCTGGCCCTCAAATCTCCTCCTCAGGGTCTTGAGCCTCCTTTAGGGCTCAGGCGGCCTCAGCCTTACCTGGCCTCCAATTCTCTGCTCCCCTTCTCAGGGCTGAGGTCAGTGCACCCCTGAATGCTGCGCCCTCTCTGGCACCAGGGTCCCCACACTACTGTGGAGCCCCTATAAGGCCTCCTCCAACCCCTAATAGCCTCACCTGGTCCTCCGGTGGTAAATAGAAACTCAAGCCTCTTGGCTATAACATTAGTTCTGCCGGATCCAGGGTGCTGTATCCTTCCCCCAGTCTCAAAGCTATACCTGCAGTCTAGCCTCTCCTGTTTGTTCAGTCCATCAGAGCTCCTTCCTCTAGGGCTGCTGGCAGGGAACCGCCTGCCTGGCCTCAGCCTGGGAATTATATAGGGGCCAGGCCCTGCCCCTTCCTGTCAGCTGACCTCTACTAGTTGCCCTGGCAACCTGCAACTGGGCTCCTTACTTACTGCTCCATAGGTAGCAGGTACCTCAGTGCTGCTACACACCTCCCCTCCTTATAGGAGCAGAGTACCGAGGTGCTCTGTGACAGGGGGCAATCTCCACTGCCCTGCACCACATGGGGGGCTCTTCCATGAGCACCCTGAGGCCACTACAGGAGCTGGTGAGTCCTAGGGTTTTTCTCAGTTTTTTTTTTACTTAAAGAGCTGGAGTTGGGTCAGGTGGGGCAGCCATGGAGCAGGAGAGGATTTGGGGGGGTCATGGCAGAGCCCCCACACAGCGTGGGGGAGTGGGGATTGCCCCCCCCCCACCTGGCAGCATGAAGTGAGTGGGATTTTTTTTTAAAGCACCAAGAGCTGGGGGGACAGGGCAGCCATGGGGGGGAGCTGGAAGAGCGGGCAGGGGATGGGGCCTAGCGGGGGTCTCCCCTTGGTTCCCTCTCCCCTCTTCCAGCCCCCCCTCTTCCCCACCCCCTACTTAGAAGCTCTAAGTCTGGCTCCAACTCCCTGCTGAAGTGGGTGGGAAATGCCCGAATCATCAACAGTTGTCATCAAGAATTTAGTGGAGAGTACACACTGTTTCCTGACTAACTCCTATTATTACAACTACTTCTTCTGGCTGCTGTCAGAGGATATAGGTCAAACCATAGATCCGTCTTTTCTTGGACCCTTTTGATGCATGTTTACTTTCCCAGAGAGAAAGCGATTCATATGTTCCCATGAGCAAAGGGACTAGAATTTGGCTTTGCCAAATACATGTTTCCCTCTCTTTATGCTGTACATGCTTTCCTGGAAAATGGTGCATAACTTGAATTCGCATAAAGTGAACCCACTTTACAATGTAACAAAATATACAATGTTCCAAGACCTTGACTGTACTGACCTCCAGACCCATTTCTACTACTCTTACAAGACAATTTTGCACATACAGAACCTGCATAAAGTGATGGAAACCTGTACTGACATCATAGAAGTACTCTATAATGAGTACATCTTACTCAGGTCCTTTCAAGTGTGCACCATAGTAAAGTTCTGCTACATGATATTAATTTATTCACTCATCGCACTGATTGTCACCATTCTCTTTAGGTAGTTCAGGACCATCTCAACAGAGGTGAAAAGGTCTTCATTTTTCGATGTTTTAATTTTTTTAATATTGATGTATTTGGTGATTGTTGAATCTTTATACTTTCCTCACATGAAATGGATTAAACAAAATTTGGCAATGTGCAAAGTTTTGAGATGTAGAAATATAGCAATTTATCATTATAATGATTATATTACAAGTGAAAAGGATAGATAACAAAAAGTACTATGTAAATAGTCAATTAAAAATCTGAAAAAAAGGGTAGAACCTACCCACTCATCCACTGGATGAATTCAGGCAATGTCAAAATTTACAGCTATGAGGAGGATTATAATGAAAGAGAAACTTCAGGTCTAGAAATTAATTCCACATGTATGAGATTTGGAGAATGAACTTCAGTGTTCACCTGTTTGCTTTTAAGTGACAAGTTACCAGAAATGATACCCCCTGTTTGTTATAGACTTACCTTCTGGGTAGGTCGGTGGGGAAGATGTTCCTGGAGTATTTGCACTGGCAAGGTAGAAAACTGTATGTGTGTATTAGCAAGGGAGGGGTGTAGGTTGTAGCCATGTTGGTCTAAGGGCATAGGCAGACAAGGTTCTTTGGGTGAATCTGATATCTATTATATGATATCAGATTCACCGTTAGCAAGGGAGTCCACTCTTATCTGAAAAGAATGTCTTCATAGTTGAAACCACAATATTGTATTTCATTGTGTTCTGGGGACCCTAGTTCTTCTTTTTCACAAGGCAAACAGTGTAGTTAATCCAAGACAGCTCAAATGTACAATACATGAGAGAGATTAAAACTGAAGACTTGTCAAACTGAGTAATTATTGACTAGGAATATGACAGGTAAATAGATCTATTTTGTGGAATCTTGTTTTGAATTCTGTAATAAAGCTGACTTTTGAAGCAAAAAAAAAAAGTGTTGTGTTGCTACAGAGATAACATCATTTCTTACCACTAAAGCTGGCAAATGTACATTCTTAGTACATATCTCTCCTCCTCAGCCCTCACAACCCAGCACTGATGGGAGAATATAACCATTTGATACTGCTGTTAAGGAACAACAGGGAGTTTTAGGAGTTGTAGAAGAAAGGACTGCCTGTATCAAAGGGCTCTCCTTTCGCTGCTTTGTTCAAAAGCATTTGAAGATTACTTTTATGTATCTGTATGAAGTGTCTGCAATCAGTATTTGTTAGTTCCTAAAGAGCCCTCCTGGATATGTAATATCTGTTTGATTCATAATGCCTGCTGTAGTAGGCAACCATCGATCCTCTGGATCCTGGAGTAAACATAAGAGGTTTGGTCAGATACCTGATGTATCTATTTGTGGCTGACAAGACCAATATGAGAATGACGCAGCTTGTTAAGTTTCACAGATCGATATGTTGTTTGAGTTAGAATCCAAATTTGCTTTCTTCTTTCTCACTTTTCTTCTATCCTCTGGATCAAAGCTACTTCATGTTGAGCTGCACCCAGTGTCAGTTGTTTCCTCCAGTTCAGACAGTATTCTGTGCATTACTCCCGGCTTTCTAAATTGATGGTGAACAACTTAATGCCATTTTTGCACACATTGTAGTACTGCCATAGAATGCAACCTTGCTTTCTAGAACCATCTTGAATCTCAGCATACAAAATATTATTGAGGATATGGTCTCCCATTCTCCTGACATGGCTGAGCCATCACAGCTTCCTCTTCTTGACAGTGGTTTCTAAGTGTGTCAGTCCTATGCACTCCAGTACTTCTGTGTTTGGTATTCTGTCTTCCCACTTTATTTTCAGGATCTTACACCGACATCTCATGTGGAAACTATTCAGTCTCTTGATATACCTATCACATGTAGTCCACGTTTCTGAAGCATAAAGCAGGGATGACTGAAAGCAAGTCTCATAGATTTGAATCTTCACCTTAGCTGATAGTTTGCTGTTACTCCATGAACATTTCTGTAATAGCCTGAAATTCTTAGCTGCTTTTCTGATTCTGCTGAAGAGAAAATTAATGTGCAGCATAAATATTGTGCAGCTAGGTACTTTGAGGCAATGCAGTGATGTGGAATTGGATTATCATCTGCTTAAACAAAACTATTGGGTTCATCATTGACTTAATTTTTTTTTTTTACCCATGCTCTCTTCCCAGAACAGTCTTACAAAAGATTTCAGACCTAAAGTAACTTTCAATATGTAAAACATTCAGGTAGCTTTTCAACCCACCTCAGGAAAGACAAACATGCATTCTTTTGTGCTTTCAGGTGAATAAAATGCTATACTCTTCCTCAGGTTTAATGTTTACAAACTAAAATATCAGATGAACGTTTGCAGGGTTTGCAGAACCCTGCAAACTGTTGAGGTTGTCTAAGTTTGTGAAGAAAGGTCTGCCATCCCTGTAGGAGCAGAATGCCTGTTGCTGCCAACCACTCTGGAATCACTTTTATCACAACAAACCACAAAGTAAAAACACAGAACAAAGTTTATTGCATAAGGTAAACAAACAAACAAACAAACCCCAAGGGAAAAAGCTACTAGGTTCCGAAAGACATATATACAGAAGCAAAACTGAACTACCTTACTGCTACCTTCCATCATGAAGAAGTTTTTTGTTTCAAACAGCTAGCAGTGCTCAACTGCTAAGATGACCCTCCTTCTGCCTGTCCTCTCCCCTCCAAGGACTCCCACTCAGATCCCCACACTTGTCTCTCTCTTCTACTCTTTTCCATGGAATTCCTGGGAACACTCTTTGGATTTCATTAATGAACTTCTAGACTTTCTCAACAGCCTGATATGTAGGCTAATGGATATGGACTTAGCTGTTGTTAAGCAGCAATACTCTTAGGCTAAGTACAGATAGTCAAAAAGCCTGAGACTGAATTGATTCAGTCTTTGCAGGTTAGTTTAAACTGCAAAGATTGAACCAATAAGCAAATGAGCGGACATTCACTTTTGATTCAGGAAATGCAGCCACATGCCTGCAGTGGCTCAAGCCAGAAGCACTAGAGCACAGCTCTCTGGCACTTAGGCAGCATGGGCTGTGTGTTACCTTCCTCTTCTTGCAGCCCTTGAGGTCTCTGAGATTTGCAGCCCAGACTCACAGCAGCAGGACTCAGCTTATCACTTCCTCTTCCTGCTTCCAGGTACCTTTGGGATTTATAGTCCACAGTTACAGCCAGCAGTAAGTAAGCAGGGCAGAGTAGCTCCACACGCGGGGGAAGAGAAGTTAATTCCCTCTTCCTGGCTGCAGACCCCAGCAGCGGTTTGCCTGGGGGGCTAGTGAGCCAGCTGTGACTGCTCCAGCTAGGGAGCACAGGGGCGGGTCAGCCCTGCTCTCTGGAGCAGACAGCCCAGCCCAGCCCAGCCCAGCCCAGCAAAATGCTGGCATGCTGGGGGACTGTAATTTAATCCAGCGGTTCATAGCCTTTTGCACCTTATGTCCCACCAACCATTTTGTCAAAAAAACCCTTGTCCTACCATGATAAAAACAAACCCCCACAAAATTGCTCTGTTCAAGATATCTGTTGATTCATCTATTTGAAGTGCAAACAAGTGATTTTTTTTTTTCAATCGGACAAATTGAAGTCCCACCTACACAACCTTCAAGTCTCACCACGGGGACCTATCCCACTGGTTGAGAAACATGGTTTTAACTGGTTTGACCCAAATCAGTTAAGTCTGATACTACATTCAACCAGGTTCATCTTAAATCAGTTTCAGCCATTTTGAAACTGGTTTATGTGCACTGAACTTCTATTCTGTTATAGGTTTAAACCAGTTTCTGATCACTTAAACAAGTTTATATGTAACTTCTGTCCCTAGCCTTAATGTTAACACTGGAACTAACCATAAACAATGCAGTTATTTGTTGGTTAGGTTTCCCTGGATCACTAAAACACATATGGTATATTGAATACCAGGGTTCATACAAACATAAAATACATATAGCTGTTGATAGAGACCAAATATAACAATATAGTTAGCTTAAGTTGAGGAGATATCTGTGCTTGTGGAACCAGTGTTCCCTTAAATGACCTGCTGGAGATTTGGGTACACTCCTCTTCAGTGTTATTTGGAAAACGACTTTGATGCTTTCTACAAATGTCCCATAAACTGTCCTTCTCTATTTTTTAAATGTTTCTCTGATGTTGTTATAATCATTGGCAACATGTAGGGAGTGCACATGGGTGCACATGCACCTCCAGAGCTTGGTGATGCACCCCCTGCAAAAAGTGCTGCCGGCAGTGCCTATGGGCAGTCTCCACTCACCACCCCCAGCCCCTCACCACTGACACTACTGGTGGCATCTGCAGATGGTCCCAGATCGATGCTGCCGGTAGCATCTGTGGGTGGCCGCCAACTGCTGGTTGGCACTCGCCTCCCCTCCCCTCCCCGCCGCTGACACTGCTGCAGCTGCCTGTGGGAGTTCCCTGTTCAGCCTGCCCCCGCCACTGACACCACCGCAGCTGCCTGCAGGAACTTTCCACTGCCAACATGGCTGCCGCCACCTGCAGGCAGTCGCCATGCCCCCCCAGCCTCTGGGGGCACGCAGCATTCATTGTTATAATAACTATGTTTCTTTGTTTTGCATTGAAAATAGGGAATTTTAGACAGTGCACAGTGGTTTCTCATATTCGTAGTGAGGGCTGGCTACACAAATATAGGGGACTAGATTGCTGAGCATACAAATTCTGACTTGCAGGAAAAAATGGAATATTTTGCCACATTTTGTGTATATCACCATGTAACACAATTAGAATTTGTTTAATGACGGAGATGATTCAATTAACTGGCTGTGCCTGGATAAGAATGAGAGGTAATGTAGTTAACAGCTCTTGTTTGTTAGTGAGCCAAATAAAAATAAATAAATAATCACAGGCAGTAAACTTTGGATTTCCATTGTATGGATAATATGGGAAGATATAAGTGAAGTGTGAAAGGGCATTTAGAAGTTTGCATTTATTTGTTTATGTTCTAAGAACTAAATGTCCCAGGCCAAAACTATACATTTTTGTACTGATATTTGTTAAATAAGCTGCCTTGTTCCCTGGAAAGAATAAATCTGCATTCACAGCTTATCTTTAAGTAAATTAAATCTGACAGTTGCACCTTCATCACTGCCTATCAAATAAACATGTCAGATTGTTCAGCTCCTTAACCTAGTGCTTAAGACAGATTCCAGTCTGGATTCCCCATGTGACAAGGTCATGATAGGAGATACCTTAAGGATCTAGATGTCTAAAACCTAAAGCTCATCCAGTAGGAAGATTTGTATGCCCCTTCATATTCAGATTGAGGTTCTCAGTCCTGCAGAGAAGCTTCTGGGGTTGTCAGGATATTTTTTGTGGTGGAGAGAAGGAGGTGAAGTAAACTGTTTTGGCAGGGGATGCTTTTGCTTTACTGATCTGTATTTGCAATGTTATGAATTACATTCTGTAAGTAGAATATGAAAATAAATCACAAATGATTGTTCTTCACACAAATTTATAGTGACGGAGCAGAAAGCAGCTTTTGCTGAGGTGTTTTGTGAATGTGAAACCAATCTATAAATCCATTTCCCAGACATGGGGTGACAGTGGTGGGATCAGTTCATTTCATTTCAATATGTGCTTACTCATCTATAACTTCTGCAAGTATAAAACAGTAGTGGAGAACCCAAAGAAAAGAACTGGGGAGTGATCTTGTTCTGCAAGGCTTTCTGTTGTCCAGTCTCTGAGCAATAAAGGTTTGCACAGCAATAGTGCCTATAGGGCAAATAAGTTGGAGATTCCTTTGTGCTAATTGCTGAATATTAAATAAAGGTTATACTGTCTCTTTCCTACACTATTTACAATCTTAAAAAAAAATATAGCAACCTGATGAGGCAAACAAGTGTGTCCCAAAGGGGCCAGAAATTGGGTAACCTTCTAAATCTAGTTATCTTTTTAGTTGATATAAAACAAATGGCTTTGGTTAGAAAGGGTGAGGAACCTGAAATGGTGTGCTAGATCTGAGGCCACTTGAACTTTGGGGAGCTATTGTTTTCAAATCCAAAATTTGCAGTTCACATGAATCTGAAGTGTCAGTCAGGTTATTTTTCCTCATTGTGACCAAAGGCAATATTCAGTTAACCCAAGCTACCTTTTTATAGGAGAAAGCCAGAGGCAACAGACTTAAAAAAAAATTGAAACATACACTGGATACCTTAATATTCTGAGACCTGTATCTTTTACATAGGCCATGCTTGCTCCCATGCTGCTTTTTACATAAAGATTATAGCAAACATATATACACAAAACATGTGTGCGCGCACGTGCGCGCGCGCACGCACACACACACACACACACACACACACACACACACACACACACAGAGTATACTGAAAATGTGCATAATTTCCTTAAATTCCAGAATGCCAGTCCCAGTTTATCACTGATGACTTACATTTTTAATAAACCTCCAGTTATGAACTAAGAGCATAAACCTAGCAGTAGGCCAGGGGGCGATGTGTAGGGGGTGTACGTGGGTGCACGTGCACCCCCTGAGCGTTGTGGTATACCCCCTACAAAAAGAACCCATACCAAATATTGCCAGCAGTGTCTGTGGGTGGTCTGCGATCGCTGCTGGCTGCCGCTGATGCTGCCAGCGGTGCCTGTGGGTGGTTGCCAACTCCTGGTCGGTGCTTGCCACCCCTCCTCCCCCCCACCGCCAACAGTACTGGTGGCATCTGCAGGAGTTCCACGCTTACCTCTGCCATGCTTTGCCATCACCAGCACAGCCGGGCCCCCCCGCAGCCGCTGGGGGCACACATCATTCATGCAGTAGGCAATGTTTTTCGTGGGCCAGCCAGAACACTCTAGTTGTGGTCCGAGATGGGCCAGTGCTAGGACCTGGCCATTGCTGCTGCGTGCTTCTCCCTGCCACCCAGCTGGGACGCAGTATGGGCAAAGTCCACCAAATGCTGCTGAAGCCCTAGTTCCCAGAGCTGTGGGATACCAATCCCTGAGCTATACCATCAATATTCTACTGAAACAGCTGACCACATTTATTAATAGTGCCAGAACAGAGAGCTTGAAGACTTTAAAATATTATCCTATGATTTTGACATCTCAGATTTCAAGTCCTGAGAGGCTTTTTTGAGGGCCCCAGGCCCTACTGTCCATTAAATCATCAAATTCTACCCACTCCTGGGCTCATCATGCATCTTGTAAAATCACGATAGCCAAACAGTGCACATGCATTTGAATAGTGCATACCTACTTATCTAAAGGGAAAACTGGTGTTTCAAAGTAGATTTTATTTTGAAAAACAGCCAGACTTTCAAAGAGACTACATACCAAAAATTAAGTTTGCCTGAGTAAATTCACTAAATAAATTAGATACCATAGGGCCTCTCTACATGGGCAGGTAAAGGTGCAGTGGGATCTAATAGACAATCCACACAATCATGCTCCTTGCCCTGTCACGTGTATAGCAAGAAGTGTGCTTGTGGGATCATGTATTAGATCCTATCGTGCCTTACTGCTGGTGCAGGGGGAGCAAACTTCCATAATTAGGTTCCCCCTCAGTTGACATTGTAACAAACCTCCAGTTATGGGGGGCTTTGTACCCCCAAGGCTGGAAGATCACAACAGCCAGAACCTCCCAGCCCTGGAGGTGTAAGGAGCCCCTGAGGCTGGAAGACAGCATCAGCTGTGATCTTCCAGTCCTGGAGGTTCCACTCGCTCCTGGGGCTGGGAGATCACAGCTGTGCCCTGCACTTCCTAGGACACAGCTGGATCCTGGCACCAAGAGGTGCATTGCTGAGACAGCATCTGCAGCTGCAGGCCTCTGGGTCTCTGCAGCTGCGGGGTGCTGCCTGGATTTAGAGTTGGCAGCTGCTTGGGCTGATAGTTGTAGGACTCCCAGCTCTGGCTGGGCATGGTTCACCCCTACACCTGGGAGCCCTGTCTGCTGCTGGGGCTCCCAGGCACAGGGAAGACCCAGCTATGTGTTCAAATTAAAGCTGGATAGGAACCAGCTATGAAGTTCATATGCATTTTTGAGATCTAATTTTACAGCTGGTTGGAGCTCTTTATGGTCTGATAAGTACTTTGTATGTGTAACTGGTCTCAAGGTAATTGTGCAATTACCCAGTTAATTGTACCATACCTGTAATGTGTAGAAGGATTTGAGGAATATCAGGCAAATTCTCTGTAGGACCCTGCTGAAGCAACTTCTTAGCTAGAAATAGATTTATATTTAGATATCAGGAGAAACATCCAGAAGTACACTTTCCACAATAATGATAATTTTTATCTCATAACTGTATCTTACTTTTAAGTAATCCAGGTGAGGAAAGAAAGGTATAGTACCTCAGTTTGGAACTCAAAAATTATTTTCCAGTCCCTTTCACTTTGTTAAACCAATATTGCTCTTGGCTTTTTTTGAATGACTGTTCCTTCTTCATTGCAGTCAAGATGGAATCCCTCTTAAAATCAGAGAGACGCATGAAGAACTTGATTCTGCTCCTCTTCCTCGTGTTAAACAGTACTTTGCTATGTAATCAATCCCATTTATGACTATATAACAAATTCATGTTTTGAGGAGGAGCTAACTGACGTGAGTATGACAGAACCCAGACCAAATATAAATCATTTTTAAAAAGATTTAGAATTTAGCTTGTTTGCTATGGCTCCCTGAGATGTGGAAATGTGGAGCAACTAAACACACTCTTAATTTTACATCATTTTTGTTTGGCTGCACCTTGAAAGTAGCCAGTGAATGGCAAAGGGCAGCAGTTACCAACAGTTTTTGGGAGTGGGCTGGAACAGTCCAGCTCAGGTCTAAGGCGAGCTAGGAGCTGGCTACTACTGCCACCTGTTTCTCCCCACCACTTGGCTGGGGCTCAGCATGCGTGAAGCTCCTTGTTGCCCAGATGTGCATGGCACAATTTAGGAAAAGCCCTCCTCCATCAATGGCTCCACAAACTAGGTATGGCCAGTGAGCCATAGGTTGCTGACCCTTTCATAAACCCACTATGTGCATGTAATCTTTAAAGCCCACTTTCTACTTTGCAGCTTAACAGGTTAATTTTTACTCTGTAACTATCTGTACTCCATTTAACTGCACCAGAGACAGTGAAGGGGAAGCTGCTGGCAAAGGACTGCTATCAGAACCCTTGAAAGGAGGCAGGCACTTGCATGACTACTACCTCCCCGTATTTTCAAGGATTCCAGTAGCACTCCCAATACAATTGCATCTCCCAACACTTGCACATGAGGAAAGCTTATCAACTTCAGGGCTACCAATACCACAGTACTGTAATCTGTGCTCCTTAAATAAGTACAGTTCCTTGTTGGTACTGTGGTATTGGTGGAACCAAAATTGACCAGCTCCCTTCCTTTTCAAGGACTAAAATCAACAGTGACTGTTAAAAACTTAAATTAACTTCTTTGTTAAATAAATATTGATTGGTTACATTAATTTTGGATAAGTGCATAACCTAGGTAAGGCAAGGTTCTTTGGGTAGATGTGGTATCTTTTATTAGACCAAATGAGTAGTTGGAAAAATGCTCTTGGCAAGCTTTCGGGCACAGTCATCCTTTGTCAAGCATAGGGAGCAGAGACTGTGGTATTGGCAGCCCTTCTGACTCTTTGTCTTAGTTCTCTCTCAGTATTTTCTATGGCTTTATTTTACTGTTAGACTAAATTTTTCCTCCACCAAGATGTATTGTTCTCCATCAGACCCTGCTCAATACTCAATTTTGTTTATATTCAGCCTTTCTGACTTGATTTATTTTCTATGGCTTCCTTTACCTGTCCTGCTCTCATTTCAACCATGTGTCCTTGACCCTTTCTTTAATTTTCCCACCTTCTGATAGGAAAGAGACCCCACAGTCAGACACTACTTCATATTTCCAGCCCATCCATTTCTACACAGTCTCTTTTCTGACCTGCTTTCAGACCTGGTGAGAAGAGGTAGTGACCAGAACAACATGGCTTAGTAGAACACTCTTAGCAATGGCTGGGCGTGACTGTATGGGTTTAATCCTGAATCATTTTGGTTTTTACCAGTAAATCAACTTTTTATTTTGGATTTTTCTACTGTTTTCTTTGGTGGCAGTGTTTGGCCAGGGAGAAGACCCCATACCAAAGACCCAATTTTAGATGCCTTTGCACTTGTACTGGCCAGTGTCACTGTTTGCTTATGGGGCTTGAAATGTTCCAGTTTTTTAAATAGTGCAGTAATTCCTTTAAAGCTGGTGCCAGCTTTTCAATTATTTTAACAAAGAAATTAAATGAGAGTTATCAAAAAGCTGGAGACATCACATTTTGATTGAAATATAGAATTTTCTATAGAAGATTTAAACTTGCTGTCAGTCTTTGTATAGATAATAGGAACAACTGGAAAATGTTACTTTGCTCCAAACTCTATGAATTTGGAATTTATTATGTGGGGGTTTTTTAAACCAGTATTAGTGGGTAGGTGACTGTTATTTCAGGACCCTTGTTTTAATTTAAAGTGAATATTTAAAAACAAACCAAACAGAGACCCATAGAATTACATGGACCCCAAAGTGTTGAACTCAGTGGTTCTCAACCTTTTTAGACTCAAGGCACCTCTTAGCTTTTACTTGGATTTTGATCATGGAAAAACAGTAGAGCAGTTCTTCTGTGGCAAAGAACTCAAAGACAAGAACAGAGCATGTTTTTGACATAATTAATTCCTATTTGAAATCTCTGAGTTTGTATTGTGAATGAAGTGTGGTGCTAATATCGGATGGTACACTGTGACAACCTTAAAAGGATTTCATGGCACCCCCAGGTTTCACAGCACCTTGATCAAGAATCACTGGTTTAATTGGCTATGCTGGCTGCATTGACAGCCTGTCTATAGTAAAGCCACACTTTGAAAAAAGCCATGTACAAATGCTGTGTACGTTGAAAATAAAATGGTCCGTTTTCTATTTTCAGATGAGACGACCACTCTCCTTTTTCTCTTCTAAGGAAAGCTACTTTATCTTTGAAGCTTGGCTTTAGCTCTGCCTTTATTAGTTTCAAAGAGTCAGCAAAGTTATGGAAGCTGAGGCTGATTTGTGAAAATCAGCAAGGAAGAGATTAGTCTGAAAGCTTTAAATTGGGGGTTAATGGGAAGGAAATCTTTCTTGGTCCCCCTTATACTCGCAACCCTCACTGACACATTAGGATAAGAGTGACTTAGGCAGTTGTATTAAACAGTACAGAATAATACAGGACAATTGCTTTTATTCTTTCTTTCTTTTTTAAAGAAGAGAAGGAAAGTTGCTAAGGGAGGGCAAAAAAGAGGAACAAGGCAATGACATTGTCTCTTGCTTTACAACCTCCATAGGAAATGCATTAAAATAAAATAGGTAGGCCTATTTTGCAAAACATAAATATCACCCAAAATCTGTTATTCTAATGTAAATCTACATTTTATGAGAGAGCTCTTCTCCTCTTTTACTAAATGAAGAACTTGCCTGCTTTTAAATTCAGGAAATCCATGTGCTATTGAGAAGAACAAGCATGTACATCCAATTTAATTTTGGCACCACATATTGGCTCTTAGAATGAGAACTCAGTGATTAGAAGCCATTACGACTGTCTTTGTTGCAGGTATGTCATCTTTACAGACCATGTGGCTGGACAAAGTGCAGTGGTACAGAGAGAAATTATTTCATGCATAGCCAAACCAGAAGTTTCCCCAACTCTTACCTAAATCATTGAGAAAAGTGGAAATGGAATCCTCCAGGTACATGAGGATGAATTAAATGAGGATAAATCCAGGGAATGAGATGTTTAATCAAGAAGAATTTTAAAATAATTAAGATCAGGGGTCAGCATGCTGTGTCACATGGAGCAAATCTAGCCTGCAAAGAGATCCTATCTGGCTCACTAAGTATTCTCTTGCGGTATTCTCATTCCTGCTGTTTTTTGCAGAAGAATGTGCCATCTAGTGGTGGAATATCAACTGTCACCTTCAGTTCACATTATGACAGAGCTGTAGTACCCCATTTACTCATATTTAAGATGACTGAATGGAAGATGATCCCCCCACTAATTCGAGTCTATACATAGAAAATTTATAAATTTGTTCTAATTTTCCATGTATAAAATCTAATTAATGGAAGGTCATTTTTAATTCCTCTCCCCCCACCATTTCTGCAGTGAGGCAGGCAGTGGGGGGAGGTCAAGCAGCTTGTCCCCTACTGATGCTGACCTCCCTGCCACTTCTGCCACCTGCCTGCTTCTCTGGGCCCCTCCTGCCCTTCCTCTGCCAGCCTCTGCTCCTCTGTGCCTCTGTTTCTCCCCCCCAACTCTTCCCCCCATCCTCTACTCTGCCCTCTCTTCTTCCCTTCAGGTCCTGCCCCCACCCCCCCCAACTTCTCCATCCCTCATCCTTGCTATGTGCTGGCAGGCTCCATCCCTCTTTTGTCCTTGGCCCCAGCCCAATACCTGTAGCAGCTGTGTTGGGTGTGGGGAGGGGAGCGAGATGGGGGAAAGAGGATGCAGGGAGGATTTGCCATGATTCACAAAATAAACCCAGAGATTTCAAATAGGGGTCCATAGTGCTAAGGACACTCTGATCTGCTGTGATCTTGCTGAGGTTTTTGTAACAGTAAAGATGCTCTACTGTTTTTCCCTAGTCAAAAAACAAATGAAAGCTAAGAGTTGGCATTTTCCAAGGGGTGCCTTGAATTTAACAATAGATGCATTGAATCTCAAAAGGTTGGGAATCACTGGCATAAGGTAGCATATTGATAATCCTTTTAGGAGCAATAAATTAAAACTAGTTCTATAGAAGCTGTTAATCCCGATCCTGACTAAAGAATTATCTATAAGAATTGAATTCCAAGAGCATCATCTTAGCTTTGTAGCGAAGCTCAGGTTTTACATACTCTTATTTTACATGTTGAAATAAGTTCTTAGTGACCACTTGCGCACTTTCCTGTTAATCTTTATAACTTAAATATGAGGTAGCTATTTGAAAATTCAAATGTATGATTGCCCACGACATTTAATTTCTTACCCCTAGTGTGTGTAGATTATGGTAAAGCCTTTAATTATATGCCCATGCACTGCTTTAGCCCTATGTCCAGGTGGCCTTCAATGTTCCAGGTGGAGATGCTGGGGGGCAGAAATTAGGTGGCATGAGCAAGCATAAATCTACCAGTTTCTAATTTTAAAGTGATTAGCTTTGAATTCTTAAATAACCTTTAATGTTGTTTTTAGTTTGAATGTGGATGTGCATGAGTTATACTCACATGCTAGTCTTTACAATGACTAGGGACCTCCTGAAATCTGTTTCACAATTTCCACAGAAACCTTGATTTCAGGAAGGTCCCCCCGCAAATTGGGTCTGCACTTTTGGGCTCCCTGAAAAAAAATTACCAAAAATAAAATGCTGACATCCTCTGGGAAGTCAGCAATCCCTGCAGCTGCTGCAACCCAGCTGCACAGCCTGCCAGTGGGGGGAAAGGAGACAGAGGTGCCATCACAGCAAAATGGCTGCTGCCCCTGGCCCTCCCCGCTGATTGGCTGCAAGGGCTGTCATATGGCCTGACCCCTCACCACCAATTTGATGTGAGAGGTGGGGCCACATGGTGGACAGCCCTCAGCCGATCAGTGGCGAGTGGCAGGACCATATGATGGACAGCCTTTGCAGCCAGTCTGTGATGGGGCCCCTTGGCCAATCAAAAAAGTGTGTGTGTGCACAGGAGGGGGGGGCGGTCTGGCCACACTCTGCTCATGAAAATGGCTGTCAGGCCCAGCTCCACGAGTTTGGTAGACCCGTAATAGCACCCCCTTTCCACATGTGACTACAGATTATTAAAAATGAAGATAACTGATACAAGCACTATGTTTTCTGGGCATGTACCAGTGTGCTCTCTATTTGGACACTTTAGGCAGGTAGTGTGGGGCGCGCTAGCCAGGCTGTGGCTATAGCCTCAGGGTTCTGATCCCCTGATGTTACTTTAGCGAGAGGGAGAGGTGGACTCGTAACGGTTGCAAAAGTACTTTCTTTTATTTAGTCTCTTTTTACATGCCCTCCACTGATATAGATGTGGCTGCGCAGGCAGTTACACTTGGTTACACACGACACTCAATCCCGAACTGACAACAGACGACGTTTCTTACTTGTACACCACTGGTGTAAACGTGGCTGCAGGGCGGATTCCGTCCTAATCCAGGCAAGAGACAAAAGGAAGAAAATAACAAACTCATTGGATCCACGTTCAGGTGAGGCTGGGGAAACGATCGAGCATCCATCCCATTCGCTGGAACGAATGCGCGAAAAAACTCGATGGTTCTTGGGAAAACAATAAAGCGGTGGATGCCTCAAGAACTAAAAGAAAACCGATCGGCAAATTGTTATCTGGAGACAGGAGAAGCCTGTGGGAAGTTGGCCAGGTCTTCCCAGTGAGCGATGGAAGCTCCGGCTTCTCGGCTAGCTGAGTGGGCGATGGATGCTGCGCGCTGCTCTGCTGTTCTTTCCACTCTTCCTTTTGGGTGGAGAACTCTGCCCCAGCTTTATAGGCCTGATGACAAGCCTGGATTTAAGCCCTTTTGATTGGTCCACCAGGTTCCCCGCAGGGGCGGGGCTTAGCACATGGCCAGAGACCACGCGGACGGGGTCTTCCCAGCACATGGTCAGGGGTCATACAGCGGGGTCTTCCGAGCACATGGCCAAGGGGCCATGCAGCAGGCCAAACAGGGGCTTTCCCAGATAGAAGGAAGAGTGCTTGGTGGCACCTATTGCTGGGCAGAGCTTGCAGAGCCCAGCCGGAGCGTGACAGGTATAACAGCAGGAAAATGTAATGAAAGTGCCCCCAGCTCAAAGAGTTTTAGGCTAGAATTGTTCATTCAGCTTGTCCAGGGGTAGATCTAAAGATCTCTTTTTAATCTACTTTCATTAAATGCCAGTATGCCTGAATGTAACAAGTAGAGGAAGTTCAAATTTAAACTAGAGTTAGTCAGAAACTACAATTAAGTTTATATCCAGTTTCCATACAAAGGATCTATTATGGTCTCCCTGTAACTTGACTGACAAATTTCTCTGGTCATAAAATTGCAAGTATGAACTTGAAGACCACAGAGAAGTTTCTTTTCTTTTTTTCTTTTCCAGATTTAGCCTAGATTTTGGCAAGTCTGCACCATGGTACATGGTGGAACAAGGAGCTTAAGGGAATCCTTTTTTTGCCAGTGCATTTATATCACTTTTTGCATGTAGAGGGAAACAGAGAGCTGGACAAGGAGTGGGCAGAACCTTGGATCTGGGCCTTCACGATGTGCCAAGAGACAGCTATGAGAGGGAGTATACGCAAGTCAGGAAATGAGTTTTTTTTAAACCTTGTGGATCTCTATGGTCCTACATAGCAGAATAAAGGAGGGCTCCCTTTAAAAAAAATGGGGAGCAAGGGCAGAATATGTTTGACAGGTACACCATAAGAGAGGAGTTTTAATAGCAGGAGTTTAATAGGAGGGGTTTTCGACTGGAAGGGATGTGGGCAGTGGAGTTCCACAGGGCTCAGTCCTTGGGCCCACACTGTTCAACATCCTCATCAGTGACTTGGACGAGGGGGTAAAAAGCACGCTGTTCAAATTTGCTGATGACACTAAGATGTGGGGGGATGTGGGCACGCTAGAAGGGAGGAATAGGTTGCAATCAGACCTAGACAGGTTACAAGGGTGGGCGGATGAGAATAGGATGGGATTCAACACCGACAAGTGCAAAGTGATGCACCTGGGGAGGAACAACCGGCACCATACCTACAGGCTGGGGAACTCCCTTCT
>NW_017729032.1:55268388-55271715 GCF_001723915.1 Gavialis gangeticus | reverse complement strand
GGTCGGACTAGATGATCTACTTAGGTCCCTTCCTGTGACAGGGGTATCTCGCTGGAGCCTTTCTGTTGGTAGCTCCCCCTTCCTGTCTTGGGCTAACCACCTGCTTACTCACCTGCCATGCCTTGATCTTACTTGATTGAGTGATGTAATTAGCGGGAGGCTTCCCACTTTATATGCTCAGTGTCAGGGGGTGCTATCTGCGGCTCCTTTTCCTCCCCTACACTGCAGCCCAAGTCTTGCAGATGGTACTTGACATGGTTTGCCCTATGCCTTGGCCCTCTTCTTTACTTCTGGGGCTCCTCACTGACCCCACTCGCTCCGGGGCTCCTCACTGACCCCACTCGCTCTTGTTCCGGGACTGGGGTCAATGCACCCCCAAACGCTACACCCTCTGTGGCGCCAGGGTCCCCACGCTACCGTGGAGCTCCTATGGCCTCCTCCAACCCCTAAGAGCCTCACCCGGTCCTCGGGTTAAAACCGTAAAACACAAAAAAACCCATAAAGCCCCTAGGCTATAACATAAAACTAAACCATCTGGTCAAAACCACATTCTATCCCTACTGGGAAAATACTCCAACTCATAGCCGCAACCAGGGGATGCTCATGCAGTCTATCTTCTCCTTTCTCTCTGCACTGGCTGAGCTCCCCCCTCCTTGGCCGCCGGAGGGGAACTGCCCTCCTGGCCTCATGCTTGGGCTTAAGAAGGGGCCAAGCCCTGCCCCTTCCTGTCAGCTGATTCCCTTGGTTCCCCTAGCAGCTAGCACCTGTGCTGCCCTGGTGACTGGCAGTTGAGCCTCCCCCTTCTCACCACTAGGGGTCTCTCCTGAGCCATTTCTGCTTTTAGGCACAGGGCACCCAAGTGCCCTGTGACACTTCTGACCCTAGAAACTATGAAACTATGAATAGAATTGATGCTCAGTGTCCTTCTGATTAGGGCTGTGCAGAGCAGGTAATATTCGATTCGACAGCCATGTCAAATATTAAATTGGGTCCTGCTTTGATTTGCCATCCACTTCGAGTCGAAGCTCAGTCGAATATTCGAGCTGCTTCAACTTCCCCATAGTTTATAATGGGGAAGATCAAAGCAGGCTATAACTTTGGCATTTCTTGTCTGATCTTGATGAAACCTGCAGGAATGGTAGCTCCTGAGGAGCCCACAAAGCCTGCCAACTTTCAACAAGATAGGTTTGGCGGTTCAGAGAAACAGCACCCCAAATTCTTGAAAGAAAACCTCCTGTGACTTCTGTGTGGAAAGCCACAGGGAGCTCAAAACTGCAGGCTTGCTAGCCCCTGAGGAGCCAACAAAGCCTGCTAACTTTCATGGTGATAGGTGCAGGGGTTTAGGAGAAACTGCACCTTAGGTTGCTGACAGACAAAACTCGCGATCCACATGGAGTAAGGAGGGCGGCATTCGCTCCGTCTCCACCTGGAGCTTGGAGAAGCCCAGCAGTGGCAGGTTCACCTTGAGGAACACCAGCTGCTCCACCAAACCAGGATCCAAGCAGGTGTGGTAGGGTGTCACAACATCCGCAGCCATGCTGAACCCCCTCTTGCTTGGCACACTGGTCGGTGGACAGGACAGGTATTCCCGGGCAACTGTGGCCAGACCCAGCCACATTGGGCTGCGGATTGCCCAGTAGGCCAAGAGGTCACAGTCCAGGGGCTCCACAGGCTCGGCAAGATAGGCAGACACCATGGTGTGAGGGCTGTCTGCCTGATCCTGGGGTCTGGTGGGTCTGGACCCCCTAATGTTTGCCATGACCTTAGCCCATGTTGGCAGTGCCTGTGGTGGAGGGGAAGACTGGCTCATGGATGGCAAACTGGGTTCAAGCAGTGGATCCCCCTGTTCCATTTCCCCCCACCTCTGCCGTTCCGCCTCCGTCACTTTCTTAATAAGTACCTCGCTCCAGTGACTGAGTGTCTTGCTGCCACATATGGTGCCCTTCACCCTTGGGTCACAGATGCCGGCCAGCATATGCACAATGTTGGTCCCCAAGGGTTAAAGCCTTTTCCTAAGGCCCTCCTTCAGCTGCCTTACCCGTGCCTGCACATCTGGTGAAAGCGGCCTGCCCCAGCCAGCGACATTGGCCCCCAGGAAGCTCTCCATTCGGCTGAGGAGCTCCTGCACTGTGGGGACCACCTGGCTGAGGAGGCATCAGCAGCACTGAGGGTCTCAGTGGCCTCGAGGAAGGGCTTGAGGACCAGCAAGATCTGGGAGATGGCATCCCACTCAGCTTTGGTCAGGACGCCGCTGATCCCAATCTTCCCAAGCAAAGCCAGCTCATGGGTGGCCTTCTGTTGCTCCACCAGCCTCTCGAGCATCAGGTATGTGGAGTCCCACCGAGTCTCCACATCCTGGATGAGTCTGTGCTGTGGGACATTTAGTTCTGCTTGTTTGTCCCGCAGCATCTTGCCTCTCTTGATGCTCCAGTGGAAGTAGCCTGCCACCTTCCTGTATCTGGAAACGAATCTGCTGGTGTTGCTGGTACCATCACCGGCAGCCCTGTCCCCCTCCAAGGCATCCCTCACAATCAGATGTAAATTGTGTGCCACACAGCGAATACCAGCAAAGTTGGCATCACGGACTGCCTTGACCATATTGGCTCCATTGTCGGTGACCATGAAGCCGTGGGTGAGCTTAGCCTGCCCAACGCCCAGCCACCCCTGCACCATGCGGTTCATGGCCCCCCTTATCTCTGTTGCTGCGTGGGACTCATCCATCACCTTGGCATGAAGGAGAGCCCACCGATGGCCTGACTGGCCACACCAGTGCCCTGTAAGGGAGAGGTATGCATGATCTCCACCCGGCTGCTCCAGATCTCCAAGGTGAAGTGTACGGTCACCTGCGGACCTGCCTTGTGCAGCTCCTCCCTCAAGTGCTCCGTGCATGCTTCGTATAGGGAGGGCACCGCCATCCTACTGAAGGTGGTGTGTGTGGGCACCTTGTAGGATGGAGCCAGCAGTGCCAGGAGCCGCCTGAACCCTGGCCACTCAACAAAGGTGAAGGGCTGGCCATCCAGAGCAAGCATCTCCCCAATGGTCTGGGTGGCCTTGCTCGCATTTGCAACTGGTCCCTTTTGCCCCCAATGTTCCAGGGTGCCCTGCCTCTGCTGTGAGGGGATGGGGGCTGTGGAGCAAGCAGGGGTCATTCCTGTGGCAAAGGGGTGGTGCCTCTGGAGATGATTCAGCATCGCCGAGGTGGTCATGCGCTTTGTTCCCTTGCCCCAGCTGATTTTGGCTCGGCAGTGCACGCAGATAGCAAACACAGGATCATCTGCCAGCTCATAATGATCCCAGACCATGCTAGTACTAGGCCTTTCCCTCTGG
>NW_017729032.1:55262398-55268290 GCF_001723915.1 Gavialis gangeticus | reverse complement strand
AAATATATATATATAAAAACTAAATTCCTATATATAGACTAGATCCTAGGCTACTACTAACCCTATCCAATATAAGCGTAAACTAATATGAAAAGTAGTTATAAAATAAAAGCATCAAGTTCTCAGAAATTCCTGTTGCTAGCATTGCAAGCAGGGAATCTGTTGAAGATCAGGGCTTCCAGCCGTCGTGGTCTGACGTATAGGTGGTGGAGAACGAAACTGACCCCAAGGCAGAAAGCAGGGAGCTGAAAAACTGCTGCCTTTTATGCATTTTCTCTGGCCCTCCCCCAGAGCCCTGGGATTGGAAGAGACCTCAGAGAATGCTGACAGGTCGCTGGCCAGCCACACATGTTAGTCATGAAAGCACTCCTTCCCCCTCTCCTCCTCCCTCCCCTTACTTTCCTTTTCCCCCCCCCACCCACAGGGAATCCAGTATAGGCAAGTTGAATATTCGACCCCTGTTGAATATTCGACCCATGCTGTTAATATTTGACTTCCAGTATTCGATTCAACAGCTATTCGACCAGCTGCTATTCAACTCGACTTTCACTTTTCAAGGTCAAATATGTCGAATATTTGTCAAATTGAATATTAAGTTGAAGCTTTGCACAGCCCTACTTCTGATACCTCGTTGTCACCTAGGGAAACCATAATCCTGATCAGATGGGTCATATCTTTCTGCTAGAGTTTCTCAGGTGATCAGCATCCAGGTGTGAACATCTGGATTGGCTTAATTCAGGAGCAAGAAGTATCTACTTGCAGCCATGCTTATTCTGTACTTGCTTCTGTGAGGCACTAAGATTTCTGTAGTCATGTGCCATTTTTGGTATACCTTTATGATTCTTCCCTTGAGTGGTGGAAGAATATGTCTATTTTGGGCACATGGTGAGAATTGTGGGAAGGCAACAGATTATCAGTACTCGGGTACTTTATTCTGCATCCATACCACAAAAGTGAGGGGTGACCAGCCTGACTCTAAGCAGCAACTAGGCATTGGTTTGTATCTTGGTGTAGGCCACTAGCTTTGATGTAAGGAAATTCTACATTTAAGTGAGGGTTTTGTTTGTGGATGAAAGTAGGCTATGGGTAATGCCAGAATTAATTCTATAGTGAAGGCAAGTTTCTGCTGATATCTCCCTTTCAGGATTCTTTGGTTGGCTGACAAAATTAATATATCCTGTTGTGTAGGTTTTGTGCAGTTTTTGCTTATTACAAAATTCTGTAGCAATACAGATATATAAAGAATTTTACTTTATACTTATCCTGCTTTGACCAAGTGAAAGGAAGGACTATATTTGGTAAGGTATGTTTTCTCAAGATGAATTTGGACAAGAAAAGGGTTCTTAGATTATAAAGGCAAGAAAATATTGTAGGTGCTAAAGGCTTACCATTCATTTGGGCATGTTTTAATCTTTTAATCATAATGCTTCCCTTTCATTTCAGATTCTGACCCCCTACTGCTTTCTTTCTCCAACCATTTATAATGGTAGCTGTGCTACAGCTTCCTTTTGAAAGAGCAAAAAGACCATTAGTCACCTCTACTATATATGGCCTAGTTATGCCTCTTCTAGTCAGTTATGTTTCCCAAGTAATCTCTTTATTGCTTAGATACACAGTATGGATAAGAAAAGGGTGGGAAAGGGGATGACTGAGAGAAATGAAATGGTGGTGAACCAGAGTTATTTTGTCTTAACTAGTTAGCGCTGTTGAAGAGAAGTTGTCAAGCACCACCATTTGTACTACAAGAGAGATTGAAAATTTGAGGAGGGAAGTAAATGGTATGGGATACTTATTTAGATGCTGCTTTCTCCTTCAAAGTTACAGAAGTATGAATTGATTATTTTCCTTGTTTATTTCTGTAGTTACCTTTAGGTTTTAAAGCAGGTGGTCAGACACCATTACAGAAAATTAAGAGATACTTCCTTTACTTCTCAGATAGAGATCTAAGATTGAAATCAGCTAATCTAGTCACTTTGAGTTAATTGGCTTTTCCATTTATAATTATGTGCAGAACTCAGCCATGCTTGACTTCCTGAATCTGCATTATTAGTACCAGAATGGTTATTTAACAGTTATTTAGGATCACCAAAATACATCCACGTGCAAAAGGCAAACTGTTCATAATATCTATAACCAAATTAAAAATCAATGAAGACTGTTTTCTACTTCTGTAAAACCATGCTCTTTTGAAGGAAAAAAAGGGCTTTATATGATGGCCCTTTTTTGACTTGAGTATTAGGCCTGTGTGAGTCAGCAGCGATCCGGCCAAAGCAGCTCTGAAGCTTTGGAGCCGCTTCAGAGATCCGGCCATAGGGTATAAAGGGGAATCAATTAAATATCTATAACGTTGTTGTTTTTTGTCTGATTTGGATGAAACTTGCAGGGGTGGTAGTGCCTGCTGAGAGGCCTTAGCCAGGGCCACCATCCCTGCAGTTTTCACTCCCCCTGTGATGTTACACATACACGTGACATCAGTTTTGCTTTCAGGAATTTGGGGTGCAATTCCCCCTGAACTGCTATACTGATCCTCTTGAAGCTTGGCAGGCTTCATGCTCTCAGCAGCAACTATAATCCCTACAAATTTCATCCAAATTGGACAAAAACCAAGAAAGGTATAGATATTTAATTTTTTCCCCATTATACCCTATGGCCAGATCTCCAATACAGCTCTGAAGCTTTTCCAAAGTGTTTCAGAAGCTCCAAATTGCTTCAGAAACCCTAACAAAGCTAGCACTTTGATCCAGACATGCTGCTTCAGATGCTGAAGAGTCCAAAGCTTCTCCGGTTCTGAAGCTTTGTCTGAAGCCTCGCACAGCCCTATTGAGTATTCATAGGCACACAAGTGACTGTGGCATAGTGTACAGGTGCCCTAGCTAGCTTGGGTACTTGTAGTAGTCTACCTATAGTAGTAGAGAGAATTTATCCTGTTAAAAAGTAGCTGTGACTGCCACATAGACATGCCTTCACTTCTCTAGAATTCTTGTGCTCATTGTTTCCTGCCAATCAGTTTTGAATTCTCTGACAGTATGTTGCTTTGGGTTATTCAAGAAAGTAATAATCAAATATGGGTTATTAAATGATGGACTGTCATGAATATTTAAAAGTGAAAACAGGAAGTTGGGTTCAGAATCCTACAGCTTTGTCAAATACTTGCAGACTGAATCTTATTCTGAATTACTGGCTGTCTTTTGTGCTGTCTCTTTTGTGTCTCGTATCCAAAGTGTATCTGAAATGTTACAAGTTACATTTCAATATTGATAAATTACAGCAGAAAGTGTAACTTAAAAATCTCATAAAAAACATAGTCAAATTTATTTGCACCTACTGGCAACAGCTCCTGGTCTATCCAATATCTGTGGTATTTGTTTAAAAGATTGCTCTCATAATACCTATTTTTCTGTGATGTGAGTACCATCAATATGTGCAATAGTCTGTCTTTTCCCATCTGTCAGGCAGTCAGGTTGCAGTGTATTCAGAGCTAGGATATTTTTCATGGTGCCTTTCTCTTCCAACAGAAAGACAATATTCCTCTGGTTGTTCTTCAGAGCTCACTGAGATTTGGAGTATGAGAACTGAAGTCTCATCCTCAGGAGCTAGCAAGGCTTAAAAAAATGTTCCTATTCAGTCTTCCCTCTCCTACCTCCAGTGCAGAACCTCTTTGGGTAAAGTGACCTCCAAAGACCCCCCACACACTGCAGCCATGACGGGAAGAACATGTTCAGTAAGTGACACTGATCAGATCCCTGCTCCATGCTTCAGCAGTTCTCTGCAAAAGATGGAACAGTCCTGATAGAGCATGGCTTGTGACTTCGAAGAACTGGAGTCTATGGAAATAAGAGACCTTTGGCTTCTCTACCACCTTGTTCAGAGAACCTCTTCATAAAGAGGCTGTAGTCTTGATCAACCAGGCATTCCTAGTCAGCTTACATCTGTATTGGGAAAAAAACTCTTTCTACAAGAAACTATTAAGGGTATCATGTTCTGCTACTGGAATATCCCTTAACCAACTTCCATCCAGATTTGTATGGCTAATATCTAATTTATTCTTCTCCTCTTTGATAGGACCTCCTCTGTAAGGCGAGGGACAGACATTACACACAAACCGGTTTAAGTGATCAGAAACTGGTTTAAACCTGTAACAGAACAGATATTCAGTGCACATAAACCAGTTTGAAAATGGTTGAAACTGGTTTGAGATAAATCTGGTTGAATGTAGTATCAGACTCAACTGATTTGGGTCCAACCAGTTTATACAATGTCTGTCCCAGACCCCTTTCTGGTTTAAGTTAAGACAGACACCCACAACATCCCGGCATGCTCTCTGGGCTGGGCAGGGCTCTCTGCTGCACATCAAATCTAGCTCCTTCCCTCTGTTCCCTGCCTGGCAGAGACTGCAAGCTGCTTCCCCTGCTCCCCCACTCTCTTTTAAGCAGAAATTGCCCCCTCCCCTATGCCTTGCTGAGAGGTGTCTGTGTATTAACTAGCAGACCACATACTAGCTACGGTCTGTGCTGTGGCAGTCGGACAAAGGCAGAATCAGCAGGTAGCTGGTAATGTCCCTCTGTTGTTTTCTTAATGGGGTGATAAACACTGAGCTAGGGATGATAAACACTCTTATCAATTCCCTGCTGGGCTAATCAGAGAGTCCTGCCAGGGCCTTGCCACCCCCGCTCCCCTTCAGCTCAGTGCTGTGGAAGGGGAGGGAGGGCTGCTCTAGTGCCCCCAACTTCTCACCTGAGCCACTGCAGGCATGTGCCTGCATGTCTGGGATGTCTGCGCAGTTACAAACTAGTCAGGTTAGACTAACCTGCAAAGATTGAAACAAATCACGCTCAGGCTTTTTGAATGTCTGTCCCTAGCCTAAAAGTCTAAGCTGGACTGACACTCTGATCCAAATCTCTCTGCTGTCTTCTAGAGAATTGCAGGAGACTCCCCAGAGGAAGAGCCCCAATTAATCTTATGCTTACAGAATCCATGAAGATTTCTCTGCGTAGCAGAAAGCACCAGAGAATATGGTTCCTGTTCTAATCTTTCCTTGGGGAAAGAGATCCTGAAATTAAGTGCTTCCTGTGAGTTCCTTGTTATGGTCCAGACACAGCACAGGTCACTGATTTCCCTCCCCCATGCAGATTTCTTCTCAAAAACCTGTGGCATTTGAATTTACAGACTAGATCCTGTTTTTCATGGTTTTTAGCCAGACCATTGTATCTCAGACTAAGTGGTAGCATCTCATTCAAAGTGGTCAGCTCTACTTCCGGAAACCAACATCATCTACTGACCTGCTGGAAGGTGGATGGCTTACTTAGGAAAACTAGTAAGTTCTCAGTTAACTGCTGCAAGCTTTTCATACATCTCCAAGGCATCTATCCAGTTGTTCAGGGTCAAACCCAACAAAGCAGTAATGCTCCAAATTAATTTCCTATGTATGCAGGAACCTTTCCAGGAATCTCAGAGAAATATTACTTCAGTATTGTGGCTCAGGGCTTAGTCTGTTACAGAGCCTAGATTGCCAGATTATTTTCCTTGGTCACCATGTACTGTGGACACATCACAGTGTGAACAAGAGTTAGCAGATATGAGCCTGTCAGGATCCTCTTACTTGTATTTCTTGACAGTTGCTTCCATTTTACTAGCAGCATCAAAGATAAACCTGCTGTTCTCCCATCAAACTCCTTACTGCAGTGCTTTGTACTGGACTATCATAACATCATTTTCAACCATGATTCTCCCAGGGTCCTTCCTTTCTCTCCCTTCTGATCAGAGTGAAATGTGGAAGCGGTAACAGTGGCAGGTGTTTCATGTACCACTGCATGTAGCAAAAGTAGTGACAGGTGCTTCTGTATCGCAGGTTTTATACATGGCTTAAAACAGAAGCTGTCCTTTTGAATAGCA
>NW_017729032.1:55260871-55262378 GCF_001723915.1 Gavialis gangeticus | reverse complement strand
CTGTCCTTTTGAATAGCAAGCTTTGCTAAGGCACGACTTCATTTAGCCTAGCACAGAAACTCTTTCCCAGCCCTGAACTGAAATTCATGATACAGCCTAAAGTCTGTGCTTTATATAGGGAAGACATCATGTTTTATTCTCTCTCTCTCTCATGGAGATTTATATTTATTTTCTATTCTTGCCTCTCTTTGAGTCAGGAAAACATAATTGAGCTAAACCCTCCATTCTGAGGAGAATACAGCAGTTATGCAACTTATATGAGAGAGTGTGATAGACCTGCCTTGTTGCCTCTTTCTCCTTTGGCGGTAAAATTCATAATAAAACAAGTCATTTCCTTGTTTAACCAACCTTCACTTTCAGCAAGTTTTATTCCTGTGATTTAGATCCTGATGAATAACCAAAAAAGTACCTCATGAATAAGAGTCCCTCTCTCATTTTGAAATGCTGTTGAAGATACCAGCACCTCTGCTCTTCAGGTACCTTTACACACCAAACAAATCTGTTTTTTGCCTAGGAAACCATCTCATTAGTAACTTCTATTAATGAACTTAACTAAATGCACTTTGCTACAGAATGAATCAGTGAATCTGTAGCACACAGGGGAAGTGCGGGGAGGAACAGCTTCCATTGTTGCAGACCTGCCATTTCCAAGTATCTCTCTGACAAGGAGAAAAAAGGGGAAGACAGAAGGAAGGAATCTGTGTACCACGTATAATTGCAGACAAACTTAAAGCCCTGACAGTGCAAAATAGAGCATTGCCTTAAGGAAGCAGACAGTAGGATAGCAGGGTCTGCCTGCGAGTTTCTCTTGTGAACTGATTGGGGATGTTGGAAAGAAGCCAACAAGGAGGTGTGGGAGACAGAGAGAAAGATAAAAGCATTTTTTTCTGGATGAAAGAAAAGCACTGCGTAAAGGAAATGAGATCATTCTAGCATATTGTAAATAGTACATGTTGATCCTAAATGCTTGCTTATTGGGAAACTGTAATCATAGGATGGTGGCCTTCTATGACCAGGTCACAAAATCCTTAGATGCAGGTGTAACAGTGGACGTAGACTTTCTGGACTTCAGGAAGGCCTTCGACACTGTCTCTCACCCTGTTCTCATTAAAAACTAGGAGCCTGTGGCGTTGACACCCACACAGTCAATTGGGTCACTAACTGGCTGGAGAGCCGCACCCAGAGAGTGGTTGGGTCATTTTCGACCTGGAGGGATGTGGGCAATGGGGTTTCGCAGGGCTCTGTCCTCGGGCCTGCACTGTTCAACATCTTCATCAGCAACTTGGATGAGGGGGTAAAAAGCACCCTGTTCAAATTTGCAGATGACACCAAGATGTGGGGGGATGTGGGCATGCTAGAAGGGAAGAATAGGCTGCAATCAGACCTAGACAGGTTACAGGGGTGAGAGAATGAGAACAGGATGGGTTTCAACACTGACAAGTGCAAGGTGATGTACCTGGGGAGGAAGAACCAGCAGCATACCTACAATCTGGGGAACTCCCGTCTC
>NW_017729032.1:55258223-55260598 GCF_001723915.1 Gavialis gangeticus | reverse complement strand
GCTACTTCACTGTCAGGGTAGCTAGGATCTGGAACCAACTTCCAAGAGAAGTGGTGCTGGCTTCTACCCTGGGGGTCTTTAAGAGGAGGCTAGATGACCACCTTGCTGGGGTTGTTTGACCCCAGTACTTTTTCCTGCCATGGCAGGGGGTCGGACTTGATGATCTGCTCAGGTCCCTTCCAACCCTACAAACTATGAAACTATGTCACGTGCAGCATGATTACCCTAAATCTTGTGTTAAAATGGCTTGGCTTTGAGTATGGGTAGAAATTTTTGTTTTCTTCTGCCCTCTCTCCTTTCTAGTCTCTTTCTTGGAAGCTGCAGAAAATGTCCTCCCTACACAATTACATGTACACTCCTGCACAGTAGCCCTTTTCAACAAGTTTGGGCTATGGTTCACTGTTCTCCTTCTGGTTATACTGGTGTTGCCAGACAGAGGATGGCACAGGTCTGATCCTTGTTTAGGAATGGTCTAGGGGATTCTGTCTGTCCCTTTGTTGCCTAATTTAAACCTTGGATTAGTAACCTAATTTTATTAGTAACCTAAACCTTATCTAATATCATTGCATATATCTGTGTTGGTGCAGATATATGCAGTGATATTAGATAAGAAAGCAGATAATGCCCATTCCAGGGCCAAAATAAGTTGAATAGTGGAAGGAAAAATGCAACCTCAAAGAGGTGCAGTGGTTCACATTAGAATATTATAAAAACGTAAGTCTGTCTGTCTGTCTGTCTGTAATGCTTTATTTGTGCCTTGACTGGCTAACAGAAATAGCCAATCAGAGTGCTCCAAAGGTGAGGGAGCGCAGGCATGATTCTGAAGCTGTGCCAAGGACCGGACAGAGGGTAGGGGAGCCGAGGCCAGCAGTGCTCCCTGCAAGAGGCAGAACAGTGGCAGCATGGGGCGCTAGGTGGCAGCACTCTATCCCAGCTCCCTCCCGCCCCATCATTTTTGACGGGCAATTGGCTAGTTCATATATAATGTTCACATTCATTTTTGGAGCATCTTAGAATGGTTTCCAGCTGTCATCCCTCTTCTGCATCTCCTTCCTGTCTTCTACTCATCTTCCTGAACCTAATATTTGGGATCTCTTGTTACAGAGATATAACGAATACTTTAGTCACCCTGAGCAGCAGCTATGGTGACAGTGGTGGCTGCCAATCTTGCACCCTCAAAAGTAAAAACCCCAGGCTCATATCTAGCCCATCCACCCCTATTTACACTGCTGACATCTCCAATATCACAATATAATCACTTCACTTTCCCCCGCTTTCCATACCTTTTTTTGTTGTTGCTGTTATATGATGACTGTCAGCTCTTAGCAAGCCATAAGTTTCTGTTCAAACCTGACCAAATTAGAGCTTCTTTGTCATTAACAATGTGTATAACTGCAACCGACACCCCTAGAAACCATGGTCCAGATAATAAAGAAAATACAAGTGAATAAAGTTATCTTGTAAAATAGACATTAGCCATCCAAGTTCCTGTAAAGATACCCATTACTGAAGTATCCGGGAACCTAGGCGGGGTCAGGCATACGTGGGCAGGAAAAGTTTATGACACTTCCAAACTTAAAGGTTTGGATCATTAGGAGGAAAGTTGAAGCCTGCAAATATGAATGTAAATTTTAAGATGGGAATAGTGCCAGGTTATTCCTGATGGCATGGTAGTGTTAAAATTTGCCTCTTCCATGGTCTGAAATAGCCCATATCTACTTTCTCCCAGAGAGTACTGTCCCCTGGTGTTTGAAAATCAGAGCATGGTGATTTGAGTATCTGAGTTGAGCTCCAGCTTTCTGGAATATATGGACAGGTCTCCTTTTTAGCTTTTGTATGAATCAAAACGATAAAAACAAACAACCCCCCAAACCCTCACAATCTGGTAGTTACTAAATATTTTATCCCCATTATTCAATATAGGAATTATTTACTGTTCATTATTCATATTCTGTACTTGGTAGAGATTCATTATTGGACTAATGGATTCCTTTATAATTCCCATCACTTACATTTATTAATATTTATAAAATATTATCTTTATGACACCCTTGTAAAGTGAGGAAAGGTACCAATACTATCCACATTTTACAGGGGAGCAGGCACAGAGATATAGGGTGTTTAGAGATTTCATAGATTTCATAGATTTCATAGACATTAGGGCTGGAAGGGACCTCGGAAGATCATCGAGTCCAGCCCCCCGGCCAAAGGGCAGGAAGTCAGCTGGGATCATAGGATCCCAGCAAGATAAGCATCCAATTTGCTCTTGAAGGTGTTCAGAGTAGGTGCTTGAACCACCTCTGATGGCAGACTGTTCCAGACCTTGGGGGCTCAGACAGTAAAGAAATTCTTCCTTATGTCCAGCCTGAAATGGT
>NW_017729032.1:55243069-55253223 GCF_001723915.1 Gavialis gangeticus | reverse complement strand
CTGATTAGCTCATCCCCTGTAGCCAGATGTGCTCCGGGAGGCAGTGGGGGGGTAGTGGAGGGGGCATTTTAATTAGTGAGTTGCACTAAATAAAAGTGCCCAAGTGTCGCGTGTTTCAGCATCCCCACACTGAAAAAATGCTGGTGGGGAGCTTTGAACTGAAGCTTGTTCAATGAGCTTTAGTTCAAAGCACCCCACCGCAGTATTTCAGCTGAGGGACACTGATGCACATGACACCAGAGGCTGCTAGAACACGTTAATTTCTGCACTGGATTTATAGCGTGTTGAAGCAGCCTCCCTGCATGTGTGTAAGTGCCCATAAATGCCAGATTCTCAAGAGTCCACTACTTTTGAGTGCATGGCTTAATGTCTGTACCCTGATCTTTCAGGCTTTTACACAGTGCTTTATATTTTTAGAGCATGGTATTCAATGGCTGTGCAAAGCTTTGGATTGTGATTAGGATTCAGAGATGATGCAGAGGCTGAATCTATGAATCCAAATCAAATTGCTGGAAGCTTTAGGCTTTCCGAAATGGTTCAGAAAAAGATTTGGTGATTCAGAGATTCAGCCATTGGGTACAATGGGGAATCAATGAAATATCTATAACTTTGTTGTCTTTTGGTTGGTTCAGATGAAGCATGTCATAATGGTAGCCCCTGCTGAGAGCATGAAGCGTGCCAAGTTTCAAGAAGATAGGTGTAGGGGGTTCAGAGAAACTGCACCCCAAAATCTTGAGAGCCAAACTTGTGTCATGTGTATGTGTTAAGCCACAGCAGGGTCAAAACTACAGGAATGCTAGCCCCTGCTGAGGCCACAAAGTCTGTCAAGCTTCAAGGAGATAGGTGCAGTGGATTCTGGAAAATTGCACCTCAAGCTGCTGACAAGCAAAACTCATGCCACGTGTTTGTGTTATGCCACAGTGGGGTGAAAACTGCAGGGGTGGTAGCTCTTGCTGAGGCTACAAAGCTTGCCATGGTTCAAGGAGATAGGTGCAGGGGTTTCTGGGAAACTGCACCTTAGACTACTAACAAGCAAAACTCATGACTGTGTGTGTGTTAAGACACAGGGGGGTGAAAACTGCAGGCCTGTTAGGGCCTGCTGCAGCCACAAAGGCTGCCAGCTGTCAAGGAGATACGTGCAGGGGTTAGGGTTCTGGGGCCCTGCACCTCTGACTGCAGGCAGGCAGAAATCGTGACATGGATGCTTGTGGGACTGTGTGTGTGTTCAGGTGTACCCTTCCTGGTGCTGGAGCCTCTGTACAACATGTCAGTGTGCCCTCAAGAGGTCTCCTTCTCCCCTACAGCCTCAGTCTGACCCACCATTGTAAACCACAGCAGGTCAAAATAAAAAACCACTGCTGACTCAACACTAATAGCACCAGCAGCATCAAAGGTACTAGACAGAACTGTCACGAAGCCTTTCTTTTTATAAAGGAATTGACAGCAAGAAGTAAAGATGTGTTGGATATACGCTACTTGTGGTATGTGATGGCTTATCTTGTGTTTTTATCTTTATATGTTTAATATGAAAAAAAACAAAATAGTTAGAAAAATATATCTTAGGAAGCTTTCAGGTTGAAAAACCCTTTGTCAGGCTGAGGAAATGTGTGTAGTTGGTGTGTCCTGGTCCTGGATGGAAGGAATAGTAAAGAAGCCAGAGGCTGGCCTGGCATGCAATGCAGGCAAAAAAAGCCAATCAGTGAAAATGGAAATGGAGGCATCAGGGGGTGAGGGAAAGGCTGGGGTGGGGAGGGGGGAAGGGTGATGTAGCAGCACAGGTTAAAGTGCAGAGGTGCAGTTTCCCAGAAACCCCTGCGTCTCTCCCCTTGACAGCTGGCAGGCTTCATGGCCTCAGCAGGGGCTACCTTCCCTGCAGTTTTCACCCTGCTGCACCTTAATACACACAGAGTGTCACCTATGTCATGAGTTTTGCTTGTCAGCAGTTTGAGGTTCAGTTTCCCAGAAACTTCTGCACCTATCATCTTGAAACTTGGCACACTTCATGCTCTAAGTGCAGGCTACCGTCTGTGCAAGCTTCATCCAAATCAGCCAAAAGATAACAAAGGTATAGACATTTCATTGGTTCCCCATTATACTCTATGACCAAATCTCCAAATCATCTCCGAATTGGCTCCAAATCGGCTCCGAATCTTCCAAAGTGATTTGGCCAAATCGAATCAGAAAAATGATCTGGATCTCTGAATCGAATCTCTGCTATCTGAATTGGCTGAATCCAAATCAAATAGTTCCCTATTCACACAGGCCTAGTATTCAACTGTCATAACTATGAGACCACAACATGGTTTCTGAGTTCTGTAACAAATTGGGTAGGAGACCAGCTTTCTGATTCATCTCTAGACCAGGTCCATCTAGTGCACTGAATGGAGCAGGGATCCTCTGAAAAAAGTACAATATGGTTGTGTAATTAAAGACTTAGAATGTACACATTTATAGATCACAGGAAAGACAGTTGTCAGTGCTGGTTTATTGTGCCACAGCAGGATCTGGTGGCAATCAGGAGTTGTTGCATTGTTACAGAGTTGTTTTTTGCTTTTTTTAAATTATTACCAGTACAATTTAAATTGCTATCTGGAGCATGCTTGGTGACTCTGTGGGGATGAAGCATGTCCTGAGTGGTTACCATAGAACTCTGGGGGAGGGAGATGTCCAGTGGGGAGGGAATGATGTTCTGGGAGTCTTGCCACTATATTCTGTTACATTTCTAAACATGAATGAGTGCCAATTTTGAGACTGGCAAGATGGGTGGACTGGGAGATGGTGGAAGCTCCATCCTTGGAGGTTTTCAAAACCTAGCTAGACAAAGCTTTGGCTGGGATAATCTAGTTGGGGATGGTCCTGATTTGAGTAAGGGGTTGAACTAGATGACATCCTCAGGTCCCTTCCAACCCTAAGGCTAGGGACAGACATTACACATAAACCAGTTTAAGTGATCAGAAACTGGTGTAAACCTGTAACAGAATAGACAGTTGGTACACATAAACCAGTTTCAAAATGGCCAAAACCAGTTTGAGATAAACCTTGTTGATTGTAGTATCAGACTTAACTGACTAAGCTCAAACCGGTTTATGCAATGTCTGTCCCAGACCCTTTCCTGATTTAAGTTAAAGCAGAGTCTCCCAGCATCTTGGCATGGTCTCTGGGCTGGGCTGTTTACTCCAGCAGAGAAGGGCTGGCCCTGCCCCTCTGATTCCCAGCTGGAGCAGAAACAGGCAGGGGTACAGGTCTGGCCAGACGCTGGCCCCACAAGAGACCCTCCCTCCCTTGTCCCACAAACATGGACCTACACTTCTCCATGCTGGCTGCTCCAGTGTTGGGAGCATGGTCAGCTCTGGCAGTAGTCTTGGCTGAACTGGCCAGAGAGGGGTTTAATTCCCCCCTTCCTGTCCCACTGAGCTTGGTCTGCTGGGTGCTCCCCCCGCACTGCGGCAGCAGTGGATGGGCATGGCCAGATGCTGGCTGGCGTGATCCAAAGGCAGAGGGGGCAGGGAGGGGAGTTATTTTCCCCCACTGCCCCTGGGGAACTACAGCCAGGTCTGCCTGCCCCAACTGCTGCTGCTGCCACTCTCTCCCTGCTTGGGGCAAGCGGCAGTATAAGGCCCCTCCACCAGACACATCTGGCTGCGGTCCTCTGGGAATAACCCCCCTCCCTTCCTCCTCTGCCTCAGGGGCCATGCTGGCCAGCATCTGGCCATGCCTGCCCATACCACTTCAGTAGCAAGGAGCACCTGGCAAACCCAGCTTGGATCCCTGCCAGTAGGACAGGGAGGAGGGAATTAAACCCCTCTCTGGCCAGTTCAGCCAAGACTACTGCCTGGGCTGGTGACACCCCCCAGCACAGTTTCCCTGCAGCTGAGGCCTGCTGTAGCACCCCCTGGCACCTGGCCTGAGCAACTGCAGGCATGTGCGTGTCCAGAGGAAATATCGGTGCAGTTGCAAATCAGTTCAATGTAGGTAAGTTAGGCTAACCTGTAAAGATTGAATCAATTCAGGCTCCAGCTTTTTCAATGTCTGTTCCTAGAGCAAAAAAAAAGGTGGGGGGGATCAAGTCCATGGTTCAACCTGGTGTTGTTTATTTGGCCTATTGGGCCATAAGTCTTGTTTATGTATGTAGGCGCACACCTTTTGGGGTGTGAGAGTGAAGAGTGTTGCCAAGTTTAATTGTGAAAAGTGTGCCCTGGGTGTCAGAAGTTTGGGAAACACTGCCCTAGAGCTTCTCAACAGAACAGTGGTAAGAATTCTTTAACACTGGCAAAGCAACATTCTTTTCTTTCTTTTGTGGTGAGAGGTGGCTGAATATAAACTACAGAATAAAACTTAATCCTGAGACAGATAGTTAGCATGTTGAGCACCCCCGAGAAGTGGAGGGAGGAATCAAGAGAAGAGGTCTTAATAATGCTGCTGAAGAGGTAGCCAAATTAAAGGGTATACCTATGTGAAGAACCTCTTTCCCCATCCAGGTGATGATTACAGGGGTCCTGCTGTAGCTACAGTTTCTTGGCAAGGCAATTGGAAGGCTTAGAAACTGCCCAGTTAGTCACCAGCTTCTTCTGCTAGCTATTCCCAGTTCAGATTTCCCACCCTGCTGAATCTTTTTCCTCATTAGCTGAAGAAGAGCCATTTTGAGAAAGCAGCCTCAGATCAAGTGTGAGAGAAGTCTTAGGACAGAGCCCTCTCTACCTGCATTTAGCAGAGAAGGGGAAATTGTGCTCCTAGGCTAGTGGCAGACGTTCAAAAAACCTGAACCTGAATTGATTCAGTCTTTGCAGGCTAGTAAACGAACAGACATCCCAGAAATGCAGGCACATGCCTGCAGTGCCTCAGGTTAGAAGCTGGTGGGCACTAAAGCAGCCCACCCTTCCCTTCCACAATGCTGAGTGGAGGAGGGGCCTGGCCAGGCCCCAGAAGGACTCTCTGGTTAGGGAGGGCCCCCAACCCTTCTGACCAGCTCAGCAGGGAATTGATAACACAGTGTTTATCATCCCCATTAAGAAAACAACAGAGGGACATTACCAACTATCAGTTGATTCTGCCTTTGTCCCATCTGCCACAGCAAGGACTGTAGCCAGCATGTGCTCTGCTAGGTAATGCCGAGAGGTGTCTGTGTAAGGCAGAGGGGGCAGGGAATCCCTGCTTAGCAGGGAATGGGGTGGGGAGGTGGGGAGCAGGGGGAAGCCAGGCAGATGTCTGCAGTCTCTGCCGAGCTCCAGCTGGGGAGCTGAGGGGAGGGGCCAGCTCTGCTGTGGAACAGAGAGCTCTGCCTAGCCCTGAGAGCAAGCTAGGGGAGTCTGGTTTAACTTAAACCAGGAAGGGCTCTGGGACAGACATTGCATAAACTGGTTTGACCCACATCAGTTAAGTCTGATACTACATTCAACCAGGTTTATCTCAAACCAGTTTCAGCCATTTTCAAACTGATTTATGTGCACTGAACATCTGTTCTGTTACAGGTTTAAACCAGTTTCTGATCATTTAAACCAGTTTATATGTAATGTCTATCCCTAGTCCTATACACACTAGATGGGAATGCTAAGGGAAGGGCTTCTGCAGTGCAGGTTTATAAATCAGCAGGCTCATTACTTCAATATTTTACTCCATTTCCTTGTTTTGACTCAGTTGTTTTTTCTGCATCAGTAGATAGCCAAATGTTGCTCGCCCATCCCTCTGAGCAGGCTATAAACTTTGTTTGCAGAGGTCCCTAATTGTGACAGTGCTGCAAAGCTCAGCTTGGCATTAGACTCTGGCAAGAAGTCTGTCTGCCTCTGTGACCCAGTTGACCTTTACTGTCATGTCTGTCTTGCTAAGTCACATTCCCCTGAGACTTGCTGAGTGCTGTCAACCACACTTGGCTGATTCTGGAAGAGAAGAATGTTTTGTCCTGAGTGTTTCTGCTGTAGCTGCTGCTTCCATTCTCTGTCCCACATCTAAAAGCTGTTGTCTCACAGTTGCAATACTGTTTTCTGTGGTAATATTCAAATACTGAACAACACTGCATTTTAAAGATGAACTGTGTTACCCTTGTCCCTAATTGACCTCAATTTTATAGAAAGCATGTTGTTAACCTAAATATTTTGCAGGATTATGTGTTATTTCTTTGACCCCCACCTGACTGTGTATAGTCCAGATAGTTTATAAGGACCGAATGTAAGTATCATATTACAGATCTAAAGTAGAGGGATATCTTTTTTCCCTCAGGTGAAGAAAAAGTGGTGATTCTCATTCCCTCCCCCTCCCCCCACTCCAAAATCATCCCATCAATTTAACACTTGCCACCTGAGGGACTCTGGGCCCTTTGCAATTGTTGTTTTGGCTTTATGGCAATGCTGAATGTGATTATTTATTTATTTCCATTTCACTAGTGAACAAAATGTGACATGCCGCTTACATTTTGGGGGTCATACAGAAAGTTAATGGAAGAGCTAGGAATAGAACCCAAGGCAGCTCACCCTGAGGCCTGTGTATTAAATGCAACTAGATGAGTCTGTTTCCTTCCAGCAGCTAGTTCATGTATGTTCATTAGTACTAGCTAATAGGGCTGTGCAAAGCTTCAGTTGCTGATTTGTTTTGGAGGAGATTCGCCCCGATTTCGCAGCTGAATCTCTGAATCCATATCAAATCAGGAGACCCATTAATCTCTCCAAAGTGAATCGGAAGCCTCCAATTTGATTTGAAGAGAGAGGGATGTGGACAACATGGAGAGGGTCCAGAGGAGGGCCACCCGCATGATCCGGGGACAACAGGGTAGACCCTACAGTGAGAGACTGCGGGACCTGAACCTATTCAGCCTCCATAAGAGAAGGCTGAGGGGGGACCTGGTGACAGTCTATAGACTCACTAGGGGGGATCAGAAGGGTTTGGGGGAGACGCTGTTTCCCCTAGCGCCCGCTGGCATAACAAGAAGCAATGGGCACAAGTTGATGGAGAGGAGGTACAGATTGGACATCCGCAAGAACTACTTCACAGTTAGGGCGGCTAGGAGCTGGAACCAACTTCCAAGGGAAGTGGTGCTGGCCCCTACCCTGGGGGACTTTAAGAAGAGGCTGGATGCCTACCTGGCTGGACTCATTTGAGTCCCGTCTCTTTTTGGGGTTTTTTGTTGTTCTCCCGCCCTGGTGGGGGGTCGGGCTAGAAGATCTACTAGGTCCCTTCCGACCCTTAATCTATGAATCTATGACTCTATGAAAGATTCAGCCATAGACACAGTTTTATATGTTTTTTCTATGTACCTTGAGGTACGAAGCATGCTGAGTGAATTCTGAGATGCTGGGGCAGGTGGAGCGTCTCATGGGAGTATGGTGGGGGGGTCCCCCACACACTTGATGGCGGATCCAGAAGTGGATCAGAGGAACTTCCAGGCCACTTCTGGTCCACCACAGAGAGTGAGGGGGATCCCCCCGGCTCAACGATTGGTGCCTCCTGCCTCTGGGGGGGCACCATGGGTCCCACCGTGGTCAATCACCGAGCTGGGGGCCCTCAGGGAGATTCCCCCGCATGTTTGGCAGTGGACCCGGAAGTGGACCAGAAGTATTTCCAGTCCACTTCCAGGTTCACTGCACACTCCTGGGGATGTTCCATCTGCCCCATCATCAGTGTTCATGCGCTGTGCCTGGTACCTCAAGGTATGTAGAAAAAATATATAAAGCTGTGTCTATGGCTGAATTGCTGATTCTCCGATTCAGATTCGGCTGAATTGAATTGGGACAGTGATCCGAATCAGCAAATCGAATCACTGTGCCCCGAATCGGGCTGAATCTGAGGCTAATTCTGCCTGTTTTGCACGCCCCTACTAGCTAAGGTACTTTGAACATTACTTGATGTAGTTAAGACTCATTTTTTTAACACTGTCAGTCTTGGGTTCAAGAGTGTTGTCATCCTGGATGAAATCAGCCAAATAGAAATCTAAAAGTTACTGTATTTTTAAGTAGGTACTGTTTTAAAACAGTTCTTTTCAAATCTCTGTTGCTGGCCATTAAACAGAGTTAAAGGATGCATGTGTCAAAGGGTCAGGTAGATTGTGTACTAGGAGATCTGATTTGACAAGGCTGCCAGACAGCCAGACTTGCTCTGAACCAACAGAAGCAGGTTAAGTCAGCTGAGGTTGTGGAGCTGAAGGAATGATAAGGGATCCAAACTACCTGTCATGTCACCTGTAGAGATGCCTCTCTGTCTTCCTCCCTCTGACTGCAGGATGTTAAGGGTGCCACAGTTTAGACTGTAACAGGAAATAACAGGTTTATAGCAACATGTGAGGAAGCAGAAGGAAGTAAATGGGAACTTAAACAATGATTACTCCAGAACAAAACTATGTACTACCAGGCTGAATCTACATGAGCAGGAGTGTGCCTTTGTGGCAACACAAATAGTAGTGGCACAAAATTATGCTGCTACTTTGTGCTGCAGTGCACACCCCTACTCGTGTGCTTTGCAGCCAGACACCTTGTTCCGCTGCTTCATGTGCTGCAGTGGAGTTGCTGGCTGAGCACAGGGGGCTAGCTATTCCCTGCACTGAGGCATCCTGTTCCCTAGCCAGGTGCCTTAGTGCTCCAGCCCTGCTCCCCCATCTCCACTCACATGGAGCCCCTGCACTGAGACACTGCACCCCAACCAGACACAGAGCAGCTGGCTGATATGCACAGTGCCTCAAGACTGGGAATCACATCAGACTGCTCCCCTGGACTGCCTGCTCCCCTGTCTTGAGACACCCTGTGCCCCAGCCAGCCAGGGAGCAGCTGGCTGGGGCTCAGGTTGCCTCAGCATGGGGGCTCCACAGCACATGGAAACAGGAGAGCAGGCAGTCCTGGGCTTCCTGTTCTGCCGTCTCTGTGTTTGTCCTGGTGCCTGCCACTTTGGCTTGGTTTGCCACTTTTTGCCAGGTTTTTTTTTTTTGTTGTTGGTTTTTTTCGGGTTTTTTGCTACCAGGAAATCCCGGTAGCAAATTTTGTCCTGGTGCTACAAGTTAGTAGTGCCATCCATTGATTGAGGTGCAATTTGTGCAGTTTTTGGCACTGCAAAGAGGCTTGCGGTACCACAAACCACATGTGCCTGCATGTCTGGATGCAGCCTCAGAGTCCTCCAATAATGCATAGCAAAGGATTGAAATTTGTGGTAGTCCTTTTCTTTCTTTTTTTTTCTTCACAGCACTCTTGGTAATGGTATGCCTGAAAATGTGAATGTTTTATGGGCTTATTTTTGAGTTATATGTTCAGTACCTACACTTTTTTTTATCTTGCTTGTTTGCTTTTCATAAAGAGATAATAAGAGACTCTCTATCATTCCATCAACTAATTACCTAGGTCAGTAGCTCCCAGACTGTGGTCTAAGGTAAGAATATTGTTTGTGGATGACACCTCTTTTCAGATGAAAGTTTGATGATGGTGCATGATGGGCTGTAGGAAATGTTGAAGGTTGGTGATCCATTTGCCCAAAAAAGTTTGGAAACCACTGATCTCTTAAATTCTGGAATCTTGAACATACCACCACAAAACCTTTCACAGCTTTGCATGCCTGCTTCCCCTACTTATCCTTGCTGTTTTTTGTGTCCCACGAAAGTTGCTTTTCTCTTAATGATGGGAAGTGTAGGGTGAGCTAGGGCTGGGGACTGAAATTGCACATAAGCTGGTATAAGTGATTGGAAACCAGGTCAAATCTGTAATGCAAGAGAAGTTCAGTGCACATAAACTGAATGGTCAAAACTGGTTAAAATAATCCTGGATGGATGTTATATGAGACTGAACTAACTAGGTTAAATTGGTTTATTGAACTTCTCTCCCAGATCTCCAGATTTAAATTAACTCACAGTCCCACAGCCTTCCAGGATGCTTTGCACCTCCCCCACAAACCCTCCCACACAGGGTAGGCAGGTTAGCCTTGGTCCAAGCTGTCTGCTCTGGCAGAGCAGGGAGGTGTTATCTAGCATCCGCTGGCTTCTGGCCTGGACCATGTCAGGCATGTAGCTACATTTCTGGAATCAAAAGTGAATGTCTGTTCACTTGCTTATTGATTCAGTCTATGTAGTTTAGAAACTAACCTGTGAAGACTAAATTGATTCAGCCTTGGGATTTTTGACTGTCTGTACTTAGCTTTATGCATGTCTCTCTGAACCAATTAGTCTCTAAGATGCATCCTGCTTCTGCCTT
>NW_017729032.1:55227529-55243038 GCF_001723915.1 Gavialis gangeticus | reverse complement strand
TCTCTAAGATGCATCCTGCTTCTGCCTTCTGACTGATTTCAGAGTAACACAGATGATTACCTCTTTCTTAATGCTGGGTGGCTTACTGTAGGACTACACTCAGGGGCAAATGAAGAGAATTTGAAAAGTAGAAAAATGTATCTTCAGATTTCCTGGCGAACCAGAAGATCTCGTTCTGAGAAATGAGACCAGTTTTATCATAACTTGTAGCCCAAGTGCTTCACTCCAAACCTTAATAGCTGCTGCATTGCTTTTCCTTATTAATTTCCCTGCACTGGAGGCTTTTGTTTTGGATTTGGGATAGAAATACAACAAATAAAATAGAGAGTATGCGGAAAGATTGATCAGCCCCTTTTCTTGCTGCGGAACAGGGCCCTAGCAGAGTTTGATCAGTGGGTGTTCTGTTCTGCAAGCAGACATTAAAAGAGGGGAACTGACCCATTTTTGGCAGCCTGGGAATGAAAATCTCAGTATTTTTCTATGCTTTTTCTATGTATGTAGTACTGCAGATCAGCTCCTGATCCTCCACTTGTTCTCTCCTACTCTTCATTCTGCCTAGATGAAGCCTTACTTTGGTGCAAAGAGGATTTATGGAGAAGGATGTTAGTGTAGCCAGAGCTTGCAGCCTGGTGAGTGTAGAAGGAAGGCAGAATTGAGTAGTATGAATACAAGGTGCCATCAGTTCTCCTTGGGGTGAGAAAAGGATAGCATACCAGTGGCCTTTTTCATGTAACAAATAAGCTCCGCTTGTCTCGTTACCCAACAGCACCTTTTCACCCCAGTATTAAACCTGCTGTTTGAATGAAATGGGTTCAGCAGTCTCAGGTCAGTTCTTAATGGATGGTAATTCAAATGATGAGACATGTAATTTGGAATGATTTATTCTAATTGATGTTCTCTACCCAGGAGAGTGCAAAAGAACTAACAGACTGTTACGTTTGGTTTAAGAGAATTTGGGCATCATCTGCCATAGCCAGGTGCGGGGGACTTTCCATTGTGACTTCTCCCATTTTGCTTTCCATTATCACTTAACAACCTTAATTAAATTGACTGTGAATACTGATACAAGTAATGCCAACTAACAGACTTTCTGTGACTTGGGTGATGGGACAAAATGTACCTGCTGTGTCTTTTAAGACTCCTTCTTTCCTATAACTTAGGGGACGAAACTGGCCTTTCTTCACCATGCAAAATATTATTTAACTTTTGTAACTGCCAATAGCTGCCAAGACAAGACATGTAGGTATCCCTTGGGGTTGCAGTAAATCCTGCTGAGCTTTCAAAAACTTTGAATCAGCATTAGGAAGGTGTAGCTTTTTGTATGCATGAGGGCAGGACATGGAAGGATGGCTTCAAAACGTGGATAATTGCAGTCATAGGCATGCATTGTTTTTTCTTTTTCTCCCTCTGGGCCAGTGCTGTAGTACTGAAAAACCATCTTCAGATGATAGATTACATTAATATTGTATATTAATATAATTTAAAATCCTGGAACTAAAGTTGGCCTTGGCTTTATTTAAAAATAAAAGATTGTGCATCCTTGTAAAGAAGAGAAGAAAGGTAGATCCTTATTCTGGACAGAGGAATGGAATAGATCTCATGAGCATGGATAGACAGATAGATATTGTGAGCCCTTGGTTCTTTTTGTTTAAACTTGCAAAGTTTTTAAATATTGGAAATTTGAAAACATTTTCCAAGTACAACAGCCTTAACTAACACCTCCCAGATACTACATCAGGATTGGCATCCTCTAATGTGAGACAAAGATTATTTTAATATTTTATATTGAATGTTAAATGCACAGAAACTTTCCTTGGCTTTCACTCTAGTGTATCAATCAAAAACGTATCCAGATGCTAAACCTTCTCAAAAGCAACTACTGTGTTTTATAAGAAAAACAGTGTAGAAGAAAGCTGAACTTTTTTTTTCTTCTAGAAGTCTCTGTTCAGCTATTTATAAGGATCTATGTTCCTACTTATACTTTTCTATGCATATACCAATAACAGAGGGGAAGATTTGTGTAGAGATTCAGAAAAACCTTCTAAAATAGTTGTTTTAACTCTGAAGGGTTTTCCCCCAGCCCCTTTTCTTCATGAGTTATGGCAAACACATTTTCTTCCAGACTGCATAAACATATTATAATCTGCTGTAATGTTCTGGGTTTCAGCCATTTCCTTGCTGTAAATGAATAATGAATGAGCTGTGGTTTGAAAGCTAATGGTTCAAGATGAAATCAGAAGCGTTGCAACATGGGTAATATTCATTTGTCATCTCCATGGAAACATCTATTTATCAGGATGCTGTAGTTTAAGAATGTAGTGAGGAAGTAACCCATTTTTGTGATTTAAGGTCTATTGCAATGTGAAAAACAGCTTTAATATATGTGAGGCATAGAACTTCAAAAGACCCCACACCTTTATCTTTGGACTGAGGCAAGCTTTTCCAGAAATATACAAGTCTTTAGTCTGAGAGGGTTTTGTTCAGCAAAAAATGAAAAAAAACAGTCCTTGTGGCCTACCAGTTTTCCTACAACTCTTTGAGCCATTTAACAAAATACTCTATTTTTACTGTGGTTTTCAGTAGATGAGGTGAATTTGAGAGAGAAAATACTAATGTCTAAGTTTTCTCCAGCCTTCCTTGGGCTAATTTTTTCATGTCAGTTTGGATAAGTAGATTGCAGGGGAAAAAGGCACAGTATCACTTTTTCAGACTGGGTTTCCTTATTTTTTCCCCTATGTGGGTCACTGTGTTCTCATGGGGAAAAAAAAAGAAAAACTCAGTGCAAACAGCAAGCCTGAAACCTTTATTTTTAATATGTCATTCCATAGCAAGTCAGGCTTCACTTATATTAATACACTTATATTAATTCCTATTTGTTTCAGGTTTTCTAAGTACCTCAACCCTAACACTTAAATTCTTAATATAAGAAAGGGAGGATGGAAATAATTAAGCTTTATTTTTCTTGTATATGATGTTTTTATGTATATTCGGAGTCAAGGTGGCACAAGACTTATTTCTAGACTAATATTTCTTAAACTGAGAGAATACAGCCAGATGTTGATGGCCTCCTTAGGAGAGATGTGTAAGAAAGCAGAAGGGAAAGGGGAACTATTTAGAGGAATAGAAATGGGAAAAGATGAAGAAGACACCCTGCACTGTCTCTGCTAGGTGATTGAAGAGGTTCCAGTGTCTGTATGTAGTGATATAAAGTTACTTTTTTAATACAGAATCATAGGAAATAAAACATAAGAGGGGGTAGCAGTTTTACTGCTTGAGGTTAAGTATTTTAAGCTTAGGAAGAAAAACTTTCTGAGCCAGTGTTGCCTCATTCTGGGACTGTTGTATGTTCAACTGGAGGAGAGAATGTGGTTTTATAAGGAAAAGAAAGAGGGTGCTGAGTTATGTAAAACCAAAGATGGGAGTTCCCACAAGCAGGTGGGATGATACTTACCTGTCATTAGTAAGGAGGATCAAAGCAACATAGTCAATTACTGCATCCAAATTGATAATCTGGAATCCAGGCAAAATGATGGGATATCACAAACACCTTCCCTATGAGAGTTCAAGACCATGGACAGAGCTGGAAGTAGCTGTGCTGAGAAGTATCCTCTTCTTAATGGGATACTTTGGGGGGGCCCCAGCCACTTATTCATTTTGTGTTTATTTCATTGTCTTTATTTGGTTTGTTTGTGTTACTTTTATAATGAAATGGACTATGAGATGAGTTGCACTGACAAATCAAGCACCTGATGGGAGATTTTTACTCTTAAAATCTGCACAGGTGTGGCTGATTATTCTTTTGTGTTCTGTAGTGAAATGCAACATGGATTTAAGTCTGCAAAGTGCAGGGCATGCTTACCGTAATCCCACAAATTACTTAGGCACATGCTTAACTGTTAGCATGTCAGTAATCCTACTGCCTTCCTCAGGGACATGTTTTCATGTTGCTTCAAGCCTGTTCATTCATTCATTTATGTTTAGATCAATACCCACTGGCCATGGTCATTATTGTATTTTCCTGTAGTGCCTCGCATCCCACGATACCATAGAGATAGAAGGTGCTTCAGAAAGACAGTATTGTTTGTTCTGGCTGGTAGAAAATCTAGCAACATACTCAAACCTCTCAAGGGCAGAATATTTTCCTTGCTCAGCCTGAGGGGATGGGGAATAGGTGGGGGTTTTGAGAGTTAAGGGGAGAGAAAAGGTGGGGAGAAGTGAACTGAGACAAGTGAGAGCCTGAATTGGGAAAAAAAGAGGCTAAAAAGTGAGGGAAGATGGATGGGAACAAGGTATGAATCTTGTGTCACAAAAAACAGTGCCCTGAGGTAGAAATGGCAGATGTCTTATATTCTGTTTTTTTCCCAAAAGATATTGGACTTGGAGTTCAGCAATGGCTGAGAGCCTTGGGACAGTTCATGTTAGCTGCTTGAATTCAAACGTGAAGTGATTCTCAATTTGGTTTTCAAAAGAATTTTCCCTAGGCCCATCTAGACAAAAGAATACTGATGATGAGATCAGGATGTCTTTAGGAGAGTGTCAAATGAGGGGGGGAAATGTCAAAAAATCTTCTTAATTCTTTCATAATGAAGCAGAAGGTCCCCAGGTTGGAGGAATAAAAAAGGAAGACTTTGTCTGACAGCAGAATGCTTCCAGATTGTTAGGTTTGGGGGATTTTTTAAAGAAGTTTTCTGGGTAATCAATGCTTTTTATCTTTTTCCTGCTCCCATTATTTGGAGAGTTAGCTTCACTGATAAATTCGATATGAATAGCATTTTTATGTGTATATTGCAGCTTTTTCATTACATAATTTAACCTATATTTAGTGTGAAGTAAAATAAATGCTCCACAGATTTACTGTCCTCTTTCACTGTTGTGAGTGACTATTTTCATTTATGTAACGGAGTTAATCAAATGCCACTGTTTTACCTACAGAAGGGTTGCAGTGTTGTTGTAACTGTGATGGTGGAAGAAATACATAAGAAGCAAGATTTTGGCGGTATCTTTCATTGGACCAACTGTAGAGGTGGGAGAAATGTTAAAAAAGCCTTCAGGCACAAGTGCCCATCTTAACCTGAGGTAGGGCATTTTGGGCCTAAAAGCTTTTCTAGCATTTCTCCCAAACTATACAGTTGATCCAATAGAAGATTCCCAAACAAACCTTGCTTCTTGTATAATATTGTTCATTCAGGGAATCAAGAAACCAGATTCACATTTTGTTAAGTCACAGCTCCACCTTGTGTGTAAATGAGAGATTACAGCATTTTAGGACCTGAATGCTTGGGCAGATTAGCTATATTCAGTGTTCAGGGCAAATAAGAAGGTACATGTGATTAGGTCAGGGTGTCTCTACCCAACAAGTCTGCTTATCTAGTATGTGTGTGTACACAGTATGGCATCAAGAACGGTGATACTGCTGTTAAGTAAATATTCTGGGGTGTTGGTTATAGCCACATTGGCTTAGGGACAGGCAAGATTCTCTGGGTAAAAGTGGTATCTTTTATTAGATCAACTAAATAGTTGGAAAAATTGTTCTTTACAAGCTTTCAGGCACAAACACCCTTCGTCAGGCATAGGGAGCATCTGCTGGTGTTTATGTACTCTCCTGGGTGGAATAGAAGCTTCAACCACTATGCAAAATACAGGCCTGTGAAAATGCAAATGTTTGGCAGGGAAGATCAGAGGTAATGGTAGTTAATAGGTGCAAGACAGGTAGGTGGGGAGGGTGGAAAACAGGGAAGTTGACCCATGGTAGAATGTAGCTGGTAAAATGTAGAGAGGTTACCTGGGGTTACTGAATGGCAAGCAGGTTTTAAGGTGCCATAAATCCAATGTCTATATTTTGTCCATGATTTTTTTTATCCAGTAGATTGATGAAGTGTTATTTATAGACTCTTCTATAAAAGGTGTTTTGTAAATTCCCTATGAGGATTAGAACTGAGAGATTGGAGAGAGAGTGGTTGTCTTGTGAGAAATGTGCATGCACCCAGAGGTAATTTTGTATTTTTGTCTTCGATAGATTTTCACTGTGCATTAATTCTGGTACACAGTTGTTGTTTGGTTTCTCCTACATATTTTCCATCAGGGTATTTAATACACTGGATGAGCTGTATTACATAGTTGGAGGTGCAGGTGTAAGATCCAGGAACGGTGATAGTTCTGTTGTGGAGTGTAATTATTGTGGGGGTGCTGGAGATGTGTTGACAGGTTTTACATTTCTTGTCCTGGCATGGTCTGAATCCATTCAGTGTGCTTTGGGCCATAGGAAATTTGCTTCTGGTGATGAGGTTGGTGAGGTTTGGTGCCAGTTTTAAAGGCTAGGATGGGTGGTTCTGGAAAGATCTCTTTAAAAATGGGTCTTCTTCTAGCATGGGTTGCAGTTGTTTGAGGATATTCCATATAGGTTCCAGGGACAGATGGTATGTCATAACTAATGGTGTGCTATTTGTAGGGTTTTTCTGTATGCACTGCAGCAGTTCTTCACATGGTATCTGGGTGCCTCTTTCAAAAGTGCAATCCATCTCTCTGGAGGAGTGTCCTTGTTGAGTGAAAGCCCCTTTAAGATTGGCAAGGTGACCATCATGGGTGTTCAGCGCAAATTCCGTGGTATCGCAGGGGTTGGCTGTATGTTACTGTTTTCTTGGTGTATTTAGGATGATTGCTGGTTCTGTGGAGATATGTATGTTGGTCCATGGATTTCTTGTATATGGTGGTTTGTATTTCACCATTCTGGATATTGATCATAGTGTCTAAACAAGAAATGTTGGTGCTATTCAAGAGAGAGTCTGATGGAGGAGTGATGATTATTGAATCTGTGATGGAAAGCAATCAGATATTGCAAGTTATTGGTCCAAGTGATGTGATATCATCTATATATCTTAGGTATAGCCTGGGTTTTGATGGTGCAGTTCTTGAGGAATTCATCTTCCAGGTGGCCCATACAAAGGAAGTGAAGTAAATATTTGCATTCTAGGCAGAAAATCAATTCCTAGTAAACAGAGCAAACTTTTTATCGTGTTATCAATAGGGGATCAGTAAAACAGAATATAAAAAATCCACACTGGATAAGTTGAAAGTGTACTGACAGCTAGTTGGGAAGATGGAACTATTTACTCTTTATTTTAAAATAGCATTTAGTTTAATACTCTCCATAGCATTCACAGTGGCACAATAGTTAATTCACTGGCACTGCATAAATTTAGGCCAACAGCTCTTTCTGAAAGACGAATTGTAAGGTGACCTCTTAATTAACTTATTAATAAGCTGCCAATTATTTTTGCTTAAGGACATATGTAAAGGGTAATAGAAAGCAGTTGGTGTTTTTTTCCAGCCTTTGGGGCCCCTCTACACTTGCAGGTAAAGGCACAATGAGAACTAATGTGCAGTCCACACAATTGCACCTCCTGCCATGACACATGTACATGGCAAGAGGCATGATTATGGGATCACACATTAGAGCCCACTGCGCCTTATTGCTGGGCACCCCCTGCACCAGCAAGATGCAAACTCCCATCTCTCATGAGGTGGCTCCCAGCCACAGGGCTTCCCCATGTATTCCTACCGCTGGGAGTCACAGCTGCCATGAATATCCAGTTTCAGGGGTGCATGAAACCCCTGAGTCTGGAAGACAGAAGCTGCTGTGATGTCCCAAGTCTGGGAGATTGCAGCCATGCCCCCTCGTGAGGACAGAGGTAGTTGGAGGTTGGGGGGGGCAAGGTGACCATCAGGTGAGTTGGTGGGGTCAAAGGCTGCAGGGGGAGAGATGGCAGAGGTGTGGACTGGGGTCAGAGGTGATGGGGGGCAGGTGATGAAGGTTTTTTTCCTCATGTTAAATGGGGAAGGAGAGCCCTTGTCTTAGATTTGAGTAAACAAAGTAACGTGTTCTGTGTGTCCAGATTTCCCTGAAAAAAATATTGGGTAATAAAAAAAGAAAGTATTTCCATAGTGCTTGCAGTGATCATTATCGATCAAGAAGGGGAAGAACCCAACACACCCACCTTCTGTGCCATCTTCTAAATTTGGGACTTCCATGGAACAAACCCTTGTGAGTGCCTACTAAAAATAAGTATATGATGCTTGCATAGTGCTCCTGAGAGCGATCAAGAAGCTCTCCTCTTACCTTACTCAGAAGTGAGGGAGAGGAGCTTTTTGAAAGTGATCCTGCTGCTCTCAAGTTCAGTCTCAAATATGCTTGAGGACAGCGCTGGGAGAAGTACTCAGGGTGGCTTCACTGCTTCATTTCCATGCCTTGGTGCAAGTAGGGCAGGAGCCAGGTAGGTGGGGCACATTTCTTGGTCGCAGATGTACCCCAACAGCATGTTCTATACACCAGTGTTAGTATTGTGAATGCAAAGAGGATCACTTGTTCCCAGTGATTACAAAACAAGCACTACAAAAAAGTAATGCCTAGCTTACACCAATGAAAATAATCATGTTCATTTTTATAATTACATGGGATTGCTCTTCCAGTACATGGCAAATAATTGTGGTGTTATTAAATAGCTGGACACTGAAGTACCTAAAATGAAGTTATGTTAGTCATGTTCTTGTTACCCAGTTTAACTGCTTTCCCTTTTTTGGATATTTGGTATCTGGCCTTGAAAATACAGCCCAAAATAATTGTTCCAGGAAAGACTGAAAATTGGCTTCCAAAACCAAGAAGTTTCTACAGTACTTGGCAGGGGAATATCTTGAACTTCCCCTGAGTCGCTGCAAGGACAGTCTGAGAGTTGCAAGTAATTCTTCCAGAGTAAAAGACCAAGCTCTGAATGGTTAAAGTCAACAGAAGTTTTGCCACTGACTTAAATGGGAACAGACTCTGACATTAAGTGAATCTGTTTCCCCACATGAGCTCAGTGAGGGCAAAATACTCCATCTCATCAGTAAAACCACACTGTTAAAATAATGGATTGAGTATTACTGAGATTTGAAAAAGCTGGTAGTTACTTGGGAAGAATTTTAGCTTTGAGTGTTGGAGTTTTGTCCTATCTAGAGGCCTCAGGAATGTCTCTTGGAGGTGCCAAAGCTAATGGAGACCATCTTGTGGTAGCATCTCTGTTTCCATCTTTTGTATTTCCTTCCATCCTTGACTGCACTTTTTTTGTTTTTTGTACCAGAACTCTATCTTTGGTGCCCACTACTGCTGTTCTGGGTGTGGCTTTGTTCTCTGTCTTTGGAGTGGAGCTACCTACTAATCATTTTTGCCACCACTGTCTTTGGATATTTCCTGTCTGTGTGAGGTCTGGCATGATCTCTGCTCCAGATAGTATGGTTATCACCATTCGTCTGTTCTGGAATTCAGTGGTATTCATCACTCTGCATTTGACGTTAGAGCTTGGTCCAACTCCTGTTGACATCAGCGAGATGCACTGAAAAACAGAAACCCAAAATGCAGAGCAAGGCATTATCAGCCTTGAAATCACTTGTGGTCTAATTTTCTTTTTACAGCACGATGCAGTTTTCTGTTATTCCTCCTTTACTTTCTAGTGTACTCAGATACAGCACTAGTGTGAATTACAAATTCAACAGATTCTTCTAAACTGTGTAGCTTGACTTTTATCATACTTGTTACATCATTCCTCAGTACATGAGAGATCACATAAGTGAATTCCCATAAATTTAGGTCTACTACACTTGAGTTCATGGTCGCTAATAGAATCAGACACAGGCCATATCCCTTAATAAATCAATCTAGAGCTGTGCAAGGACAGATAATGAATTGCATCATTGCTAGGATCTCAAGTTCAACTGTTTCTTACTCAGCAGTTGCTCCCAAATACTGCTGGGTCAGTGAGATCTGGAATTTTCTTGGAGTCATTTATGCCTCAGCCATTTTATTTTTCAAAAGCCACATAATTTGAAAATGCTCTTAGCAAGTGTTTCTTGTACAACTCAGAGTGCCAAGGAGTGCTACTACTGGCAGCAGGTGTGTGCCTCTGTATTGTTAGGCCTGAATGAACCAGGTCACTACCAAATTCTCATGATATTTCTTTTGGTTTTTTTTAAAGTTTCAGCTATACCATATTACAGCTTTTAATAAAGTCATCTGAAGGTGTGCTGATGAGGATGAAATTTCTGGTACTTTATTAACCTTATGTGCAGTGTTGTTCATCTGTTGTATGGATCAACATGTGCTTGTCAGCGTATCAATTCATATCAGTGGTATTGCATACCAGCTTTTATTTTCAGTTGTGTGATTTTTCTCATCCAAAGTTTGATTTTTTAGCTTACAAAGTATTGTTCCAATTGTCAGCCCTTAAGAAAGGAGCTATGTTTATGGTAATGTTTAGGTATGATATACTAATTGCTACTTTAATATATTAAAACTTTTTTTGGTGGTGGTGGTTTTCCTTATTAAAGGTGAGGGGATTTTTTTTTGTTCATTTGTTTTTAAAGAAGGAAGTTCAGTCAACATCCAAGAACTGTTTTTTCCTTCTGACATATTTGAAAGTTCCTCTTGATTCCCATAACTCCTGAAACTCAATTACGGCAATTTATTCTGTTTTGGTGACTTCCCTTTACAACTTAACCAAATCCAAAGACTTGAGTTTGGTTGTCTTCCCCACACACACTTATCTTCTTCATTCTCTCTTTATCTCTCATTCTTAAAATCTTAAACTACTCCCTTGTGAAATCACACCATGTGCATCTTACTGCTGGCATTTTCCTTCTTTAGAGGTAGCCTAGTTTTTTTGTCTTGTTTCATTAATATCAGTTATGACTCTGGAGATTTTACTGTATCCATGGACTTTCATAGAATTATAGAAAACTAGGGTTGGAAGGAATCTCAGGAGGTCATCTAGTCCAACCCCCTGCTCAAAGCAGGACCATCGACAACTGGATCATTCCATCCAGGGCTTTGTTGAGCAAAACCTTAAAAACCTCTGAGGATGGAGATTCCACCGCCTCTCTAGCTAAGCCATTCAAATGCTTAACTACCCTTCTAGTGAAAGAGTTTTTCCCTAACGTCCAACCTAAATTTCCCTTGCTGCACCTTGAGACCATTGCTCTTTGTTCTGTTGTCTCTGTCACCACTGAGAACAATCTAGTCCCATCCTGTTTACAATCACCCTTCACGTAGTTAAAGGCTGCTATCAAATCCTGCCTCAGTCTTCTCTTCTCCAGACTGAATAAGCCCAGTTCCCTTAGCCTGTTCTCAAATCATGTGCCCCAGCCTCTTAATTTTTTGTCACCCTCTGCTAGACTCACTCTAACTTGTTCAAATCCTTCTTATAGTGGGGGGCCCAAAACTGGACACAGTACCCCAGATATGGCCTCAGCGGTGCAGAACAGAGGGGAATAATCACATCCCTTGATCTGCTGACAACCAACTTACTAATGCAGCCCAGTTCGCTGTTAGCCTTCTTGTCAACAGTGTGCCCTTGTTGACTCATATCCATCTTATTGTCCACTGTAATCCCCAGGTCCTTTTCTGTAGAGCTGCTGCTTATAGCCAGTTGGTCCCAAGCCTGTAGTGGTGCATAGGATTCTTCCATCCTAAGAGCAGGAATTTGTAATTGTCCTTGTTACATTTCATGAAATTTCTTTTGGCCCAATACTCCAAATTGTCTATGTCTCTCTGAATCCTAGCCCTACCCTCCAATGTATCTGCTACTCCCCCAAGCTTGGTGTCATCAGCAAACTTGCTTAGGGTGCAATTCATCCCATCTTCCTCATCGTTAATGTAGATAGTGAATAAAACCAGCCCCAAGACTGACCTCTGCAGCACTCTACTTGATACTGGTTGCCGGCTAGACATTGAGCCATTGATTACTACCTGTTGAACCCAGCAATCCAGCCAATTTTCTATTCACCTTACAGTCCATTCATCAATCCATACTTCCTCAGCTTGCTTGCAATGTTGTTGGAGACCATATCAAAAGTCTTGCTAAACTCAAGGTAATTGTTCACTGCTTTCCCTGCATCTACAGAGTCAGTCATCTCATCATAGAAGGTATTCAGGTTGGTCAGGCAAGACTGGCCCTTGGTGAATCCAAACCAACTGTTCCTGATCACTTTCTTCTCCTCTAGGTGGTTAGAAATGGATTCCTTGAGGACTTACTCCATGATTTTTCCAGGGACTGAGGTTGACTGGTCTGTAGTTTCTTGGATCCTCTTTCTTCCACTCTATGGGCACTATATTTGCCCTTTCAAATTGCCCGGGACCTGCCCTGATTGCCACGAGTTTTCAAAGATAATGGCCAGTAGCTCTACAATCACAGAAGACAACTGCCTCGGCACCCTCAGATGCATTGCACCCAGCTCCATGAATTTGTACATGTCCAGCTTTTCTAAATAGTCCCTATCGTGTTCTTTTACCGCTGGGGATTGCTCACCTTCTCCCCAAACTGTGCTGCCTGGTACAGTAGTCTGGGAGCTGACCTTGCCTGTGAAGACTGAGGTAAAAAAGGCATTGAGTACTTCAGCATTTTCTGCATCCTTTGTCACAACGGGTTGCCTCCCCCACTCAGTAAGGGACCCACACTTTACCTGACCTTCCTCTTGTTGCTAACATACTTGTAAAACCTTTCTTGTTACGCTTCACATCCCTTGCAAGCTGCAACTCCAGTTGCACTTTGGCATGACTTCATCCCTGCATGCTCAAGCAGTATTCTTATACCTTCCTAGTGATCTGTGCAAGCTTCCTCTTCTTGTAAGCTTCTTTTTGGTGTTTAAGCTCACAGAATAGTTCTCTACTAAGCCAAGCTTGTTGCCTGCCATATTTGTTATTCTTCCTGCAAGTTGGGCTGGTTTGTTCCTGTGGCCTCAGTAGGTTTCTTTAAAATGAAAACAGCTGTCTTGGACTCCTTTCCCCCTCAGACTGGCCTCCCAAGGGGATCCTGCCCATCAGTTCCCTGAGGGAATCAAAATCTGCTTTTCTGAAGTCCAGGGTTCATACCCTGCTGCTCTCCTTTCTTCCTTTTGTCAGGTTCCTGAAATCAATCATCTTATGGTCACTGCTGCCCAAGTTGCCATCCACTTCTACATCCTCCACCAATTCTTCCCTGTTTGTAAGCAGTAGGTCAATAAGAGCACAGCCCCTAGTCAGCCTCTGCAACACTTGCACCAGGAAGTTTATCTCCAACTCTCTCCAAAAATTTCCTAGATTGTCCTTGCACTTCTGTACTGCCTTCCCAGCAGATGGGAACCAGGTCCTGTGATCTGGAAACTTCTGCTAGTTGTCTGAAGAAAGCCTTAACCTCTTCATCCTCCTGGTCTGGTGGTCTATAGCGGACCCCCACCGTGACAGCACCCTTGTTGCTCTCCCCTCTGACCATAACTCAGAAACTTTTGACAGGCCTATCTCCAGTCTCATATTGGAGCTCTGAGCGATCATACAGCTCTTTTACAGTGCAACTCCTCCTCTTTTCCCCTTCCTGAACAGTTTGTACCCATCCATGACAGTCCTCCAGTCATGCGAGCTCCCGCCAAGTCTCTGCTATTCCAATCACGTCATAGTTCCTTGACTGTGCAAGGACTTCCAACTCTTCCTGCTTGTTTTCCAGGCTCTGTGCATCCGTGTACAGACACCTGACGTAACTAGCTGATTGCCCTACTTTCTCAGGAAGAAAGAGAAGGCTTCCCCTGTTGCCCCTTCCTCTTTATGCTTCTTCCAGCTCACTCACTTCCATACTTACCTGAGGACTTTGGTTTCCATCCCCCCCAGTGAACCTAGTTTAAAGCCCTTTTCACCTGTCTGCAAAGATGCTCTTTCCTCTCTTTGTCAGGTGGCTCCCATCTCTTCCTAGCAAATTCTGCCTCTTCCTAGATTTTATTCCTACTCAGCTAGATTTCTTTATTTTCTCTGAATTTAATGTACTGAGAAAGTGTTGCATTATTCATTGAACCTATCTTTTTAAATGGAATGTACTGTGATATCCATCTCTCTCCTTGTACTGTGCTTTTCAGTGTCTTCTCTCCATTACAAAGAATAAACTTGGATTTGCTAAAGGTCACAGGTGCAGGTAGAGGGGAGTCACTGTCAGAATTAAATTCAAGATTTTCTGTTATGACTCTCCACTCCAAAAAGGGTTGAACAAAGTCGCTGCATTTTTCTATTTCATTCTTTCATCCAATTGCAACACAAGTTTCTTAATACTCAAAATAATAGGTCTCTAGCATAACTGACATTTCTGAAGTGCTTCTGTAACTTTCCATGTTTCTCTTTCTGAGCCATCCAAGATAGCCTTTATATTCATCTAGGCTGATTACCCCATTATGAAAATCATCCCACCAGATTGTTATCCTCATTCACATCATTTAGAACTGCATCTGTTGAAGGCAGTTTTCTCTGAAGGAGTTTCTTTAAATTTTTAACACAGCAGTGAGAGAAAGTAATTGATAATCCAAAAGGGCTTCTACTCTTTCCAAATACTGGCTCAGACTTGATATCATGTTATCACTGGAATATCATGTTAATATAAATATATTGATATTATATATTAATGCACTTTCTGTATCTTATCAACATTTGTAGTAATAAGGGAAACTATTGCCAAATAATCTAAGAAGTGATTTCTCTAGGCTTATGATAGTAGCAAGTACATTGAAATGTCCCTTTGGATTTCACGTTAGATTTATTGCCTGTAGTCTGCATGTAAAAGAAAGAAGCACTCAATTTTCAGTTTTCCTTGAGCATAAAAAGCCTAAATAATTAGATCATATGGTCTGGTTATTGAGAGGATTATTATTATTGTTCAGCCCCACTGACCCTGTGGAATTTGAAGGAGGTGCCTTGGAGTTCAGGCCTTTACATTTTCTGCTATTTTATTGCCCTTATCATTGCATGAAATGCTACATTATCACCACACTTGTATTGCTTTTGTACTGGTTCCAGCTGCAGTGCACAATGACTTGTTGAAACCTTGACATCTGTTTTTCCTTTCCCCCCCTTTTTTATAAGTCAACCATGTCACTGCGTTCCAGTGTTGCATACTGAGCCTGGACACAGCACGTGTATCTAGCCATAAGGCATCATACATCTCAGTTAAATTCCAAACAATATACAATGGAGTGATGTCTTATACTTATTTTACTAATGATTATGCTTGAAAGAAAGACAGTTTACATAGTTAATGCTGTCAGAGTCCTTCATTAGTAAGTGGGTTAACATGAGAACATTTTGTCATAGAAACTAAAATGATGTTGGCCTGAACTGGAACACTAGTATTTTAGAACTAAAATTTCTTGAAAGAAAAAAAGTCACTTTCTATTCTGAAATGTTTTTGTATATCTGTAGTTTGTTACACAAACCTTTGGGCCACAAGGAAAACAAGTGTTATATTCAACTTAAGTGACAGCTTCACATAACCCACCTTTCCACACATCGGTAGTTTACCTGTCTCTCCTCTGAGAACTTAATTTCAAAGTCACAAATCAAACATAACATGTACTGAGAGAAAGAGCAAAGTATTGCTCTCAATTCAGAGACCTCTCAACCTTGTGTATAACCTTATTTTTAAGTGATTATTGGGAAACTAAACTGCCTTCTTCACGTTTCATAGTTTCATAGT
>NW_017729032.1:55225785-55226532 GCF_001723915.1 Gavialis gangeticus | reverse complement strand
TGTTCATCTTGGAGTCAATGATGACTCCAAGATCCTTTTCCGCCTCCGTGCTGACAAGAGGGGAGTTCCCCAACCTGTAGGTATGGTGCCGGTTGTTCCTCCCCAGGTGCATCACCTTGCACTTGTCTGTGTTGAAACCCATCCTATTCTCATCCGCCCACCCTTGTAACCTGTCTAGGCTTGCCAAAACTCAGTAAGTGGCCCTCCACACAAAATAATTGCCCGCCCCTGTCATAATCTGGCTTTTCCTACATCTAATGGAAATAATAATGCAGCTCTCTTATGAAATAGTTATAAAAGTGCAGGTATAATTACTGATATAAAAAGTTTGCCATTTCAGAGCTTCTGTAAGAAACAGATCTTGAGAAAGTTTTGGTCATATGCATCTGACTTCTGATACTTTTAAATGGAAGCAAGTCTACAAGATTTTGAAAAAAGTATGTATAGTAAGGCTTCTTAAGAATTAACAGAGTAGCTTAGTGATCCATGATATAGGGCAGTTTTGAACTAAGCAATTTAATATGGCTATTAAATACATTAAGTATGACACATTACAACACCGTTGCAGGGTTGGCTGCATCCAAGGCTGGATGTTGTGACTGGGGAGTGCAAGTGCTGCTGCTGGGTCTTAAACCCAGAAGTTCCTGGCTAGAGGGTCTTGCCCTTCCATTCAGGGTCAGACTGATTGCCATTTTTGAAGGAATTTTACCCCATGATCAAATTGATGTGGACCGGGGGGGGGGGGGG
>NW_017729032.1:55225097-55225753 GCF_001723915.1 Gavialis gangeticus | reverse complement strand
GGGGGGTTGTCTTCCTTTAGTAGTTGGGGACAGGAGGAGGTCACAGTCCCTCTTCCCTGGATCTCTTGAGTGTGTCTTAACAGTTTTGCAGCACCAAGACATTGACTGGCATGGTCCTCCTGCTTTACCTGTGGCAGGTCAGGGTATTATGTTTTGTGGTTTTGTCAGGGTTGACTCTGACATTTTGCTAAAAGTTTAGACAATCAATTTGTATAAGATGGTTTTGATAGGGATTATTCTGTCTCAGGCAGGAGGTTGCAGTAGATGACCCCTGGAGGTCACTTTAGCTCTGCTTCTCTATGACACTATGATATATGCTTACCCAAAAAAATGTTTTAGACTTAATTTTTAGACTTCATTCCATTCTCATCTTTAAAACTATTATAAATTTTCAGAAATTGGCATTTGACTCTGTGGGCACATCCACATGAGCACACATGAGCCTCTTGCCCCGCCTCAAACCCCTTTGAGGCAGGGCAACAGGCATGTGCGGGAATGAAAAAATGTTCCCGGCACTGCAAGTTTGCAGCATGGGGAGAAAATTAAACGTCTAGATATCCAGGGGTCTAAAAAAATCAAAATTTAAAAAAGCGAGGCAGGACATGGTCCCGGACCCTGCCCTGAGGCAACTGGAGGCTGGGTCCTCCATGGAGATG
>NW_017729032.1:55222555-55224343 GCF_001723915.1 Gavialis gangeticus | reverse complement strand
GGGGGAGTCTGGGGATGGGGAGGTGGGGCTGGTTGTGGCAAGTTTCCTTATGAAAATGAACAATTATAATTTCTTATTTACTTTAAAAGCACACAGATTCATGCATGCATGTGTGCAGACACACACACACTCTGAATGAAATTAACTTGGTACAGCATTGTTTGTGTGCAGGGCAAATGCATCTAAACTATTGGTTCTTGTGTGTAGATATCTCTGGCACATTATTTTGAAGAGTAATATTAGATTCCAAATGCTGAAAGAATTGCATTTTCATTTGTGAACTACTTAAATGACAAATGGAAAAGCACTTGTCTGCCCTGCAAAGGGCCCTAAATATTACATGGGGATTGCTCTTCCTTTTCCTTCATGACAGATTATTTTTCACACAAGAGATTTCTGAACAATTTTGCTGCTATTCTTGTGCCTCCATTTATTTATTTAAAAAATATTTTTGGCAGCCACAAGAAGAGTTAAGCAGATTTCTTTGAAGCAGACACCTGTGCATTGAAGTTGAGCAGCAGGGTTATGACAATATAAATATGAAAATAAATAGATAAAAATAGGTAGGAACCTAGCTCAGAAAATATTGGTTGCTCTAGTATGATCGTCTGAGCAAGCTATTTGGGATTTTTATTTTTTTTATTTTGCACTGATCCTGCATTGAGACTATCTAATATTGTGTTTTGTGTCTTAGGCTCTGAAATTTAAGAAGGAAGTGGAAAACAAAATAATTGTGACGGGTATAAATGCCCCAGGGTGTTTCAAAGCAGTCTGTTGTCTCCTGGCGGTCAACCCTAGCCTACTGACCAGACACAGTTTAGTTCCCAGAGTAGACCAGAACAAAACAGCTTGAATCAGGCTGGGGTAAACACCCAACCTTATTATTTTGCTATTGTCTCTCCTTCACAACTTACTCATAGGAATCCCACTGCTTTCCTTTGGAAGTAACTTAACTATCCCTCCCTGCCTTAAACAGTTTTAGTCCGGTCAGGAAATCTTATCCGCAAATGAAAAGATATCTATCTGCTTTTGTAATTAACCACAACTTATTGCAACCATAATATAATTGGAATTATAAAAGTAGACTTGTTATAATTTAAACTAATTTTCTTGATTGGAGAAGCCACATGAGGACCATTGGGTCCCATCAGCTTTAGCATTTCATGTGGCTGACCACTGCATGGCAATGTTGTACTGCAGTTGAAACAGAAGAATATGAGAATTTAGCAGAGGAAAATTGACCCAAATGTAATTGAATATTCAAACCAAATACTCTTCCATTCATATGGAACTGTGTTTCTAGAATTGCTATTCTCTTAGTACTGAAATGCAATCCTCAGAGCAACAATAACTCACTTTAGGTCTAAATGTTTATTTTCGATTTCCTGTTACTATTCCTGTCTCTTGCAGTTTTTGTTCCTGTATTTGAAATTTTAGTCACAACCACATACTGATCAATTGTGTGACTACCGTGGAAGAAACAGGATCATATTTTATAGCATTTAGCTGGATTCAGTTTCCATTAGAGCAGAGGAAGCCTCTGATTAGCATGGCCAAGTGGCTTATTTTCAAAAAGAAATGTTTAGAGGTCCATTTTTAAGTCTTTTATTACCTGGATTGTCTGTGCTCAGTGGCTGTGAAGTTACCTTTCCTTTATTGGTAGTGTAATGAGTATATATTGCATATCTAATATAAAACGGGAGTGCATGGTAATATACTTGGGACAGAGGAAATACTGTATTTCATAGTTTCATAGATGTAGGGTCAGAAGGGACCTTGTAGATCTTC
>NW_017729032.1:55219693-55221593 GCF_001723915.1 Gavialis gangeticus | reverse complement strand
CCACCACCACTCTCTGAGTGCAGCCCCTCAGCCAATTTGCATTCAGTTAGATTCTTAAACACTAAAAGTTCATACTTTTTGTATTACACCAGAACAGTTTTACAAATTGTTTCACTCCTTAATTTAGCCAGAAGCACATGTTTCTGCTTATTATACAGCTTAGCTAGGGATGGTGTTATGGTGGTTTAATTTTTATAGATTACTTAAATAAATAAAGGATTTGAGACATCTTGTGTGGCTGTTGCTGCGTAATTCTTATGGATCTGATTCCAAACTCATTTAAGTCAATGTGAACCTTTCTGTTGACTTCAAGGGGTTTTGGATCAGACCTTATTTGCCTACATTTATATTGGGCTGTCTACATTTGCATTATTCTTAGATTCATAGAAGATAGGGGCTGGGAGGGACCTCATAAGATCGTTGGGTCCAGTCCCTCTGCACTTGGGCAGTAAAAACTGTTGGGGTCAGATGACCCCAGCAAGGTGCTCATCAAGATGTTTTTTAAAGATCTCCAGGTAGGTGACTGTACTGCCTCAGGGCAGGGAGACCCTGTTCCAGACCCTAGGCACTTGAATTGTAACGAATTTTTCCTTATGTCCAAGCTGAAGTGATCTTCAGTTAGTTTGTGTCCATTGTTTCTTGTCTACCCTTAGGGTGCCTTGGTGAACAGATGCTCCCTCAGGCCCTGGTGTACGCCCTTTATGTACTTATTACTTGTTATCATCTGTGAGTTTGTAGGTACTTTACCTAGAAGGGAAAGTCCCTGTTACAAGGAGCTCACAAATGGAAGATATAGTACAGCTGAGTTAAAACTGGAATTCCCATTTTACAGGGAATTCTAGGATGCCAAAAAATGCTTCCAAATGGAAAGAAAAATGGATATTTCAACATTTTGTTTTGAAAAAAGTTGAGATTTTCATTTCAACCTCTAAGTTTCTAAGGCTCCCTAAGGAGCCTGCAGTATCAGAAGCCCACCAGGCAAAGAATTGGGAATCCTGGGAACTGTCTAAGATTTCCATACTGTTGGGAGCCTGTAAATCTTGGAAGCCCCATCTTTGGAACAGTCAGCCTGGTGGGCTGCTGAAGGAAGGGACTGTGGAGGGCTCAGGAGCCTTTGCTCCCCAGCTATCTATCTGTCAAGATGATGGGGGAATCAAGAAGCTGGGAACAATTGTTTTCAAAAACACCAGAAAAACTGAAAAAATCCCACATAAAATTTGACTTTACAGAAAGTGGCATTTTCACCTGAAAACCGTTTCTGAGAAATAATTCCCAATCAGATCTAGGAGAGGGGTTAAGGAAGGAGAACAATGATATGGAATTTTTTAAAACTCAAACTCAAATGGTGTCTATATTCATCTCTCAAGTATTTATTGAAACACAGGTCTCATCTGCAAATACTTATAACAAAGGGGAAGAAGTGAATTACATTTATCATTTCAGTAAGAAATTGGTAGTCCTCAATATGTGCACAAGCCATAAATGAGTTCCAGTGTCATCTTATTGCTATGATGTTCTCCCTCAAATTTGTCTCCTCCCTACAGTTTATCCCCACTTCAATTGTAAACTCTTTACAAGCATTTGTATTATACCACACACAACTTGGATACTGACTACATATTGACATCTGGATAGTGGCAGGGAAGGGAATGCACAAATAAAGATGACTCAGCTTTTATGTGGACAGCTCAGTGACGACCTCTCCTAAAAAATAAAGAAAATGTTAAGATGCATAAGGAATGGGAGGGAGAATGATAACAGAAAGTTGCAGAAAACATACCACGACTGCACAAATTGAGTTTCACTCTACTTGGTATCTGCAGAGTCAGTCATCCCCTCTCAAAAAAGATATTTCACGACTAAAAGTGTTCCAGAGATGTGTCATAAACAGGGCTGATGT
>NW_017729032.1:55210294-55214693 GCF_001723915.1 Gavialis gangeticus | reverse complement strand
CACGACTGTACAAATTGAGTTTCACTCTACTTGGTATCTGTAGAGTCAGTCATCCCCTCTCAAAAAAGATATTTCACAACTAAAAGTGTTCCAGAGATGTGTCATAAACAGGGCTGATGTGAGGTAACCTGTTTTTGAGGGTGTTTCTAATGCATATGAATAAGTAACATTTTCTCTGTGGTGTTAACAGTGTCTCTTACGAAAAAGGACATGGTAATGTTTCACAAGGAGAAATTGAACTGACTGTGTTACTATTTTCCAGAGAAACCTTTCTCAAAACACACTGGTTAGTGCTTTTCAACACAGCATTTGTAGATAAGTGCACATGATGATTGTTTGCTCAGAGCTGCTTTCCTTCCCTGAAGAATCCATTCCAAAAATTTATATATGAATCTGTTGGAGAAGTGGTCCATCCTCATGTTGTAAGCTCCAGTTGACCATAATTCCCTACCTTGGAACTGAAGTGTGTGTCTATTCTAGGTGACTGATGTGAAAGTTTTGCTAAAAGGATATACCATAACTCAACCATGTCTCCTGGAAAAAGACAGAGACACAATTCCAGTCTGTCATTGCAGCTTAAGATTCCTTTTACTTAATATATATCCTAATGCTCTGTAACTCAACAACAGGAACATGAAGACGGGAATTTACAACATGGCACAGGACATAATGGAAGAAAGGAATTGACTCCTTAGCATATGTCTATACCATTTCCAGCAGCACAGCTCTCAAGCATACTTCAACCACACACTCCTACTCCATCTGCCCCAATCCTATCTGAGGTATACCTTTGCCGCCTCAAGTCTGCCACAGTCAGAGATTTGAAGAGCAGTAATGGGAGGTAACCCTTAGGGCAGCATCATTGCCTTATTTGCTGTGTTTTGAGCAAGAGTGTGAGGGCAGCCTTTGAAACCACCACTCCCAGGGGCGCTGCAGAAGCAGTATTGACCTATGCTTTTACTGACCAAGCCACAAACATTATTTAAAATTAGGGAGCAGGGATGATATGCCATTGTAGGGAATTTGTGTCAGGTCTCACCTGGAAGCAAACTGTACTGGTTGAATTATAAATAGTGCAAACCGCATGTTGATGAACATACTGGTTATTGAAATAAACAAGCATTAAAAATCTTAAGGATTGCATAAATGAGGAGAATAGCTGCAACTTCAGATTGCAGAACCACTGGCCATCATCTTTGAAAACGCATGGCGATCAGGAGAGGTCCCGGATGATTGGAGAAGCGCAAGCATGGTGCCCATATTTAAGAAAGGGAAAAAGGAGGATCCAGGGAAACTATAGACCAGTCAGCCTCACCTCAGTCCCTAGAAAAACCATGAAATAGATCCTCAAGGAATCCATTTCTAAGTACTTGGAGGAGAAGAAGGTGATTAGGAACAGTCAGCATGGATTCACCAAGGGCAAGTCATGCCTGACCAACCTGATTGCCTTCTACGATGAGATGACTGGCTCTGTGGTTGTGGGGAGACCAGTGGATGTGGTTTACCTTGATTTTTAGCAAGGCTTTTGATACAGTCTCCCACAACATTTTTGCAAGCAAGCTAAGGAAGTATGGGCTGGATGAATGGACTGGAAAGTGGCTAGAAAACTGGTTGGAGCATTGGGCTCAGAGAGTAGTAATCAATGGCTCAATGCCTAGTAGGCAGCCAGTATCAAGTGGAGTGCCCCAGGGGTCAGTTCTGGGGCAGGTTTTGTCCAATGTCTTCATCAGTGACCTGGAAGATGGCACAGAGTACCCCCTCAGGAAGTTTGCAGATGACACCAAGCTGGGGGCAGTAGTGGTAGATGTACTGGAGGGTAGGGCTAGGATTCAGAGTGACTTAGACAGATTGGAGGATTGGGCCAAAAGGAACCTCATGAGGCTGAATAAGGACAAAAGCAGAGTCCTGCAGATAAGAAGGAATATTCCTGTGCACTGGTACAGGCTAGGGACTGACCGGCTGGGCAGCAGCTTTGCAGAAAAAGACCTGGGGGTTACAGTGGACAATAAGCTGAATATGAGCCAACAGTGTGCCCTTGTTGCCAAGAAGGCTAATGGCATGCTGGCCTGCACTGGTAGGATTGTTGCCAGTAGGTCAAGGGAAGTGATTATTCCCCCTATTCAGAACTGGTAAGGCCACATCTGGAGTACTGTGTTCAGTTTTGGGCCCCCCACTACAGAAAGGATGTGGACAAATTGAGGGAGTCCAGTGGAGAGCAACAAAAATAGTGAGGGGGCTGGAGGACATGACTTATGAAGGCAGATTGAAGGAACTGGGCTTATTTAGTCTAGAGAAGAGAAAACAGAGGGGGGATTTAATAGCAGCCATTAACTACCTGAATGAGGGTTCAAAAGAGGATGGAGCCAGACTGTTCTCAGTGGTGGCAGATGACAAAACAAGGAGAAATGGTCTCAAGTTGCAGCAAGGGAAGTTTAGGTTAAATATTAGGAAAAATTTTCTCACTAGGAGAGTAGTAAGACACTGGGACAGGTTACCCAGAGGGGTGGTGGAATCTCCATCCTTGGAGGCTTTCAAGACCTGGCTAGAAAAAGCTTTGGTTGGGATGATCTAGCTGGGTGGGTCCTGCTTTAAGCAGGGGGTTGGACTAGATGACCTCCTGAGGTCCTTTCCAAACCTAATTTTTTATGATTCTCTGATTCAGTGGCAAAAATAAAATGAAAAGAACTGTCAGTTGTGTACCTCCAGGGTAGAAACTGATCGACAGCAGCATCAGGAAGAAATGCAGCCTTTCGGTAAGTGTTGCACCACTCATTGCATAGAGTCTTGTTTTCTGATTGGCTGCTGTTGGGAGCAGGGGATTCCATGCCACTTTGACTGTTTGTTATGAAAATTCATGTGTTTCTGATTTGTGATTTTAGAGATGTTGGCTGGGCTTGTTAGAATGTTACAAGGACTGTGTACTGTTTCAGAGCATTAGTATCCTACCCAGAACAGTACGGGCACTTGGTATGCATTCTATATAGCTCTATGTTACTTGAACCAGATTGTACCTATAGTCACATCTCTTCTCCGTTTAGAGAGGGCGCTCTTGTAAAGAGAATCTCATTATAAAAACCCTTGTTCCCTGAAAACCTCTCACAGCTTGATGATGCAGTTGTCACCATGGAGATTTCATTTCCACAGAAAAGAATGAATTCTTTGCAGTTCTGCTTTTAAAATGTGTAAACAGCAGATACCTTCTAATGCCTTTGTCTAAATCATTGTCTTGGACCGGAAACTTGGAAAGGAAGTACATATATGTCGATGGCAAATTTAATTTTTTCATAAACAGCCTGATCTTCAGGGATGAGATATGCGTAATGAGAGCATATGAATAAAACACACTGAGTCAAAGACAATAGGGAGGGAAAAGTTTGGTTAGATTTGAGGGAATTATTCAAACACGCTTCTCTGTATTTCAGCTGAAGTTCAATTTTTTTTAATTCCTTTTTTTGTTTTTGCTTTTAAGCAGCAGAACAAGATAGCTGTAAAATTTGCATTTTAGTCTTTTTAATATTGAGCTTTTACAGATATGCTTTTTTTCCCTCTTTGTTTTTTGTTTTTTTTTTTTTTGGAGGCGTGGCTGCTATACCTGGCCATCTTCTTTTACAGTAATGCCCTGTAAAAGGGGTGAGGCAAGCATAGGGTGGTTGCTGCCTGATCCAAAGAAACTATGAAGCCATTCTGGGTACATTACTTTGCTGAATTTCCTCAGGCATAGTCCCCTCAGGGAAGTCCTTTGATCTGACTCATATACAGGAATCCTTGCATATACATCGTGGTGTTTCATTTTAATCATGGAAAAATGTGGATTTGGAGTTAATTTTTATATTTGTTAATTGGGGATTTTTTTTAAATCAGAGAAAACCAGGTTCCCTGCTCATATATAACTGACCTGAATAGAGCACTGGAAAATATGTTATAGGGAGCAATCCTGCACTGACTGAAAGATGAACAAGATGATATAAGAGGTCTCATCTATTTCTATAACTGTTCATATGTATTATCATTTTAATACTATAGGAAAAAGTCATTATGTGAACTTGGAATCATTCAATGAAGTAGATGAGCACCATCTGACTTCCTGCTGACCACCAAAAATAGACTGAAATAAAATGATCCAGTCCAGCTGAGGCACTTGGGTGTCAAACAGAAAGCAAAGAGGGGATTAAAAGTAGAAGTGAGGGGTGGAATCAGAGGTGAAAAGTATAGAAGTAGATTGGAAGGATCCACCAAAAATTAGATGCAGAAAAACAGGAAATAATGTATTTCACAGAAATAAATAAAGTTGAATGAGTATTTTGAGTGATGGTGGGTACCTAAAAAGTCCAATATGGGGGTTAGATCTATACCTAAACCCTGGAGTGGAAGAAATGACATAATTTGCCTTACTTCGGAG
>NW_017729032.1:55201066-55205294 GCF_001723915.1 Gavialis gangeticus | reverse complement strand
GTTTTGAGTGATGGTGGGTACCTAAAAAGTCCAATATGGGGGTTAGATCTATACCTAAACCCTGGAGTGGAAGAAATGACATAATTTGCCTTACTTCGGAGCAAACAAAACCCCCAAGTTAAGCTTTGTGAAAAACCTACCCAAAAGGAACATGGCTATGGATCTTGATCTTCTCATGTGTTCTGTTAGGGCACGGGCTCATGGGGAAAAGAAAAGCAGGCTTCATAGTCCACTAGCTGCTCCATGGTCACTTCCTGTACTCATACATATCTTGCAGTAGATGGAGGCTAATCCAGTGTAGTTTAGCCTTCAATTAAAATAAAATTGCTTTTCCATATATACATATGCATAATGAGTTTAACATTTCCTATGCTTGCTAGGATGGATCATAGGAAAACAAATACAAGTACAAAACTGCTATACTTGACACTGCCCCCAGGAATGTTTCTCCATTTTGCATCTAATAATCATTGGCTACACTGCAGTGGGGTAAGAATCAGGAGCTAGAGTGAAAGACCCCTTTCTTTCTAGAGCAGTTCCTATTTCACTGGGCTACAGAGGTAGGCTCCTTCTGGCTTGCACTCTTCTGTCTTCATTCAGTAGCAAGAAGATGTCCTTAACCCTGCTTAATCTATGGTCTGTTGGTTAGAGCACTTGCTGAAAAGCAGAACATGTAAATTCCAGTGTCCTCTGGGTAAATTGGGGCTTGGAGCTTGGGTTTCCCTTGCCTTAGATGAGCGTGCAAACTGCTAGACTGTTTGTCCTAGAAGTCAGGAGGAGCCTCTGCCTCTGCCATCCACATCAAACAGTTGCTAATCATGGTTTTTCTTCAGCTAAGAGTTTAAGAGTTTATCTGGAATTACATGCCTTCCTGACCAGATAGGATTGTAACAGAGCCTTAATGGTTGATGCCAGGTCCCTTTTGAGCATACTCAGAAGAGCAGGATGAGTTGCACAAGGGGAATAGGATCCAAAATCCATGTAAGTGGCATGAACTGCCATTTACAGGACTGGTGTTAGCCACATTTGTGCTACTTACCTGCCTAGTGGAGAGTTGGATTTGGGCCTTAGCGTGGCATTTCTCCATCAGCCTCTCCAAACTGCTATATTCTGAGATCTGATGGGCTTTTAGGACTTGTTTGCACTGCATTAGTGCCATATTTTGGGTACACCGTGACTCCAGCCGCTTGCTCCAATAGCCATGCTTCAAACCCCAGAATACACCAGCAAGGCCACTCCAGGATCTAGTAGCTAGCTGTTTTTAAAAGATAAGTTTTCCATGTGCTAGGGAATGGCCAATAGCAATGACTCCATGTAGACATCCTCTAAGTAGTCCCATAAACAGCCCTCACTCTCACAGATTTATCTCTGCACTTTATTTACATCTGAAGCTGCTTCTGTCTTAACACCTCTCTTTCCTTTCTTCAAGCTACTCTGTGCTGAAAGAATTCAACCACTGATAGTTTCAGTTCTTCACTTGTGTCTTCAAGACTCCCTCCTGAAAAGTCCATTTCTGCTGCAATCCTGGACAAAAGGTGGAGAGGTTCTATAATGAAATTTACCACCTGCAAGCCAGAAGTCTTGGTACCAGGAAATCTTGAGAGATTTCTGGCTAGCCAGGCTAGACAAATAACGTGAGAGTGAGGGATTACTAATTCTAGACTGCTTTTGTATAAAATTTATAGAGGTAATTCTAAGATTCCTGTACCTGTGGCTGAGTGATTCCACCTCCCTCTGTTCAACACCTAGTATATGCACTTTCATCCTTCCTATGAAATGGAAGCTTCAATGTCTAACAGAACACAGAAATAATGCATTGTCTGCATTTGTGATTTGCATTCTTACAATGTTCCTTGCCTTGTATCTGAACTCTAGTATAAAAGATTTCAGAGTTAGTTACCATCTTCTGACATCCTTCCTGATGCTTATCACACTACTGGGTATAATGAGAAGGTACTTTTCCTTGTAACATCAAGGACTGCTAAAAGCTTAGAAGATGGAAAAATTTATTGTTCAGTATTTCACTGTGTTTAAATGACATATTTGCCTGTGCTTGTATACGAATCTGTTCCTCATTTCCCCTACTGTGTACGTAGACCTTTTTCAGAGGAAAGGAGAATTTTTATTTAAAATTGACAACAGAATGAGAACCTGTTGTTATGTGTAGTATGTTTTACACTTTATAAATGTTTTAATTGATTACTTGCAAAGATGACAGTGCTCTAATTGAGTTGAGCCAACATTTTTGGCCACCAATTAGGTCCTGTGGCCTCCCTGAGTGTCACTTTGATCCTCTGCTCTGCTGTCTGTTTCTTGCCCTTTGCCCCCTTCCTGATCTACTGCTCTGCTTTCTGCTCCCTGCCTACCCTCTTTCCAGTTTGCCATGTGCCATATACAGATGCTGCCTATGCCACTGGCTGCATGTGTGGTCCAGGTTGCCCATCCCTGATCTGACTGAAAACCATGATCAGTTAGGAACACATGCAGTCCAATGTGTCTTTTATGGATCCTTGTTCTCTGACCCATGATTCTGAGAGCTGCATCCCCCAGAAGCATCATAGAATTTGACTGAGAGCAAGACAGGCAGTAAAGTGTATGTCTTTTTTGCTTGCTCAGTGAGAGGATTGTAGTAGAGGGCTGATAGCAAGCACTATAGGGTATATCTATAACACCTCCACAGAGAGCTCAGGAGCACCAAAGACTTGTGCTCTTCACTCGATAGCTTGGAAGCAGCTCTGAGTTTGTGCTCCATTGCTGCACTTAATGTCTCTCAAACAAGAGAGTCTGAGGACAATATGGGGGCATGCTCTCAGGGCTTCTCTGAGGTATCTGTGTTGCCTAATTTGCAAATGTGGGCAATGCTTATTTCTCAGCAGTGCTCCCTGGCTGTCTCTGGAAACAGTACGGATATACCCTAAGGGTGCATCAACACATGCGGGCATATGCACTTGCAGCAGCTCAGATAGGAGCAGCACAAATTTGAGGTGGGGATTTTTGCCTCGGCACGCATGCCTGGGCATCCACTTTGGTATGGGACAAGTTGTCCCACTTAGGGCAAAATAACCTTGCCCAGCTCCTCCTGGATCTCCAGCCAAAGGGAGTTAGAGCCCGGGGCCAGCACCTGTGCTGGGCCCAGCAGTATAAAGCTACTTGCCCTTAAGAGCTTCTGAGATCCATCCAGTTGGTGTCTGGGGACACTAACCCTTGTGCTAGCTGGAGTGCTGAAGCAGCCCCTGCACCGGCCCCTGCACCCTCTATGCACTGCAGCAGTCTGGCCGTGGGGGCTGTTGCCTGGCTGTGACCTGCTGCCACCTGCAACAGCATCTGCCCCCTTGGACCTGTGGCTCCAAGCCTGTGCCCCTGCCAGGCCCAGATGGGGTGCCCCCACTCTGCCATCTGGGCAGCTGTTGCCCAGATGTGCTCCTTGTGGTGGCCCACTTTGAACTGTCAAAGCAGAGATCCTGTTTTTCCCTGTTTATGAATTGCAGATTCTCTGATGATAAACCCAAATTCCCTCATTAAAATACCCAAAATAGTGTTTTTCCACTATTAAAATGAAACACCACTATATAGAGAGGGCAATGTTCTATTGATATATTTGGGCAATGTTTTATTGATAGATTTACAAGTGTAAAGCAATTTGGAGTGTAAAGGGGGGTTGGGGGAGTTTGTGGGTGGGTGTAGGATTTGTGGGAGTGAGGTTTGGGGGAGTATGGGGCTTGTGCAGGGGTTTGGGGTTTGTGGCTGGGTATATGGGTGAGGGGTTTGTGGAGGTGGCTTGGGGATGTGGGTGTTGTGGGTGGATTGTGGGGAGACTGTGGGTGTGTGGGGGAGGGTGTGGGGAGAGCTGCTTAGGAGGGGTGGGTCTCCTGCCCCCGCACAGAGTGCAGCTTCCCCGCACAGAACACAGACTGTTTCCCCCCCACAGGGCCCACAGCTCCTCCCCCCCCTGTGGGCACATGCCCCCACTGCATGACATACACGTGCCCCCACAGGGCCCACATGCACCCCCTGTGGGGTTGTCATGCACCCCCAAGCCCCTTGCAGGGCCCTCAACTCACCCCTGCAGCAGCAGCGCCTGTGGGGTGCTCAGGGCCCACTGTGGCCAGAGGCCCTGCTGCCTCCCACCCCCAATAGTGCATGGGCCAGGCTGGGTCATTCAGCATGTACAGAACCCACGTCACAGTGCCGCTTCACCACCAGCTGTGCCTGCAGCTGGGCCACAGCC
>NW_017729032.1:55195385-55196066 GCF_001723915.1 Gavialis gangeticus | reverse complement strand
GGGGATGGGTGGGGGGGCAGGTATATGATGGCCCCCACTTAAGCCCCTCCACAAACCAATCCGTATCTCCTCTGCCACTTCCCACCCCCCCAACATCCCCCTGCCACTCACACGCACAGCCCCACACCCATAAACCCCACCGCCGTCATATCCCTACTTACCCATGACAGTGTCTGGGTCCCAGTCCTTGCTGCTGTTCTGCTTGCCGCAGCATGCTAAAGGTTTGAGCACACCATGCTGGGGCAGCAGGAGCACCATAGAGACACTCTGGCCAGAAACCAGAGTGTCTCTCTGGAGGACCGATTCCTGAGTTACCTCAGAACACGTTTGGGGACTATACCCTGCCCCTCTTTTCTTCCCCTGGATTTTAGTTTGATACCTGGATCTCCAGGTACCAAATTTTGAGCACATGCTGCAAATATGCACGTGGGGACTGTTTTTTTTTATTCCTGGTACGTGTCTTGCAGCGTCTCAAACTCCTTTGAGATGCTGCAAGAGGCACATGCATGCTCTCCTGGACATGCCCTAAGGAGGCAATGTCAGGACCAGCTTGAGAGAAGTATGGGTTGAAGGAAATGCCAGGAAACTACAATGACAGGGTGGACTGTAGACCTCATGGGAAGCTCCTGGAAGCTTGAGGATATGACTTAAAACTCAGGGAGATTGACTTGATGAGCAGGA
>NW_017729032.1:55190159-55190385 GCF_001723915.1 Gavialis gangeticus | reverse complement strand
ATGCACCCCCTGTGGGGTTGTCATGCACCCCCAAGCCCCTTGCAGGGCCCTCAACTCACCCCTGCAGCAGCAGCGCCTGTGGGGTGCTCAGGGCCCACTGTGGCCAGAGGCCCTGCTGCCTCCCACCCCCAATAGTGCATGGGCCAGGCTGGGTCATTCAGCATGTACAGAACCCACGTCACAGTGCCGCTTCACCACCAGCTGTGCCTGCAGCTGGGCCACAGCC
>NW_017729032.1:55186277-55190050 GCF_001723915.1 Gavialis gangeticus | reverse complement strand
CCCCCCCAACATCCCCCTGCCACTCACACGCACAGCCCCACACCCATAAACCCCACCGCCGTCATATCCCTACTTACCCATGACAGTGTCTGGGTCCCAGTCCTTGCTGCTGTTCTGCTTGCCGCAGCATGCTAAAGGTTTGAGCACACCATGCTGGGGCAGCAGGAGCACCATAGAGACACTCTGGCCAGAAACCAGAGTGTCTCTCTGGAGGACCGATTCCTGAGTTACCTCAGAACACGTTTGGGGACTATACCCTGCCCCTCTTTTCTTCCCCTGGATTTTAGTTTGATACCTGGATCTCCAGGTACCAAATTTTGAGCACATGCTGCAAATATGCACGTGGGGACTGTTTTTTTTTATTCCTGGTACGTGTCTTGCAGCGTCTCAAACTCCTTTGAGATGCTGCAAGAGGCACATGCATGCTCTCCTGGACATGCCCTAAGGAGGCAATGTCAGGACCAGCTTGAGAGAAGTATGGGTTGAAGGAAATGCCAGGAAACTACAATGACAGGGTGGACTGTAGACCTCATGGGAAGCTCCTGGAAGCTTGAGGATATGACTTAAAACTCAGGGAGATTGACTTGATGAGCAGGAGCCCAGTGTTTCCATGCTTGCTGTGCAGGCTTCTGATGTGAGAATTTTTTCGATAGAAAATAATTTGGGATAATAATTGCCATATTAATAAGATCCAGGGAGTAGACAGTAGTAGTAGTAGTAGTAGTTTGTTTACAGCTTTTGCCAACATAGTACAATAGAGTGAACAATAAATTACATATAATAATAGTTACATAATTCATTAGTTTTGCTAAAACATACAGAAAGATCCATTCTACCAGTTTACACAAAATTAAAAGAACATAGTATATGACTGAGAGGAAAAAAGATAAAAAGAAGCAATCAAAACAAAACAGGGGAATTGTATTTGATTTTGGCCCTTGTTCTTTGTGCATGTAATGCAAACACACCTAAGTACTATAGAGCAGCTTTCAAATTGTTGGGGAGAAGCCAGATATGTTTTTTCTTCATTATCCCAGTATTTAAACGTTCCATTTTCCTCTTATTTCTCCAAATAACAAACAGGACCACAAATAGTGACTTAAGTCATCTATCTCATTCTTCCCACAAGAACATATTCTCTCCGAATATGGAGTTTGACATCACCTGCCCATGACTTCAGATTTCATTTGAATGAATCTTAATCTATCAATGGCCTTTCATTGTTTATAGTTTTTCACCACAGACAGGTAGGTTTCTTGGCCAAACTGTATTAATTGTAAAATCATCCCTGTCTGCATGCTGGCATCTGTGTTACTGAGGCCCCCAATACACATTGCATGTATTGTGTAATTAACTGGTTAATTGTGCAGTTACCTGAAGACCAGCTACACATGCAAGGTACACATGCCACAAAAAAGTTCCAACCAGCTATACATTTGGACCTCGAAAATGTGTACCAACTTTATAGCTGGTTGCCATCAAGGTTTAATTTGTACATGTAGCAGGGTCTCCGATCCATCTGGGAGGCCTGTGAACTGTGGGACTCCAAGCCTCAGGGTTACACCATGCCCAGATGGGGCTAGAGGTCCCAAAACTAAGGAGAGTCTTAGCCCCAGCAGCTGCAGTTTCTGAGTCCTGGCAGCACAGCTCCTGGTGCCAGGACCCAGATGGGTTCCAGGAGTGGTAGAGTGCAGTTCTGATGTCCCAGCCTCTGCGGTGCATGGAGCTCCCAGGTCTGGGAGACTGCAACTGCCATGGTCTTCCAGCCTTGGGGACTCCCCACAATTTCTGGACTTAAAGATCACAGTTGCTGCCCTGATCTCCCATCCTTGGGACTGTGTGAAACCCCAGGGGCTGGGAGATCATGGCTGCTGCAATCTCTCAACCCCAGGGGCTTCACACACTTCCAGGGCTGGAAGATTGTGGTAGCTGTATTTCCCAGCCTCAGGGTTGTGTGGAACATGCCCATGGCTGGATGCCTCTCAGCTTGAGGGAGCTGTCAGTTTCAGGAGCTTGCTTCTTCCTGATGCAGGGGGAGCCTGGGTTTGGGCTTCTTCTGCACTAGCAATAAGGGATGATGGGATCTAATGTGCAATCCCCCAGTTGCACCTCCTGCCATGCATGTGTGGATGTGCATGTGTGAACATGCAAAAGTGTGGATTGTGCATTAGATTCTATTTGTGCCTTTACGTGAACGTGTAAAGGAGACCTTAAATTTGTGTCTTGTTTTTTAAATATAGCATAAATATTGAGTCAGTGACTCAGTACATTTCCCAGGCCATTACTCTGGAGGAGAGTATAAATGTTATTTAACTACCCAAACAAGGGTTTATTTGGAAAAGGAAGCAATTCTAGACTTCACTTTGATCTTTTACACCTACCAGATACCCTAATTTTCATCCCATAGTTTAGAGTTCTTCATTGTGTTAAGGTACTCATGTTTATCAGTTTGGGTTCAGTGTATGTGACTGTTTCCTGATGTCCCCACTCCCCCTGTAGAATTAGGTAGAGATAAAAACTGCCTTAAAAACCCATTAGAATTTTTTTTCAGTTTTTTGGTGGATTGTAGGGTAGACACCCCAAAGTTCTACTCCATACAATAAAATGGATTCTATGGACCTTAGTGCCATCAGAACCACTCTTCTGCCCATCTTATTATAAAAGGATAAATCTTCACCCAAGGCTTGTTTTCTCTAGTGTTTACATTTTCAGTGTGCTTATTCCAGCTCAGATTTTTGCTAAACTAGATGTTAATATATTTAAAAGAAGCTAACACCTTTAGTTTCTTTTCCTGTAAAAAACCAAACTTGTTTCCTCCTTTCATTCCCGAAAGCTAATACCATGGATTTAGCTGTGTTGTATTCCCAGCTATTTGCAGTGCAGTACTGCTGAAAAGCATCTACCTCTAGAGGCCAATTTGGGATTGTGACATTTAATAATGAGTCATCTAAATAAAGCAAAAAGAGAATAGAGTAATTCAGTATTATGGGTGCATGGCATTGATTCCCTGCTAGCACCTGTTTTAAATATTCCAGAATAAATTAAAAAGTAGTGGAACAAGCAAACATCCCTGACATACCCTTGTTTTAGCTGGGGAACCATAGGGCACCATCAATCCCATAATGCACTTTAGATGCTGTATTTGAATACTAAGTGAAAATTAATTGCAAGAGAACTTAATCCATTGATGCTACTGACAGCTTTTTCCCATAACTTTGATGTGTATATGGAGTCAAACTCTAGGGGTGCACTGATAAATAATTTTTTTGGCTGATACCAATGGCTGATTATTAACGAGCCATATTGGCCAATACAGATCCAGTTGCCGATATGCATCCTGGCAGCTTGGAGAGCAGCATCTGGCTAGTAAGTCTGTGGGGGGAAAGGGCGTGAGGGAGGGAAGGGATGTGGAGGGGTTAGATTGAGGCCCCCATGATGAGGGAAGAAATGGGGCAGGAGCAGGGGCAGGGGCAAGGGCAAGTGCTGCTCAGCCAGGGCAGGGTGCAGGATGAACCCATGGGCAGCTCATTTGGAGGGCATGGGGGATGGGAGGGGTGGCTCCCCATGCTGTATGCACACCAGGGAAGGCATGTGTGGCATGTGCCCCCTGAATTTGTGTGCAGGGCAAGAGCAGGCTCCCCACTCTAGCCTCTTCCTGGCACAGGGAGCTGGGTCGAGGCTGCGCTCAGGGCGTGTGGCAGCAACGCTGAGAAGGGGAGCTGTGGGGTGGGATACAGCTAGCCCAAAATTTGTCAAAGCCCCCCTCCCCCCCA
>NW_017729032.1:55184010-55185828 GCF_001723915.1 Gavialis gangeticus | reverse complement strand
CCCCCCCCCCCCAGTGTTGCCCCCTGCCCCGTCCCCGCCCACCCCAAGTGCAGCCCCAGCCCACCCTCCTGCCAGAAAGAGGCCAGTGCAGCCCCCATCCCTAAGCCTGCAGCCTGCCCTTGCTCTGCACACAGATCCAGGGGGCACATGCCCCCATGCATCTGCCAGGGGCTTGTGCAGCAGAGGGAGCTGCCCCCCGCTGCCCATGCCCCTAGATGAGCTGCCCAAGGCTCCATCCCACACACCGCCCCCACTGGGCAACTCCTTCCCCAGCCCCGCTCCCTCCCCTACCATGAGGACCTTCATCTGCACCCCCCCATGTCCCTTACCCCCCCACAGATGTACCAGCTAGATGCTGCTGTCCAAGCTTCCCAGCTGCATTTCTGGCCACATGCATGCTGGGGCTGCACGCATGCACGTGGCATTTATCTGTGACATTATCAGCCACATCGGCCAAAAAAAGCCAATTGTCAATAATGTCAATTTTCCTCTTTTTGGTGCCAATACAATATGGATCAATATACTGGTGCACATCTATGAAGCTCCTTTTACAAATTGTCTTTTTACATATTTAGATGCTAAAAAGTGCAATGCTGAGTGTGGTTCATACAGGAATAGGTTTCTCTAAAACCAGCCAGCTCTTGTCCCAGTGTATTATTTTCAGAAATCCATGTCTGCAGATGGAAAAAATAAATGCCTTCCAAATATTTTGTCAGAAATACACATAAAATTAATAGGGTGATATGACTTAATCTCTTATCACCATTTTAAAAACTTGGGACTATTATAGTTTCATTCCAATGCTTTGAATAAATGCCTTCTAAAATAATTATATTAATCTTGGTCAACATTTGGACATCATCAGTCAATGAATTACTTGACTATCTGTGGGGAAATAAAGACAAGACCAGGGGCCCTTCCATTTCTCTGTTAGGACATATATGATCCTACTTGAAATTCAGAGATGAAATAATGACATTCTTATAGCTTAATAGATAAAATTCCTTCACCATTTGAGATTAAATTGTTAAAGTTATTTTTCAAAAACAAGACCCATTTATCTTCAAGAATATATGCAACAGGAAATAAGCTAATTTTTTTTGGCCTTTTGGCTATAATTTGCCAAAAATGTTGGTTATCATTATTTTTCCCAGCAGCTACCACTTCCTTCCATAGCCTATTTGGTATTGGGTTTTTTTTTTCCTTTCTATTTATTTTTTATAGTTTATTTTAATCTTGATTTGTTGAAAGCTAGCACAGTCATTTTTAGACTTGTATTTTTCCAAGGCATCTATTAAATAATCTTTAGATTTGGAGCACTGCTCATCATCCCATACTTTGTGCCACTGACCCTGTCTATGCCCAATAAACATGCTCTCTCTTTTGATGGCATTTTCCAGTTATTGGGCAACTGCTTCCTATTGTGAATTTTTTTCTTGGGGTTCTTGTAGTTTGAGTATATGAGATAAGTGACCTGCGAAAGTACCTTTGAACAGAGCAACACATTTTCTCATAACTCATCATTCCATTGAATTTTCTTTCTACTGGCTTCTTATAAATTGGGAGGCTAGTTGTATAGTTTTGGGGGGAAGACTCCCCATAAGATTCTTATGGAATTTTTAGAGAGAGGGGAAAATGGTTACTTTTTATACATGGTAAAATTTCAAATGATTTATATTTATACTGCATGTGTGGTTCTATTTATATATAATCTATCATGCTTGCTCCTTTAATCAAAACAAATATGAGTGCCCCAGGTACCTCTTTACCAGTTCATTAATTAAGCTTTCTAAAATTCACTTTTGCAGTGACTTTCAG
>NW_017729032.1:55177376-55179010 GCF_001723915.1 Gavialis gangeticus | reverse complement strand
GTACCTCTTTACCAGTTCATTAATTAAGCTTTCTAAAATTCACTTTTGCAGTGACTTTCAGGAGGTGCTTCCTTCCTTCATTTGGTTTCTTATGGCTAGGCACTACTTAAAGTGCACCAAAATAAAGTAAAAATCTTAGTCAGCTTATGGCACCAAACACCATTCTTGCAGTCTTTTGGTGGCAAGTGCTACCCCCACCCACTGATTGGCTGAGAGGGCTGCCTTTTCTGTGGTCCTGCCCTTGCCATTGGTTGGTGGAGGGGACAGGGCACATGAAAGGCAGCTCTTTTGACCAATCAGTGGTGGAGGGAAGAGCTGCCATCTTGGCTTGTGCCAGAGGCTTCTTCCCCATCACTGAGGCTGGGCTGCAGCAGCTACTGGCTCCCACTGGAGAGCCTAGCATTTTATTTTTAGGAAGGCTTTTTTTTCCTGGCAATTCCATGCACAATCGCTGAAAATGCCTTTTTTCATGGTGTTTGCAGAAATCACTGTTTTTTAGTTTCTGTGAAAATTGTGAAACCATGACTTGAGTATGCCCCTACTTATGACAAGATTGCTGGGATAATTTCCCAGACTTCATTTATAACCTCTTCATTATCACAGGCCAGCCAGTGTCATGCTTTGGCTGCTGGCCAGGCTCTGAGCAACTGGATCACCACTGCTGCTGCTGCCCTGGGAGGCTCCTAATACCCCATTAAAGGCTGCTAGGAGCAGCACAGGTGCTGTCCCCAGCCTCCCCTACCCTACCTGGGACAATTTTCCCTGCACCAACCCCATGTGCAGGGATGTGTGCAGTGACAAAAAGCAATGGCACAAATTTCTTCTGCTGCTTTCTGGGCCAGAAGCCCAGCAGCAACTGTAGCCAGGCAGGTAGGTTAACCCTTCTCTGCCAGCTTCCCTGAGGCAGACAACATGGGCAGCCACAAGTAAGTAATGCCCCAGGGGCAGGGGAAGGCAGAAGGTAGGGGGAGCCCTAGGGATGAAGGGGGCCTGGGGAAACCCTGGGGAATGGGAGGGGTCGGGGCTTCTTATCATTCAGTCCTCTAGGCCCCTGCTGGCCTGAAATGTGGCTGCTCCAAACTTGAGCTAGCAATAACACCCATCAACATTAGTGGGGCTCACAGTGTAACATGTAACAAGGCCCTCACAGTGGCAAGAGGTCTCTTTACCAAGACTTTAGGAATTCCTTTAGGAATTCCTTCCTGAGGGCACACTGGATCTTTAGCACTCAGCTGATAAACAGGTGTTGACAAAAAGACCAGGTGTTGTGCAATGAAATAATACAATGAAATAAAATAAAACTGAGTAATAGAAATTAAACTAAAAGTTACATAAATTATCAGCATTTAAAAACAGATCAAGTTAAACAAAGTAAACATATTTCAGACTTACACACTGGCCAATGCCTTTGAGCTGGCACCTAGAGCAGCAGCAATTTATGAAGGAGGAAGGTCCAACTCACCCAGAGGAGACAATACCTCAAATGTAGTCCCAAGCAAACTCCTCATTGCAGCTCCAGTGAATAGTTTATTTGGAACTTCAAAGTGTTTGTAAGTAGTTGTACAAAACGGAGAAACAAATATCCAAACATGAGTGTAGCTTAAACTGCAAGAATGAAGCTAGTTTAGTTATTA
>NW_017729032.1:55167825-55172376 GCF_001723915.1 Gavialis gangeticus | reverse complement strand
AAACAAAGGCAATGGTCACATACTGACAAAGAAGAGGTCAAGAGGATCACGCAGTTGTCTTCTCTCTCAATCACAGGCACAAACTCTGAGAGAGACTTGTGTTTCTGTTAAGCCAGTTTAATGTCCCATGTTCTCTTTCTGCTGTGCTTCTCCTTTGTTCCCTGGGTTTTGTTTGCACTTGCATTGATTTTAAAATGGCCTAGTTTTGGCTTAAACCTGTTTTTTACTAAAGAAGACAGTTTCATATTTGACTTCAGACTCCATATAGCCTTCTACATTGGTTTAAGTGACTTTTATTATTTAAATCAAACCTATAGTAAAGTATAGTTCCCCTTTGTGGGTGGACAAGCTCTGAATGTACAATTAATGCTTATTGATCTATTTGGTTATATTTGATACAGAGCTCAGTGCTGTCTAAAACACTAAAGCACTAAAGCAAAGACAGTACTCCAGCTACTGTCTCACCAATGCTGAGTAGAATGGAAGAATTACTTCCTTGGTTTTGCTGCAGATGCATTGATTGATGCATGCCAGAGTATTATTTGCCCTGGTGGCTACAGCATTGCACTGCCAGCTTATATTCATACCATGGTCTGTTATTACCCCCAGGTCCCTTTCGTTCATAGTGCTGGTCAGTTTGGCGCTGCCAAACCTAAAGGTGTGTTGGGGGTTGTTCATCCTCAGGTGGAGCACTTTACATTTCTCAGTGTTGAACTTCATCTGGTTCCAGCACACCCAGCTTGCTAGCCTGTCTAGATCCACCTGTATCTATAGCCTATCTTCAAGTGTGACCATGCTTCCCCATAACTTGGTGTCGTCTGTGAACTTGGCCAGTGAGCTCTTCAATCCCGCATCCAAGTAATTGATAAAAATGTTGAAAAGCACTGAACCAAGCACTGACCCCTGTGGGACACCACTGCCCCCTTCTTGCCAGGATGATGCAGATCCATTCTTTATAACTCTCTGGGTCCTACCCTGCACCCAGCTTCAGACCCACCTAACTGTCTCACAGTTAAGCCCACAATCCTGCAATCTTGCTGTGAAAACATGAGATACCAGATCAAAGGCTTTTTGGAAGTCCAGGTATACCACATCAACCTGCTTTCCCGTGTCTGTGGCAAGTTACCTCATTGTAAAAGGAGATGAGGTTGGTGAGGCAAGACCTACCCGCAATAAAACCATGCTGGCTGTCATTCAGAATCCTACCTTCTACAAGCCTATTGCATATAGACTCCTTAATGAATTTTTCCAGGATTTTCCCTGGGATAGAAGTTAGGCTAATTGACCTGAAGTTACCTGGGTCTTCCCTCTTCCCCTTCTTGAAGATGGGGACAACATTGGCCCTCTTCCAGTCCTCAGGGACTTCTCTGGAGTGCCATGAGTTTTGGAAGAGTTTCTGCAATGACTTTGGCCCGCTCCCTCAGCACTCTCAGATGGAGTTCATCCAGTCCTGCTGAATTACATATGTCTAATTTCCTTAACTGATCACACACCAGTTCTATGGCAATAATAGGAAGACTGTCATTCCTGCCCTGTTCATTTTGTACCCTATCTAGCATGATTTTCCCCTTTACCCAGTGAAATACCGAGGCAAAGTAGTCATTCAGTCATCCATCTTTGTCAGTGAATTTTTTCTTCAATGAAGTCAACCAGAAAGTTGACTTCCCTTCCCTGCTTCCCCTCCTTCTGCTTTCCATGGCTAGGAAGATCTGATTCAATTGGGCTGTCTTCCAGTATTTTGTGAAGCTTATGAATAAACGCTGTTTATAGACCTCTGCTGTCTGAGTGCTGCTACAACTAATGTCAGTGAAGTTTCTGAAAGAATTGTTCAACTGATCTGGCTGCAAAACCCTTATCTAATCTATATTTCACACTGTGTCTTTATTTTTTTTTAAAGGCAAGTCAGATTAGAAGCAATAAAAACAGGATCAAAAGGGCCAAAAGACAGGAGTTAGGAACACTGCCAATTTTCTGCTGTATGGTTGGCAAAATAAATTAAGAGAATGGAAACATTACACCTGTTGTTAAAAACAAAGTGAACCTGATGCAATAGAAGCTATTGCTAAAGGGTATTGAAACTAGGAGAACTAAACTATATTCTAATCCTGATGTCTTACCAAGTGTTTTTTTTCCTTTTGCTCAACACTAGAAGCAAAGTTTCACACTGATACCGAGTTGATTATTCAAAGATACACCTTCAAAGTGGTTTAGTGGGTACTGTTTAGGAGAGATGAAGGGGGCAGTGATAGAGAATGTGAGCTGCTTAAAGTGGAGTGATTTTTCCCCAACTCAGTTACGTCATACCGATTTCCTCAGGCTACCTTCATTGTCATTCAGATTTTGTTGAAATAACCATAGTAAATACTGCCTACAAAACTGTTAGCCAATTTTAATGGCTGTCAAACAATATAAATGGGAACTGCAGAAGCAAATTAATTATCCAGTAACTACAGAACACCGTCTTGTGCATAAACAAAAAGTACTTACCTCATTCCACATTGATACATTGTATAATAAATGTGACAGTTACAGTGCTCTATCTTCTTTATCTCACTCTTCCGGCACTGTCCATAAAAGTGTTTCTTACTCATAACAGATGGTCTGAACACTGCTTTGAAATGCCTCTGGAGAAGAATCCCTGTTGATTTCATTAAATGAGAAGAGCTTTCATACAGATGTAGACAGGGAAGGATTTATTGTTTTTATAATTATTATGAGAGATCCCACATTGAGTGCATTCCTTTCCTTTTCTCTTGCAGGTGATGTGCCTTCAGGATTTCTTTGGTGACGATGACATTTTTATTGCTTGTGGACCAGAAAAGTTCCGTTACCAGGATGATTTCTTGCTAGATGAAAGTGGTAAGAAGGTGTCTTAAAATGTTCAGAATTAGAAGTGTGGGCAGCTTTCCAGGTTATGCAAAATTAGGCCAAGACTGCATCAGCTCAACCTACCCAAATGGTTTTGATAGTGAATATGCATGTCTTTTCTTTCATTCTGTTTTCTAATACTGAAAACAGGAAAATGAAAGTTGACAGCTTACAATGCAGTTAACATAGGCAAATTATCAGCTAACTCACAAAAAAATCTTTATCTAAAACCAGTTTTGTAATTTTCACAGGAAATAGTGCTGTGAGTCACTAAACTCCTATTTTATGTGATCTCTTTCAATTAAAATAGAGTTTAATGGCTGTTTCACAAGTGTTTTCTTAGTTCATCTCTCATGTAAGTATATACTGGTTCCAAATCAAAAAGTTGTTTAAAGCCATCTCACTTCTTCCTGTACCCACATAGGTTCTTAAAATCTGGATTTAAGTAACAACTTACCAACTAGCAGGAAATAGAAAGCTATTTCTATATACATAAGCTAGATAAAACTAATATATTTAGATGAACTCACCTGAGCAAATTCAATGAGGTCTGTGTGTCATACAGTCTGACTGATATAGTAATTTCACTGAAGCAAATAGACCTTAAAGGAAAACACATGTTTCTGGTTGGAGCCTGCCTGCGTTTTAATAAAGAATGTTTCCAAGTGCTGGACCATGAATAGTAACCAACCCCCACCCCCCACACACAAGTCTAACGCATGAGGAAAGGTTGCCAGTTAATTATCATTAATTTCTGATGCAGATCAGAACTTGACTAAAGGCTTGTTTTTCTTTCTGTTGTCTTGATCCTTGTTCCTGTAAGCCCTTCCCTCAAAAACTAGATGTATGTCTATATAGTGCCAACTTTTCTTGTCTGTACACTATTTGTTGTGAGTATGCAAGGTCTGACAGTACAATCCACTGGCCAAATAAAGAGAAATGTCCTGACCACCATTGTGGTTATGTCTGAAGTTTGCTACTTTCCAAGCAAAATTACATATTCAAAATGCAAAAGAGAATCCAGTTGTATGTGCCTGGTTAATCTAACAGACAGAGAGGTGTCTTGACTTAGCAAGCAATTCCATGAGCTTTTTATAGATTATGAAAAATCCTTGGACAGTGTCTGTATTCTGTTCTTGGAGATGAGCATGAAAAAGGAGGTAGGTAAGGAAAGTGACATTCAAATTAGAGAAACAAAAAATGACTTTCAAATAAAGTTTGCATTACCGAATGAATAAGCAAGCTGCATACAAGTTTTCCTTGTCCAATATTGAAGTCTCCTCTGAGATGAAATATGGCCAGATTAGAAGCACTAAGTTTAGCACAGGGCTTGAAAATGCAAGGGAAATTCAGTAAGGCATCGGGGCAGTTTTCCATGTTGGAACAGCAGCGCTAACATCACCCTGACTTACGTGAAGAGTGCCAGGTGATCTTTCATTGTGACCATTTTATGTCTTTTGATAGATGATGCCTGCATCTGCACAATGTCCTAGCACCACCTCCCTGCCACCTCCCTGCTGGGCCCCCTTCGGGCCCCGGGGGAGGCTCACCTGGGCCTAGGGTGAGTGAGGATTTAGTTAGGGAGCTTCTGGAGGGGCTGGACGTTTTTAAGTCAGCCGGCCCGGATGATCTTCACCCTAGAGTCCTGAAGGAACTGGCTGGGGTCATTGCAAGTCCCCTGGC
>NW_017729032.1:55166958-55167543 GCF_001723915.1 Gavialis gangeticus | reverse complement strand
TTTTAAGAGGAGGTTGGATGACCACCTTACTGGGGTCGTTTGACCCCAGTGCTCTTTCCTGCCATGGCAGGGGGTCGGACTAGATGATCTGCTCAGGTCCCTTCCAACCCTAGAAACTATGAAACTATGAAACCATCCTGTGGCATTCAGGGCTGACTCAGGGAAAATGTTGACTATATACCCTATTTTCATACATATAGCCCGCACACTGATATAACCCGCACCAGAGTATAACCTGCAGAAAATTGTATTTTCAGAAAATAGTCCATGTATAGACCACACCCATGTATTCCCTGCACCTGATAGTGTTGGTGCTGACGGCAATTTTAAGCCTATTAAGCCTGAGAGGTGCTGGCCCTGGCAGCGGGCACTTGCTGCCGACATGTGGGGACCGGGATCTCACCACCCACTTGCAGCCGCCCCCCGAGACATGGCTGCAAGTGCAGGCTCTGCTGGGCATGGCGGCTGGAGCTGGAGCTGGAGCCAGCTAAAAGTGGTGCTGATTGCTGCAGGGGAGGGGAGGGAAGAGGAGCTGCCCCCTCCCCCCCCCCGGCTCACAGCTCCTCATCCCTCCCCTCCCCTGCA
>NW_017729032.1:55165288-55166879 GCF_001723915.1 Gavialis gangeticus | reverse complement strand
CAGCAATTAGCACCACTTAAAGGCTGTTCTAAAGACTCTGCATAGCCTGCACCCTTGTATAGCCCGCACCTATCTGTCATATTTGTAAAAACTTATATAGCCCGTGGACTTTATGCGTGAAAATACGGTACTTGACAAAACTCTTTCTTGTAGTATGTAGATATTTCTTGGGAGTCTCATGTCAAAGTATAGGCTTGGCTTGACTCTTAGTTTGATCTGCTCACTCATCACCCTGCCTGCAAATAACCAGTACCTTTTTGGGAATATTTACACTTAAGTCTGTATTGAATTAAAAGCAACCTTCTGGCCTTGTTAAAATTTACCAGACTGAGGTTGGTTTTGTTTTGTTTTCTAATAGAGAAAATTCCAATGAATATTTATAGTTTTTGCATTGGTTTTTAGTAAACAAAAGAAAACTTGATCCTAGAATAAACTTTGGGTTCTTTGCAGGGTGTGAATTTTTTTTCTGCTACTTATCTCCACATTTTTCTAGGATTTTATAACACTGTGTTTGCCTAAGTTGCCTACAGTTAATGGCTGACATACCCACCCACACAATCTAGAGATCAGTCTCCCAAAACCTCTCAAGCTGTTATAATTTAAAGGAGTGAGATTGAAAATATCACTGTTTTCTCAATATCTTTTTTTCAAATCAGCAGTGTTTTTTAATCATGCATTAAAGTTACTAGGAAATGTACAAGTTTCTCTCCTAATGTGTGAGACTTGGCAGGTCTGCCTCTGCATCCCTTGAATGCAGCTGGAAATATCACTAAAATAAGCTTTTTTTTCCCCCTTTACATTTCCAGTACTTCCTGATTTCAGCCAGATTAGACATATCATGAGAGTCTGCAGTTTTAGTCATCTGGCCAGAACGGATGTGAAGAGGTGCATGATGGCCACAAAATGAGGAAAAGTGAGGGAAGAGGGTATTTAGCCCAAATATTTTAGACTATAGGTAGGCCTGCTGTTTCTTTAATCAGGTAATCAGATTTAATCAGATAATGCCCTTATTTTATGTTGGTGTGGACTATAAAATAGATTTTCTGTGCCTGATCAGGCTAGTTTCCTAAAATATGGAGTAGAAACCACACCAACAGTAGGCTGCTTGGCTTCTCATGTACCTCCTCTGGTCAACTTTCTCTTCCTAGCCTATCACAGAGCCAGGCCTAGCACAGATCGGGACTTAGTTAATTACACACTGAGCATATCTGCATGAGATACTGACTAATTAGCTCCACAGTAAATGTCTCAACCGTCTACACATGTGCCCCTACTAGGGTGCAGGAAATGATTACAGCAGCAGCGCACATATAGACACCAACCTGGCTGGCTAAAACATAAGGGTGCTCCAGTGCAGGTGTTGTTTATACTGAAGCACCCTTGTATCTCAGCCAGACCCTTTGCAGCACATTGAGCCCAGTCGGAGCAGCTCCAGGTTGGCAGGCTGACCACCAGGGCCCCATGCCATCCAGGGCTGCTCTGACCAGGCTCTACATGCTGCGCATAAAAAAAACTCTGGTGCTGATTGCTCCAGGGTTAATTCCTCCTGGGCACACATTCAAATTACATGCCTGGGAGAAAAAGCTTTGGA
>NW_017729032.1:55159121-55160288 GCF_001723915.1 Gavialis gangeticus | reverse complement strand
CTGCACATAAAAAAAACTCTGGTGCTGATTGCTCCAGGGTTAATTCCTCCTGGGCACACATTCAAATTACATGCCTGGGAGAAAAAGCTTTGGAGTTTATTCATGTGCACTAATTGCCCTGTAGATTCACCCACCCAGTTGTTTTAAATTCTAGGTTTCAACCTCTCCCATACAAGTGTTACATACTCCTCCACACCCAGGCCTCATTGCAAGATCACAGCCTCTTTCTCCTTTGTATCTCATATGAAAAAACTTCCCATACACTATCAGGGATGATTTGGTAGAAACCTTTAATTTTTTGTATCCTTCAAAGAGGGAAAGAAACACTGCAAGCAGAGTACTTTTATTTCCTGTTCTTTACATTAACTTCTAGGGGAAGTTTTTCATGTAAAACACACCACTTATTTTGTCCACTACTCAGTAAATAAGAGCGTCATGACTGCCAGACTTACTGGTAGCAATATAACTATTTAACCTAACTTGTAGATATCATATTCAGTTGCCATTCCACAAGTAAGAGGGTAGATAAGCCAAAGATATGGGTGGGTTGATCATAAAATGAAAATCTAATATTTAGTAACTAAGCAGTATTTTTATTAATTATTTGACCTCATTTCAAACTGTAGTAGGTCTTGCTTGTAGCTACCTTTAGCTTTTGTAAACAGTGATTTGTGATGTTCTCTACTGCTCTGTTTTTCGAAAAAGTATGTTTTTAACTCTGGAAGGTTTAACAACTGAAATGAAGGTAGAGAGGCTTTCTTGCTTTAAAAGCGACAGGAAGGGTCTCCATCAAAGTTACTTATCTGGGCTTTTATTTATGTAAATTTACCTGGGGATGATGGGTATGGGTCATTCTTATAATTTTCATTGCAAGTTACTATATTTTCTAGTGTAAAGCCTGGACCTTTCCCCCCAAAACCAGCTGGGGAAAATTGGAGAGCACATTATATGTGTGGGAAAGGGCACCCCACAGGTCCAGAAATTTGGGGGAGGAGGAGTGGAGTGGTGGCAGCTTTCATTGCTGTGGTTCTAGGAGCCATGGCAATTAATGCTGCCACTGCTTCCCTCCCTCCTACCCCCTGACCCCACCAGCAAAGTTCTGGACCTGTGGGGAGCCACCTTCCCAACTGTGTGCTGATCAGGTCTGCACATGGGATTGGTCTGTGG
>NW_017729032.1:55148076-55154121 GCF_001723915.1 Gavialis gangeticus | reverse complement strand
TGGAATGTGGTGGGCCCCCCACACCTCTGGCTGAGGGACCTCAGTGGCTATGCCCCTCATTTCTGAGCTGCTATGTCCAGGAGGGGCTTTCCAAGTTGGAGCTGTATTTTGGTGGGTAGGGACAGCCTGGTCACGGTAGGAGTGGGTAAAAACAGCAGAGTCCTGGGGCTATGGGGAGTGACTGGGCTTTTCCAACCCAGGGGCTAGGTTAGGGGATGTGTGCAAGCATTCATTAGGTTGTGTTAACCCATTTTAGGTCTGGTTAACTCAGAGGCAGATAAAATTCAGTTCACAGGCTGGATCTGGCCTGCCAAGCACTTTTATCTGTCCCACAGGGCCCCCCAACAAATGGTACCCCACCTAGTCCTTCTGCCCATGAGGGTAGGAGTGAGGCAGCCACGTGTACACGCAGCCCAGAAAACATACCCTATTTCCTGGCTCCCACCCATGTGTGCAGAAGGGCCCAGCCAGCCAGCATGCAGCTTCTGCGTGGGGCTGCTGCTGCCGCAGCCCCCTGGACCTGCTCGCTTCCCCGATTTCCTGCTGGCTCTGGGCAGCAGGTAGGGACTCAGAAGGGGTGGGGCTGCAGCTGGGAGGAAACCTGAAGCATGGGGCTGGTGGCAGCACAGAGCTGGGGTGGGCAGTCCATGAGTGTAAGGGAGAGTGGAGGATGTGGGAACCACCACCACATGCCCCCATGGTGCACAGCCCTGGAGGGCAGTGGCAGCAGCAGCAGGCGGGGTGCTCAGGGTGGAGGTGCCTGGCGGGGCAAGGCTCTGGCCAGCACTACACATTGCAGCGAGAGGCACAGCCTCCGCATGGCTGCCTGTATTGCTGGTGTTCCCTGCCACTCATGTGCAGGCCTTCACTTACACAGCAGGGAGGGAAGGCCCATGTGCTGGAGCCAGGTGTCTTCCCTGCCAGGGCTGTGCAGTACCAGAGAGAAACTTCAGGCTCCAGAGCTAGCTGCCTTCCCTGCCTGGGGCTTCCCTCCCCTGCAGTGCAGCCTCTGAGGGGAAGGCAGCCAGCTCCAGCACCTGAGGCTTCTTTCCAGTGCTGCACAGCCCTGGCAGAGAAGACACCTTGCTCCAGCATGTGGGGATTCCCTTCCTGCTGGGCCAGTGCAGGGGCTGTCCATGAGTGGCAGGAAGCGCTGGTGATACAGGCAGCCATGCAGAGGCTGAGCCCCTCTCTGTAATGTGCAGTGCTGGCTGGAGCCACACCCTGCCAGGCACCTGCGCCCTGCCTGCTGCTGGGCCATGGAGGGAGTGGGGAGGTCCCCACACCCCACTAACCTCCTTCACACCTACACCTTGTCCCCAGAACCCCCCACATACCTTATGCCCCCACAAACAGCCTGACCTCCTCACAACCCCCCCACACACACCCACATCCTGCCACACACCCCCACACCCCACCATACAAACACATGCATCCATACCACACATACATGCACATACCATACGCACACATACCCCACACTCACATATCCTGCACACACCACACATACCCTCCCACACCACACACCCATGCACACACCACACACACGCACCCCCCCACAACATACAAAACTAAGAATTTAATTTTGAGTTATTACGCAATCCCCTCTATATACAGTATGCAAACACAAATCACGACAAACATATTTTTTGAAATAAAATTAAAATATGTTATATAGGTGTTTGTTATAGTAGGTGTTTGATTTTTAGGGTATGATTTGTTTTATTTTTTTCTGCTTCCAAGATGGCAACTGTCCCTCCCAAAAGGAGTATTTCTAGGGGGCAAGAAGAAGGTCTTCCAGTGGCAAAGGTCAAGTGCTAAGGGGTGGGACTTCTAGTCCCAAGATGGTGACAAGAGGGTGCAGCAACTGTTAAGGGGTGGGACTACCCATGTGGCCCTCGACAGCTTACCAAAACTCATTAAGCAGCCCTCCACCAGAAATAATTGCCTGCCTCTGGGTTAACCCATGGTGATCTAAAGTTAGTTCTAATTTGAAGAGAGCTAACTTTAGATGGTGTGCCACTTTTAGGGCAAGCTAAGCCTTGTGAATGCTTATGGTGATTTAAATATAATGCTTGTACATACCCTTAGAGTACATGTACTAAAATCTCATAGCTCAGCTCTAGCAAGTGATGCTTTTCTGTGTAAAGAATGCGGGGGGTGGGAATTGGAAGTGAAGTACAAGCGACATAATTTTGGTTATCAAGCAAATAATAAGATAACTGCTTCAACTCTGAGCTTTGGTATTCACAATTTTGAATTAATCGTATGCCTTAGTACCCAGCTATTTTTGTCCTGCCAATGGCTACAAACACTGATCCATTTTGGGGAATCTTTGTTAGATCCCAAACATTTGACAACTTTGCTTCAACAATATGATGTCCTTAAACAATATTACAAAACCAAAATAAAGGATAATGGCAAGATGGTAGCTTGTTAAAATCACAACTTTATGTTGATAGAGAACCTACTCTGCAAGATCTAAGGTGTTCAGCTGAGTTTGTACAAATTGCTCTTTGTTTAGCACTATAAGAGCATTAGTACAAAGTATTAGGGTAGGTGCATGTTAATCTCTTTGTAACTTTATTTTCACATTTACTAAATGTTGGTTGAATGCTTTGAACATAGTACAGGGTTGTTGGTTGTGGCTGTGTTGGTCTAAGGACATAGGCAGACAGGGTTCTTTGGATAAATGTGATACTTTATTAGGCCAACTAAATAGTTGGAAAAATTGTTCTTTGCAAGCTTCTGGGCACAAAGACCCTTCTTCAGGCATTGGAGAGACAATTGAGATTAATTTATTTTCTATTAATTATCTTAATAAATATTTTTTAATTAACAAAATAAATCCTTGGAAACTTTTCAGATGTTTTGGGGCTTGAGGGGGGAGGGGGGTTGTTATATTAGTCAACATTTTGGGTCCAACATTTTTGTTCTCTTTCTTAATAGGCCCTAGAATATTAGTATTACTCAAATAATAGGAGGACAAAGTCCCTACATGAGTCACTGTTTTCATGAAGTTTTAATACCTTAATTGTATATATAAATGCAGAAAGCACAGTTCTAATTTTAATGGCTAGTTCCATGGACAGACACTCTCCATGCCGGAAGAATGGTATTTGTGCCTGATAGCTTGCAAAGAACAATTTTTCCAACTATTTAATTGGTCTAATAAAAGATATCACATTTACCGAAAGAACCTTGTCCTCCTTGAACTTAATACATAACAGTGATAATTTTAAGTGTGAAAGAATTTGTCCTGTATTGAAGTATCTATTAAATGGCTACCACAAAACAGGTCAAATGAAATATCTCCTTCCCCCACTCCCGAGTAAAGTATAACAAATATAGAATGGCTGAATATGAAAATTAGTTCAGATTACTTATCAAGACTAGATATTCATGTTAGGGGAAAAGTGATGGAAATTACTCTTTTCTTGGATCAGGAGGAAGATTAAGATTGGAATCCTTCGAACTTAATTTCACCTTGATTTTTGCTGACCTACTTTAGTCTTTAGCTTTACTTCTCTATGCCAGCAGTACTCTACCAGTCATCTTGCCAGTGGCTGATGCTGTGCCAAGAAAATCTGATTCCTAATGTGGGTGTGCATGCCCTCATGCATAGGTGCACACTCAGTCAGAAGGATCATGTTTATTCCTGTTAATAACTGTCAGGTTTCTGTAACCTTGATTATGTCCTGCCTGTTAAAGAGAGAAAGGGCAGATGGGAATTGTGATTGATTTTTCCTGTCTTAAAAAACTCAAACTGATGAATTAAGCAGTTTTTTCTCTGGACTTTGGTGGAGAACACACTGGCTGACTTTTTCTGCCCCCATCAGAAAATGACACTTTGGCAGTAGGGAAAAGATGGTGGATTCTGGGGATTCAGACATAGAACTGTACTTTTAGCAGAGGCATAAATTCAAGGTTTTTTAGCTCAGCATGATATGTTCAGATGTCAACAACTGCCAGGATTTAGACATGGATATTCTGTAGCTGAGGCAGAAACAAATGAGGGCATGATAAGCTAATGCCCTGATCACATACACTGAACTTCCACTTCAAGAGAAGGTTAACTCTCCCCAGTATGTGTTCCTGTGCGATGCAAAATGGTCCTGTTTTACAGTGGCTGAAAGTCCATGACAGAATTCCAGAGCTCATTATTGATTCTCTGTGTATCTTTGGTGTTGAACAATGTCTTGAATTGTAGCCTGTTTTTTGAAAGCAAATGAGCTCCAGAGAAACCTATGCTCAAGTAAAAAGTTAAAATCAGAGTTGTTGCAATTATTACTATTATTACTATTACTACTACAGAGTTGTTGCAATTATTACTATTATTATAATTATTGCTATTACCATTGTCACTGTGCCATCATTTAGTACTTCTTAAAGGGCAGGGTCTAAGAACGCACACATGCACGTACTAAAAAAGGGCAAGTGTACTTCCTAAGGGAAGTACTAAGTAACAATGCAGTAACAGCCGTTACTGCACCCTGCTGGCAGCGCACAGTTATTTGTAACCACTACATCACCATAGCAACATGCTGTAGCGAGGAAGTGCATTGCTACAGCGATATAGCTGTGGCATCACAGTTTGTGCTCGCCAACACTATGTCAGTGTATCATGTTGCTACAGTGATGTAGCATCTTGTGTATATGCAACCTTTAGGTATTAATATTCTATATTAAACAAACCCAGTATGTAACCCAGAGTTCAGTGGCCTATTTTCATGGGGGTGGAGGGGAGGTGTTCATGTTCTTAGACCTTGCCCTTTTTTACTTTTCAGGAAACATTTGTTAGTTCTGGATTTTTTTTATATAGGTGTTCATTGTTTGAACATTTTATGCAAATGTATTTCAGCCTCCCACACTGAGTCTACAAGATATTTCTTCTGATGTTAATTTTAATAGAGAGCTCCATGCACAAATTTAGGAGCCTGGATATATTACCTGTACAATTTGTATACATAATGGGACAAATTCTCAAATACTGTCTCTCAAGTCATCTTATCTGTAGCCATTTCTCTAATACAATTCAACTTTTCTGTCTAAACATCCTTCTCAATGTAGAATTAGTCAGTTATATCCCATGGGCCTGTTTCTGCTTCTTGAGTTTATAACTGTACGTTTTATGAACAGGAAGAAGGATATCATAGATTACAAGATCACGTGGGCTATTACCATACAGACCTACACACACACATTTAAATGTTGCTTACTTGCCACTTTTCATGAGTGTTCCTGCAAACAGTTACTTCTGTGGATATTCACCGAAAGTATGGATTATATAATGTATTGTATTATAATATTGCATCCAGTCCAACCAAATAAGATGGCTACAATTAAAGCTGTTGAATCAAATATTAATATATTTTTACAGCGTTCACTAGCTTCAATGTCTTTAATTTTTTTAAGTGATTGAAGTAACAAACAATAAATTAGGGCTGGTCAAAAGATCTATTTCATTTCAATTAATTATTTTCTCTTAGTTTATTTTCTATTCATTATTTGGAATAAAAATTATTTTTGAGTTGAGAAAAGAAATCTTTGAAAACTTTTCAGATGTTTTGGGGTTTGGGGGTTTTTTTTGGTTATATTAGTCAACATTTTGGGTCCAACATTTTTGTTCTCTTTCTTAATAGGCCCTAGAATATTAGTATTACTCAAATAATAGGAGGACAAAGTCCCTACATGAGTCACTGTTTTCATGAAGTTTTGATGCCTTAATTGTATATATAAATGCAGAAAGCACAGTTCTCATTTTAATTGCTAGAGCTCCGTGGACAGATTTGGGAGTCTAGATAACATGTAAAACTGGTATGCATAATAGAACAAACCTTCATAAGTTTGTGTGTGACTAACCAAAGTAGATACATATATAGAACAAGCTTCCATGACCTGTAGTTCACTTCATCAGTTGCTACAGTTCATGAAAATGTGTGTTATATATATAGATGCTACAGTTCATGAATTTTGTGCGTGTGTGTACGTATATATCCCTGCTCACCTCTTCACCCCTCTCTCTCTCTCTCTCTCTCTCTCTCT
>NW_017729032.1:55137280-55148006 GCF_001723915.1 Gavialis gangeticus | reverse complement strand
CACACACACACACACACACACACCCTGGAGAAGGGGGTCCCATGGAACTTGAGCTGAGAGTTTTTAATAAGGTCTGTTGGGCCAATATTCATGGTCACAAAAAATTCTTAGGTAGGACTTGGTGGAGCAGGGGAGTCTTAAGTCTTGTAGTTCACTTTACATGGGAAGAGAAGGATCCAAGGTGCTGCCACAATGGAATTAGTGACTGGCTGAGCTACAATTATAACAAAGGCTACATCCAAACTAGGTGAGGACTTTGTGGTGTAATCACCCATGCATGGGACTATGAACTCAGCCTGCAGGCCAAGGAAGAGAGAGAATCTGAATGCTCCCTCCCAGGTTGGAGTGCAAAAGCAAAGAACAGTAGGTAGCAGTGTCCTGTGAGCTGCCTGTGACTTTCTCCACTTTGTAATTTTGTTCTGTGGTGGGATGATCACAACACAAGCAAACCTTTTGATTTCAAAAAACTTTTTATGTATGAGGGGGGTGTTTCTGTGGGTGTTTCTGTTCACGTTATAATTTCTTTCTTGTACTGCTGGTTTGTCGATTTAGTCTTGTAGGATATGGGTGTAATATTGGATAGGTTATTCTTACTTACGTTTACCATGTTCTTTGGATCCTTCCTAATCAAGGGACAGCTAGAATCCACAAAAGGAAATGCCTTTTGCTCTGTGCTAGAAGATTCTTTGACCATGAAGAACAGAGCTACTTCATTTTCTCCAGGCATCTTGAGTTTGATTCTTGTTTCATCATGTGAAAACCTGAGCACTCTGTGCTGTCTATTAAACTCTGTTAGAATGTACCCTTATGGATGTAAATAGGTATTCCATTTCTCCTGGGAGAAAGTATTTTGTCTTGGGGTTCTACAGATATACAAGCCCATTGTCCCACAATAATTATGTGACAAGTACCTGAGGGTGAAGTTACACATTATACTTGGACCATACTAAATCTGTGGAATGTTAAGCAGTGTTAAAGTTAGAATGTGCTATGAGCAGTTGCATGTTAGGGGTTAATGCTGTTTCTTTTTGGAAAAGCCCTGTTTTTCTATTAAAGGGTTGGTGAGCAGGGATTTGGGTAAGAGCCAGGGCACCTGGACTCTTTTCCTATTGGGGGAGGGCAGGTGGCTTGGAGTGGTGAATTCTGGGATGCTATATAGCAAACAGCTTGTTTTAGTTCCAAAGAGCAGACTGCAGTTATCCTAGCATGAGCTAGGTAGCATGGCCCCAAGTTAATCCTCACCTGAAATGACCTAACTCTGAGACACTCAGAGGATACTTAGCAAAAGTTTCCAATCTTTAACATGTGAATGTTCATGTTTTAAGTGCCCTTAGTATGGTGTAAGTATAATCTGTAACTTCACCCTAAGATGAAATGTGCTAATGCTTTTTCCCAGAACAGTGCTTTGTACACCTTTAAGCTAATGGAGGCTCATTCAAATTAATTGCCTTTAATTCCAGGAACAAGTCTACCACAGGGGCAGCAGTGCAGTTTGGAAAGGCTGTGTGTGTAAAGGGATGTGATGCTCAACTTGTGTCCCAGGCCTCAAGTGAGATGTCTGTATGAAGCCTAAGACTTAGCAATTCATCAGTTGGCTCTTGTTTCTGTACTAGGACAGATGCATTTAATATTCATGTAACACATTACAGCACTTGACTTTTTACTTCTCAGACTTTGATAGAGATTCCAAAATGCTGTAACTGTAGAGACACCAACAGTCTTGAACTAGTACAGGCAAACTTTTTAAACCAAAATGTCCACAGACTTTGCTAAACTGGCAGGATCTTTTGAAAAGAGTATAATTATTCAAAATCCATAGTTCATTAGGTTTTAGAAAGCAGCAAAACTTTTTTCAGGCGTATGAGGATAATATATTCATCCTTAATATTCATTAAAGCTTTTTCCCCCCACTAATCTTTCAAACACAAGTCCACCTGAGAGACTCAGAAGCCACCTGGAAAATATTTCTAATTTGAATGCTTTAAAGTAGCATACCTCAATGGTAGGTGTGCACTTCATATGTATTTATACACAGTTTGTACAGGCACAAATATATTAAATATAGAAACAAGCATTGTTAGCTTACTGCAGAGAGATCCAGTATGAGACCATGCTTTACTGGCTCTATCGTAGCAGTGTAAATGTCCTCATTTTATAGCATGTTCTGAAAGGTGGTAACAACTAGGGGTGTGCAAAGTGTGCCGTATTTGATTGAGATTCGGCCCTATACAGGGGACAGTGATTCAATTCATTGATTTGGATCACTGCCCCGATTCAATTCGGCCAAATCTGAATCTGAAGATTTGATGCTGATTCAGTGTCATGCCTTGAGTAGGCACTGCGAGTATAACTCTGCCCCCAAGGTTGGGGTCCCCCAACTCTCTTGCCATGACTTGTTGGTATATGTAAGAAGGAGGGGGTTCAGTGGTATTCTCTTCCCATATGGACCCAAAGACAGTATACTCACAAGTGTTCCTCAGGGCTCCACCTGCCCTACACCCTGTCCACTTGCCAACAGCTCAGGGATTCAGATCTTTGTCCCAACGATATAAGTGGGCCCCTTGACTGGGGTATGCTGTTGGCTTCAGTAATCAAGCCTGCCGCCAGGATGTTGATAAGCCTGGAGCTCCAATCCCTGGTCCCAGGGGTCTGAGCCACAGGCATCTGGTGTCCTCCTCAAGAGGGATGCCCCTTGAATACTTTAATGTTGAGTGACTGGAGACGGCCCATCCCCAGCCTGGTGCCAGATACTCCTCCCCCTCCTCTGCTGTGGGGCAGTGCCTTTAGTGCCACCACGGCCAGCACCTGAAGCATCCACCTGGCTTCCGTGCTCCCAGATGGCTCCCTCTCTCCTGCCAGCTTCCGGCGGGGTTTTTAATTTCCCCACAGCAGCGGCTCCAGCTACTGTAATCAGCTGGCTGCCTCCCTGCCTGGGAAGTAGTCACTTGAAGAGCCAGTGAAATGCCAGCTCGCACAGCTCTTGCTCCTCCCCCACCTGCTCTGGAGGTGAGTTCCCCACAGTGCGGGTGGCTCTCCTTTTCCTTTTGAGAATGCCAGGGTTTGCCCCCAGCATTTCCAAGGCCTGTGGGGGGTTTTTGTCACCACACAGAGAATCAGTGATTCAGCCATAGACACAGCTTTAAATGTTTTTTCTACATACCTCAAAGTACTATACCTCAAGGTACCAGGCACGGCTTGTGAATGCTGAGATGGTGGGGTGGATGAAACGTCCCACAGAAGCATGGGGGCCCACCTCACAAGCTCCATGGTGGACCTGGAAGTAGACCAGAAGTACTTCCGGTCCACTTCTGGGTCCACTGCTGAGTGCACAGGGACCCCCCCTTGTGCCCTTCCAGCTCAGTGATCATCCACAGAGGGACCCCAGGTGCCCCCTCCCAGACTGAGGAGGCACCAGTTACTGAGCCAGGGGCAGAGAGGGGGGTCCCCCATGCTTTCCACAGCAGATCCAGAAGTGGAGTGGCAGTGCTTCTGGTCCACTTCTGGGTCTGCTGCCTCATGTGCTGGGGACCCCTTGCACTACTGTGGGATACTCCATCCACCCCATCATCTCAGCATTCACAAGCCACCTGGTACCTTGAAGTATGTAGAAAAAACATTTAAAGCTGTGTCTATGTTGGAATTGTCGAATCTCTCCAAATCGACTTGGAGGGTTCAGATTCAATTTGGAGAGATTAAAGGGTCTCCTGATTCGATTTGGATTCAGAGATTCAGCCACTGAATCAGGCCAAATCTCTGCTGAATTGAGTCAGCAACCAAAGCTTTACACAGCCCTAGTAACAATTATGTACGTTTCCAAAAAACCTATAGAAAATGAAGGTGTATTATCATTCCTCTTTTCCTGCCCTTACAATTGCAATATGAGATATTGCAGTTTACTGTGTTTGTGCAGACAGTTACCTTTGGAATAACTTTTCATGCAGCATGTCTTATTGCAGGACTATAGGCTAATAGCCTGAATGGAGCCTACTAAGGCTGACTGATTATTAAAGAAGTATCCTGTTACCATGGCACTGAATGCATGTAGGTGGTGGGTCATGAAACTATGGTTTGAATTCAGCTGGAGCTTTTATCCTTTTAATTTGGATCAGGCAGAGTTGTAAAACTTATTTTATGGGAGGGAAATTCTGAAGGGATTTAAAATTGATATGAGCAAGAAAGGGAGCTAACTGGAGATCTATTTTTTTGGTTGATCTGACTTCTGGGTCAGGAAAGATGTTTGCAGGGTTACTAGTCATTATCAAGGAAAGGGTTTTAAAAAGTTTTAAAAAGCAAAGGAGTTGGTGGGTAGCTAGTCTTTTTTGTATAAAATGCAAGAGAGAAAGTGTTTATTCATTTAGGAGAGTGATTGATCTGCAAAAGCACAAGGCTTATCAAGTGGAACAAGGTAGTGTCTTATGAAGACATCTGGGAAGAGAATTTCTTCAGAAGAGCAGATTCAGTGAAGCTTCAAAAAACTTCATTCTGTTACTTACTTTGAACACTTTTACTGTTACACATGTACACAGTAATATCCATGGAATAAGTGATAGCCAAGAAAATGTGTTATCACAGTCCCAAACTGTGGGTAGGGTTATATATTATTATCAGTTACTTTAGTGCAAGCATGGAGTATAGCAACCACTGTACCAAGCTTCAAAAAAAAAGGTGATGTGTGGTCAGACCAGGGAATCTATTTTTGGAACCTTGGAAATATGAATTAAAAATAGAATTATGAAATATCAAAATAAGTACATAGTGAATGGGGACAAATAAGCATAGCAGGAAACTAAAAAACCTAAAAGAACATCATAAATAGAATAGCATTAAGAATAATACTGAAAAAGGATAGGGTTTATTTCCTCAAAAATTGTATCCTTCCCTCACCTAGAAAAGTTATTTCAGTCATAGTAACTCTCTCTCAAAAAGGTACAACATAAGTAGAAAGGTTTCAGTTATATGCAACAAAAGTAGTTAGAGGGATGGAGGAGAGAGCATAAGGAAATAAAAAGTCATAGCATGAATAAAAAAAAAATTGGTGAGAGTCCAAATTACTTTGGGTAAAGACTATAAAAAATTCTAGTGAGGTAGTGCTGGAAGTCTGCAATAAGCCCCCGGGTTTGGATTTGAATATGATTAGAGACATCTGTAATGTTGTTAGAGAGAGGATGTCATTATAGGACACTAATTTCCCAGATATAGATTAGGGAACAAATGCTGCTAAAAATGGTAGCCCACGTATTCCTGGATTTGACAGCTAGCAGATATCTTCACCAAATAGTCACTAAACCAGCAAGCAGTGCTGCTTTTTTATACTAAGCATTGGAAGTAGATCTGGCCTGAAGAGTTTAAGAACTTGAATATGGAGGAGGCTTGCATTTTTTTTCTGTAAGTCAGAGGCCCCAAAACAGGAATTTTCTAGCCTAAGCAAAATAAAAAATTGTAAAGGACAACTCTGGAATTAGCCATATGAATAACCACCTCAAGAAAGATATTAGGTGTATACAGAATATCTACAAGGAATAGAAACACAATTCATCAGCAAAAAAGTTGTCTTGAAGCCCTACTGTGACTTGCCAAAGATCTAACACAGTTAAACCTTGCTAAAAAAGCCAAAGAAAATAGGTAAAGGTTTTTACCTAGATCCATAAAAAGTGAAAAACAACTGGGACCTCTGCAGTGAAAGTAGGGCAAAATTAAGCATTATCTCAGTATAGTGCAAAAAGCTGAATATTTTGCCTTTGTTTTCCATAAGAATTTCAATGTAGAACATGGGGGAATAGGCAAGATAGTAAATGGGAATGAATGCAGAGATATTAAAATTACCACACCAAGGTGGAAGCAAAAGTAAAAGATTTTAGTATGTTTAAATTATATGTATAGAATCTTGGGAAACTAGTGGAAGAAATGACATGTGAAATTACAAGTACAGTTGCAAGTATTTTATTATCTCTATCAAATGAAGGGTGTTACTGTCTCATTGGAGAACAGCAAGTGCAGTGCATATATTTAAGAAAAGGAAGAGGTCATCCAGGCAGCCACAGATGCAGTTGTCTAACCTCAGTCATATTGAAGACTCTGGAACACCTTATGAAGAAAAGAAAAATGAAAGTCATTGAAGTAACTAGAAAACTGAGATGAAATGTGACAAGGTTCACCAAAGGTAGATTGCACTTAAGGTAAATTGCACCAAAATAAACTGATGTCCGGGTATCTAATAATCTGGGTTTTTAGAAAACAAAAAAAAATGCAGCAAGTCTAACCTTCTTAGACTTCACTAAATGCTTAATTCAGTGCCACTTGGGAAAATATTACATAAGTTGGAGAAAATTGATTCTGATATAAGAATTATAAAGTTGATGAGAAAAGAAGGGTAGCAACAGACATCACCAAAACAAAGCAAATCAGCTGTGGTGGGACATGTCCCCTTGCCCAGGGATTCCCTATGCTAACCCATACATCTGCACAAAGCATGGGCTGGTGTAGGTGCCTGCAAGGAGATGCTGGGCAGCATGGGAATTTTGGGCGCCCTGTGCCTCCATAGCAGAACCTGTGCTGATCTGTGCCTCTGTGTGAAGCATAGACCAGTGTGGGTCTCAGCAAGGGTGCGTAGGGGAAGAATTCCTGGTGCCCCATGGTCAAAGTGGGTTCCAGCATGGAGTGCACAGGTGCCAGGACATCCCTCTATGTTGGGTCCTATGCCTTCAGGTCAGTGTGATACCTGATTTGCACAAGGCACTGGGAAATTCCCCTCATGCACCTCCTTGCATTGGCTTATGCTTCAGATGGAGGCATGGGTCAGCACAGGTCCTGGTGCAGGGTGATGTGGATCAGTGTGGGAGCCAGGAAATTCCTGGCATGGAAGGGGGTGGGCAGAGGGAATTCCTAGAATGGCATGCTGGGAATTCAACCCCTCCCTCCCCTCCATTGCTAGTATCCATGCACACCTGTGTTTCATGCAGAGGCATGCAGGTCCTTGCATGAAAGCATAGGGTGCTGGGAATTCACAGGGGCTTTCCAAACTTAGGGAGAGGTGCCCCTAGAGAGGGTGGGTCTCCATAAGCAGAGAACTGTGACTTTCCCCACTTAGACAGGCACTCCTTGATTCTCTGTAAGTGAAGAAAGCCAGCCATGTGCTCTGGGAGCCTCAGGGGCTGATCCTACCTGTGATATGCAGAATCAGCTCTATCAAGTCCCTGGATCAGCTGCCCAGGGTGGCTGGAGAGTGTGAGCAGCTCCAGGGTGTTCACACACTTCTGCCTTGGAGCAAATAGATGTTCACCATAATAAAGCAGAACAATGTATTGCAACCTCTTTTGCAGCCAGTGATGTGGTGCGAAAAAGGCTTAGGGACATCTGTTTGATTTGCCATTTGTTTTTCCATAATTTTTTTTTTTTTACATGGCACAAATGCGATGTCAGATGACGTCTGTTTCTACCCTGACTGAGGGGGAGGCAAATGGGTGATTCATCTTTCAGCACAGGCAAGCATGAAGGTTCTTCCTAGTGTATCAGTCTCAGAATTGACCTTAAGTAACATCTGCATTAATGAATTTGGCACAAAAATTAGGAGTATGCTAAGGATCTTTGACAATTTTTTGAGACACTTCAACACAGAATTAATAGAACCAGGGTATCAGAAGACTTGGAAGACCTTGAGCTCTAAAGTAATAGAAATGGCTGAAATCTGAAGTTGCCTATACATGTACTCATTCATGTTCTAATTAGAACACTCCAGTGTCACCTCACTGTCGCATGTAGTAAGCCCCCACACATTTTTAAATGGCCACAGGGCACTTTATCTAAACCTTGTTGAATGAGCTTTAAATAAAGTCCTGTCCTGCAGCCATTTTAAAATGCGTGGTGTCTAATATACATAATGGTGAGCTGTTTTAATTAGAACAGCTGTCCTGGAACCAACCAATCTAAAATGCACTCCCCCCGCCCCCCTCCCAGCTCCAAGCATGTGTATAGACAGACTAAAAGTATAAAATACATGCAAATTAGGACCAGATCCTGTAGGTGCCTTAATGAGACTTTAGGGGAAGAATCCTATTTTACTTTGTGTCCAAATGGCACTTACCAAGCCATATACTTTCCATTTTTGGTACTTACACTTTGCAGTCCATACGCGGTGTGGATATTCAAGTAGCCACATGGCTACTGAGCATGCTCAGTAGGCTGTACTCAGACTGGGCCAGTGTCCTGCTCCATATGTGTACACCTGACCATAAGTCCCAAAATTATAGCCAAGCAAAAACATGGGGGAGCCCTGATCTCTTGGATGTCTTCAGCGTGCAAGAGGGAACCCACCTCTTTAACTTAGTAATTAGGGGTCAGATGGTGGTTTGCCATTTTCTTCTTCTGTGGTTATTTGTCTTTTAACCAATGTTTGTCTTTTTCTGGATTAAATTTAGAAGCACACTTCATTCTTATATCCAAAAAAAGGTGGGGGGGAGGGTGTGTGTGTTTTTCTAAACACATAACATATTCCATTCCCCTGCCTGAGGAAGTCACACCACCACTGTGATGTACTGTTGTTAAAAATGTAACTCCATAACTTTTCTGAATTTTGTGGCATACCAGCTGAAAATCACTGAGTTGAAAATCACTGAATTAGATCCAAACGCAGAAAAGACGTGGGGGGGGGGGCGGGACATTGGGGCCAAAAAAATTGAGAATCACTGATTTAGCTTGTGCAACTTGACAGTGGCAGGGGCAGGGCATCACCCTGCTGTACACTGCTTTTTCCACTGTCTGCCCCTTGCTGACCCCTGGTCTGCAATTCAGGGGCAAGATCAGCCCCTAGTGCTGAGACTCCTCTTTCAGGGTCTTATGTGCTGGTGACCACTCCTGTAGCCCTTCTCTTTAGGGGCTCTGGCATTCCTATCTGTTCAGCTTGATTACCCTAGCCAAGGCAAGGGATGAACCTTGAGGTCCTTTCCAACACTGTGATTCTATGATTGCTCTCTGTAGTTTAGGTGCAGCAATACCAGGGAAAGAGAAGAATTGTTCAAATCAAAGGACAATATTAGCCAGTGGGTAAAAGCTGCTCATGAATAAATGGAGACTGGTTATCTAAAGAAAGTTTCAGATCATTAGAAGAATGAGACTCTGGAAGAGCCTTCTAAAATGTGTATTGTTTCCACTAATCCTAACTGTTTTGAAATATAGCTTGATGAATAATTGCCTGAACTCAGGGACCCAGAAGATCTTTTCCAGTTCTAGTTTCCTGTAGACTGCAGTATATGTCATGTGGAGCAGGCAATAAGGAGTTTTGTTTGCTCTTTCTTATAATACAAGAGGGAGCCACTGATGAATTTTCAAGGCAACACAATTTTAAATTAATGAAAGGAAATACTTTTTTTCATTGCATAATTAATGTGCAGTTTATTGCTACAAGATATTGTTAGTGCTAAGAGCTTAAAAAGACTATTCAGAATAAGTTTAAGTGTGTGTGTTCTGATGTTCTCTTAAGAGTCCTGTACTGTTTCCACCCCACAAATGAGGGAGATTGGCACAGTGTCAGATTTGATTCTCTTCTCACGTAAATTTTATTTCTCCTGATATAATTCCATGAATGCCTATAGAATTATCTGGGGGAAGAATGTCTATAGAATTGCATGAAGGAAGAATCAGGCCTGTTTTTCTGTATGGTGATGGATGTGTGAAATGTAACAGAATGCTGATTCCCTGCCCCCCACCCCATTTTACCCTTAGTAGTATATTGACAAGGATACTGTACTTTGCTTCCAGCTGAGGAATAGGAATCAAGTTAATTCAGCTTTTATCTTACTGATTGCCTCCTATTTTTTCACTAGTTCCATCTGTTTTCTTGATCATTTTTCTTTCCTCACTCTCCTACCTGTAATGAGCCCCACTTCGCTTAAGAGTTCTTTCCCCATACTGCTGAAATAGGGCCTCCTTAGATAGCTAGACTAGGTACAATCATTATCAAAAAGGATGTGGAGAAGCTTGAGAGAGTCCAGAGAAGAGCCACGCACATGATCAGAGGTCAGGAGAACAGACCTTACAACAACAGGCTGAGAGCCATGGGGCTCTTTAGCCTGGAAAAGCTCAGGCTCAGGGGTGATCTGATGGCCACCTATAAGTTTATCAGGGGTGACCACCAGTATCTGGGGGGACATTTGTTCACCGGAGTGCCCCAAGGGATGACAAGGTTGAACAGTTATAAACTACTGCAAAACCGTTTCAGGCTGGACATAAGGAAGAATTTCTTTACTGTCTGAGCCCCCAAGGTCTGGAATAGCCTGCCATTGGAGGTGGTTAAAGCACCTACATTGAACACCTTCAAGAGGAAACTGGATGCTTATCTTACTGGGATCCTATGACCCCAGCTGTCTTCCTGCCCTTTGGGTGGGGGGGCTGGACTCAATGATCTTCCGAGGTCCCTTCCAGCCCTAATGTCTGTGAAATCTATGAAATCTATAATATGGTATCATCTGTGAATTTGGACAGTGTGCTTTCCACACCCTCATCCAAGTTGCTAATGAAGACGTTGAACAGCACTGGTCCAAGGACCGAGCCTTGTGGAACTCCCCTGCCCACATCTTTCCAGCTTGATACTGACCCATCCACCACCACCCTCTGGGTGCAGCCCCTAGGCCAATCTGCCATCCACCTGACCATGTAATCATCTACGTCACAGTCACTCAGTTTATCTATGAGACTATAATGAGATAGCATATTGAAAGCCTTCTTAAAATCC